>NW_028274823.1:48462500-49087500 GCF_037043125.1 Eumetopias jubatus | reverse complement strand
TGGCTACTACCACCATGTCCAGGTCACACTGTTTCTGGTAGACCCTGGCTGTGAGGGGAATGGGCTCGAGTGGGACATAGAGACTTCTGACTCTGAGTGTGACTCAGCAGTTGAGAGCCTGTGGATCTGAGCCCTTCCCCTCTCAGTGGGTGGCTGTGCTTTGGGGCTGAGGCCACATCATTCCTGTGGGCAATGAGGCAGCTACTCTGGCCTGCCTTTGTGAAACACCCCCCCCCCCCCCCCACCGAAACCTCTTCCCCTTCATATTCACCTCTGCCTTCCTAAACTTGTCACCTTAGGCCTGCCTGTTTCTTTGGCCTGAGAATGTTCCCCAGCTCCCAGTGGGCTCTGAGGACTCCCTTCTTGGGTGGTAGGGATGTCCAGGGCTAAAGGTATGCTATCTGGAGGTGCAACAGGGCCCCCAGCTCCCTTGGCAATATGGCTGCCCTTCCCTGGGATGGGCTTGTGACTGGGCCAGGTCCAGTGCTGGGAGCCTTGAAAGCCACGTGGAAAGGTTGAATCTTGGTGAATGGTCGACTGGAGAGTGGGTAGGTAAGGAGACCACAAGGGCAACTTGGGGGGTGGGGGTTCTAGGTTATGGGTGGATGGTGCTGTCCAGGTACAGCATAGTTCAGCTGGGATCTCTGCCTAGGGTTTCACATGGTCCACATCTAGGTGTTGGCAAGGTTGCATTCCTTTCTGGATGCTCTGGGGAATAATCTACTTTCAAACTCATGCCGGTTGTTGGCAGAATTCAGTTCCTGACTGTTGTAGGACTGAAGCCCTGCTTCCTTGCCGACTGTCGGCCAGGGCCACCCTTAACTCCTGCTCTGTGCACATGGCTTCTGGAGCTCAGATCCAGCAATAATGCACTGCATCCTTCTCATGTGTGGAACCTGACTACCTCTGCCCTCAGCTGGTAGAAAGCTCTGCTTTTCAGGGCTCACATAATTATCTTGGACCCACTCTGATAATTTCACTGTTTTGAGGTCAATTGATCAGTCATCTTAATTACATCTACAAGGTTTCTTTTACCCTTTCTTTTATATGGTGATAAATTACACTTTCTGGTTTTTCACTTTGTTCTGTAAAAAGATGGCAACTAAAAATATTTTGAAGTCTTCCTAGAGATCTGGGTAGATTGATGGATTGAGTGGACACGCCTAATTTTACTTTATTATAGAACCTCACAGAAGTTAAGATAGAAGGAATTTGTATTTTTATTTGTTTTTTTAAGATTTATTTACTTGAGAGAGGGAGAGAGCGAGTACAAGTACGTGGGGTCAGGAGCAGAGGGAGAGAGAGAATCCTCCAGCAGACTCCCCGCTGAGCACAGAGCCCGACATGGGGCTTAGTCCCAGGACCCTGAGGTCACGACCTGAGCCGAAACCAAGAGTCGGCCACTTAACCAACTGAGCCACCCAGGCGCCCCAAGATAAAGGGAATTTTTAAAAAGGAATCAGTCTCGGGGCGCCTGGGTGGCCCAGTTGTTAAGCGTCTGCCTTCGGCTTAGGTCATGATCCCAGGGTCCTGGGATCGAGCCCTGCATCAGGCTCCCTGCTCAGCGGGAGCTGCTTCTCCCTCTCCCGCTCCCCCTGCTTGTGTTCCCTCTCTCACTGTGTCTCTCTCTGTCAAATACATAAATAAAATCTTAAAAATAAATAAATAAATAAAAAATAAAAAGGAATCAGTCTCTGAGGACAGGGGGAGGGAGAAGAAACAACAACAAGAAAAACTTTGCTAGCCGGGAAGAGATACATGAGTGACCCAGTTTAAAATAGAGAAGTTGGTGTCACTACATTGTTATTTTGGGGTTCGGGGGCAGAGGAGCATCCAAGGCGGCTAAATGTAAGAATTATTGCCGAGTAGCTGATGTGGTTAGATACCTAGATTCCTTTCTCCATGATGTTTGGTGACACCCTCTCCCCTTTAGCTGGACATTGGAGATTTATTGTGCTGAAGGATAAACCTTCTCCAGAAGGTAGGATTCCAGGTATTCCTGGAGGTAAAAATGGAGATCACATTCACTTCCCAGCCTTCTACTTCCATTTGGCTTCTACAGTACTAACAGCCAGCCCCGTCCATTCCAGGGAGGAGATTAAAAGAGACCTTACTGGGAAAACCTGACTGGCCTAAGAGGAAAGAGTTAATGATGCCAACAACTAGGATTTCCCAGCAAATGGCAGCCGGATCAGCCTACACAGAAATACATCAAACACACATCAGGAATCTGAGTGGTTTCATGTCTTCTCAGCATGCTGGAAAATAGAAGATGGTAGAGTGGCACCTTTTCATTACTTGTGACATTGATTCCAATTGTATACACAAACTTTTGTTCAAGAATGAGGGTAGTATAAAGGTGTTTTCAGACATGCAGTGTCCAAAAAACTTGCCTTTTGCACAGAAGGGTTTCTCCACCAGGGAGAGCAAAGACTGGATCTCTCATGGGCTGTATCCCAAATTGAGGTAAAGGGAATTCTGTACACCAGTCCAGATCGAACGCAGTAAGCTCCAGGAGAGTTTTCTTCTGGAAGAAGAAATGGAAATAGAACATCTGGTGTGAATGAACGTACTGAGAGGAGACTTGGACAACTGGCATTGAATCTGGGGTCGAATGTTGATAAATTTGCAGGAAATTAAACAGGAAAATAACAGAATTATTAATTCCAGAGGACAAAAAGTAGGAACAGTAATGATGGTTTATATGGCTCACTCTGGTGGCTCAAATGGTCATAATAATGTAAACTCTGAAAATCACTCCAGCCATTGCTGGAGTTTAACTATAATTGGGGTGGAGATACAGGAAAGGAGAAGAGTAAGGGGTTTCAGGGGACAAGTGGTTTCTATGGGAGTAAAGAGAATTACATCCTTGCCTTCCAGGGTAGGAAGTGGGTAGGTAATACCTAGAACTGAAAAGCCAGGGAATAGTAACACGAGCATATTATGTACAGAAATTTCTAAGAGCTATTGTATGGGGTATAAATACCAAGATCAGCTAGAAGTTAAAAGGGTCCCTTGGAGAGGGCGAGCCCTGGCCCAGGATCTGCTCTTTTTCTCAACACAACTTTTACAGTAGTTGCTTCTTAGATAATGTGCAGGCGTGATCTTGAAAAAAAAAAAAGACGGAAACAGCAAATCTAGAACGCACGGCATGCAATAAGGGGAGGGATTGTTTTATGAGCTCAGTTGAGCATGCGAGTATGTGGGCGCTGGCTTGATTTTGTTAGTGTGTTTCTTACTGTGGGTCATGGTGAAAATGTGAAAACCAGTGTTTAGTGGTTTCTCATTGCCAGTTCACTTCTCATACTTCTGAATTGTTCACATATTTTACAGTGGAGCATGTGCTGCTTTTTTTTTAATTAAAAATGGGAGCTGGGGTGTCTGGGTGGTTCAGTCGGTTAAGCGTCCATCTCCTGGTTTCGGCTCAGGTCATGATCTCCAGGTTGTGGGATCGAGCCCCGTGTCAGGCTCCGTGCTCAGTGGGTAGTCTGCTTGAGGATTCTCTCCCTCTGCCCCCACCCCCATGCACTCTTTCTCTCTCTCTCAAATAAACAAATAAAATCTTAAAAAAAATAATAAACAGGGAGAGGGAGAAGGAAGGACTCTTACAGGTTGAAATAATCCCAAAGTAGATAAACCCTGGCTACAGTGCTGGTAGAGGTCATCACGTTGAGGGGCCATAACCTCTGAGGTAGGCACACCCTTCTCCCCAGCAATGGCCAGTTTGCACTTAAAATGCAGCGGTGGTGATGGTGAGCACAACAGTGGAAATGTTTTTACAGAATCACTTAGAAGTCCACCGCCCCATGCAACCATTTCCATACTTTTATATTCCATTTTGGCCTTCAACCACATGCTTACAAATTGTTCCATAATTGTAAACCGTGATGTTCAGATTTCATACTTAATGCATATTCCTTTTCCTCTGTTGGTTTATTTTCTGGAGGCAAGTTCTTAGTCATGACTTTATTGGATTAAGGGTATGACTTTTTGTTTTGTTTTGTTTTGAGTATCTGTAACCATATTGCTTACCCAAGGGTAGTCACAGTTGACTCTGCTGCCAGCAACGAGGTATGGACTTGCCACCCTCACCATGGGCTTGCGGGCAGTAGTGGGGTGATTTTGTTAAACAGTGTAACATGAAATAGTATCTCTGGATTGTCTTTAGGTTTCCCGTCCAGTGATGTTGGATGTTTTGCCATCTGTTAGTTATATTGTCCTTCCATTTCACGTAATGTCCATATCCTTTGTCCTTGCAACACTGGAGTCTTTTTTAAGTATGGATTTTTATGTATTGTAGATTTTTACCCTTTGTCATAACTGCGGCAGCTGCTGAAAACATCATTTGTATTTCTTTTTGTGTTAATGTTACTTTTAATTATATGGGACTTTGAAAACTATTTATCTGTTTCATATTGATATTTTTATACTTTGTATTCTTTCCTGTTGCGTCAAAGAAGGGGATGTCCTGAAATGCTCTGTTGTGCTGTGTGTGTGTGCTTGCAACCTTAAATATTTAGATTTATTTTGGCTTATTAGTTAGCTCTCAGACTGCTAGCCAGCTCTCTCAACACTATGACATGATTCTAACCTTCCCCCTTGTTTTGAGAAGTTGCTGTTTTGACAAACAACATGTCTATTTGCCATGTAAATGCTTTCTTCTGTTTTAGTAAGTTCTGGAACTGAGACAGTTTCAGGACTTAGAATTAAATTTTTCTGATGATTGTTTTCTATGTATTTCCACAGAGTACGAAAGCTACAGAATAGCTTTTGGAGATCCTTCTCTGTTGCAATGTTAATTAGTATTTGTGAAAAGTTTAGCCATCTTTTAGGATATTTTGTTAAAATAAGATTCTTTGTGTATATTTTAAAGTAGATGGTCTTGATTGGTTTTTTTTGTTTGCTTTTTTAAAGATTTTATTTTTAAGTAATTTCTACACCCATCGTGGGGCTCAAACCTACAGCCCTAAGATCAAAAGTTGCCTGCTCTACCTACTGAGCCAGCAGGTGCCCCTAAATGGCCGTGGTTTTCGTTGAATTCCCTAGTTGGTGGAGAGCTAAGTTCTGCCTTCCTCTGATGTGACTGGGTTGAGCAAATAAGGTGAGCTCTCAGGGAGCACAGTCACTTCGGAGTTGTTTCGGCTGAATGTTGAGTCAGATCTGGGTTCTAGTTAGCACCGGTACGTTTGTCCACTTCTTGGGGTTCTTTGTTGGTATGGGTGACTCTCAGGTTGGCAGCTCAGGTGTACTCATCAGTCCTTTTTCCTTCACTGAGGCAGTGAGGCCGCTGAGCCAGACCTTGGGAGCTCAGCGCTGGCTTTGTTCGCCTCCAAATGGGCCCCCACCGAGGACCTTGTGTTGGAGGGTGTGGCTTAGGCTGGGGTCCAAACAAACCTTCCCCTTACCTCCTTACCTCATTACCTCCTCTAGTTTATACCCTGGGTTGCGCCCCTGTGGAGACGGGCTCTTTCGGTGACACTGAAGTTCAGGATCTGCTTCTCCCGCCTCTGGCCAGCAGGATAGAGAGCCATGCGAGGGTGAGAGGCAGCTTTTCCTCCCTGCTCCTCAGGTCCACGGGAAGGGGCGGGCGGGGAAGTGGGCTAGCTCTCCCCACCCCGTGGTAAGTTGAGTGCCTTATCTTCCCATGGGGAGGAATAAACAAGTGGGTGAAGAAAGACTAAACCGTTTTCCCTCAACAGTTTCCTCATTTGTGAATGGGATGGGGAAATGGTGTCATTGGGACATCGCCACCCCTAGGCCGCAGAGGGTTATCTTGGTTCAACAGAAATGGTGTGATGCCCCGTGTGAATGCTTTGGGTTGTGCATGGCAGGTGTATAGGGGACACGTCTGAGTGTGGTACACTGTGTTGTGGATGCTTAGGGTGTTTCTGGTCCTTCCTTGGTGTGGACCTGTCTAGTGTCGTTCCAAATGTCTGAGTTTCCAGGAAGTAAGGGAGTGTATGTCTTGGTTGTTGAGATTCTCTGGGTCTGGGTTTGGACCCTGATGTCTGTGAAAGCAGTTTTACCTGGGTGGTTGTGTGTCTTTGTGGGGTGAGGTCTTTGGGGCCACATGAAAGAGGGTGAAACCTAAGGTGAGGGAGGCCAGGTGCCCTGCGGAGAATTCCCCCCGCCAGAGCCTGCATGCCCATGGAGTTTCCTGTGCCCTTTCTGTGTTCTCCATGGTTAACCAGTCAGAGCTGAAGAACAGGGATCTCCAGGTTGAGAGTCCCCACATCACCTCAGGGTAATCATTTCCCAAAGGCCCCAAGCAGGGGGCAGGGATGAGGTTGCCAGTACTCTGGAAAACAGAAAGACGTGCTAATTAGCTGGTTTCTCTGTGGAGGAAGAAGGGAGTCTGGCTTTGTTTACTGCTTCAAAGCTTTTGAGGGAGAGCTTTACCATGGTTAGGTTAAATGATACCCAAGGAGTACTCTCTAGGACTCCTGAGCTTTGGGGTACTGTGCCTGAGCTGCCTTCCCCAGTCGCTGGGGTCCCGTTCCACGGAGGGTACGGCCATCCACCTTCCAGACTTCTCTAGGAACCATGAAGAAGAGGAGGCTGTATTTGACAATTCTAAGAAGCAGGGTTGTCTCGTCCATAAAAAGGAATAGGTTTTCTACCATTTAGATTACTGTCCTGCCTTCTAGGGCATTTCTGGCCAAGTTGACTGTTCTCTGTGATAAACTTGCCTGAGCTTTAGGTTAAAAAAAGTTTATTTTTCTATATGCATGAAGCCAGTCATCTGTAGTTGGAGAAAACCCCAGTGCTTTGGGGTTTTTGTCATGTGTGCAACACAAATGGGTGAATGTTGGTTCCCTTCAGTTAGTTGCCTACCACGAGCCATCCCGACCCTAGCCCTGGTCTGCGTGCTGGGCTGCAGGTAACAGGGTCCTTCTGCCTTTTCAGGAACCCCAGAGGGACTGCAGGCCTTGGTGCCCAGGCTAATACCTGGTACATTAGGCATGTCAGAATCACTGGGGAGTTTGTCACAAATGCAGGTTCTGGGCCTCACCCCACACCTACTTCTCAGAACCTGCAGCGGGGAGAGGCCTGAGGTCTGTATTTGTAATGAGTCGTTTGATGCTGCCAGCTGGGTCCCTTAGCTCCAGGGATGCTAGGGATCAGTTTTAGTTGAGGAGGCTGAGGCCTGAAGGAAGGAGCTCGGCTCTCTGCAGCCAGCCCGTGTGGCCCAGGCTGTGTTCAGGCCTCCTGTGTGCCCTGTGCCCAGGGGTGTCCCTTGGTACCCGGGATTGCAGTCATACTCCCTCCTTGGAGGGGACTTCTGTGGAAGTGCTGTGCTGAGGGTGGGGCTGGGGGCTGCTGGGTCGCAGTCCCTTTCCTGGCTGGTTTTTGAGGCCAGACGGGCCAGACTCTCGCATCCCTGTCAGAGGGAGGAGGTGAGCAAACGGAGGCGTCCAGACTGCTGTGCCGGTTGATGCTGCCCCGTGACCAGGAGGTAGAGTGGGCACAGCACCCATTTCCAGAGTGATGTGGTTTGCATGTCCCTGCTTGGCATCACTTCTCAGAACATTACAAGCCCGTGGCCAGGCCACTGAGGCCGCTCCCAGGAAGGGATTTTGCAGTAGTCACTCCTTGCGGCAGCAGCTGGTTTCTTCCTGGCAGTTGTAGGCGGGTTGTCTCCTCACTGCCTGAGTGGCCTTGTCTGTTTTGCTTCGGGCCCTGTTACGATTTGCCCTTATCCTTGCCCAGGAGGTGGGAGGGGAACAGAGGGGGCTGAGGGCGAGCATTCCCCTGTGAGCCCTAGGTCCTGCCTGCCCCCCCATTAAGGCCCCCACCTCCTTCCCCACCACTGAGCCACGGCTTTGGCAGCAAGGGGTGGTGGAGGAGTTAAGGGCCCACCTGGATTGCTTTCGGGTTCCAAAAGGAAAGTAATGGGGACACCTGGTGGCTTGGTCAGTTAAGCATCTGCCTTGGGCTCAGGTCATGATCTCAAGGTCCTGGCATGGAGCCCCACGTCGGGCTCTCTGCTCCGCGGGGAGTCAGCTTCTCCCTCTCCCTCTGCCCCTCCCCCTGCTCATTCTTTCTCTCTCTCTCACAAATAAATAAATAAAATGGTTAAAAAAATAAATAAAAATTGGCATCCTCCATTCTTTCAAAAATTCTCTTCTTTTTTTGGCTCTCTTTGGAGAGTTGACTTAACATGATTTTCGCCCAGTCCGTAGCTGGCACTGATAAGAAAGCAATATCTGGACTTGTGCAGGAACACGGAAACGATTTGGAGACTTCTGGAGTCTGTGTATGAACCTCACCTTTGCTCTTTCTGGGGGAGCAGGTTTGGGGGAGATGTTTTGCAACTGAACCTGTCATCTCATCACTCCCATGTCTGTCCACAGATCCTGCTTCTCAGAAGATGCACTATTATAGATACTCTAACGCCGAGGTCAGCTGCTGGTACAAGTACCTCCTTTTCAGCTACAACATTGTCTTCTGGGTGAGTCACCAAGAGCAGCCTCGGGTCCCTCGCCTCGTCCTTATTCAGTAGATCATGATTGTTCACGTACTGCTGATTGGCCAGGGCCCCCGCGTGGCTTAGGAGGAGAAGGTGGGCGGGGCTAAGAGCCCAGCTCGGGCAGAACCAGCAACAAGTTAATTATAAAACAGACTGTTAACAGTACTGTGACAGGGATGGCCAGGGTGATCGAAAACCAGGTTAATGGGCCCCTATGCCAGCCTTGGAGGTTCAGGAACGCTCGGAGCTCTGGCCCACATGCAGGTCTGTTTTCCCCCTTCCCTGCCCTGGGGATGCTACCAACGAGACATCGGCAGCGGGGCACTTTGTGCCCTCTTGACTGTGGGCCAGGCCCTGCTCTGGGAGGTAGGAGTGGACAAGGGTGGTAGAGCCCTGTTCCTTTGGTGCTTGTGTTTAACCTGTAATGGCATTAGCCTCCTGAGCAGCAGAGCAGGGAAGGGGAAGCTCCTTGGCTAGGGAGGTTGGGGAAAGGCATTCCAAGGAGTTGCCTTAAGGACTAAGACCAGAGTACCCGTGAAGAAGCAGCCAGTGGGCGTCTGGGAAGAAAGCTGCAGGCTGGAAGAGCAGCATTTGCAAAGGCCCTGAGGTAGGAATGCACTTGGCATGTGCAAGGGACAATGAGAAGCATGTAGCTGGAGCTCAGTGAGTACAGGGGGAAGGGACACAAGCGAGGACAGAGAAATGAAGGAACCAGGTCATGTAGGACCTTGCAATGCTCAGTAAGTAGGTGGAATTATTTTCTGCCTCTTTTAGTAACTGTTGGTAGGTTACAAGTTGGATCTGATTTTGGAATGATTCTGCCGAGTGAAGGGATGGGTGGTGGTACCATGTTCTGAGAGAGAATTTTGGGACAGACGTGTTCAAATGGTCTCTTGGCCACATGGAGGTTTCCGTTTCCTATGTCTGTGACCATCTTGGAGATGAAAGGGGGCGCGGCTCGATGCGATCATGGAGGGTGTGTGAGAAGAGGAGAGGTGTGACTGTGGAGTCTTGGGATACTAGAGGTGACCTTACACAGCAAAGTCCATTCCAGAGTTGGCTGTGAGTGGGTGGGCTGAGGGGAGGCTAGGAGACTCTGAGGCCTTCCGCGTAGAGAGGACAGTCAGCTGTGCCACAGGGGGGTGACATAGGATGAACACAGAAAATGGGCATTGGCTTTGACGAGGTGGAGGTTGTTGGTGACCCTGACCAGAGCTGCTGTGTGCTCTGGGGCCGGATGGAAACCCACCTGGGGCTGGCTGAGGAGCCAGCAGGATGTGAGGCGGTGGAGACCGTGACTCAGCGCAGTTCTTTCAAGGACTCTCGCCTTGAAGAAGACCAGGAAACTCAGGCACCGGCTGGAGACGGTCAGGGTGTCGGGAGGTAGCATGGCACGTGTGTGAAACCAGTGGGCTGGTTCAGGGGAGAAGCAGACACGGTGTCCGTGCAGGTGGCTGAGGGGACGCACATGGTCGCACATCTTCAGCAAGCGTTCCTTGTCAGCTTCTGTGTGGGGGACACTTGGAGAAGGAGGGACAGAATGATCGGCCATCATGCCACATTTTTGCTTCTACTGTGGGTGTCGGCATGCCCTGTTTGGACCTTGTTTGCCTTGCAAACAAGGAGATTTGCTAAGACATCTCAGCTTTTACCCTTGATTTTATAGCATCATCTCCCAGTGATTTATCTCAAGGTTTTGGGGGGGTTTCTGTCCTGGAGAAGCAGGGTGGGATTCAGTGGGTTGGTCATTCACCCCACGTCTTTTTTCTGTGCCCGGACAACCTGTCCCCAGCAACTTCATCATTTCCCTTGAAATAAGACAGCACAGGACATCGTTCCTGTGGGCTTCTCCTAACGGGAGGCGTGTGGCTGCCTCATCCCCGCAGCGTATGGCTTCCCAGACCGGCCCTGCCCCCTCCCTGGCCCCACCTGGAGGCCCCGCCCACCGGCCAGGTGTCTGGTGGAGGGCCCCTTGGCCTAGGCAGGCAGTCTGACACTTGGGACACTCGGACACCTAGCTGACGTGTTGTTCTCGCCCACCCCCAGGCTGTGCTTGCTTGGTCTTGTGCCGTGTCCTCCGAAAGTCATCCTGAATTTTGCAGCAAGAGCAAAACTTCCCGCTGCTGTGGCTGAGGGCCCACTAATCTCCATTTCTTCACATTCTCTTCAGAACAGATTCTTTGCTCTTGGGAAGCTCTTTTCCAACTTTCCCAGTAATAACAGCTCGGCAGCCCCAGATTCGAATAGCGGAGCTCCTGATTCCAGAATCGTAGCAAGTCTCCTTGATTGAAGGGTGCTGCCGTGTCATCGGTCTTCTGCAGGATTGCCAAGTCTGTGTGGTCGAGAGTGTTTCTCAGTTGGTGTGCCCTGGGGCCCAACAGGAAGGGACAAAAAGCAGTCAGGAAACTGAGGCACAAGAGAGCTTGGTTGGGGAAATGACCCAGGCGCCTCGCTGCCAGGTGTCTAGCAGTGATTGCTCTCTTCATCTGCCCAGGAGCTCAGGGGTGGGGTGAGGCCTGAGAAGCAAGGGGTAACCACCCGGGTGCCAGGCTGGACTCGCACCCACACTGAGTGATCCCAAGGAGTCTTCGTGTTTTCATTGTGAAATGTTGATGTCACAGGCCTGCCGCCTGCCTCCCAGGGTCGCTGGAAACAGATACAGTCGTATGCCAAGCCTTACCTCGTCAGAGAAGTTTTCTCTTTGAAATGGAAGAAATAACCAAAATCAAACGATCTAACAACCCCCCATGTTCCCATCACCTCTCTTCAACATTTATCCACTCATAGCCGATTCTGTCTAATTTATATCCCCCCGCACACCCCCCTCCGCCCGTTATTTTGAAGCGAAGCATAGATAATTGTTTTGTACAGAGAGTTTTTGTATTTGTTTTGTTTTGGTGAATTAACAAAGGGACAGGATTGCAGCTTTGCTGGCCGACCTGGGCTCAGCGAGGTTCAGAGACACAGAAGGCACCCGTCGTTTCTTTGACCAGTGCTAAGAGCTAGAACAAACAAGGTTTTATTGAGCACTTTACCCCATTCAGAATCATTTGCACACTGACATACTTTACAGCCAACACCTGTACACTCTAACAGGGATTTTATTTATTTATTTATTTTTAAAGATTTTATTTATTTGACAGAGAGAGAGAGAAGAGCAGCGGGAGAGGGAGAAGCAGGCTTTCCGTGGAGCAGGGAGCCCGATGCGGGGCTCGATCCCAGGACCCTGGGATCATGACCTGAGCCGAAGGCAGACGCTTAATGACTGAGCCACCCAGGCGCCCCTCTAGCAGGGATTTTAAAGCTCTCTCCCTCCAGTTCGGGGCTGAGATTTTTCCAAGAGACTGTTAGTACTCGCTTGGGGTGACAAACGGGGATGCAGTTGATGTCTGCGTACGGAGTGAGCGGGGAGCCGGGCTTCATGCAGTTCTCACGGGGTCGTCAGGTAAACAGTGCTTCTAGACGACATAGCATTGTGAGGGCACTAGCACTTTCTACCTTTTTTTAAAAAGATTTATTTATTTATTTATTTATTTATTTATTTGACAGAGATAGTGAGAAAGGGAACACAATCGGGGACAGGGAGAGGGAGAAGCAAGCTTCCCGCTGAGCAGGGAGCCCATTGCGGACTCGATCCCAGGACCCTGGGATCATGACTGAGCCACCCAGGTGCCCCACTTTTTACTTTTTTTAAAAAATGTATTTATCTATGTATGTATGTAGGCTCTATGCCCAACGTGGGGCTCAAACTCACAACCCCGAAATCAGGAGTTGTGTGCTCCACCAACTGAGCCAGCCAGGTGCCCCTCTACTCTTTTTTCTTTTTTTAAATCATAGCCATTCTTTGGTTGTATTAATGAGACCTGTTTCAAGTGCAGAATGTCACTTTGACTTAAGAAAATGCAAATCAAGGAGCGCCTGGGCGGCTCAGTCTTTTAAGCGTCTGCCTTTGGCTCAGGTCATGATCTCAGGGTCCTGGGATCCAGCCCGGCATCTGCTCCCTGCTCAGCGTGGTGGGGTGGGGGTGGGGGTCTGCTTCTCCTTCTCCCTCTCCCTCTGCCCCTCCTCCCTGCTTGTGCTCTCTTTCTCCTTGTGTCTCTTAAATAAATAAATAAATAAATAAACAAATAAATAAATAAATAAATAATCTTTAAAAAAAGAAAATGCAAATCAAAATGGCAAGAAGATACCATTTTGCACCCATTAGGATGGCTATTATTAAAACATACAAGCACACCCCCCCCCCCCAAATAACAGATGCTGACAAGGATGTGAAGAAATCGGAACCCCCGTGCACTGTTGGTGAGAATGTAAAATGGTGCAGCCACTCTGGAAAACAGTATGGAGGTTCCTCAAAATGTCAAAAAATAGAATTACCATATGATCCAGCAATTCCAGTCTGGGCATAGACCCAAAAGAATGAAAGAGCGAGATGTCTGCACACCTATGTTCACAGCAGCTTTATTCACAGCGACCAAAAGATAGAAGTGGCCCAAGTGTCTACTGACAGATGAACAGATAAGCAAAATGTGCTCTGTACATGCAGTGGGATCTTTTTCAACCTTAGGAAGGAAATTGTGCACATGTGCTACAACATGGGTGAGCTTTGAGGCTATCACGCCAAGTGAAATAAGCCCGTCACAGAAGGACAAATCCTGTACGGTCCCACTTAGAGGCACTACCCCAGAGTGGTCGGATTCACAGAGACAGACCGGACAAAGGGGGTTGCCAGGGGTGGGGGGAGGGACAAGGGGAGGTCAGTGTTGAGTGGGTACAGAGTGCTAGTTTTGGTGGCGGTGTTGCTTAACACCATGGCCGCCCTGAGTGCCACTGAGCTGGCTTCGCACACATGGTTCAGATGGCTGAATTCTGTATTGTGTCTACTTTCCCACGGTTCAGATTATAAAGCAATCTCTCTGACTTGCAGAGGAGGGGCAGCTGGGAGAGGTATACCCTGGAGGAAGGGCTGTGTAGGGCCCTGTTCTTTGTTCTCACCCCACCTGGTTCCACAAAGAATTTGAGCCCTCCTGGTCTGGCCCGGTAAATCCTCTGGAGGGGATGATTCAGATGATGTCTGCAACTGCAGGATCGCTTCCCACCGGCATTGAGTTTAATCTGCGAAGATTCAGATAAAGCCCTTGTCTGGATCTGTTTCAGAGTTGGATTAAAAGTGAAGAACTGAGGCCCCTTGTGGCACAGACAATGAGCCCATGTTCCGAGGACAGGAGAGCCCCCTGCCACTGGCCTTCTCAGAGACACGGGTAGCTTCCCTGTGCGGGGAGTGCGGGCATTAGCTTCGGAGCCCGATGGGCAGCCTGTTCGTAGGTGAGCAGAGAGCCACAGGCCTTTGGACTCTTGACCAGAGTCGCTTCAGGTCCCTTCCTTCAAAGCCACAAAGGCCTCCCATGAGTAAGGTGACAAGTCGGGAAACTTTTAAGAGTGAAAGAGAGGTTATTAAGAATTCGGCCAGAACAACAGGTGTACCGCTGGGCTATCCCAGGCACACCAGGACATGTGGTCACCCTACCCAGGAGAGGCAGAGCAAGTCTGACATGGAAGGAGTGAAAGGTCAGTCCCCTCCCCCTGCCCCCAGCACCTTTGTGGGTAGAGGGTCTAATTCTCTTTGGCCTTATGGTGTGCCTCCTTTGATAGGGGACTCCCCACATCTTGCGGTGAGCTTGTGTCTCTGGATCACTCTGACTGATCTAGAATTGTCCTTATTTGAGCTGAACTCTGTTCATGTAACACCACATCCCAAGGCCTGACCCCCAGATCTCAAATGCAATTTCTCTGCTTCTGTCTCTGGGTAATTAGTGCAATCAAAAAGGAAAGTCTAGGGCTTTAATAATGAGTGTAGAGTATTTTCACTTTCATTGCTGAGAAATGGTACCTTTTTCTCTTCAAGTTTTATTTAACAAACTTTTGTAATTGCATGGAAATTCTAGAAGACTACACAAGGACCCCCAGCTTTGCCCCATTCCCTCCCCATGCTCCATCCTGTCTTCAGTCACACGTGCTTTCCCATCTTTGTGAGAGCATCCTTGCAGTCATGAGGTCTGCGTTTTCATGTCAGCATCCCCTAGCATAGAACATTCTAGGTTGCCACATAGTTTTCCTGATTGTATTTTTGGAAATTCCCATATTGGACATTTCGGTTGTTTCCAATTTTTTTACTATCCTAGATAAGGATGCAGTGATTATTTGGTGTAGTACAGATTTCTCCCTTTGGTCAAGGGAGGGAAATTATTTGCTGGGATAGAGTCCCAGGAGTGAGACTAAATGGGTCAGGGAATGTGTACGTTCTTTTGACCTGGCTGACATATTTATATAGTCAAAATTACTTCTCTAGAAGGGCTGCCCCAATTCATAGGAAATAGACCGCCTTATCTCCTAGGGGTGTGTGTGTATTTTTCCACATTTGCACTTGCCAAGGCCAAGGGCAAAGATTGCTTAATCAGGGATTCCACTAGAGCGCCCTGATGCTACTCCCTGTAGGCTTCAGCCCCTGATCTCACTTGGGCACGTGGGAGGCCGGGATCATCAGCAGGGATTTCTGACGAAGGGCTGTTCACAGCGCACTGTGATCATTGCCCAGTGCATATGACTATTGTACGCTCCCGGGGTGGTGTCAAGTCTGGGTAACTGGTGATGTGTATAACTCTGCATCCTTCCCTATGTAGATAGCCGGCAAGGCCCAGTCTACTGATTTGTCTTGTGTGTGGGAGTGCCCTGTTCCCATATTGGTTCCCATCTTCCCACCTTCTTCTCCTCTCTCTCTCTCTCCCTTTTTTCTTTTTTCGCTCTAGGGAGGTGTAAATATCACCTCTATGGAGGTGTAAATTTGATAGAATAATACCCACTTCCAGTGTATAGTTCGATGAGTTGACAGCTGTATACTTCCATGTAATCACTGTCACCCCAGTGAAGACGTAAAACCTTTCTGTCCCTCCAGAAACTGTCCTGTACCCCTCTGCAGTCCTTCCCTCCCACCCCGTCCTCAGGCCGACTGTCCGTCTACCTCCTGTCACTCTAGTTAGGATGGACTCTCGGATCTGACTTCATTTAGTGTAGGAGGTGTTTTCTCTGTTGTTCTTCTGTTCTGAATTTCACTGGTATCTTTAAAGACTTTAAAAAGTATTTTTAAATTTTATTTTTGAAAATTGTAGTAAAGCATACAGAATGATTTAGAATTGTTGTCATTTTTCGATTCACAGTTCAGGGGTATTAGGTGTGTTCACCATTGCTCTGCAGCTGTCACCACCATCCATCTTCAGTCTGTTTCATTGATTCCTGTTCCTATTTTTTAATTATTATTATTATTTTTAATTTTTTTTTTTATTTTAGAGAGAGCATGTGTGAGCATGTGGGAAGGCAGAGGGAGAGAGAGAGAATCTCAAGCAGACTCCCCGCTGAGTGTAGAGCCTGACACGGGGCTTGATCTCAGGACCCTGAGATCATGATGGGAGCTGCAGTCAAGAGTCTGAGGCTTAACCGACTGAGCCACCCAGGCGCCCCTGCGCCTATTTTTATTTCCTTGATTCTACTTTGGGATTACTTTGCTTTTTTTCTAGCTGGGTAAGATAGATTAGATCATTGATTTTAGATCTTCTTTCCTAGTATAGGTATTTGATACTCTGTTTTTTGCATCCCGCACATTTGGTATTTTCATTTCATTTGGTGAAAATATCTTGTGTATGTGTCCTCTCTATGTAATGTGTCCTTTCTTCTCCCTCCTGGCTCACTTCAACAGTTTCTCTTTATTACTGGATTTCAGCAGTTTTAGTATGATATGGGCTGGTGTGGTTTTCTTTATTTATTCTGTTTGGGGTTTGTTGGGCTTTTGGGATTTGTGGGTCTATAGTTTTCATCAGATTTAGTAGTACTTTGACCGTTATTTCTTCTAATATACACCTCCCCCCCTTTTTTTTTCTCAGACTCCTTGTTGTCTCGTGGGTCACTGAGGCTCTGTTCAACCCCCCACCCCTACCCTTTAGTGCAGATAGCTTCTATTGCTTTGTCTTCAAGTTGACTCATCTTTTCTTCTGTAGTTAGTGTCTAATTGCTGTTAAACCCATCTAGTGAATTCTTCATTTCCAGTGTTGTATTTTCTATTTCTAATAGTTGCATTTGGACCTTCTGTTTTCTATTTCTTTCCTTATTATGTTTATATTTCCTTTTAAATCCCCAAGAGTGTGTACAATATCTGTTTTCATGTCTTAGCTAATTCCACCCTTCTTTGTCATGTTTGTGTCTTTCTAGTTACTGAATATTTTTCCTTGTTAAAGATCAGGAAAAATAGATTTATTTCCCTTCTTGCCTATCTAGTAAATTTTTGTATTTTTTGTAATTTTTTTATTTTAAGTAGGCTCCATGCCCAACTAGGGCTTGAACTCACAGCCCTGAGATCAAGAGTCCCACACTCTACCTACTGAGCCAGCCAGGCTGGCGCCCCTGTCTAGTAACTTTTGATTAGATGCTAGATATAGTTTTCCCACTTAAGCATTCCTCCTGTTTTGGTCAGCTCAGGCTGCCATAACAAAATACCATTGACTTGTTGACTTCAACGACAGAAATTTAATCTCTCACATTTCTGGAGGCTGAAAGTCAAGGATTGGGGTGCCGGCACAGTTGGGTTCTGCTGAGGCTCTCTCCTTGGCTTGCAGATGGCTGCCTTCTTGCCATGTCCTACGTGGCAGAGAGAGCTCTGGTCTCTCTTCCTCTTAATAAGGCTGCTAATCATGGAGGCCTCACCCTCATGACCTCATCTAACCCTATTTACTTCCCAAAGGCCCACCTCCAAACACCATCACGTTGAGAGTTAGGACATCAACATACGGATTTTGGGGAACACAACATCCAGTCCATAACACCTCCTTAACAGTATGATGTCTTCTGAATCTGGCATTTTTTGTTCACTATTATGTGTGAGATTCATTCATGCTGTCGTATGTAGTTGTGGATCATTGGTTCTCACAGTTGTATAATAGCCCATTGTGGGAATTGGATCATTTGAGATTTTTTACAGTTTTAGGCTATTTATTATGACCTGTTCAGGTACTATAAAGACAAGACCAAGTTGGAGACCTGAATTATAGGGAAGCCCGGGGGTTTGTGTGGCCAGGCTGAAGGAAATCCTGTCTTTGGTCTCGAGGTCCAGATGGTTTCAGTGTGAAAGTTCAGTGCAGGACTAGGCAGACTGCGGCTCACAGGCCTGGCTCTCGGCCGGGTTTTGCACGTACAACTTTATTGGAACACAGCCCTGCCCATTCATTCGTTTACGTATTATCTCTGGCTGCTTTCCTGCTATAAAAGCAGAGTTGAGTGCTTGAAACAGAGATCATCAAGCACAAAGCTGAAAATGTTTACTATATGGCCCTTTACAGAAATGTCAACTGCTGGCCTAGTATTTTGGTTTTCTCCCCACTGTTCCTCACTGAACTGTGCCGGCAGTGGTAGAGGCTGGCGTGAAGGTGGGGCTGAGGCTGGGTTGGGGTTCCTTCTCTCTGTTGCCTGGGGAGCTGCCTCTAACCTCCCTTGGATGACTCTGCCCTTCCTCCTTCCTGTCAAAGGCCTTGACACAGTAATTCCTGGGCGGGGCTTGGTGGGGGTGGGCTCTCTGTTATCTGGAAACTCAGAGACATCTGTGGAAACTGCCCTGAATCCTCTGGGTAGTCCTTCCCCCTCCTCACTGGGGCCCCTAGCATGTGTTTGCTGGCTGTGCTGGAAAGGGCACACATGCTTCTTATTTTCAGAACCGCCCTTCCGGCAGGAGGAAAAGCTGGTGTGTGGTAGCTGTGTGACCCGGTGCAAGGCACTATCCTGCCCTGCGCCTCGCTTCCCTCTGTAATGAGGAAGCTGGGCTCCAGTGCCCCTTCCGGCTCCCAGACCTTCCAAACTCCCACTGAGAAGCGGCTTAGTTTTGACTCTTTGAACGTGGGACTATTTGAAAGTGGCATTCCCTGTACTCTGTAGGGTTCAGAGTGGCTACAGTCTTGAAGGGCGAGGCTTCCTAACCCCGAAAGATCTTGAGACTCACTCTCAGCCCCCTGGGCTCTCAGGGTCAGGTTGGGTCTAGAGTCTTTGCCCTCTGGAGTCCTTTCGGGCCAGTAGTTTGAGTTGTTGGCATTTCACGTGGCCACAAGCTCTCTGGTGTTTTCTGAACTCACCAGGTCTAGAGTCAGGGTTTCCTATCCTGGAAAGTGCCTGGACCATGGGGTTGCCACCCTGGCATGATTTATGAAGGCAGAGCTTAGGCCGTGGGAGGTGTACAGCCCTTTGCAGATTACTAGTCTCCAGCTGCTCAGTTTTGCAGACTGGCAGACTGAGGTCCAAGAGAGGGATGGTTTGCTCAAAGCCACAGGGTGAATTAGAAACAAAGCTGAGATTCTGTTCTAGCTTCTTCCACTCTGTCCTGTTTTCTTTCCATCATTCTTTCTTACCTTACTTAAAAAGACTTCAGAGGCCCTGTTTCCCTAAACTCTACTTCACTGTTGTCTCTGAGACCCAATAAAACAGATGCCTCTGGAAAGAAGGACTTTGTCTTAGGACAAAGGCTGGAGCTGGGAGTTATTGGGGGGGGGGGCGCAGAGAGTCTAAAGGCCAGCAGATGCTGGTGGCATCTGGAAGGCCCCTCGATGCTTCTGCTCTGCTCTCCTCCCTTGCAGGAGGGCAGGGCTCCCTTGGACCGGCTCCATGCCCTGGGGTAAGCATGTCACTTGTGATATACTTCCTTCAATCCCTGCAACCCTCCTATGACCCAGGAAAGGTCGTTCCCATTGTGCAGAGGAAATCATAGGCACAGAGGAGTTCCTGGACTTGGCACGAAGTCCTGTCACCAGACAGTTGCAGAGTGGAGACTGGAGCCAGGACCAGCTGACTTGTGCTGTGTGTTCAGCACTACTCCGGCCTTGAGTTTGGCTTACTCTTGGGTCTCCTTCTGCTTTTTATTCTGAGACTCCCATAGGCAGCCCTGTGAATGTCAACCTCTTGACAACCAGGGGATTTGCAAGAACCAGAGCCAGTGGGGACAGAGCCTGAGAGCGTTGCATTGCTGCTGCTGATTTGCCTTGAGCTCCCTGCAGGTAGGCCTCTGAGGCCTGCAAGAATTGCCCAAGTCCTTTTACACACCCCGAAATGAAATCTTGCAAGGGGCCAAGGCCACTGAAGTGTGGGCGATGAGGGGCTGCTTCTGAGCTGCTTGGTTTTGGAACCCTGCTCCTATCCAGCCTGGCCAGTATCCTGGCCAGGTGTCTACACTTCGGTTGTCACTTGAACCTGCTTGGGTGAAATGCCCCAGGCTTGCTCACATGGGGAGTGGATTCCATGTAGCTTCCAGCCCAGAGTGTCCAGAGAGGACCCCTCACCTTCCATAGGGGGCCTTTGCCTCGGGGGGAGGGGGGTCAATAATCTTTACAGTGACACCCTGCTTCCTGGCCAGAGTGGGCCACAGAGTGACCCTCACCACCTGAGGATATAGGTCGTGGGCTTCAGAGTTGCACAGCCCGAAAGCATCTTCTGTGGAACTCCCGTGCCGTGGGGCCCCTGTGCCTGTCCCTTGCGGTGAGGGGCTCAGGCGGTCGCTTGTCTTCCTGGCCCGGATGGCTGCCCTGTGGGGGTTGGGATAATGTGCTGTCAGGAGGGTCAGAGACACCCGATTTGGTTTGAACTCTGCCACTGGCTAGTTGTGTGCCTTTGGGCAAATTACCAAGTCATTCTACATCTGAGCTTTCCCGTTTGAAAAGGGGTAATAGTACACACACCCGTGATGGGGTGTGAAGGGGCCCTTTAAACGTAGGAGGTGTTGAATGCTGGCCTCGGCACCCAGGAAAGAGTGGTACCACTTCCCATGGTGACCACAGTGGTGTACATACCTGATGGCCCAAGGCTGGCCTCCCTTTGGGCTTAGCGGGAGTCTGGCCCCATCCTTTGGGAGGGGATTTAATCAGGTCATAAAAGAGAGACAAAGGAGGTTACTCTGAGGCTGGAAAGTACCCAGCTGAACTGTCGCTCCCAGATGGTTGGCCGCCAGGGACAACAGCCCAGCGCCACGGACCATCTGCCCCAGAGAGATCCAGGGAAGGGGCCCCACTGGAAGCTGGGTGAAGCTGGCAAGTGTCCCGGCCTGGCTCATTCACGGGGCTGTTGGGTGAGCTCCCAGACAGGCCACTTCCCCTGTCTGGTCCTCCCTCAGTCTTCTCATCTCTAGAATTGGTCCCCAAAGTTCCTGCCTTGGGCCAGTGTTCACTGAACCCATGATTGGACATGTGATCCCCCCCACCCTGCCGGTTCCTGTCTTTCTGGTGCAAGTTCACATTAGTTCTTTCTTTAAAACCGAATGGAAAAACCCATGAGCCCTTTTCTTAGTGCCCAGTTGTTGTAAGAACAAGGAATCTGGGCTGCAGTGGGAGGGAGCTGGTCCTGACTCAGCCAGGGGTCTCAGAGGGGCAGGATCTCTCACCATCCACCGTGGTGCCAGGTGGGAGGTGGCTGTCATGGAAAACGGTTAGGAGGGGCTGCAGTGCTGTTGGGGACACTGGATGAGGCATAGGGAGGGCCAACCTCCAGGACAACCTCCTGTCCTGATCCTGATGCCTCTGTGCAGGGCGTGACCATGGACCTGGCCCAGGCTGGGCTTTTGCTTGGCCCCCATTTGCTCTGAATGCATTTGGAGAGCATGAGGTATAGGTTTTCTCATCTAAACAACCCAGTGAGGTGGCCGTGGTGCCATTTAATTAGAAGGGCAAGAGTTGGCAGGGGCTGGTTGGGCCTGGGAGAGCAAGGCTCCATTTGGGGCCATGTGAAGACTGAAATGTTGTCAGCTATCTTCTGTGCACAAGTCAATGTGGACATTAGGTATGGAGGTTTGGATTTGTGGGTCAGCTGTGTAGAGATGGTGTTTTCAAGCCATGTGAATTATAGCTTCGTCTAGAGAACCCAGGGGAGGGGAGGGGCCCCGAACAGAGCAGTGAGGCTTGCCAGCATATAGAGGTGCCTGGGGGAGGATGAGCCAGCAGGAAAGGCTGAAGAGTGACCAGTGCTTTGTGTCGCCAAAGCTGAG
The DNA here is from genome assembly GCF_037043125.1 of Eumetopias jubatus. NCBI lineage: Eukaryota > Metazoa > Chordata > Mammalia > Carnivora > Otariidae > Eumetopias > Eumetopias jubatus. Next base: position 49,065,973 of record NW_028274823.1, on the reverse strand, counting down.
CGCCTCCGCACAGGAGGGAATGACCAGCTGTGCCTGGTCAGAGCAAATAAACAGAAAAAAGACTTGACCTCTAGCTCTGGCAAGAGGCTAAGTCGTTGGGGACCTTGAGGAATGGCGGGGAGGGAAGCCTACCGGATTCAGTGGGCAGTGATTGGTCACCTTCAGGCTTGCCTGCCCTGTAGTGTAAGACGCTTGGGGAGGGAGAGGAAGCGCTCATGCACCCCATCAAGAAAAACCAAGGCCTTTAGCCACTAGTTAAATCAGCAGGAGGACCACAGAGTTGTGAAACCAGGATGACATAGCCAGACCGCGTGTTGTTCCCTGGAGTTGAAGCTGCAGCAGCGTCGGGGGCTTTGTCTGCGTCCTCAGTGCTGGCCGCAGAGCTTGGCATTTAGGAGGGCCTCAGGCAGTATCTGTTGAATAAATTGCGTTCTAGGCCCTTCTCCTCCACTGCTGGGTGTTTTCATCTTGGCCCTCTTGGGCCCATGTTCTGCTTTGTAAAGTGGACGAATCGGGTGCAGGCAGGGCTTCTGTGGGAACCAGCGGTGAGGGGTCTGTGAACCCTCTGAAATCCCATCCCAAGTATTGGGCACAGAAGCATTCTGTGAAGGTGGTCTGTGATTCCAAAGAGGTTGCGATCTCCTGGGGGCTTTCTTTAAAGGGCCTTCCCTTCCCACTCCAGCCCCCTGGGGCCAGTAGTGAACAAAGGAGACATTAAAGTGTGAGAATACTCCTCGGAGAGGTGAGTCCTAGACAGACCTGGCCCCATTATTTATCAGGAGGTACTGATGAATGGCAGGCAGATGCTAGCGTGGTATAAAGAACTTACGCAGAAAAATAGGCAGCTTAATTTTCAGAGACCAGGCGTTTTGTTTTATACAGAAAAAAATCTCTGGTTTAGAGACATTTGTGGTGTATGGGGGGGGGCTTTCTGTTGTGGTACAGGTGAAGCAGCCTGGTTCCAGTGGGGTGGAGGGGTGTGCCTTTTCTGGGGTGAATGCGTTGTTTAGCACAGGCCCATTTTAGTTCAGTAACAAATAACCCAGTAACCAATAACGCGGAGCACACATGTGCCCCATGTGGAGCGGAGGTGCCCAGGGCTCTGGAGAGCCTGTGAATGCATCTGGGGGGCTGTCACAGAGGGTCATGTCTTCTTTATACCAGATCCTGCACTGAAGTGAGTTCGGGGGCTTTGGGAATGTGGAAGAAACAGGGCAGGGCCATCATGATGTGTCTCTGACTCCATAGTGTCGAGGGCAGACTCTGCTCTGAGATCTTCCTCTCTGCTCTCTGGAGCATGGGGGCCATTGAGTTTGTCCAGATGTTCAGGGAAGGTATGTGTAAGTTACCCCAAACGCCTGGCCGTCCCTTTGCTCTGGGGTAGAGTTCGCGTCGTCTGCAGGGACCGAGGGCTTGCCTTGCCACTGGCCCGCCTGCACGGACACGAGCCAGGAGCGTCCCTTGACTAGCAGTGTGGATGTCCCTCCAAGAAGCACGTTCATGGTGCTGGTTGCAGACTTAACTAATTCTCGCCCTCTCTCCCTCCTTCCCCACTTCTCCCCTTCCCTCCCCTCCTCCCCTGCTTAGTTGGCTGGAGTTGTCTTCCTTGGAGTCGGACTGTGGGCATGGAGCGAAAAGGTAGGTGTTACTGTTACCAGCACTGTGGAAGCATCAGGTCGCCTGGAGCAGGTGTGTTCAGCTTTAATTGCTCCTTCCAGACTCCTCCCTGACAAGCATTCTTGCACGGGGTAATGGTTTGTAGCCATGGGTTGTCACAGAGCCAGCTCTGGGAAATAGTTACTGAGCTTGTCTTGAGACCTCCTGGGGCCCTGGGACTGGCTCTGCTTCCCTGTGGAGGGGGTCACTGCTAGAGGCCATGGCTGGGCTGGGCTGGGCTGGGCTGGTTGGGTTTTTGAGCTCAGTGAGTGAGGAGAGCCCTCTCTGCTGTTCCCAGAAGCCTCAGACGGCCTGGGGGCTTGTCTGCCGTTGTGTCTGGGGCAGTCCTGGGGCCGCCTTCTGTTCCTGTCTGTGCCTCTGGGAGCGAGCACCTCCTTGAACACAGTTGTGTTTATTCCTGAAGTTCTTGCCCTTCTGAGATCGGGAGCAGGGCTGTGTTACACGCCCCCTGGGTGCCCTTCCTTACACACCTGTGAGCCTCCTTGCCCAGCCTGTGCAGGAGAGGGGAGGTGGGGAGACTGGGCTCTTCCTGTCCAGAAGGACAAGGGGCAGTGGAGGCTCTGAGGAGGGGACTGGACTCGTGAGCTGCGGTGCCAGCTTCTGCTCTGCTGGTGGGTGCATGCCAGGGACGTAGAGCTGAATAGGACCCTCACTACAGGGCAGGCAGAAGAGGGGAGAGAGAAGGAGCAAGGCCGAACAAGGTGCCCTGGGCCAGGAAGGAAACAGTGGGAACTAAAGCATCTTCAAGCCTCAGGCCTGGGACCCTCTCTTATCCCTTCAGTGGAAGCTCCCTTTGGTTCCAGGAGAAGGAGGCGGGAGAGCTTAGATCCATGGGCTTTCTTGCCATGGCCTTAGGAGGTGAATAAGGCTCGCCTTGGGGTTTAGGCATCTTCAAGGTAGCCTGTGAACCCCTAAAGGGCAGGAGCTGAAGTGCAATGTCACTTTGTCCTGCGGACAAACCCTGCAAGCCCATGCAAACCGTGACTCATATCGCCACCGTGTGGCCATCTCCTGAACGGCAGCAGCTCCGGCTGGGGCCTGAGCAGAGGCCTGGCTACCTGGGAGCCTGGGAGCCGCTGGGTGCTGGGCTGGTGGCTCCTTTCTCCTTCCTCCTTTGCATCCTGTAGAACTCCTCAGTCTGTTTTGGTTCTCACTAGCCACATGTGACTGTATGTATTTAAATTAGTTAAAATGAAACATGAGTCAAAATTCAGCTTTTCATTGCCCTCAGATGCTCAATAGTAATGGGGCCAGTGGGTACCATTTGGGACAGTGCTGCCTTCGTCTCCGTGGCTGTTTTCCACCAGGGTGTGCATACTGAAGCTGCTTTCAGCTCAGGATAGTGGGGTTCTCCACGAACTGAGTGCAGAGTAAGCTGCCACATGGCCAGAGGTCAGGGTGAGGCTCTGGCCCTAAGGTGCCCTCCACTCCAGGCCTGGCATAGGGATCTTGCAGTCTCCAAAAAAAGTGTGGGTTCTGCCTGGGAGGGACTCACAGCCAAGGTGCAGCCCAGGATTGCTGCATGCGAGGGCCCTAGGAGCTGAGGCGGGCAAGGATCTGTGGTTGGAGGGGCCCCTAAGAGGGCAGGTGGGCAGGGGCCATGCTCTGTGTTCTGGCCTGACTGTTAATGAGAGGGCTGAGCCTCAGAAGACAGGTCCCTGTCCTTATTTTAGCTCTGGACACAACCAACCCCCCCCCGCCAAGGCACCCTCGACTCCATGAGGCTGATGCTTTCTCTGCCTCTTTCAGGGAGTGCTGTCTGACCTCACCAAAGTGACCCGGCTGCATGGAATCGACCCTGTGGTGCTGGTCCTGATGGTGGGCGTGGTGATGTTCACGCTGGGGTTCGCTGGCTGCGTGGGGGCCCTGCGGGAGAACATCTGCCTGCTCAAGTTTGTGAGTAGCCGCAGATACAGGGGCGGGAGGGGTGTGGGCTCTGCGGGGCAGGCTTACCCCTTATCCGGCCGGAGAGGGTGGCAGCTCTTACAGTCCCCCCCCCCGCCGCCCCCCCACTGGGCCCCAGCAGTGCGGGGAGGAGACTGCCCACCAAACAGTAAGATTTCAGGAAACAATCAGCTGAACCAGCTCCTCATCCCTGGAAAAGTTGGGCCCCTCTAGTTTTCAGCTCCTGGAGGGAAGAGATGGCTAAGCAGCCAGCTCCTCTCCCCCTCCTTTGCCTCTTATTTCCCTCAGAAGTTCTAAAGGAATTGTTTGTTTGCTACTCACCTTTGCCCTTCTTGGCTAAGATCAAAAGATGTTGCCAGTAAAGTTAGGAAACCATTTCCTCCTCCAGGGTGTGTGAATGTGTTGGGATGTGCAATGCAGAATCCTTAATTTCCTGGCAGAACTGCCAGTTACGAAGAGTTTGGTTGTATATTTAGATACAAATTCACGTTGAAATGCATTCAGTTAAAATTAAATAGCACCTGGTGGGGAAAACACATAATCGTGTTTTGGAATATATTATTTGTTGAATTTATTAGATCAAGCCTTCTCTTCCCCAGGCTTAATTTAAAAAGCGAAACATGTGTTGTTGTTGTTGTTGTTTTTCTCATTTTTTTTTTCCTCTTAAAAATATATGTAATATCTTCTGTGTGAACGGAGGTTGCGTTTTGGAGGGCTTTGTGCGTATGGATGTTTGTGTGTGTATGCGGGTATTTCCCCTTGTCTTATTCTGAGACCTTTGCCTGCCGTGGCCTCGCTGCTTGGAGCGCAGGGTGACCAGTGGTGGTAATGGCCAGGAGAACTCACTCACTGCTGGCCGGACGTCTGCCGGATGGGAGAGGTGCAGCTGTGGGGGGCCTTGGAGAAGGCCACCACTGTGGTGGCCAGGGGCGCTGTGCTTCTACAGAGGTCTTGACACGTACAGAGGGACTCAGATGTCCTGCATGAGCTGCGTGACCTCAAGCAAGTGACATGCCTGAGTGGTTTCCTTGTCCCTAAAGTGTGGGCGACAGTAGATTTCTAGCAACTTGGATGGTTGTGTGTGTGAGGAGAGTGGTAGATACTGTGTCTGGGCCCCAGGCTTTGCCCTTAAAGGAGCTGATGGCCTGGTGGGGTAGGTTACCATTGATTCCCGGAATGGGGCTTGTTGGGGGAGGCTACCTCACAGGAAATGGGTGACACGGTGGCTTGGAGCTTTCTCGTCCTTTCACTCATTTCTTACCAATGATGCTATGATGTGGGTGGGGGTGCACATCTGCATTTACAGATGGGGTGGGGCTGCCAGTCGGTAACATGAGATACCCGGGGGCTCCGGCACTGGGCTCTTGGGTGTGGAGCCCACACTCTGTGGCAGGCACCGATCCCGGGTTAGATGAGGTTCGGCCCGGCCGGAGGCGTGATGACCCTCGGTCCCGTGCTTGCCCCATGCAGTTCTGCAGTACCACGATGACCCTCGGTCCCGTGCTTGCCCCACGCAGTTCTGCAGTACCATGATGACCCTCGGTCCCGTGCTTGCCCCATGCAGTTCTGCAGTACCATGATGACCCTCGGTCCCGTGCTTGCCCCACGCAGTTCTGCAGTACCATGATGACCCTCGGTCCCGTGCTTGCTCCACGCAGTTCTGTGGCACCATGATGACCCTCGGTCCCGTGCTTGCTCCACGCAGTTCTGTGGCACCATGATGACCCTCGGTCCCGTGCTTGCCCCACGCAGTTCTGCAGTACCATGATGACCCTCGGTCCCGTGCTTGCTCCACGCAGTTCTGTGGCACCATGATGACCCTCAGTCCCGTGCTTGCCCCACGCAGTTCTGCAGTACCATGATGACCCTCGGTCCCGTGCTTGCTCCACGCAGTTCTGTGGCACCATGATGACTCTCGGTCCCGTGCTTGCTCCACGCAGTTCTGCGGCACCATGATGACCCTCGGTCCCGTGCTTGCCCCACGCAGTTCTGCGGTACCATGATGACCCTCGGTCCCGTGCTTGCCCCACGCAGTTCTGCGGTACCATGATGACCCTCGGTCCCGTGCTTGCCCCCACGCAGTTCTGCGGTACCATGATGACCCTCGGTCCCGTGCTTGCCCCACGCAGTTCTGTGGTACCATGATGACCCTCGGTCCCGTGCTTGCCCTGTTGCCCCACGCAGTTCTGTGGTACCATGATGACCCTCGGTCCCGTGCTTGCCCCGTTGCCCCACGCAGTTCTGCGGTACCATGATGACCCTCGGTCCCGTGCTTGCCCCACGCAGTTCTGCGGTACCATCGTGCTCATCTTCTTCCTGGAGCTGGCTGTGGCCGTGCTGGCCTTCCTCTTCCAGGACTGGGTGAGAGACCGGTTCCGCGAGTTCTTCGAGAGCAACATCAGATCCTACCGGGACGACATTGACCTACAGAACCTCATTGACTCCCTTCAGAAAGCCGTAAGCACTGCCGGCGCTGGCCTCCCGGGTAGAGTGTGGGCTTCCATGGCTGGGGACGGTGCTTCCGGCCTCGGCTAGTGGGGAACCCTGGGCATCCATCCTCAGCCCGGCAGGTAGCGGGGAGGCCGTGGGAGGTGCCGCTCCCGCCTCTGGTCAGCTTAGCTTTGCCTGCCCGTGGTTGCCTGGCTGTGTGGGCGTGTTCACAGTGTGTCCTCCACCATTTGCATGGGGCAGGCAGTCTAGCTGCCCCTGTGGCCACCCTCCCCCTGGGGCCCAGGTCTCTCCAGTCCCGGCCATGCAGGCGGCCGCAGGTCCCTGGGCGCTGTGGGTACCCAGGGGCGGAGCGTCTCCTCCCCCCAGTGCGTGACTCACCGTCTGAGGCTATTCCTGTCTCCTTCCTCCCTGGGACCTTTTCCCCTTCCTGTTCGACAGGGCAGAGCAGCCTGGAGGAAGCTTCCCCAGATGGGGAGGAATGTGACCTCCCTGGAATATGTCCCCAGGGGGCTGTCTAAGCCATCCCAGGCCTGGGCCTTGACTCCATCTGGCCCCTGTCTCCCCTGTGTGCATCTGCACCTGGAGGCTTGGACCACAGCCATCCCCGCCCTAGGGGGGCCCACTCCCCACCACCGGCTGGGGCAAGGCCATCGTGTGATCTGTCTGTGCGCTGCCGGAAAACCTCGCTTCCTCAGGGACTTCATGTGGAATGCTTGGGTTCTGAGAAGAAAATAAGCAAGCAAGCATTAAAAATAACTCTGGTCCACTCTCATGTTCACGAAAACTTGTTTACCCTTATGTCGTGTATCTGGGGATCCGGCCAAACCCACTTATGTGACCAGAGACCCTGTGTCGTATAGTGACTGGCACTCGTCTGCGACAACCCCATCGCAGCCACTTCCTCCCGCCCCTCACTGAGCCCGCCCGCGGTTCCCGTTGTCCCAGCGCCTCGCTGTGCCCGGGCGCTCCTGCCCGCACCTGCCTCGAAGCCAGGGCGCTCTTCTTCAGTGCCGCCTTTCCCCTCGAAAGTACGTTCTCCAGAGGCACTCAGTAAATTGTGGAGATTCCTCATGCTGAGATACTCGGGAATCATGAAAACAGCTGGAACAGGGCAGGGTAAAGGGGGGGATGGGATTTTATCTTAGAAGTGAAAGAAGACAGCCGGGAATCCTGGTCCTGTGTTTGTTGTGATCACGGCCACAGCCACGTTAGCAGTCAGGACAAGTGTGAAAACGGAGTCTGCTCCTGCTCTGGGACGACCTTGACATCACCGTGCTATTGTCGGTGTTTGGCTGTTTTACAAGTTTTAGATGAGTGGCGATTCTCTTGGTGACTACACCAGATAATGGGGGTGTGCAGAGACCCCAGGTTATGGGGGACAGAGCTATGATTGTGTCACTGTCCACCCCGCTCACAATTCTGGCCTTAGGAGTCAAACGTCCAGCAGCTGTGTTTTGTAAGGAGGCACCTAAGGGAAGTAAGGCCAGCTTGGAAATTTCTCTGGGAGGGAGCTGCACTCAGAGCCCACAAGGTGGGGTTCTCAGGGGCACAAGAGAACTGCATCAGAGGTACTGAGTGGCCTCCGAGGAGGGTGAGGAATCCGCTCTGGGTTGAGGGGAGGGGAGGAAGGGGAAGCTGCAGGGGGAGGAGGGTCTGGACCAGAGTGCCGTGTCCCAGCGGAGGCCAGGGGGCACTGCGGAGCCAGTCCTGCCTGCTGGACCCGGCGGGGACGGGGGGGGGGGGTGGCGGTGGCAGCTCATGGCCGAGTTTCCTGGTTTCCTTCTTAAAAGGCTGCCTGGGTCACCATGCTCAGCATCTCTGTGCATGCAGGAGGTCAATGGGGGGCGCTTCCTGTCGTGTTCCCGCTCCCCTGTGGGTGGTCACAGTTCTGGCTCAGAGCCGGAGCCCCTAACAGCTCTCGGCTTTTGTGATCCCAGAACCAGTGCTGCGGGGCATATGGGCCCGAAGACTGGGACCTCAACGTCTACTTTAACTGCAGCGGCGCCAGCTACAGTCGCGAGAAGTGTGGGGTGCCCTTCTCCTGCTGCGTGCCGGACCCTGCGGTGAGTTGGCCTGCCCCGGGGCACGTGGAGAGCAGTTCCGGGCTCTGGAGGCTCCGGGCTGCTCCTCTTCGGACCACCCTGTGCTCCCTCTGCACACCGCCGCCTGGCTCCTGCAGCGCCCAAGTCCTCTGTGTGTACATCCCAGCAACGGTTTTGCATGACCTACCCTTGCCCTAGTGTTCTGGGTGAAGCGGGAGAAAACCAGTCGTGTCGCCCCCTCGAGGGGCTCTCACGCAGGGCGCCTGGATGAAATGCTAGAAACGCGGTGAGCCCTGGGCCGCCCTCTTCACTGTCCTCTGGAGAGAATGCCCGGGCAGTGGGGGTACTCACCGTCTGGGGGTGGTGGAGGATTCTCGCCTTTCTTCACCTGGTCTCTCTCCCAGCCCGTGGCCTGGGTCCCTGGGTTCCAGAAACGGGGCTCTTGGGGTGACCTGCGAAGGGGCAGTGAATGTTTGCTGGAACTGTGAACGCTTTACAGCTGTGGTACTGGGCCCCGGGGCTCCAAGCAGGCCCGCTCCGCAGCCTAGGAGAGGCTCGGGTCTGCTGCGGCCACACAGCTAGGGCCTGAGATCCCCACTGTGACCGTGAAATACTGAGCGAGCGGAACTTGCATCTCCCAGCGCAGACACTAGCAAACTATGACCCGTGGACCGGATCCAGCCTCCTTTGTGTAGGATCTTTGAGCCAAGAACAGTTTCACCCATTTTTAAATGGTTGACAATAAATGAAAGGAAGGATAATATTTTGTGATAGGTGAAAATTATATGAAATTTGAATTTCAGTGTCCATAAGTTAAGTTTTGCTGAAATATGGCCATGTGCATTTGTTATGTATCATCCATGTCTTCCTTCATGCTCTGTGAGCAGAGTTGAATAGTTGCTATGTAGACAGGTCTCCCTCACACACACAGCTGGCCAACCTTTGTCCTAGTATGAAAGGTTAGTTGGCATCGGGATTAAAGGATGTGAGCTATAATGGAATTTGTAAAGGTGTTTGCTGATGTTTGTTTGGGACTTTTCTAGAGCCTTCCACCACTGGCTTCCCAAGAGAACAAAAATGACCAATTTCTTCCTGCTTTTCTTACAGCAAAAAGTTGTGAACACACAGTGTGGATATGATGTCAGGACCCAGGTGAGCACCTGATGCATGCAACTTTGAGTTCGTCAGGTTTATTCCCTGTGGTCCAGCATCCTGATTTAGCACAAATGCATACTGGAGTGGGTGAGACTCGGGGAGGTGCCATCTAAGCTGGGAGCGAGCTGGGTAGGAGCCGCTGGTGACAAGACTCCCGGGAACAGTGAGGGGGGTGATTCCCAGCCCTGTGAACTGCAGTCACAAAATCTAGCAGTTGCTGCATTAGCGGGAAGAGGTCAGATGAAAATTTCGGGAACAAAGGCTATATTTTTAATGAGTCCTTGGAGTCCCAGGAGGTGTCTGTTCTCTAGGAGTTCAGGATGAAGCTGTAGGAGCGCGTGGCTTGGTTTAGCTGCCATACTGAGGCGGGGGTGACAATGAGCAGGGAGATGGGTCTTGGGGCAGGAGAAAGGCTCAGTCCTCGGCTTTCTTCAGGCCACAGGGGGTGTGGGGGTGAAGAGAAGTGAGTGTCCCCCTCCCTGCTGGCACTGCTCTGTGGCCTTTGGTGGTATGAGTGACTGATGTTCTGAAGGAGGGAACTTGGGGAATCCGCGGAACTTGGGGAACTTGGGGCATCAGGGATGTGTGCCTCCGGTTTGGGAGGCCCGAAGCCCTTCTGCAGAGATCTCTGTCCGTTGGACAGGATGGGCCTGTACCAGCATTGTCCTCTCATTGCCACTTGCATTAGATTCTAGGGCTGTCATAACAAGTAGCACAGACTGTGGCTGATACAACGGAAACTTCTCTCCTCAGAACTCGCGGTCAGAAGTCCGACATTAGGGTGTTGGCAGGGTTGGTCTGAGGCCTCTCTCCTGGCCTTGTGGGTGGCTGCCTTCTCCTGTGTGTGTGCCCACCTCGTCCTCCCTCTGTGTCTTTTGGTGTCCTGATTGCTTTTTTTTAAAGATTTTATTTATTTATTTGATAGAGAATGAGAGAGAGAGAGACCATGAGAGGGGGGAGGGCCAGAGAGAGAAGCAGACTCCCCGCTGAGCAGGGAGCCCGATGCGGGACTCGATCCCGGGACTCCACGATCATGACCTGAGCCGAAGGCAGTCGCTTAACCGACTGAGCCACCCAGGCGCCCCTGATCACTTTTTAGAAGGACACCAGTCATATTGGATTAGGGCCTACCCTGATAACCTCATTTTAATTTATCTCTTTTTTTTTCATATAGTCTTTCTCTTTCTCTGACTGATTTATTTCGCTTAGCATAATACTCTCTAGCTGCATCCACGTTGTTGCAAATGGCAAGATTTTATTCTTTTTTTATGGCTGAGTAATAATCCATTGTATATATGTAACACATCTGTTTTTCCCTCAGATCTAGAGTTTGGGTTCGGTTTAGGGCCAGCGTAATGGTTAAGGTGTTAGGGTTGGGGACAGTGTGAAGGTATCTGCCTATTATCCTGCAGTTCAGAGACCTCTGTGGAGGGATAACTTTAGAGTTAGGGTTATCATTAGGGTTAGGGGTTAGGGGCTAGGGTGAGGGTATGGGTATGTGCCTGGTATCCTGCTGTTGAGAGATCTCTCCAGAGGGTTCAGTTTAGCGTTAGGGTTAGGGTTATGGGTTATATTACCTATTTAAACACCTGCCTCCAAATGCAATCACATTCTGAGGAATTGGGGGTTAGGACTTCAACGTCTGAATTTTAGGGGGACACAGTTCACACAGTTCAGCCCCTCACCCCACTGAAATGGATTACTAATCCATCAGTATTGCCATGGGTGAGGCTGCATGCGGGTGAAGGTGGGCTGTGTGTGCTGAGGGCACCTCCTGTGTGCCTACTGAGTCTCCACTAAGGGTCAGGATTGGAAGGAGCCTGTGGGCTTATGACCGTTCCTGTGACCCTGGCTCCTGGAGCCAAGCTTAACTGGGTGGGGGACACACTCTGGGAAACCACTGTCCTCTCCTTCCCCGGCCAACTTCTCTGACTTAGAAGATGCTGAAGGCCCTTCTAGTTTCTCTCTTTAAAGGCACATCTTTCTTCTTGAGCCCTGAGGCCCCTCCCTCCCTGTCCTTCAGATGTGGGCTCTGGAGCTGTGTCCCTCTTTCAGTCTGGGGAGGCCCCACCAGGACTGGGTAAAGACCGCCGCCAGGGAGCCTTTGTTGGGGCAGAGTAGAAGATGCAGACTGCCTGGGGAGATGGGAGAGGGCAGAGACTGGGGCAGGTGGATGCAGTTCTCCTGGAGAGTTCTGTCCATCCTTGGCACCCACCTTCCAGCACCCTGGCTCCCACCGAGCCTCACCCTGCCCGCTGCGGGAACCCTCTGGGGAGCCGGGGTGGGGACGCCCCACATGTCTTGGGCTCAGGTCACTGTGGTGTTTCCCTGTAGCTGAAGAGCAAGTGGGACGAGTCCATCTTCACAAAAGGCTGCATCCAGGCGCTGGAGGGCTGGCTCCCGCGCAATATTTACATCGTGGCCGGGGTCTTCATCGCCATCTCCCTGCTACAGGTTCGTTCCCCCTGCCCTTTGTGGCTTCCTTCATCCTTGCGGGTCGCACCTGTTCATTTGAGCCAGATCGCACGTGGGAAGACTGGTGGCCGAGAGAACGAGGAGGGGGAGGGGAGGCAAGAACTCTGCGAATCAGAGAAACCAGGAGTTCTCCGGGGTGCCCAGGGCTTGGGAGGAGAAGCCGGCAGCCCCCAAGCAGCCTCCGGGACGGCCGCCACCGCCGTGGGGAAAGCTCATCGTTCACCTCCCACGTGGTGCCGTGAAGAGGGTGCCTGACGCGGCCCGGGGCCTGCTCACCGTCCACACACTCCTTCGTCCTTCACCCCGCGAATGCGTGTTGAGTGATCTCTGAGGGAAGCTCAGACACAGAAGCACCTAGAAAAGGAAAGAACAAATTTACTTGCCAAACGGGCAAAGCAGTCAGACTTCAGAAGGACTGGCTCATCAAATATAAACCACAACAAGAATTTAAAGGGGAAGTAAAATTCCAAGATTTCCGAGTTCATGTTGGTCTGTTTCTGGTAGAAAAACTGTCTTCCCACATGACGATGCTGGTCACCAAGGTCAGATGGCAGCACTGCTAAAATCAGGGAGAACCTTGTTTTTATTGTGGAATCCAGGTTTACAGGAAACATCAAGATTTATTATTTTGCGTCAGAACCAGTCAGGTGACTCTGTTATTTTTGGTTTAACTCTGGGTGCAAAGTATGCCCCAGCTCATGGTATGTGACGTGCATGGCCCTGTCAGGGGCAGGCCTTCTGTGCTGCCTGCCATGTGCCCCAAACTTCTAGGCCCCAGGGATATAGCAAAACAGACCCCAGGTCTCACTTTTTACTGGTGGGTGGGTCTTGTTTTGCCACAGGCCTGGTTGTTTTTCTGTGTGCCTCATCCTCAGTGTGCAGAGCAGGCTTCCCCGTGCACCTTGCCGTCGGGCCCCAACACTGACAGCCTGTCTGGCTTTGGTTTCAGATTTTTGGCATCTTCCTGGCGAAGACCTTGATCTCGGACATTGAGGCGGTGAAGGCAGGCCATCACTTCTGAGGAAGAGAGGTGAGCAAGCAGAGCTGAGCCACGCTGTGGAGGCCAGAGCCCTTCACTCTTGTCAACTCGACATCCAGAGGGAGAGAAGTGGACGCACCCAGCCAGAGCCAGCACCCTGTCTTCGGCATCACCGTGCCGCAACCTCCCTGTTTCTGTTTGCTGGTGCTGAAGACCGAGGGGCCCCTCTGACCTGCACGGACTTGGGACGGAGACCCCCCCCCCCCCCGACTCGGGGAGACAGAGAAAATGTCTTTAAGTGGGGGTGGTGACTCTGAGGGACAGAAGGCTCCCGTGGCTGTGAAAAGGGCTTGACTTGGTTCTCCTGGAGACTAAGCGTGTCTGCAGGGCACCCTGGCCTCCCAACTCGTGTCACCGGTGCTGGCCTGGAGGGCAGCCTCATCTGCTGCGGGTGGGACATGGGGGCGGGGGGGTGGGCCCAGCAGGCACGGACGAGGCTTCTCCCAGCAGCAGAAGGACCTGGGGAGGGCTAGGGGCACAAGTGGACCGTGCCAGCAGAGCCTGTGCTGTCTGCACAAGTTGGGGGATGTTTGCGGGATCCTCAGCCGTGTCCAAGTAAGCCTGAGCCATGTGTGGACGGGTGCCACGGAGCACCCCCTCCGCTGCCCCTGCCAGGGCAAGACCCGCCTCCAGTCTCACAGAGGTGTGCCCGATGGCACGGGGGTAGGGGGGCGTGGGCAGCGTTCTCCTCTGAGTCGGCTCTCCCTCTCTGAAAGTGTGTAAATAGTTTATTTATAGGGATAAGAATGTTCTCACACCGTTTCTTCATTTCCTCTGGCATTCCCTCCAAGCAGCCTTACATGGTGTCTGGGACTGAAGCCATCCCTCTCAGTTCCCTCGAGTGTCTCAAGAACCAACCCCATCACTTCTCCTTTTCATGCCTCACAGCCCAGGTGCACACGTGTGCTCCCTCTTCCTCTCTGCACCCCCAGCTCACATGCACCCACTCCCCTCCCCAGCTTGGCCTCACTGGCTTCTGGTCTTGGTGCTACTAAAACCGCCACCCGGAACTTGAATCCTGACCCCCCCCCCCCGCCGCCTGCCCCAAGGCAAGGGCCAGGGAGCCCCAGCCAGAGGCGGCCAGCCCAGAACCTGTGACCAGGGCTCCTCTCGAGGCCACGTGCTAAGGGCCGCTGGTCGGCCTGGCATTTGCCTCTCCCTGGAGAGCGGACCTGTGGCCGGGCCCCTCTGTGGAGCCGGAGACCTCAGCCTGCAGCTGTGTAGAAGAAGCTCGGGATGGTTCTTTTTTTGGCTAACTTTTGTGATGACCCCCCTCCACTGTCCCCAATCAGGATAGCTGTGGTGATCATGTCCACCCTCCCTGGCAGGGCTATCCTGGGGCTTGCTCTTGGAAATGAAGTCTGTCTTATGTACCGAATGGTTTGTGCGTCTTTGGCTGGGCTCCTAACGCTTCTCTGGATCTTGTACCAGTTCTGTCCTCATCGTTCAGGGATTGAGTGCTACCTTCACTGACTTGCCGAAGTGTACATGCTAGTGTGGTATATACTGGTGGGTGTTTGTTAATGATGGTATGATTTTTGTTTTTGTTCTTGTCTTTTTTTTTTTCTTTACAATTTTCTCTGTAGACTAGAGGAAGAAGAATGCTTGTGTTTTCAGGAAGTGTGATGCTTTTCTTTGACTGCCAAACTCTTTTATGGAATATATCTTTATATTAATGCTGTTGTCCTGGTGGTTTTTATTTTGAGTGATATCAAGATGTCATTAAGCATTGCAGGGGTAAACTCAGCTGCCCAGGGAACCAGGGGGACTGGGTGTGACTCGACACAACAGGACAGTGGAGGGTAACGGCAATCATGGCATAATCCGGAATAACTTTCATCAAGTGATTCGTTTTAGATTCTGTATGCCACTTTCAGTTATCCTTTGTGTGGCGGTTACAGCTGGAACAAGCAGGCTTGTGGCTTGGTTATGCCCAGCTGGAAGCACGAGGCAGAACGTTGACTCTGCAGGCTGGGAGGAAGTGCGTTAGGCTACCTCTGTCCAGCCCCGGGCGGTATGATCCAGGCAAGAGAGCTTGGGGACCCTGGGTGGGGATCTGGGCACAGCTGCTACACGGGTATGTCTGGACCTGCTGGCCCAGCTGTAAAGGGTTAGTGTGCCTCTGACCCATCCTGCCCTGGGGGAGATGGTGGCTCTGGACCCAGCGCTGCTGGTGCGTGGACACCCAACAGCTTAGCTTCTGGCACCGCTCCTGCTGGCCCATCTCTTGAGGTCGACCGGGTGGCCGGACCCCTTGCAAGTCTCTTGACAGCTCACAGTCCAGCTCTGGGTGAAGACTAGCTATGACTTTTTCGAAGTTGAGTTTGTTTTTCAATTAGTTTCCAAAACTCTGGCCATTGGAGCCATCACCTCCGACTCTGAGCGGCTGGAGAATAGAGAGGAGGCCCAGCGGAAGTGGTGCACGTGTGGCCGTCTCCAGTGAACCCGCCTCCGTACGGAGTCACAGTGCAGCCGTCCCGGCCCTTCCCTGCGCAGCCCCCGTGCTCCCTGCCCTCCCAGACCGGGTGGAGGCCAGTGTGACCTGTGCACGTCCCCTCCTCGCCCCCACATATGCTTACTGTAATGTGTCTGGCTCTTCCCTTGTCCTTCCCGCGCCCCTCCTGCCCCCTCCTCGAAGGACTCAGCTGCATCATTGTTTTCCCATGTCCTCTCCCACTCACACCATTACATCTTTCCCCATCTCCGAAAGCTTGCCTCGGCCCCCTCGCCTGCCTGCCTTCCCTTCCCGGGGAGGCTCATTGTCTGGGTCTCTGTTCCCCGTCCTGCCACAGCCCACCACTCCCCTCCCTGACTGAAAGCTGCTCACCCCCTCACCAAGCCCCGTTGGCCTCTGCAGCTCCCAACACTCTGGACTGTCTTCTGCTCCTGTGGCCCAGGCTCGCCAGGTCTCTGGCGCTCGCCCACCCGTCCTTGTCATGCTTCCAGCTACGCCTGCCACTGCCCAGCTCACCCGTCTCCGGGGGTGCCCCCTGCCTGAAGGGCAAGGCTGTGAGCTGGGCAGGAAGACCACCCGTGCTGGTGCACGGGAAGCCTGTGCTAGATTTCCCCCGCACGAGTAACAATAAAAATGAATTGGCTACAGAACCTCCTGGAACATAGGAGGTGCTCTGGGTACTTAACAGTTAAACGCAGTCACCAGAAGAGCTCAGAGGAAGCCATTTTCATGCCCAAATGTGAGACTCAAAGAAAGGGGAGCTCCTGTTGAGGATTGGGAAGATCTAGATTCAAACTCTGGAAGGCAGTCCCAGAACCTTTACCTATTAAAATAGGCCTGGCTCCTCCTGCTGAGCAAAACCACATCAAGGGCAAGCCTGGGGAGAAGCAGTTTTCTGAAGATTGTCCAGCTAACGGGCTCTGTGGCAGATCGACAGGCATTTGGAGAAGGCAGGGGAGTGCTCACTCTTGCCTCTGGACCTGGATTTGGGAGAATATGGTTCTCAGCCTTCCTCAAGGCACTCAGATCATCACAGTGCTCAGCCTTGCCCCCGAGGCCCTGGGTTTGGGCAGCAGGCTCACTCCCCTGCAAGGCCAGAGCTGCTCTCCACCCAGCAAGCCCACAGAGGTCTTTCTGCACCGGGTGGTGAGGAATTGGACATGGCCTTCTCTCCAGGGGATCCTATCTAGGGGGCTGCCACCGGGATGGTGATGGGCACTTATCTGAGTGTGGGCCTCTGCAATCTTAGGGACCCCGAGTGGAGAGCTCCCCCGAAGAGGAGACCAGCAGAGAAGGAAAAACCTCAGTCTCGGTAGCAGGGGCCACCTGACCGCTCTTGGTCAGCAGCCTCAGAGCATGGACTGCAGAGGCACAGAGGAAGGCGAGGGGCTATTGCAGTGGTCCCAGCATCCTCGGAAGGTCCTGCCCAGGTGTCAAGTGCTCAGGCCTGCCACCCAGAGGTGCGGTGCCTTTAGCAGTACGAGGTGAGTAGAATGACTATATGACCTTCATAGGTGGGCATTTCTAGTTCTAGGGTCATGGTGTCTGTCCATGGGCCACAGGGTTTTTTGGTTGTCTGCCCCTAAACTGTGGTAACTTGTCCCAAATGATGGATCTTGGTAAAGAGGCTTCCGCAAGCTTGTGTTTGTTACTCAAGAGGTTGCTGCCTGGCCTGCCAGGGCCGACAGGACACTCCGAAAATCCAGAGAACCGTATACCTTTAGTGCTGTTTTAGCTCTCTGCCAACCCAGCAAGACCTGGCTTTTCCTCCTCTAGACGGCAGTAAAAAGGTACGTTCATTCTCAGAATGCTGTTGGGGGCTCCAGGTGCTTCCAGAAAACCTGCCGTGGGTGCTGTGGAATAAGGACTGGGGAGTGACTTTGACAGGAAGAAAAAGCCAAGCCTACATTCAAGCGGATGCTGTTCTGGTGAAGTGACCGATTTCAGAGAGCCCAGCTTTGGAGGAGGAGGAAATGAAGTATTCAGGAAGGTCAGAGACCATTCTCTCTTCCGCCTTCTTCCCATGCCCCGCGTCTCATACTTCAGCGGGGGCTTCGGAGGCATGGTTTAATAACTACCAAAGTAAATCATCACCTTTTATCACCTCAAACAACTTTAAAACTAGTCATTTTATATGTATAAGCAATCTAAACGTGGGCTAGTATAATGGGGAAAAGTACGGTTCCCGTTCCCCAGAGGCAACCGCTACTAAGTACCCTTCCAGAAAATGTGGATGCATATTCAAATATCTTTTTCACACAAATGAGGATCATGTTTTACATAGTAGTCAACAGTTAATTTTACTTAGTATATCTCAGAAATCTTTCTGCATGAGTGCATACCCATCCATGGTGCATTTTCACAGTCACACTGCCCACGGCAGGACCGGCCAGCCAGTGAATGAACCTTGCTCTATTCAGGGGAGTATGTTTACAGTTGCGGGTAACAGAAAACTCAGTTCAAACCGGTTTATACAATGAGGGGAGGTTTTTGGCTCCTGAAACTGGAAAGTCCGGAGGTGGGGTGAGCTTCGGGGTTAGTTTGATCCAAGTGGCTCAGCGACGCCAGCAGGATCTGGTTTCTTTTATTCTCTCTGCTCTGCCTTCCATAGTGTCCCCATGGGCCAGGGCAGAGGGAGGGCAGACCCATCACGGACAAGCTGGGGCCTTACTGTGATGGGAATGGCATCGTAGTGAAGCCAGTGAGGGAAGCTCCCCGCCACCCCCACCCCAGAACCCCCTGTGCTCGTCCTTCCCACTCAGAGCACACGTCAGGGCGACAGACCCCTGTGGAAGGGGGTGAACATCGAGGAGGCTGCCAACAGCCCTCATGATGATTTTGTGGGTGGATGTTTTAGTTGGTGTGGTGTTTTGTTGTTACAAGGGCTTATAAAAACTCCATGGTATCTTGTTGTCAGAATGACTTCTAGAAGGGTTTGCAAGGAAAACATGTTTTTAAAGGAGTTCTCCAAGGCGGTGGACTGACACTGTAATGATCGGGTAGTTGGGGATGGGGCATGCCTATTGCTGCCAGCCCATAGCTGGTGTGGTGAGGGTGCTGTGAGCATGAGCATCTGTGATGGAAGTGTGGGCTGGTTCTGGGACAAGGGGGTAGATGGGTGGGGGGCGATGTCTCTCCAAGGACCCCTCCCACTAGCCTGTGGCCCTCTAACAGCACAGCTTCCACAGAGAGGCTGAGCATGATGGGCAGGGGAGCCCTAGCCCATGGGAACAGTGTTGGGTGGCATCCTTGTTTATCAGTGAGGACAAGCACTCAAGACCCAGTGCTGCCCCTGAGGTTGCATAGGGAGGGAGATGCAGAGTCTGGGCAGGCACAAGCCTGGCCCCTGCCAGCCTGGCTGAAGCTCTAGGATGCGACACTTGTGAAGTCAAGGAGCCGCCCCATCTCCCCGCAGGCCCTGGTTCCTTGCGATGGGGCTCTGGGGTGCAGACAAGCTCACACGGCCTGATTGCGCCCCCTGGCGGCTGGGCGCTCCTGGAGAAGGGAGGTGCCCACACTGGGCTCCGCCTGCCCGCAGGGCCACTTCCCCAGAGAGGCGGGTACATGTGAGAAGAGAAGCTGGGAAGGGAGAGGAGGAGGTCTTGGCTCCGTGGGGGTGCAGCCCCCGTGGAGACGGGGATGGGTTGTGGCGGCCTCTTCCGCTCCCCTGCAGCACCAGGCTGTGGAAACCAGAGTCATTATGTGAGAGGGGAGGGAGTCCGGACCCAGATTCGATTGGGTTAGGACCTGTGCTGTGGTGGGAAGAAGCCTGAGCCTGAGCTGGAGTTTGGGCTCAAAAAAAAAAAACAAAAAAAAAAAATTAGTACCTCAGTTTGTTCATTTTAATTATCTTTCTTTCACAAAGTGCCCAGGAATATTCCGTTCATTAGTGGAGATGAAAGAACGCGGGGAGCCATGACTCCCCAGCCACCTACTCCTCACTAACCGTGTGGCTTTTAGCAAGTTACTTGAGCTCCTTGAGCCCTCTTTGTAAAATGGGGACAATAAGGGCCCCACATGGGGTTGTCTTGTGGATTACATGAGCTGAGGTGGTTTACCCATCACTTAGTCTGTGCCTCCCGAATTACTGCCGATAAATTAGGGAAGAGCAGCTGGTGGTGGCGACCAGACTGGGTTCCAAGTCACAGCTCAGGAGCCCAGCCAAACGCCCCACTTCTCTGTCTGTTCAGGAACAAGGCTCAGAGGTCTGTAGGGAGACTCAGCAGGCATTTGGAGTTCAAGGTCTGTTTGCTTTCTGTGTCATAGAGGTGGGGAGGCAGGAGAGGGTGTCGCTTCTCGCCTGGAGTTTGGGTCCTGTCGGAAACCAGCACAACCCCAGAAGTCTCTGGAGCCCCTGGAGGAAACAGAGTGGTTCTCGCCCTCCTAGGGGACGGGGGCTGTCCGCAGAGGCCAGCCCACGGGAACCAGCGTAGCGGCACAGCCTGCCTTCAAGGGGCTCAGGAGGGATGACGTGGGGAGAAAGGGGTTTGAGGGGCTCGGGATGGGAACTAGGTGCTGCAGGAGACAAAGCCCCAGACGCGGCAGGACATCACGTTTGGACAGGGTGGACCCCATCTGGTGCCACTCTGGTCAGGAGCACAGATGTGCAGGGAAGTGCCAGGACCCGCCGAGGCCTGAGTGGAGGCCGAGGCCAGGAGGCCTTCTGTGTCCTTTCCACTGCTGACGGGTGAGGGTGTCCTTCCAGGTGGTGGGGCAGCCTTAGCAGGACAGAAGCCAGGAGCCAGGGAGACGAGTGTGTGTGTGTGTGTGTGTGTGTGTGTGTGTGTGTGTGTGTGTGTAAGACAGGTGCATGGGCCCTCACTGTGCTTGCTCCCAGGAGAAAATCTTTGTGTCTAAAAACCTGCGGGAGCCCCCAGGGTCAGGAAGGTTGCCGGGTCGAGGTTCTAAGGCAGTGTGAATCCAGTGGTCTCACCTGTGTACTCACTGCTTCCGTCTTGCTGGTGGTTCTCCCTCTCACCCTCCCTGCCCAGCCCATTCAGCCTAGCTGTGCCTTTGCAAAGAGCCCAGGGTTGCGGGCCCTGTTTGTAGGTGATTGTTTGGATGCATTCATCTGTCTGCAGGAACTGGGCCCAGGCCTGGTGTTTTCTTTTAGTTTTAGACCTATTTTTCTTTTTCCTGTTTTATAAAGTGAGCACCACTGTGGGCCTATCTGGACAGAGTTGGAGCAGCCTCTGGGAGGGACTGAGCACCCCATCTCTGGAGGTATGCAAGCCCAGGCTCGCCATCTCCTGGTGGGGGTGATACAGGTGGGGCTGGGAGCCGGTTTGTGCTGCATGGACCATGGACAGTCTTCCTTCCCATCTCTGACAGGCAGTGGTCTTTAGTGTGCCTTTTGTTAGAGATTATGTCCCCCCCAAAAAGCATTACTTATGTAATATTACATATGCATGTGTCAAAAATTTTATTCAACTGAGGGAGCTGGTAAGATTAACAGTCAGTTTGAAGGAGAAATCACATAAATCTATATGGAGTAAGGGAATGTGAAGACTGGCTTTTTCTTCAGGGGATGAGGGGGTAGTTGGGCTTCATTCAGATATGTACAGTTAGGCACGTCCATAGACAAGAAATATTTGGCATTAACTCTACAACTTAGTTGTAAAGCCACTCAAAGGTAATGAAAGCCTAGAATCAGATCATTGGAAGAGTGTGCTCTAAACAATGCATTGTTTTCCACCAGAGACACCCAGAATCTTTTCTGCTTATTCCAAAAAAGATTTCCTTCCACCTCTCGTCTTTCTGGCCGAGAGAGAGGTGGAAGGAAATCTTGCTCTTTCACAGCGAGAGAGGGAACACAAGCAGGGGGAGTGGCAGAGGAAGAGGCAGTCTTTCCACTGAGCAAGGAGCCCGATGCGGGACTCCATCCCGGGACCCTGGGATCATGACCTGAGCCGAAGGCAGATGCTTAACCGACTGAGCCACCCAGGCGCCCCACAGCTTAATTTTAATAAATAGGACCCAAGCAGGGAATCCAAAGGAGCCAATCTCTTACTGAAAAATGGAGTCTGGGGGTTAGCGTATCTCCCAGGTGCCCTAAGTAAAGGTCAGCCCCTGTTGGAGGCGTCCTGGGGGCACCGGCTGCCCCCTTAGCAATGGACGGATGCCTTAGGTCCTCAGGCTGTGTCTCCTGTGTCGAGAGCCTGGGTGTCAGCCAAGCTGCTTTAGTCCCATGGCCACCCCTGCAGACCCATCAGGAGCCACATTCAAAACTGAATCTGTCTTCTCTTCCCCCAGTACCAAATCCTGTCCACACCCCAAACCGTTCCTCTCCATTTTCTCCCATCTCAGCTGAGGGCCCCGCCATCCACGCAGCAGCCAAATCCAGGAGGGTGGGCATCATCTGGGTTCTGAGCATGCCGTCAGCTCCTCCGTGGTCAACAGAATGCCAGGACATCCGCTCTCGAAGAAATGTCTCATCTGTTGGGGAGATCGGGAGATCTTTAACGCTTCACTCCCTGGGACAAGCAACATGACAGATTGCGGTGTCCTTCTTCCTTTCGTCCTGCTGCACGATTCCTGGGACTCCCCTGGTTTGTAACGTGTGCATTTGAGTCTCTTTTCAAGCATAATTGCATTTCGAAGTGAGTTTACCTCCCCTCCCTGTGGATCGCCAAGTGACTCCTGGAAGCTGCGGGGGTGGGGGGGCGGGGACGGCTTTCAGTGGTGTTCTCCCATAAGAAAGAGACTCTGTGATGGACGCTCTGTTGTGGGTCCGTGCTCGCAACACAGCACTCAAGAAAAGAGCCAGGAATCTGGTGCCGTTTCCTCAGTAAAATGGGGATAGTTCTTCCAACCCACAGCTTAGGCGGTAGCGCTGAGGTTCTCAAGCTGTGGTCCCTAGACCAGCTGCTGCAGCATCACCTGAGAACTTGTCAAACGTGCACGTTCTGTGGTCCCGCTCCAGACCTCTGGAGTCAGAAACTCGGGCATGGAGCCCAGTCATCTCTTTAACCAGTCGTTAGATTCTAATGCATGCTCTAGTGTGAGGACCACTGCATGAGGGTACTGTCAGAATAGACTAGCCACTATAGCAAGCATCCCCTACACTTGAGTGGCTTTGAAGAATAATTATAGGTCTTTGGAGTCATTTCTAGTCTGCTGGTGGTTGGGGAAGAAGGGGGAGGAGGGGAAGTCTTTAAGAATGAAGCCTGGGTGGCGGGCACACTACTCGTGCTCCCATTCCATTGGCCAGAACACAGATGCTACACTGAATCACAAGGGCCTGGCAAAGGTCTAGCTGCATGCCTAGGAAGAAGAGGAGAGGTCTGATCTTGGAGGACACCAGTGGTCTGTGCCCCAAGTCCCATAGTTTAGGGAAATGAAGACCGGAACTGGATTTACTGTCTTCCAGAATCTCCCTCTGCAAGGAACGGAGGGCACCGTCTGCGCAGGGCTGGCTTACGGTCTCTGTTCAGCCACGTCATGACTCCACAGAGTGGCTGGAGGCGCTGGGCACCTCACCGTGCTGGGCAGGGCTGCGGACTCCACAGGGCCAGGGATGTGGTCTGCGAGCAGATCAGGGGGCACGCGGTACACGGAACTCCTCTCAGTGCCCTTCAGGTTGGCCACTGGGGAGGTGTGGGCACAGCTCCATGGCCCTGGAAGGACTGTCCAACTCAGAACACGAGTAGGGGTGGGGGGAGTGGGCTGGAGGTTAGGCTGGGGTGGGGTGGGAGGGGAGGGACCTGTTCCAGCTCAGCATGATGGGTTTAAGTCCTGGATCCATTAGCAGCTGTTTGGCCTTGACAATAAGGCCTTGGGATAATAGAATCTCTTGCTTCATAATCTTGTTCTGAGAATTAAGTGAGATAGAGGAAGAACACCCTTGGCACAATGCCCACTGCACACGGTGGGTGTGTAAGAGATAGTGGCAGTTCTTCCCTGCTTGCTCGGAGGAGGAGGACAGGGGGATGGGGGCTCAGGGTTCCCCTGGTGCCTGAGAACCTGGCCTGCGGGGTCTGGGCTCACTTGAGTTCTGAGCTGCTTGTAAGGCGAGGGCACTGCTTCTCTCTAGGGGTCAGGACGGTCTCGGGGCCTGGCGGGGATGGGCCTGCGGTTCGGATGTGACCGTGTCTGCAGCTGCGAGGTGCCACAGGCTCGGCTCTCGGGCTGTGTGGTCCTCAGCAGGTACCAGGGGACCTGGGGCAGGGGGGACTTTGTGGGCAGTTGCCTGTGGTGTGAGCCTGTTTGCCATCTGGGGCTCCAGAGTTGCCTCCTGCCCTCTGAGTTAATAAGAGTCAGTCCTGGGCTGAGACTTAGCCAATCTGTTCTGTCCATGCTCAGTGGCCTTGTTCCGGGGGAATTTGCGTGGAGGAGAGTGTTTTCTAATTAGCAGGACTAGGGCTCTAGGGGAGATTTGGGGGGCAGGAGCGCGGGCAAGGGTCAGTCCTCTGTCTGTGTCAGATGGTGGGTGGGGAGGTGGCAACTGGCTCAAAACTTCCTCCACCCCGAGGACCCAGAGCTTCCTTGTCCCCTAGCTGTGTGCAGGCACGAAGGGCTCACCTCCAGAAACTGCCCTTCCTTTGCTGTGTTCCTGGCTTCCTGGAGGGAGACGGAGGGAGTGGGACTGGGGCCGCAAGGAGGTGGGACGGCTGCCTTCAGAGCGGGACCTGGGGTCTGGGGGGACTTCCTGTGGGAAATGGGCCCTCAGGAAGAGCCCTTCGAGAGGCTCTGCCCCAGGTGCCTCGCCTTCCTGGTGTCCTGCCCACCTCTGAAGCGTCTGTGGCAAGACAAATGGAGAGCGAGCCAAGCCACTGGGGTGGTCAGGATGCGTGGTTGGCGGTGACCTCACCTCAAGCGAGGTTGTCAGTTCCTAGGGCGGGGGGGACAGTGGGACATGCCTAGGCGGAGAGGGAGCAGGGCTCTGGGAGGGGGCCTCACACCACTGGGGTGTCCCCTCCGTCAGCGTCTCTGCTTCTCTCTGCACGTCGGCCCTGTTCTCTCCTGCTGCACACCAGAGACCTTCTCCGCTGTGGGGGACAGGAGGGCCAGCAGCAGTTAGAGCTGTAGTAGAACATCTGCCAGTTTCCCCCCGCGAGGGCGTGTCCACCTCAGGCCTGCGTCACACGGGCGCCCGGGGGAGCTCCCTGGGAAGCTCCCTGGGCAGACGGAACTAGCTGCCACAGCTCACCACCCCCACCTCATAGTTTGGTTCACCCAGTTAGTGAGGAACCAGGCCCCAGACTGAGGAGCAGGGAAACAGCTCACACTGGCACCTACTATGTGCCTGGCTGACTGACATAACTTACCTCACCTGTCTGATGCTGACAGAAGCCCCGTGTGTGCCACGATTACCTCTGCATGTACAGAAGAGGAAGATGAGTCATGGAAATGTCAGGGCCGGTCGGCTGCAGGCCTGGGCTCTGCCGCTATTATCATAAATGCGCGGCTGTGTCTGCAAATGTCAGTGTGGGTGTCCTTGCCCTTCAGAGGTCCTGGGATCCCACCGATTCCATGGTGGGGAGAGCCCCAAGCCCTTCCCACGATTTCCACTCATTCCAGGGACCCACGCTCCCATGGGCCTCCCACTCCTGTGCCCCTTCGTGGTCTCTGTTTTGTCCCTCCTCTGTCCTGGCAGAATTGGATAAAGGTTAAGGGTGGTTTTTTGTTTGTTTTTTGTTTTTCCCGTAAATAAGAAATCTCCTCATAGCAAACCTTTTGAGAATTAAATCATTTTGATGAAGATTTGGAACAGCCTTGGGTTGTGTGGTCATCTGTCATTTCTCTCTCTCCTTCCCCTGCTATCTCTGCCACTCTGGAACCTGATGTCCCGGCTGGGTTCCATGGAGCTGCTCAGTTCACCCCAGCGTGGCCTCCCAAATGGGCACATCCAGACCTAGCAAGGTTTCCAGATCACAGGCCTTTCTTGTTATTTATTTATTTTAAAAAAGACTTTATTTATTTGAGAGAGAGTAGGAACAGGGAGGAGAGGGAGAAGCAGGCTCCCCCCCGCGGAGCAGGGAGCCCGATCAAGCAGGGCTTGATCCCAGGACCCTGGGATCATGATCTGAGCCAAAGGCAGGTGCTTAACCAACTGAGCCACACAGGCACCCCTAGGGTTTTCCTTTTAATTGGACCTACTTAGTCTCCTTCAAAGGCAGTAGGGGTTAAAATATTCTTTTCCTCATTCATACAGCGGAGACCTTACTACACATAATATTTTACAACCTGCTTTCTGTCTTAGCAATACATAATGGGCACCCTTTTATGTCAACAAATATTCTTCTCAACAGCAATTCTGATGGCTGTAGAGCATTTTATCCTATAGACCTGCCATGATTTACTAATCTATACCTCATATATTGAACGCATCAGTTACTTTGAAATGTTCGCTCTCACGACTAATACTGCACAGACTCCAGAGTTCCTGGCCACTGGTAAGGATGTCCTGGTAGGATCACAGGTGACAGACAAGGATCTAGCTAACTATTTCTGGTCTGTTTATTGAATGTTCATTCTTTCCCCCCCATTATTAATTGCCATTTTGACCATGTACTAAATAATTACGTATACGTCTGGATCTGTGTCTGGGCTTTCTCACTTTAGTCTGCCTGTTCTTGTGTCAGGACTGAAATGTTTGCTTTATAAGTTTGAATTGGGCAGTACAGAGTTTCTGTACTTCTGTACGTTTTCCAGGCTGTTCTCATCTATTCATTTTTTTTTTTTTTGGTTGAACTTGGCAATCTTTTTATCAAGCTTCTCCCCCACTTCCCAATTAATTTCCAGGTTTGGCCTGAAATTTTACTAAATGTATACATTAATTTGATATTGTATTAGTTATGCATTGCTGCATAACAAATTACCCCGAAGTCTGACAGCTTAAAACAACATATATATATCTTATACCTTCTCTGAGGGTCAGGAATCTAGGAATGACTTAGCTGGATGATTCTGGGGAGGTTACAGTGAAACTGCCGGCCCAGGGCTGCAGCCTTACCTGACCAGATCTCTGCCCACTTCACTCACGTGACTGTTGGCAGGAGACGTCAGCTCCTTACCACGTGGGGCTCACATGGCTTCCCCAAAGAGATGAGAGAAAGAGAACCCAAAGGAGAAGCAGAATGCCTTTTATGCCCTAACCTCAAAAGTGACAGATCACCATTCTAGTATTTTCTATTGATGGCGCAGAGCAACCCTGACACACGGGGGGGGGGGGGTCACGAATACCAGGAATCACGGGGAGCCACGTTGGATGCCCACGAAGATAGATGGATTAGACATTTTCTGGCGTTAGATCTTTCTGATTGTGAATGAGACCGTGTGGTGAGGGCATGGGGGTGCGGCGGGGGTGGGGCAGGGCAGGGGCCCTACAGCAGGGCCATCAGTCTAATACCCCAGAGATTTAGCTTATCGCCTCATGACTCCTACATCCAAGTCTCCAGCAACCTCACTTCAGAGTCCTGTTCTGGATGCCTCCCCAGCATTTGCATGGGCTCCAATCAATTCCCCCTTGCAAGTTCCTTCATTCATTCTCTTCCAATAGATATTTATCTAATAGCACCTGCTGCAGCCTAAGCAGTGTGGCAGGCACAGAGAACATCAGTGAAGCACTGCTTGCTATCTAATAGGGAGAGAGAGAGAGAAACACACAGTAAGTAAAATGGTGTTTTACAAAGCAAGTAATAAGGAAAAAAAAATCAAGCAGAGTCGGAGAGGATCAGGAGTACGGAGGAGTTAAAAGTTAGAGCAAAGACTTGAAGGAGGTGAGGTTCCAGATGGAGGGAAGATCCCGGGGAGGCCCTGAGGAGGGAGCATGCCTGGTGTGTTTGTGGAAAGCCAAGGAAGCCAGCAGGCTGGGGCACAGGTGGAGGGAGAGGGCTGGGAGGGCTTATCTGAGGGGGTGAGGGTGGAGAGAGGCAGATCCTGGAGTGCCTTGTGGGCCCCTATGTGGACTTGGGCTTTGACTCTGAGTAAAATGGGGGCCATGGCAAAGTTTTGAGCAGAGAATGCCATGATCTGATTTAAGTTTTAAAAGGATTTTAAGTAGGGCGCCTGGGTGGCTCAGTCGTTAAGCGTCTGCCTTCGGCTCAGGTCATGATCCCAGCGTCCTGGGATTGAGCCCCACATCGGGCTCCCTGCTCAGTGGGAAGCCTGCTTCTCCCTCTCCCACTCCCCTGCTTGTGTTCCCTCTCTCGCTGTGTCTCTCCCTGTAAAATAAATAAATAAAATCTTAAAAAAAAAAAGATTTTAAGTAGATGCAGAGAGAACCTGATAGGACGCTCTGGGATAAGAAATGTCTCCCAAGTCTCTCCTCCTTGGTCCCCACTGGTAGCTCCCATACAGTCCTTATCACCTCTCTCCTAGACTTTGGCCAAAGTCGGCCGGCTTTGCCTGCCTCCTGCTCTTCCAGCCTCCTCTTGGCACCAGCGCCAGAGCTGAGAAATGCCTCCAAGCCCTTCTCTGGTTTAGGAACCTCTGATGACGTGAGCAGTTCATTCATCCTGACACTCTAGGCTTCCTGGCCAGGGAGCTCTGGCTTTGCCTGCATCTCCCTCCCTCCCAGTGGTGGGTGCTGGTGTGGAGGCCCATTATTTGGAATCACATTTAAGGACTTTCGAAAGACATTTTGCTTCAGTTGTATGTATTCTATATCTTACTGTATAAAACAATGCAGAATTGCCTATAGTGGTCGCCTTTCCCCTTCCAAGAAGAAAGCAAGAAGCCATGTGTGGGGGTGCCTGGGTGGCTCAGGTCATGATTCCAGGGTCCTGGGATGGAGCCCTGAGTCGTGCTCCCTGCTCAGCAGGGAGTCTGCTTCTCCCTCTCCCTTGCTTGCCTCTCTGCCTACTTGTGCTCTCTATCTCTCTGTCAAATAAATAAATAAAATCTAAAAAAAAAAAAAAAAGCCACGTGTGCTCCGTATTTGTCCTTTGTCTACACAAAAGTAATGATACAAATTCAAATAATGAATACTGCACACAGTATTCTGTGGGTCACCTTTTCCTTTTATCTGCCGTGGATATCTTCCCTTGCCAAAGCAGACAGTTCCACCCATCCTTTGTGACAGGTGTAATGTTCGGGACTGAGCAGCGCCCCCATCCCACAGAGGGACGTTCAGGTGGTCTCCAGTCCCTTTGCTTGTACTCCCGCTCCAGAAGCAATTGCGTTAGCGTGCAGAATTAAACAAATCACGCGGCCAATGACAAATGAAAACAAAACAAGGG
The DNA here is from genome assembly GCF_037043125.1 of Eumetopias jubatus. Classification (NCBI taxonomy): domain Eukaryota; kingdom Metazoa; phylum Chordata; class Mammalia; order Carnivora; family Otariidae; genus Eumetopias; species Eumetopias jubatus. The sequence continues at coordinate 49,037,593 of NW_028274823.1, read as the reverse complement.
CATTGAAAAGCGGCAGACAACCATCTGCAGACCCAGGGGCCCCCTCGCCTCGTTTTTAGTCGCCGGTATTCCTGTCGTCTGCGCGGCCCCTGCCCCTGCGTTCGCGGCCACTGAGGGCCACAGTGTCCCCGACGCACTGTTTGGTGGTCTCCTCTCCGCGCGGATCCACCTCTCCGCGCCTGGTGCCCCGGGGCTCCGGGCAGGCGGGCTCCCGGGCTCCTCGAGGCGCCCACACCGGCCGCCAGGGGGCGCCCCAGGCCCGGGCCGAGCGGCCTCCTCCGCAGGGCAGGGCGGGCGGGAGGTGGCGCCGAGCGGGCAGAGCGGCAACCACCCGTGCCCGGCGAGCGCGTCTTTCCGGAAGGCGGATCCGGTGGCGCCCCGGCTGCGTTCGGCTGGAGGCTCGGCCTCCCGCCCCACCGACCTGGGATTGCCCACCCACCCTTTCCCGGCAGAGTGGCCACCACATGGGTGCCATCGGCATCACCCCCGCCCGAGGCGCGCGTGCAGCCTGCCCATTCCTGCTCTCCGTCCCCTCCGGCCTTTCTCCCTGCAGGCGTCTCTCCCCGCCCAAAGAAAGAAGGAGGAGGGGGCCAGCCGGAGGCCGGACTCCCCTCGTGCCCCTGTTGCCTCTGCTCTGGACACCGTTCTCCCACCCAGCCCCAGTTAGGGCGCGGAGAGCTGTGCCGGAGGCAAGGGAAGCCCTCGCTGTAAGAAACCGGGAACCGGCACACAAGTAGGGGAGTCACTGGAATGTCTGAGCTGGGAGGACAGAGAAGAGAAGGGCGTGGCGAGTCCGGGGCCGCGGCTCCGGATGGTCGAGCCTCAGTGTGGAGGCTGCAAGGTCTGGGTCGCGGGGCAGCAAGCTAGCTAGGCCTAGGCGAGGGGCAGCCTGGCCCTCCACACTTGTTTTTGACCCTGTGGCTTGACACTCATCCCAACAGCTTCATTATTCTCCTGTTGTGTGCTAACCCAGCAGCCGGAGAAGAGAACCCAATCACACCTGTGGCCCATCACCCTCGGGTGTCTGATCCACCTTTGGCCCTCATGGGGAGGGAAGGGGACATGAAATCACCAATCCTACCACACCACAGTGCCAGACCCGCACCCGCTGTTGTTTTTCTCCTGGTCGGGTTACAGTTTTAAACCATCAAAAGATTCACAGTTGCCAGTGGATGTCGGATTTGAAAGTAGAGTCGCAAGGTGGCAACTTAGGGATTGGGTAGCAATAGGCAGGTTACTTACCTTCTGGAGCCCAGTTGCCTTGTGGGAATACAGGGGCAGCTGTTAGTAGCTGTGAGCACCTGTTGGCCTGGTCCTATCCACCTGAGAGCAGCATCCCACTCTGTCCCAGGTGCTTCTGATTCAGGGCACAGAGAAACCATATCATTCTGCTTGGTGATCTCCAGACACCTGCAAACAACCACCACAAAAAAATCAACTGCAACAACCAAAACTGAGCCCTGGAGGATTAATCCGTCAGGACATGCTCGGCTTTCGGAGCTCAGGATAGGGAATGGAGAGAGGAAGTCGGCCACCTGTGTGTCCTTGAATTCCATCCATGGTAATGCCCCTTCCTGGTCCCTACTCATTCTATCGTGTTTCCTTTCTGGGCGCTAACACAGTGAGAGGCAGAGTTTTAAAAGCATTACCTCAGGATGCCAAATGTCCTGGAAAAGAAGAAGGCTGGCAAGATGGGAGCAGGTAGAGGGAGAGGCTGAGGAGCCTAGGAACTGCTGGCTGGCTCCTCTGGCCAGTTTGAAGTTGGCTCAGAACTCATGGAATGCGTAGGCAGAACTGCCTTTTCCTCCTCTTACCTGCGGAGGAGAGATCAGTTCCTGGCTGGCCCGGGCAGTGTCATCGATACGGCTGGTGTCATCGTTACCTTCCACTAACAGATCACTCGACACCTGTCGGCCCAGGCAGGGTCGGGTCCGCACATTGCCCTGCAGAGCTGGAGGCTTTGATCCTCCCCATTGTCCTTGAACCCCAGGGGAGGCCAGGACACAGGCGCTGCTGGGATGTGGCAGTTGGTGACCCAACAGAAGGACTAGATTGCTCCTGATGCCTGCCCCCCACCCCTTGCCGGGGCCCAGCTGCCTCTTTGCTTCCTGCTGCCTGGTCCCTGTTGCTGTCCTGGGCAGAGGAGATGCGTTTGTCCCTGGCTGGGTGCTGAGGCAGCGTGACGATGCTACACAAAGGGACACCCCAAGTGACGCTGCAGTGAGGAGCCGGGGGTGAGGAGTAGCCCAGGGTGTCCCATCTGGCAGGGCTTCTTGGCTGGCTGCCCTTCTGGTGGGTGCACCCCAGCTGACATCATGCTGCAGCAGATCCTGCACGACATGTACATCGACCCCGAACTCCTCGCCGAGCTCAGTGATGTGCAGAAGCACATTCTCTTCTACAAAATGCGAGAGGAGCAGCTGAGGCGCTGGAGGGAGCGCGAGGCTTGGGAGGTCGTGGCCCAGGCAGAGGGCCTCAGGCCCCCGAAAGTCAAGCAAGGTACGTGGCTGGGTGTCACCAAGGGGTTGGCCCCTGGGCTCCCAGGAGGTAGAAAAGTTATTGATGCCAGGCTGTCTTCTTTAAAAGGAGCCCAAGTGTGATGAGGGCTGGGGACTCGAAACCCTTGTTCTGGGAGGGTCTGGCCCCACTAGCCTGGCCTCTATGTTTTGATCAGGTCTGTGAGGCTCCAAGGCAGCAGAGGGGGCTCCTGATGGGGTGAGGGAATGGGGGGACTCGCTTGGCCTTGTGGGAGACCCAAATTCTGGGAAGACTCCGTTGGGATCTCCGATTGGGCTCCAACACAGGTGATGATCCCTTGGTGAGGGAGAGGGCGTATTCTTGACCTTCACCAGTGGTTCTAGGATGGAGGGCCAGCGTGTAAGGAGGACATGCAGTTCCTCCCTCCCTTGTGCGTGCCAGCACAGTGGTTCTCAGCTAGGGTCAGCACAGAGCACCCTGCTGCTCCTCTCAATTTGCGTGTGAAAGGAAGCCTGGGGCTGTGGCTGGAGCCTTGCCAGGCATCTGGAGAGAGGGTGTCAGGGAATGTCCTGCACAGAGAATGACCAGCCCTTAATGGCAGTAGCAGGTGCAGAGAAAAAGCAGGGGTCCGGCCCGTGTTTTACGTTTCGGGTGGTTTATATGCAGTCCTGGGCCCGCTGGCTGATGCGCCCGGGATGAAGATAACGCTGAAGTAGTCAGGACCTGCTGGAGGACTCCGGGTCCTGCGAGGGATGGTACTTTCTGTGGCTCCTGCACTTGACAGTATGCAGTCCATTAATCTTCTCCCTCATTCATTCCCCCCAACAACCCTCCTCTTGGCCTCCATATGGTTCAGCAGAGTGAAGTATAGACTTGATCTCTTTAAAGTTTCAATCCAGGACAAAGCCCTATGTCTGGACTGGGCATGCAGGCCCCCTGGTGACCTAGCTCCTTTCCCCCTCCAGGCTCCCCGCTGGACCGTCCTGGCCACACTCACACCCATCTGGACATGCTTGCTGTACCTAGCCTCTGTCTTAGCACGAGTGGTTCTTCCTATGGGGAATGTCCCCTTGCCTCCTCCCCCTGACAAACTCCCCCAGGACTAGTCCCTGCCCCCTGGAGTCTTTGGTGGGTGCTCCTGGTGCAGGGAAGAACTCACTCCTCTACAGGCGCTTGGCATGTAGTGCCCCCCTCTGGGGGCAGGAGTAAGTGGGGACATGCTCTACTGGCTGGATCCTCTCTCTTCCTTGCCTCTCCCCCCCCACTATCATTTATCATCTGCTTGCCTGGCTCTCCCAGGGGTCTCAGAGCCATTGGAGCATGAGACCATACTCCATCCTGTCTTCCATCCTTTGGTCTAGCACAGAGCTGGCACACGGTTAAATCTGTGTTTTGAATGAGACCCACAACAGGACCCCAAGGGGGAGAGCTCTGACTTGGCTGGGTGTGGCTGGTGTCCAGGCTGGGGCCTCCCTAGTTGGTGAAAATGACAGGCTGCCTTTCCAGCCCTGCCTGACCTCCGCCCTGGGGCCTCACACCGTCTGTATGGTGGCTCTTCTGGGAGGAAGACAGATGCCCAAAAATTTAACGGCAAAAACATTTTTATGGCAATTTGTCACACATTGACGTCTACATTTTCATGTGTAAATTATACATTAAACTCATTTGGGTTTCTGATGCAGAAGATTCTTTTCCGGGTAATTAATTTTCTGATTTATAAAGAATGGAAGAGAGGAAACACACTGAGGAATGTGTGCATTTCAGGTCAGGATCTCGTTCAAATCTCAGCTCTTGGCTTCAGCCCGGCCTGTGGAAACGTCTGGGTGGACCATGGGGAAGCCTTTGGAGGGGGTGTCTGGCTTAGCAGAGCTTTTGCTGCAGGGTCTGGGATGCACCGTATGCTGAGACCCTGTTTCAGACGAGAAGCCATGGGCCACGAAGTGACTCAATCCACCTAAAGTCACCTAAATGCTAAGAAGTGGAGTCGGGAAGCACAGCTCATGACTTTGACCTTAGATCTGGTGACTAATGTTTTTCTATTCATTCGCTTCTGAACTCAGACTTGAATTCCACAAATGATCTGTGCGTGCATTCACTTGTTCATTTCTTCACTTATTCCTTTCCGTGCGCAACATTGCTAAGTGCAGACTTTGGTGAACTGGACAGAGCTTTGGCCCTTGAGACTGGGTAGACAGATCACAGGGGCCACAGCCGACTGGAGTGCCAGCAGCAGGGCCTGGCGCATAGCAGCTGCATGGTGGCTCAGGGCAGGAGTAAGTGGGGGCATACTCTACTGGCTGGATCCTCTCTCTTCCTTGCCTTCGCCACCCCCATCCCATTCCCACTATGTCTGGAAGGAAGATCTGCTATGCTTTGCTGAGGTGTGTGCCAGCCCCTTGGGGTCCCCGAGCACAACTTACTCAGTCCTGGTGAGCCTGGAATGATGCTTTGCCTCCTCCTGCCCATTCCCCCGTCCTGTCTTGTCCCTTAAGGCCTCTCTCCCACTGTCTCTTTTCTGGGGACATTTCCCAGCTCCTAGCAGATCTGACCTTGTGGTTCCGAGGGCCCCTGTAGGACGGGGCAGGGCAAGGTGTGCCTTGTCTGTGAGAACTTTCCTGCTATCCAGTCGTTCCTGGAGAGGGTAGTAGTGAACATTGGTGATACGGATCATTCTAGTTTACAGCAACTCAGGGGCTTTATGGATCCTTGAACACACCTTTGGGGTCTACGCAGAAATGGGCTGGGGTAAAGATGATGGTCTTGGCTGGGCACGCATCACTCCTCTGACCACGCGGGCATGTCTATTTTGTTTTCACCTTATGCTTTGGTGAGCACCTTCTGATGTCCTACCCTGCTGTGGAAGATACAGACTCTCAGCTGTGTTTTCCCATCTACCATCATGCTTGCTGTTTTGTCACATTTCTATGATTCAATGTCTGACAAGAATTGGTGCTGTTATGTTGAGGCTCTGGGAAGGCATACTCTAACATTGTGTTCCTGTTAGATTGAAGCCAAGCCCCTCCAACATGACCATGACCTTCACACTCTCTTCCCTGGTTAAGTGTCCTTTCTCCACAAAAACCCACACCACACGTCAGGAGCTGTGGAGCCTCACAACCTCTCGCCCTTCAGTGCTTGCTCAGTCATCCCTGTTTCTTGAGGGTAGACCTAGGTGTTGTCTGGGACGAGGACTCAGGAGACATGTTCACCCTGCCGCCAGCCCCAGGAAGCTTCCCCACCTGGACCCGTCCGTTCTGCTATGACCCACAACTTCTGTCAGTGTTAAAGTGGTTCCTCCATGACCACCTCTGTATCCATCTGGACGTCCTCTGCCTGGGAGCCAGACATCTTTCCCCACCCTCCTTCCTGGCCAACACCGGCCAGCTGGTGAACCAAGTCTGCACACTCACGGATGTGGCTCCTCTCAGCCACATGGCCGGCTCCGTGCCAGAATGCCTGCATCTTCCTGTGTAGGCTCGCCAGCCTGCCCCTTAGTTCCAGCCTGGGGAGTGCTCAAGTCCAGCTGGGCTCCGGCCCCCTCTGCCTCCACCCCCCACGGCTGGGATCATCCAAGGCCCACCTCTCTCTGTTGGCTTAGCCTGGGCAGTGACCAGAAGCAGCCCTAAGACGCGCTCCTTAGCATCCTCTCAGGTGACTCAGAATTCAGCCCCTCCTGCTGCATATCTGGCCTGGCTTAGGTGCCACAGGTGGGCCCGGTCCATTCCCCAATGATGGCTGTGTGACATGTTCCTTTTCATGGGGCATCTGCCTTCTCTGTGTGTCCTGGGAACCATCCAGTAACCATGGCAATCTTGCCTGTTGGGCCAGGGGCCCTCCTAGCCTCAGCGTCCTCCCTCCCCGCCCTCGCAAGGAAGGGTTGACCTTGATCACCAGCCATGCCTGTACTTGCCTGCAGACTTTCCTAGTGTGGCCCTGTCCCCTGCCTCATGCTCACTCCCTGCAACCCTTTTTTCACACAGCAGCCAAAGAAACTTTGTAACGTGCCGATTAGCTCCTTCATCTCCCTGCCTCAGTGGCTTCCACTGTCTTCAGAGGAGATAAGATGCTTCTTGTTGGCCTGTGTCCCCCCTCCAACCTACTCTCCACCCATTTGTGTCCCTCTGCGGGGAATGCTCTCTCCCCAGATCCTCACAGGGCTGAGTTCTTCCCTGACCGCCCACTCTCCACGGGTCCCGTCCCCATCTCTCTCTTACCATACCCTGCTGAACTTTCCTTACAGAACCTTCCATGACCACAAGTATCTTTTTAACAAAATTGTGGTGAGATACACACAACATAAAATTTACCATTTTAGCCACTTTACAGTGTTCATTTCAGTGACAGTACATTCAAAATGTTGTGCAGGGGGTACCTGGGTGGCTCAGTCGGTGAAGTGTCCGACTCTTGGTTTCTGCTCAGGTCATGATCTCAGGGTCTTGAGACCCAGCCCCATGTAGGACTCCAGCTCCTACTCAGCTCCAATCGGCTTGACGTTCTCTTTCTCCCTCTGCCCCTCCCCAGCTCGCGGGCGCGCTCTCGCTTAAAAAAAAAAAAAAAAAAAAAGTGTTGCAACTACCACCATCATCTAGTTCCAGAACATTTTCAGCCCAGAAGGGAAACATTTTACCCATTAATCACTCACTCCCCATCCCTCCCCCCGCCCGCCCCCCCCCCCCACCCTCAGACCTTGGCAACCGCGCCGGTCTGTGTTCTCTATGGATTTGCTGCCTTTTTTTTTTTTTTTTTAATGTATCTGTTTGCTTGTTTGTTGTCTGTCTCCTCCATTAGCCTGAAAGTGCTGCGAGGCCTGGAGCGGGGAGCAATCGCTGGCTTCTGTGCCAGCATCTGGATGTCTGGATGCGGGGTGGGGGTAGGGGCGTGGGCGTGGGTGCGCAGCTTGCACACACGTGCTGTGTCACAGGAGCTGGCCCGAAGGGGAAGGGACGAGTAGTAAAGGGTTTCTACTGAGTGAATGGTTGTGCGCTCTGCAGCATGACCCCTCCTCTAGACCCTGAAAATCTGCATCGAAAGTATCAAAGGCCCAATATAGTTGTGTTGGTAGATGGGTTATAGAAGCTGAACTACAACGTATAACAACATATAAGTCACAGCGATTCTGTCACCTTTTCACTCAGACTTATACCTCATTTCAGCTTCCTTCCTCGTTTTCGGATTTTTGACTTGGATGTGAGTTTGACCAATACAACGTTTTCCCCATGCGTCTTTTTAAAAAAACATATTTATTTATTTGAAAGAGGGAAAAAGGAGAGGGAGAAACAAGACTCGCCACTGAACGCAGAGCCTGATGCAGGCTCTGTGCAAGGCTTGATCCCAGGACCCCGAGACCATGACCCACACCGAAGGCAGATGTTTAATCCACTGAGCCACCAGGTGTCCCTCCCTTACATCTTCTTAGTATATATGTATATATATATACACACACGCACACATATATATATATTTAAAGATTTTATTTATTTATTTGAGAGAGAGAACACAAGCAGGGAGGGGAGGGAGAAGCCGACTCCCCTCTGAGCAGGGACCCCGACCTGGGGCTTGATCCCAGGACCCCAGGATCATGATCAGAGTGGAAGGCAGACAGACACTTAACCAACTGAGCCACCCAGGTGCCCCTTCTTAATGTATATTTGCCTCAACCTTTTTTTTCTTCCAGCTTTTTGGTGCCATATTAAAGAGCATATGCTGTTTTAAAAACTTATTTTAGGGGGTGCCTGGCTGGTAAATTGGGGCTGAGTGTGGGTCTGAGGGGTCAGTTACGGTAGCAGAAGAGCAGTGAGGAAGCAACCAGCTTCCTAATGGGAACCCGGAAGTCAGGCAAGAAGAACATCATGAGAAGTGTATCTGTGGTGACACAGGGCTGTCTACCTGAGCCCAGAGAGGTGTTCAGCACCCATGACTTGGAGATAGGTGCCTGCAGCTCTTGGGGTATATTTGGGGACAGGCAGACCACGTTCATTCTTCTAGATTTTCACACCCAAAGGGATACTCTATTAGCTCATTTTCTGAGGGGCTCAGGGATGGGAAATAACAGTCAGCGATCAATTCTTCACCCTTTGGTTGGGTCGATGCTATTTTCAAAATGCCTCTAGCATGGTGGAATGGAACCAGGTCTCCTGATGTTCATCTTGGTTCCGTTTTGACCTTTGAAAGTCACCTGTGCAATGGGAATAACCACCCTTTCTCAACAGTCATTGGGAGGATTCATAAAGCTTCTTCAGCAAGTGGGAAAAGCTCCTGCTGCGTGAGGGGCACTTAAGAGCCAAGTTCTATTCCTCTCCTCCCTCTTCCCCCCGACTCTGGTGGCAGATCATCTGGGGACTGGCTCAGCCTCTTCCTGAGAGCTCCCCCACTAGACCTGGGGCGGCTGGGGGGCCAGCCTCCTCATGGCCTGGCCAACCTCAGTTTTTCTGGAGCCTCAGCCATAAGGGGGTCTTACTTGTGTCTGTCAAATCACTCCTTGTGTGGCTTATTTTTTGGGATAAATTGGGAGGAAATTCAGTTATTTCACTAAAAGGCTACTCTGATAAACACCTTTCCTATGGATTGGGCAAAGATGTGATACAGGGAGTGCAGGACTAATCTATGGGGAATTGCTGTGATCTGCAGGTTGTTGGAGGCACGGCATTGTGTGGCCTGGGACCACCCTGTTTGTGACTGTGTGGCTGGGTGTGGGGCCTAGTCCTGGGCAAGGCACTGGAATAAAGGCGAGTGGTCTCTGAGAGCCGTGTGTGTGTGTGTGTGTGTGTGTGTGTGTGTGTGTGTGTGTGTGTGTGTGTTTTATGCGTTTTGCTGGTACTTTGGGGCATAGAGATGGGGGCTGGGGCCAGACCCCCTGTTCCACCTGCCTGGACTGTGAGACCCAACGTGAGCCTTCCACCAGTAAGTGCTCTACCCAGCTTTGTGGACTTGACTTTGGGGCCCTACTTTCTGGTTTGCTAGCATCATGTTCTGCCCCTACGTGGCAGACAGCAGGGTGGGATGGCTGTGCTGGCCAATGAGCTCCTGGGGGTGATGTCACTCTGCTTCCTTGCAGCTCCCTTCCTTCATCTGCAATGGGGGAGGGATTTCGGAGTGGTAGTGAGGATGTAGGAGCCACTGTGCCAAGTTCCAAGCCCATGCTGCCTGCATAGCACTGGCTGTGGGGGCGGCTGCTTCACCGCCTTGGCCCCTTTTCCTCCCTGCCTTCCCTAAGCCCAGCGGTATGGTGCCCCAGTGAAGAGGCAGCTCCGCCTGGCCAAGGGCGCCGGGGTCCATGGCTCCCCATGTCCGGTGCCAGCACTTTTGAAAGTGAAAAGCCCAGCATCACTAGTAAATCACAACAGGGCAAATTATAACAGGAAGATAGGCAAATGTCAAAGAAGTTTGAGGGTAGTCATGTTGATGATGATCCAGAGAAAGAGATATTCTCTCCTACACAGCCGAGGGGGACATAGAAAGAGGGGCAGAGTGCTTGTCTTTTTCCAGTATTCCTGCAGGTTCCCGAAGAGCCTGGGCCCACTGGGATTGGACAGGTAGCAAAGGCCGGTGCCTGGAGGCACACAAGCTGGCTAGGGGTCAGTGGCCCAGCCGAGAACTTGACTTTCTGGGTAGTACCCTGTCCTCTCCTCACTGCTGCCAAAGCTCAAGGACTTTGGGCGGATGAGTTTTGCTCAGCTCTGGATGGAGGAAAGCCCTTCTCATTGCTATTGCAAGGGGGATGCCTGGTGAGCTGTGCTCAGGTTTAATTTCTGCCCCCTTGCCACAGGGGTGACCATGCCTGCCACTTCCCTGCTTCTCCCCTCTCCACCTCCCTGCTTGCCATTCCAGGTTGGAGGTCAGCAGGGGGCAGTTTCTGAGAAAGGCCACCAGCTGGTTATCTCCTGACTCCCTGTAACCCGACCCCAGGTCTCAGCTCCGGCTCAGGGTGTGTTGAAGTAATAGGTTGCAGACGGGTGCCTGTCCCTCAGCTCATCTCTCCGAGTGGCTGGCATTACTGCTTTCCAGGGTTTTCTCACGTAAAAATTAGCAATGCTTCTTAGGGTTTTCCCATTTGGAACCAGATTTTGCATTTGACTGCTGGGTCTAAATTCTTTGGTGGGGAGCATTTTCACACCGACTTCTCCCATGTTCTTGCAAAATTACATGAATTTAGGCTTCAGGGGCATTTATTTTATTTAATTTATTTATGTTTAAAGATTTATTTATTTTGGGGGGAGGGGCAGAGGGAGAGGGAGAGAGAATCTCAAAGCAGACTCCCTGCTGAGTCTGGAGCCCTCTGTGGGGCTCAACCTCACAACCCTGAGATCACGACCCAAGCCGAAACCAAGAGTCGGATGCTTAACCGACTGAGCCACCCAGTCGCCCCTGGGGTCATTTATTTTTATCCTATCATTTCACTGATATGTTCATTTTCTGGCCACCACAGTTGGGTTCTCACAGTCAGACTCTGTGAGATGCTAAAGATTTAGGAAGTCGGTCCATGTCCCCGGTACATGTGTACCCCTTCATTTTACAGATTAAGTTATTTTGTGCCTCAGATGTTGTTCCAGATAAACATACTGGGCTAACACCAGTGACACTGGGGTCCAGAGATCTCACTGGTACTTTGATTGGGCTGTGCCTGAACTGAGGGGAGGTGAGGTCAAAGGTGGAGTATTGCGGATTTCCCAGTGATAATGACACCAAGTCCCAACATACATGGGGCATTATGGTCTTGGTGGCAGATTTCAGATTTGTCCCTTATTTTCCCAGGAGAGGGCAAGCCTTCTGAGAGGATGTGGCATGGAGCGTGGGGAGCCAGGTGAGGAGCCATTTTACATTCACAAGGTTAAAGCAAGTGTTGGGGGAGGGTGGTTTAGTGTGAGCTGACCCCAAGTCTGTCGCTGACCCACAGCAAGGACAGTTCTGAATACAACATAAAACAGCCTGGCCTTGTTGACTGTGTACCTTATGGCCACACCGTGCCAAGCTTCACATTGTTTGCCCCAGTGGTGGCTTATGCAGTGATTGGTCCGAGGGCCCTGGGTTCAAGTTTTGGCTCTGACCACTCCCTAGCTGTAGGTGTCTTCTATGTATTAATTTGAACTTAGCAAATTGCTCAAGGCTTCCTGAGCCTCAGTTTCTTTTTGCGTACATTGGGGATGATGGCAATAGGACCTCTCTCCCAGATCTGCGGGCAAGATTAAACGAGATGCTCCCAGTCGAGCCTGGTATGTTTAAGTATCTGATAAACATGAGCAAGAGCACATTTCTCACCTAGAGGAGTTCTTTTCTGTTTGTTTGTTTTTCCCAGAAAATTAAAGTTCACAACTTAGAACAAAAAGCACTTATATTAAGAGAACACACCAGCCATTGGGGCAGCCACTTCCCTGCAGGATTGTTGAAAGGCACCATTTCATCAGAAGTGGCCCTCCCCTTAGGAGATAGCTATCTGTCTGTCTGTCTGTCTATATTTATTTTAAGGAATTGGCTCACATGATCATGGGGACTGGCAAGTCTGTAATCTGTAGGGCACAGCCGCAGACTGGAAACTCAGGCAGGATTTCTGTTCCAGTCTTGAGGCAGAATTCCTTCTTCTTGGGGAGACTCTTAAGTCTTTTAACTGATTGGGTGAGGCCCACCCACATTATGGAGAGTAATCTGCTTTACGGAAGTCTACCGACTGTAAATGATAATCATATCTACAAAACATCTTCACAGCAACATCTAGACTAGTATTTGACTGAACAATTGGGCACATGGCCTAGTCATGTTGACATATAAAATTGACCATCACAGTTCATAACTGATTCTACTCACAGGGAGTAAGCACCTACTGTGTGCATCTACTGGGAGAGATGCTAGAAGTCCTCTATCTGGCTGGGGTGGCCAGACACTTTGGTAAGGACGTGCCGGGTAAAGGAGGATTCTTCCAAGCTACCTCCCAGAATCCAAGAAGGGCAAGTATAATCTGGAATCAGAGAGTCGCAGCCAGAGATTTTTCTCCTGGTTTCCTGTTGGTGTTTCTCTAGGCACACTTGCTCCTTCAGGCCAGCTCCCAGTGCTATTCATCTGCAGACATAGCCCTGCTAATACTGCCCCGGATCTGAATCTAGGTGGCCTTCCATTTCCAAGATCTGTTATCACCCCACCCTTTTTGTCCCTCAGTTTAGATTCCATTCAGTGGGTGTCTGATTGGCCCAGCTGATTGGTTCACCTCTATGAGCAAAGGAGCTGGGGTCATGGAGAAGGTAAGGCTGCTGATTTTCAGAGTTATGGGCTATGGAAGGCAGAACTAGAAGGGAAGTTGGATGTGATGGGTAAACTGGTAATATACCTGCTTAGGGTAAACCTTCTTGTCTTGGTCAACCCAAAGTGAACTTTCTGCACCTTGGGAATCTCCTCAGTTCCAGGCAAACTGGGACTCTTGGTCATCCTATCTCTGGCACACCCTTTCTATTAGGAGAGAAAGTGTAAGATAAAGGGGGATGCTATTACCTTTCCCACTCGTTGACAGGTAGAACATGGACATATACATGAGGTAAAGTAAGCGTCCAGATTCTGTTTGCTGGAGAAAAATATCCTTTCTCCATTGAATTACTGTGGCACTCTTGTTGAAAAGCATTTAACCATATATGTGTGGGTCTATTTCTGGACTCTGTTCTGTTTCATTGTTCTTTTTCACTGATGCATATACCTACCCTTACACAAATACCACACTGCCTGTAGCTTCCATAATAAATCTTAAAACTACAGCTTTGTAGTAAATCTTGAAGCTGAATTGTCTGAGTCACACTTTGTTCTTTTCCAGCATTGTTTTGGCTAATCTAGGACTTCTGCTTCTCCACAGAAATTTTAGAATCAGCTTGTCAATTTCTATAAAAATCTTGCTAGGAATTTGAGATTGCATTGAACCTGTAGACCAATTTGGGGTGAGTTGACATATTGATACAGTTGAGTTTTCCAATCCATGAAAAAGGTATGATGTTCCATTTATTTAGGTCTTCTATTTCTCTCAACAATGTTTTATGGATTAGAGAACACCTTTTGTTAAATTTATCTCTATTTCATGTTTTTCTATTTTCTATTTCTATTCTATTTCATGTTTTTCAATGCTATTGTAAATGGTTTTTTAAATTTTAATTTTTACCTGTTTGCTGATAAAATATAGAAATATAATTTATTTTTGTGTTTTGATTACCTTGTTTTCTGCAACTTTCCTAAAATCACTTATTAGTTCAAATAGTCTTTTTGGTAGATTCTTTAAGATTTTATACATGGTGATCATACAATATGCAAATAGAGAGCCTTTTATTTCTTCCTTTCCAATACATGTACATTGTAAATTTCTTTTTCTTGCCTATTGCACTGGTTAGGATCTTCAGTACACTGTTGAATAAATGTGGTGAGAGCAGACAACCTTGTCTTGTTCCCAATCTTAGGGGTGAAATCTCAATCTTTGGTCATTAACCATAATGCTAACCAAAGATTTTTCCTAGACGTATTTTATCAGGGTGAGGAAATTCTCCATTATTACTGTTTTGCTGAGAATTTTTATTAGGAATGGACATTGGATATTTCAAAAGTTTTGTTTGCATCTGTTGAGTTGATTATAGTTGTTTCTTTTTTAGTCTGATCATATGACAAATTACTTTGATTGATTTTTGAATTTGAATCAACCTTGAATTCCTGGGATAAACCCTGTATGGTAATGATACATTATCCTTTTTATATATTTCTGAATTCAGTTTGCTAATACTTTATTAAAAATTTTTAAAATCTGTGTTTGTGAGGGATATTAGTCTATAGTTTTCTTGAGATGTCTTTAGTTTAATATCAAGATAATATTGACCTCATAAAAATGAGTTGGAAAATACTCTCTTCTCTTGATTTTCTGGAAGCATTTGTGTAGAATTGGTTTATTTCTTCCTTAAATATCTGGTAGAATTCACCAGTAATGTCTCCTGGGCCCACGCTTTTGTTGTGGGCAGATTTTAAAGTACGAATTCAAATTCTTTAATGGACACAAAGCTACGCAGGTTGTGTATTTCTTCTGGAGTGAACTTTGGTATGTCTTTCAAAGAATTTGTTTATTTAATCTAAATTACCAGATTATTGGCATTAAGTTCTTTGTAAATTCCTGTGTCTGTGGGATCTGCAGCGAAGGACCCTCTTTCATGCCTGATATTGGTAAGTTGTGTCTTTTCTTGCTATTTTGATCAGTCAGTCTGGTGAAAAAATTTATTAATTTTACTAGTGGTTTCAAAGAACCAATTTTTATTTCACGGACTTTTTTCTGTTTTTGTTTTCTTGACTTCTGTAATCTCTATTATTTCTTTTTTTATTTTTGGATTTAATTTGTTCTTTATTTTCTAGTTTCCTAATGTGGAAGCTTAGACCACTGATTCGAGATGCTTCTCTTTTAAAAAAATATAAGCATTCTACATTTCTCTTATAGCACTACTTAATAACATCCATGGGTTTTACATGTTGTATTTTCATCTTTCTTCAATTAAAAAAATTTCTAATTCACCTTGAGATTTCTTCTTTTATCCATGAGTTGTTTAGAATTGTATTGTTTTATTTCTGAATACTTGAAGGGATTTTTTCCGGACATCCTTCTGTCATTGATTTCTAGATTGATTCCACTGTGGTCAGTGTTATACCATAGATGATTTCAAACTTTTAAATTTGTTCTTTTTTTTTTAATGGCCGAGAATATGATCTATCTTTGGTGAACGTTCTGTGTGCACTTGAAAGAGTTCTGCTGCAGTGTGAAGTGTTCTATAAATGTCAATTAGGTTAAGTTGGTTGACAGTGTTGTTTAACGACCTCTTATACCCTAACTGATTTTTTCCTCTACTTATCTTATGAATTACCAGGAGTGATTTTTTTCTTAAAATTTTTTAATTGTTATGTTAATCACCATACATTACATCATTAGCTTTTGATGTAGTATTCCATGATTCATTGTTTGTGCGTAACACCCAGAGCTCCACACAGAATGTGCCCTCTTTAATACTCATCACCAGGCTAACCCATCCCCCCACCCTCCTCCCCTCTAGAACCCTCAGTTTGTTCTTCAGAGTCCATCGTCTCTCATGGTTCGTCTCCCCCTCCAACTTACTCCCCTTCATTCTTCCCCTCCTGCTATCTTCTTCTTTTTTTTTCTTAACCTATATTGCATTATTTGTTTCAGAGGTACAGATCTGTGATTCAACAGTCTTGCACACTTCACAGCGCTCACCATAGCACATACCCTCCCCAATGTCTATCACCCAGCCACCCCCTCCCTCCCACCCCCCACCACTCCAGTAACCCTCAGTTTGTTTCCTGAGATTAAGAATTCCTCATTATCAGTGAGGTCATATGATACATGTCTTTCTCTGATTGACCTATTTCACTCAGCATAATACCCTCTAGTTCCATCCATGTCGTTGCAAATGGCAAGATCTCATTCCTTTTGATGGCTGCATAATATTCCATTGGGTTTATATACCACATCTTCCTTATCCATTCATCTGTTGATGGACATCTTGACTCTTTCCACAGTTTGGCTATTGTGGACATTGCTGCTATAAACATTGGGGTGCACGTACCCCTTCGGATCCCTACATTTGTATCTTTGGGGTAAATACCCAGTAGTGCAATTGCGGGATCGTATGGTAGTTCTATTTTCAACTGTTTGAGGAACCTCCATACTGTTTTCCAGAGTGGCTGCACCAGCTTGCATTCCCACCAACAGTGTAGGAGGGTTCCCCTTTCTCCGCATCCCCGCCAACATCTGTCGTTTCCTGACTTGTTAATTTTAGCCATTCTGACTGGTGTGAGGTGGTATCTCATGGAGGTTTTGATTTGGATCTCCCTGATGCCGAGCGATGTTGAGCACTTTTTCATGTGTCTGTTGGCCATTTGGATGTCTTCTTTGGAAAAATGTCTGTTCATGTCTTCTGCCCACTTCTTGATTGGATTATTTGTTCTTTGGGTGTTGAGTTTGATAAGTTCTTTATAGATTTTGGATACTAGCCCTTTATCTGTTATGTCATTTCCAAATATTTTCTCCCATTCTGTCGGTTGTCTTTTGGTTTTGTGGACTGTTTCTTTTGCTGTGCAAAAGCTTTTTATCTTGATGAATCCCAGTAGTTCATTTTTGCCCTTGCTTCCCTTGCCTTTGGTGATGTTTCTAGGAAGAAGTTGCTGTGGCTGAGGTCGAAGAGGTTGCTGCCTGTGTTCTCCTTTAGGATTTTGATGGACTCCTGTCTCACGTTTAGGTCTTTCAACCATTTGGAGTCTATTTTTGTGTGTGGTGTAAGGAAATGGTCCAGTTTCATTCTTCTGCATGTGGCTGTCCAATTTTCCCAACACCATTTGTTGAAGAGACTGTCTTTTTTCCATTGGACATTCTTTCCTGCTTTGTCAAAGATGAGTTGACCATAGAGTTGAGGGTCCATTTCTGGGCTCTCTATTCTGTTCCATTGATCTGTGTGTCTGTTTTTGTGCCAGTACCATACTGTCTTGATGATGACAGCTTTGTAATAGAGCTGGAAGTCCGGAATTGTGATGCCACCGGCTTTGCTTTTCTTTTTCAATATTCCTCTGGCTATTTGGGGTCTCTTCTGGTTCCATAAATATTTTAGGATTCTTTGTTCCATTTCTTTGAAAAAAGTGGATGGTATTTTGATGGGGATTGCATTGAATGTGTAGATTGCTCTAGGTAGCATTGACATCTTCACAATGTTTGTTCTCCCAATCCATGAGCATGGAACGTTTTTCCATTTCTTTGTGTCTTCTTCAATTTCTTTTCTGAGTATTTTATAGTTTTCTGAGTACAGATCCTTTGCCTCCTTGGTTAAATTTATTCCTAGGTATCTTATGATTTTGGGTGCAATTGTAAATGGGATCGACTCCTTGATTTGTCTCGCTTCTGTCTTGTTGGTGTATAGGAATGCCACTGATTTCTGTGCACTGATTTTATATCCTGCTACTTTACTGAATTCCTGTATGAGTTCTAGCCGTTTTGGGGTGCAGTCTTAAGGGTTTTCCACATACAGTATCATATCATCTGCAAAGAGTGAGAGTTTGACTTCCTCTTTGCCGATTTGGATGCCTTTGATTTCTTTTTGTTGTCTGATTGCTGTGGCCAGGACTTCTAATACTATGTTGAATAGCAGTGGTGAGAGTGGACATCCCTGCCGCATTCCTGACGTTAAGGGAAAAGCTCTCAGCTTTTCCTCATTGAGAATGATATTCGCTGTAGGTTTTTCATAGATGGCTTTTATGATACTGAGGTATGTACCCTCTATCCCTATACTCTGAAGAGTTTTGATCAAGAAAGGATGCTGTACTTTGTCAAATGCTTTTTCTGCATCTATTGAGAGGATCATATGATTCTTGTTCTTTCTTTTGTTAATGTATTGTATCATGTTGATTAATTTGTGGATGTTGAACCAGCCTTGCAGCCCAGGGATAAATCCCACTTGGTCATGGTGAATAATCCTTTTAATGTACTGTTGGACCCTATTGGCTAGGATTTTGGCGAGAATTTTTGCATCCATGTTCATCAAGGATATTGGTCTGTAATTCTCCTTTTTGATGGGGCCTTTGTCTGGTTTTGGGATCAAGGTAATGGTGGCCTCATAAAATGAGTTTGGAAGTTTTCCTTGCATTTCTATTTTTTGGAACAGTTTCAGGAGAATAGGTATTAATTCTTCTTGAAATGTCTGATAGAATTCCCCCGGGAAGCCATCTGGCCCCGGGCTTTTGTTTCTTGGGAGATTTTTGATGACTGCTGCAATTTCCTTAGTGGTCATAGGTCTGTTCAGGTTTTCTATTTCTTCCTGGTTCAATTTTGGTAATTGATACATCTCTAGGAATGCACCCATTTCTTCCAGGTTATCTAATTTGCTGGCATAGAGTTGCTCATAATATGTTCTTATAATTGTTTGTATTTCTTTGGTGTTGGTTGTGACCTCTCCTCTTTCATTCATGATTTTGTTGATTTGGGTCATTTCTCTTTTCTTTTTGGTAAGTCTGGCCAGGGGTTTATCCATCTTGTTAATTCTTTCAAAGAACCAGCTCCTCGTTTCGTTGATCTGTTCTACTGTTCTTTTGGTTTCTAGTTCATTGATTTCTGCTCTGATCTTTATGATTTCTCTTCTCCTGATGGGTTTAGGCTTTAGTTGCTGTTCTTTCTCCAGCTCCTTTAGGTGTAGGGTTAGGTTGTGTATTTGAGACCTTTCTTGTTTCTTGAGGAAGGCTTATATTGCTATATACTTTCCTCTCAGGACTGCCTTTGCTGTATCCCAAAGATTTTGAACAGTGGTGTTTTCATTTTCATTGGTTTCCATGAATTTTTTAAATTCTTCTTTAATTTCCTGGTTGACCCATTCATTCTTTAGTAGGATGCCCTTTAGCCTCCATGTATTTGAGTTCTTTCCGACTTTCCTCTTGTGATTGAGTTCTAGTTTCAAAGCATTGTGGTCTGAAAATATGCAGGGAATAATCCCAATCTTTTGGTACCGGTTGAGACCTGATTTGTGACCTAGGATGTGATTAATTCTGGAGAATGTTCCATGGGCACTAGAGAAGAATGTGTATTCTGTTTCTTTGGGATGGAATGTTCTGAATATGTCTGTGAAGTCCATTGGTCCAGTGTGTCATGTAAAGTCTTTATTTCCTTGTTGATCTTTTGCTTTGATGATCTGTCCGTTTCAGTCAGGGGGGTGTTAAAGTCCCCGACTATTATTGTATTGTTGTCAATGTGTTTCTCTGATTTTGTTATTAATTTCCCTATAAAATTGGCTGCTCCCACGTTAGGGGCATAGATATTTACAATTGTTAGATCTTCTTGTTAGATAGACCCTTTAAGTAGGATATAGCGTCCTTCCTCATCTCTTATTACAGTCTTTGTTTTAAAATCGAATTTGTCTGATATAAGGATTGCCACCCCAGCTTTCTTTTGGTGTCCATTAGCATGGTAAATGGTTTTCCACCCCCTCACTTTCAATCTGGGGGTGTCTTTGGGTCTAAAATGAGTCTCTTGCAGACAGCATATCGATGGGTCTTGTTTTTTAATCCAATCTGATAGCCTGTGTCTTTTGATTGGGGCGTTTAGCCCATTTATATTCAGAGTAGCTATTGAAAGATATGAATTTAGTGCCATTGTATTGCATGTAAGGTGACTGTGACTGTATATTGTCTGGGTTCCTTTCTGATCTATGCTGCTTTTAGGCTCTCTCTTTGCTTAGAGGACGCCTTTCAATATTTCTTGTAGGGCTGGTTTCGTGTTTGCAAATTCCTTTAGTTTTTTTTTTGTCCTGGAAGCTTTTGATCTCTCCTTCTCTTTTCAATGACAGCCTAGCTGGATATAGTATTCTTGGCTGCGTATTTTTCTCATTTTGTGCTGTGAAGATATCATGCCAGTCCTTTCTGACCTGCCAGGTCTCTGTGGATAGGTCTGTTGCCAATCTAATGTTTCTACCATTGTAGTTTACATATCTCTTCTCCCGAGCTGCTTTCAGGATTTTCTCTTTGTCTTTGAGACTCGTAATTTTACTATTAGATGTCGGGGTGTTTACCTATTTTTATTGATTTTTGAGAGGGGTTCTCTGTGCCTCCTGGATTTTGATGCCTGTTTCCTTCCCCACATTAGGGAAGTTCTCTGCTATAATTTGCTCCAATATACCTTCTGCCCCCCTCTCTCTTTCTTCTTCTTCTGGGATCCCAATTATTCTAATGTTGTTTCGTCTTATCGTATCACTTATCTCTCGAATTCTGCCCTCGTGATCCTGTAGTTGTTTCTCTCTCTCTTTCTCAGCCTCTGTATTTTCCATCATTTGGTCTTCTATATGGCCGATTCTCTCTTCTGCCTCATTTATCCTAGCAGTTAGCGCCCCCATTTTTGATTGCACCTCATTAATAGCTTTTTTGATTTCGACTTGGTTAGATTTTAGTTCTTTTATTTCTCCAGAAAGGGTTTCTCTAATAACTTCCACGCTTTTTTCAAGCCCAGCTAGTATCTTTAGAGTCATGATTCTGAACTCTAGGTCCGACATCGTACTAATGTCCGTATTGAGTAGGTCCCTGGCAGACGGTACTACCTCTTGTTCTTTTTGCTGAGGTGTTTTTTCTCGTCTTGTCATTTTGTCCAGAGGAGAATAGATGAATGAGAGAACAAAATGCTAACAGGTTAACAACATCCTCAGCAAATATACTCTATACAAATCAGAAAAGACCTGAAACCAGGGGAAAAGAAAGGGAAAGAAAGAAAAAAGAAAGAGGAGAAAAAAAAAAGAAAAAGAAAAAATAAAAACAAAAACAGAATAAAACAAAAAAACAGAATATGATCAAATATGATCAGGCTAGTGCATAGATCAGTGCCACACATACTGGATTTTGGGCGTATTTTGGTCTGTTAGAAGAAAGTGCCTCCTAAAATTTTAAAGGAAGAAAGACTTATATATGTACAAAATAAGGGTTGATATAATGAAGGGATGGAAGATGAATGTAAAGATGAAAATTATAAAAGATTTTATAAAAGGAATTGATAAGATAAGAAGTTGTTTGAAAAAAGAAAGAAGATAAAAAAAAGGGGAGAGAATGTGATCAGGCAGGAGACTAGAACAAAGCCATACACTAGTGATTTAGGGTATATTTTGATATGTTAGAAGAAACTGTATCTCACAATTTTAAAGAGAGAACAACTTATATATATATACCAAAAATAAGGGTAACTACTATGACTGGATAAAATATGACTCTAAAAAAGAAAAATAAAAAATATTTAAAAAAAAAAAAGTGATTGATAAGATGTTGGTTGAAAAAGGGAAAAAGAAAAATTAAAAAAAACAGTTAAAAAATTAACTTTGAAAAACTAATGAATCATGGTAAAAAAGCCATGAATTCTATGTGCAGTATTCCCCTAGCGCTGGAGTTCTCCTGTTCTCCTTGATTGGTAAACTTGGTCTTGGCTTGCTAGCTGTTCCTGCTGATCTTCTGGGGGAGGGGCCTGTTGCCGTGGTTCCCAAATGTCTTTGCGGGAGGCGGAATTGCCCCGCCCTTGTCGGTCTGGGCTAAGCAATCTGCTAGGGTTTGCTCTCAGAAGCTTTTGTTCCCTGAAAGCTCTCGGTACAGCTTTGGAGGACCAGGGTGAAAATGGTGGCCTCCCAATCTCCACCCGGAGGAGCTGAGAACTCGGGCCCTGCTCCTCAGTGTGCCTCCAGAGAAAAGCAGTCACTCCCGTCTCCCCAGTCTCTGGCCGCACTCCGTGCTGACCCGGCCTGTGACCGGCCGTTTCTATCTCTGGCACCCGACCCCGTGTGGAGTCTCCAAACCCAGCAGATCCCTGCGGTGCACTCCTGCGCCGCTCCTCCCGGGGGAGGAAGGGGAGTCTCCCCAGCTCTGCCGCTTGTTGGGTCCCCGCTGGAGGAGCAGTGGCCCGACTGGGCCGCGGATCACAGTTTATGGCAACCCCGAGCTGAGAGCCCGCGCCTCGGCTCTGTCTCTGCAGCCGGCTTCCCCGCTCCGATACCTGAGAGCTCTGCCGCACTCAGGCACTCCTGGTCTTTCCGTGACCCCGAGGGTCCTGAGACCACACTGTCCCGGGAGGATTCCACCTCCCGCTTAGCCACTGCAGCGACGTCCCTCAGCGGAGGCGACTTCTAAAAGGTCCGATTTTGTGCTCCGCGGCTCTATCACTTGCCAGAAGCGGCCGTCGGAGGCCCCCTCCCCCACCGTCTATCCTCCCGAATATCGCCTTGGATTCACTTCTCCGCATGTCCTACCTTCCAGTAAGTGGTCACTTCTCTGTTCAGAGAGTTGTTGCTACTCTCTTCTTCGGTCTCCTGTTGAGTTCGTAGGTGTTGAGAATGGTTTGATCCCTATTCAGCTGAATTCCTGAGACCAGACGAAATCCAGGTCTCCTACTCCTCCGCCATCTTGCTCGGCCCCCCCTTAAAAAATTTTATTGAGTTAGAATTCATCCCCCATGTAAGTCAGTTATATAAAGTTGTACAGTTAATTTTTAGTAAATTCACCAAAATATGCAACCATCACCACAGTTAATTTTAGAATATTTTCATCAACTCAAGAAAACCCCATACACTTTAACTGTCACTCCCCTAGAACCCCTTTTCCCTTCCCCAGTCTTTAGCAACCACTCATCTACTTTATGTCTCTATAATTTCTCTATTCTGGACTTTGATATGGAGGAAATCTTGTAAATATGTGGACTTCTGTGACTGGCTTCTTGCACTTAGCATAATGTTTTCAAGGTCCATCCATATTGTTGCATTCCTTTTTATGGCTAAATGATATTCCATTGTACAGATGTAGATTTTTTTATCTGTTCATCTCGTAATGGACATTTGGGTTGTTTTCACCTTTTTGCTATTATGAATAATGCTTCTCTAAACCTTGAATGTACAAGTTTTTGTGTGCACATATGTCTTCATTTCTCCTGGTTGTGTACCTAGGAGTGGAATTGCTGGGTCATTTGGTAACCTTATGTTTAATCACTTGAGGAACTACCAGACTGTTTTCCAAAATAGTTGCACCATTTTACCTTCCCACCAGCAGTATGAGAATTCCAGTTCCTCCACATCCTCCCCAACCTTTGCTATTATCTATGGTTTTGATTAAAACCATCCTGGTGGATGCGAAGTGTTAGGTCATTGTGATTTTGATTTTCATTTCTTTGATGAGTAATGATGTTGAGCATTTTTTCTTGTGCTTATTGACCACCTGTATATCTTCTTTGGAGAAACATTTATTTAGATCCTTTGCACATTATTTGACTGGATTGTCTTTTACTATTGAGTTGTAAGGGTCTTTATATACTCTACGTACATGTACCTTATCAGATATATGATTTGCAAATATTTTCTCCCCGTCTTTGGGTTGCTCTTTCTTTCTTTCTTTCTTTCTTTCTTTCTTTCTTTCTTTCTTTCTTTCTTTCTTTCTTTCTTTCTCTCTCTCTCTCTCTCTTTCTTTCTTTCTTTCTTTCGAGAGCACTTGTGCGTGTGTGTGCAAGTGCAGGAGAGGGGGGACAGAGGAGCAAAGGGGGAGGGAGGGGGAGGGGAAAAGAATCTCCAGCAGATTCCACAGAGCCCACCTCGGGCTCGATTTCACGACCCTGAGATCATGGCCTGAGCCAAAACCAAGAGCCAGATGCTTAACTGACTGAGTCACCCAGGTGCTCTGCCTTTTTACTTTCTTGGTGGTGTCCTTTGAAATACAAATGTCTTAAATTTCAGCAAAGTCTGCATATATATATATATATATTTGTTGTTTGTGCTTTTGGTGTCATATCTAAGAAATCATTGTCTAAATTAAGGTGATGAAGATTTGTGCCTATATATCTGTATCTATTTTCAAATTTATTGACACAGAATAGCACATGGTATTCTCTTGTAATCACTCCTTGTTTTATGTTATCTTTATAATTCCTAATGGTATTTTTTGTTTTATTTCTTTTTTACTTAATTAGGCATGCTAGGTGATTTCCTATTTTATTACATTTTTCAAATAACAAATGTTTGGACTTATATATGCTTTGCATTTCACTAATATTAGCTTTTTTCTTCATTAATTCTTTTCCCTTACTTTCTTTTATCTTATTTTATTTAAAAAATGTTTTAGATTGAACACTTAGTTTGTTCGTGTTACACCTCTTTTTTTTAAAGATTTATTTATTTATTTTAGAGGGAGAGGGAGAGAGAGAGAGCGTGTGCACACAACTGTAGGGGGGAGGGGCAGAAGGAGAGGGAGAGAGAGTCCTGAGCACACTCTGAGCTAAGCCTGGAGCCTGATGCGGGGCTAGATCTCACGAACCTGAGATCATGACCTGAGCCGGAACCAAGAGTTGGCCGCTTAACTGACTGAGCCACCCAGCTGCCCCTCATTTTACATCTTTTAAAAATAAAGCTTTAACATTTTCTTATTATAAATTTTTGAACATACAGGCAAAATAGAAAATAATATAATAAATACTCATAGACCTATAATATCTTTTTTTTTTTTTTTTTGAGTTCCAGTGTAGTTAACATACAGGGTTATATTAGTTTCAGATGTGCAATATAGTGATTCGACACTTCCATACAATACCCTGTGCTCATCGGGAGAAGTGCACTCCTTAATCCCCATCACCTATTTTACCCATCCCCCCGCGCACCTCCCTTCTGGTAACCATCAGTTTGTTCTGTATAGTTAAGAGTCTGTTTCTTGGTTTGTCTCTCTTTCCTTTTTTTTCTTCCTTTGCTCATTTTTTTGTTTCTTAAATTCCACATATGAGTGAAATCATACAATATTTGTCTTTCTGTGACTGACTTATTTTGCTTAGCCTTATATTGTCTAGCTCTGTCCATGTTGTTGCAAATGGCAAGATTTTGTTCTTTTTTTAATGGTTAAATAATGGGGTGCCTGGGTGGCTCCAGTGGTTAAGCATCTGCTTTTGGCTCAGGTCATGATCTTGCCCTGGGATTGAGCTCCATGTCGGTCTCTGGCTCAGTGGGGACTCTGCTTCTCCCTCTCCCTCTGCCTCTCCCCTCTGCTCCTGATCTCTCTTTCTCTCTCAAATGAATAAATACAATCTTTAAAAAAAATTAAAAAGAATAATGGTTGAATAACATTCCTCCTCCCCACCTCTTTTCTTTATCCATTCATCTATCGATGGACACATGGCTGTTTCCATAATTTGGCTATTATAAATAATGCTGCTATAAACATAGGGCTGCATGTATCCCTTTGAATTAGTGTTCTTGTTTTCTTTGGGTAAATACCCAGGAGTGCAATTAGTGGATCATAAGGTAGTTCTATTTTTAACTTTTTGAGGATTCTCCATATAGTTTTCCACAGTGGCTGCACCAGTTTGCATTCCCACCAAAAAGGCATAAGGGCTCCTATTTCTCCACATCCTCTCCAACACTTGTTGTTTCTTGTGTTTGGACCCATAATATCTTTATTAAATGTTGACATTAGTGCCTTCTTTGTTTTTATTTAAATACTTCATATAGAGTAGAGACCTACGTTAACGCCTTCCTAAAATTTTACTCCCCATCTCTCTCCCAATATGCAACCCTTATTAAATTCAATGCATATCATACTTATATCCTTGCCAGACTGTGATATATATTTTGTAGGCACTATGTTACTTAATCATTATATGAATGACATTATACTATATGCAACCTGAATTCAATTTGTGGTTCTGCATTTTTAAAAGGCATATATTTATATTGTTCAAATACATTTATTTTTCTTGCTGTAGAGTATTACATTATCGAAACATATCATGATTTGTCTGTTTTTCTTTATTGGGTATTTACGTTGTTTCTAATTTTTCAAATTTTGAACAGTGTTAAATTTGAATAATATTTTCTTGTTCAGTTTTCTCCAAGCACATGTGAAAGAGAATCTGTAAGTTATGCACCTAAAGTGTTATTCCTTAGTGATGATGTATAACATTTTCAACTTAACTTAATGTTACCAAAGATCTTCCAAGTGGTTGTATCAGTACCTTGCACCATCAGCAATTTTTGTAACAACTATTGTTGCTCCATATCCTTTCCAACACTTGGCTCATCAGACTTTTTACAAGATTCTTTCTAATCTTGTAGGAGTGAAATGACTGTTCATTCTTGTTTTTATATGCTTGTGCCTAATTAGTGATAAAGTTAAGTCTCTTTAATATGTTAGTTTACTGTTTATGTTTCCTCTCTCGTGAAATGTCTGTTCATATCAATAACCTGACAGCAATGTGTTAAGCTGGAAGCAACGGAAAATCCAATCACCAGGGACTTTCCTAGGTAGGGTTTGTTTTCCACCCAAGCAAAAAAAATCTAGAAATAGGCAAACCTGAACTGGGTTATTGGTCCTGTGATGTTATTAATGTTGCTGGTTCTTCTTTCATGATCTTAGATGGTGGCTTAGTATTTTGGGTCTTCAGGTGGCTCTTGTGGTTTTTAGCATCACGTGAAGAATAGGGGGAAGAAAGACTGGATGTTATTTGTGTCAGGACAGCAAACATTTCTCACAGCACTCTCACTACCTTCTAATTATAATAATTGGCCAGAACTTTGTCACATGGCCGCCCTTCCCTGGAAGGGAGACAGAAAATGAGAATTTTAATCAAATCTATTGCTCTTTTGATTAAACTCTGCATACTAAAAGCAAGGAAGCAACAGAAGGAGGGTTGAGGGGTAACTGGTAGGTAACTGAAGGCATTTGGGACAATATTTGTTGCCCTTTATTCTGTGGGGTTGTTTATCATTTTCTTATTAGTTTATAAGTATTCTTTGTATATTCCAGATAAATATTATTATTTTAAGATTTTATTTATTTATTTATTTATTTATTTATTTATTTATTTATTTGAGAGAGTGAGAGCGTGAGGGAGCACAAGTAGGGGGAGGGGCAGAGGGTGAGAAAGAATCTCAAGCAGACTCACCAATGAACCCAGAGCTGAAACCAAGAGTCAGACACTTAACTGAGCCACCCAGGTGCCCCTATTCCAGATAGTTTTTTTTTTCCAGTCAAGATTCTGTGAAAAAAATTATGCCTCTATATTTTAGCAGTGATTCTTGAAGTGTGGTCCCTGGATTCCTGGAGGTGTGAGACTCACCATGTCAACAAGGTTAAAACTGTTCTCACAATAATACTGAGGTGTTCTCTGATGCTACTCACAATGTTTATGCTTGTACTAATGATGCAAAACCAAGAGTGGGTAAATGTGCTGGTATCTTAGGAGCAATAGTCATTGTATTTTTTCACCATCACACACTTACAGTAAAGTTAATAATGGTTTCACTCCTTGATGAAACAGTAAACCTTATTCATTTTATCATGTGACAAAATGGGAAGTATGCATAAAATATTTCCATTGCATATTCAAGTACGATGAGTGTCTTCAGGAAAAGCACTGTGGGATTTCTTAAGTCACGTGCTACACTATCCTCTTTTTTCCTAGAATGCCATTTTTACTTGAAGGAAGATTGACAGACAAGCTACATCTTTTGTAAGACTTGGGTATTTGAAAATGAATAAAGTGAATCTGTCACTTCAAGAAAAACAACTGATAGAATTTATGCCAACGATAAAATCCCAGCTTTCAAGAAAAAATTAGAATTTTGGGAAAACTTCTGTCACCAACAATTTATTAAATTCCCAATACATAAAGGCTTTTCTCATGAGATTCATAGTGATATTAACAAACATGATTTTCTGATATTATAAAATAAAATGCATCCACATTTGGAATATCTGCTTGACTCAGTGAACCAATATTTTCCAAAGGACCAATGGATAACTTTGGAAGATCATGCATTAGTGCATGATTCATTCGAAGCACAAAATAAACCAACGGATTTCTATTTTATTTTGCTTTTTAAAATTTTAAACTTTTTATTTTGAAACAACTTTAGACTTAGGGAAGAGTTGCACAGTGATTCAGAGAATTCCCATGTAGCCTTCACCCAGCTTCCCTGAATGGTAACATCTTATGTTACCTTGGTCCATTGATCAAAACTAAGAAAATAAGATGACCAATGAGTCCTAAGATAACAAAGTGCAATAAATTCATGGATATTTTTTCAGGTTCCACATCACAATTAACTTTTAAGAACTACCATTTGTTTGGGCGCCTGCGTGGCTCAGTTGGTTAAGCGACTGCCTTCGGCTCAGATCATGATCCTGGAGTCCCTGGATCGAGTCGTGCATCGGGCTCCCTGCTCGGCAGGGAGTCTGCTTCTCCCTCTGACCCTCCCCCCGTCTCATGTGCTTTCTCTCTCTCTCATTCTCTCTCTCAAATAAATAAATAAAATCTTAAAAAAAAAAAGAACTACCATTTGTTTGAGTTTCACCGTAGTATCAAAGATTATCAAAAACTCTCTGAAAAACTATCAAGTTTTCTCCTTTCTTCTCTTTTCTATGTATCTGTGTGAAGTAAAAATTTTTTATATATTTCAACTAAAATTACATATTGCAACAGAGTGAATGTAGAAGCAGATATGAGAATCCAGCTGCTTTCTATTAAGCTGGACATCAAATAGATTTGCAAAAATGTGGAACAAGGCCACTCTTCCTATTAAATATTTTTGTGCTAGAATATATAGCCATTTTTCATAAAAATGCCATGTATGTTAGTATGTAATGGATTTGTCATTATTTTTAATAAGGATTAAATTTTTTTCTGGTTTTAGTTTTGAATATGGTAAATATTGGTAGATATGACTCAAATAAATAACAGCATTTGAGATACTTAATATTTTTAAAGAATGTAAAGGGGTCCTGAGAGCAAATTATTTGAGAACAGCTTTCTTAAAGGATCCATTGTATGTAATGGGTTAACTTTTCTACAATGCATCAAGGCTAGTACTATCTATGTACCATCTTTAAAAATCATTCAAATTATGTTTTATAGGGCTTATTTTTCTCACAGGACCTCAGGAGGGGAAGCTTGTTCTAGACATTAATAAGTTAATAGATGTAAAATATGTTGAACCGTGATTAACAGATAAGCCCTCTGTAGATGTGAGCTGTTATTATTGCTTTAATTAATTGTTGCAATCATTTGACAGTTATGTGTATTCAAATATCTTCTCTCCGCTGGTGGTCCGATTTTTTTTTAAAGATTTATTTATTTATTTTGAGAGAGTGAGAATGAGAGCGAGAGAGCGAGAGCGAGAGAGAGAGAGAGCGCACATGAGAGGGGGGAGGGCCAGAGGGAGAAGCAGGTTCCTTGCTGAGCAGGGAGCCTGATGTGGGACTCGATCCCAGGACTCCAGGATCATGACCTGAGTCGAAGGCAGTTGCTTAACCAACTGAGCCACCCAGGTGTCCTGGTGGTCTGATTTTTAATTGTCTTTATGGTGTGCCTTTTGTGTAGAAATTTTAAGCCTTGATCTGTATTCAAATTTATCAACATTGTCTCTCATAGTTTATTCTTTTTATTTCTTGTAGAAGAAATTCTTCCCTTCCCCAGAGTTATAATGATGTGCTTTTATATTTCCCTCTAAAAGTTTCCAAGTTTCCTAGTATTCCTTTTCACCAATTCATGAAACCACTCTTGTCAAGATAACCATGACCTCCATGGTGCCAAATGCTGTGGTCGGTCCTCGGTCTTCATTCTGTTGACCCATGGGCAGCTTTTGACGCAATCGGTGCTTCCTTAATTCCTGAAATTCTTTCTCTCCTTGGCTTCTGGGATATCGCTCTTTTAGGGTTATTCTCCGGCTCATAGGCTTCTTTGTCCTTGCCTCCTTTGGGGGTCCTCCTCCTCAGTGTTGAAGTGTCTTGGACCTCCAACTTTCGACTTCTTCTCTTTTCCATCTATCTTCATGCTCTCTTTGTTCTCATCCAATTTTGTGGCTTAAATATCTATACACTGATGACTCCAAAAATGTATATCTTAATTCTAGCCTCTCCTCTCAACTCTGTTTTATTCAACTGACTCTTGGACGTCTAATAAGCATCTCAAACTTAATTTGGCCCAGACAGAATCATCTATTTCTGCAAGTTGTTTCTTCATGGTGCCAGCCCATTCATTCTGATGTTTAAGCTTGGAATGTTGGACTTTTCTCGTTCTCTTTCTTTCACAATTCATATCCAGAATTTAGGCAAATTTTGCTTTTTCCCTCAGAGTATGTCCTAAATCTTAACCACTTTGTGCCTCCTCCACCATGGTTGGGGCTGCTGCCCCTTCCCCACCTTCCCTCCCGCTCTCCTTGCCCCCCTTGACTGCAGCCACGGTGGCCTCCGTGCTGTTCCTTGAACTCACCAAGCACATCACCAGCACCTGGCTTCAGTAACGAGCTTATTCAGACCCCTGCCTTGCCCAGAGAACCTTTGTTCCCCTTCACCAGTAGGAGTCACATTCCCGGTGACCGCTGATGCTTCAGGACCAAGTGGAGTCTAAGGCTTCAGCCCTGCTCTCTGCTTCACATTCCTGTTTGGTATAGATTCCTTGGAGGTGTTTCTTGTATTCCTATGCATTTTGTCTTGCTATTTTGTATCTATTATTGTTATGTGTTTGGAGAAGAGATGTACATCTTCACCAGGGCATCCAAAAGAAAAGCGTTTATGCCTATACTTTTGAGCTCACTGTTATGTGTACCTATATTTTTTGGCTACATTTTCCCTTTACATAAAATGTGATTGCAATTTTGATTTTTTCTAAGATTCTTAGGTTACCTAGGAGATATTTTCTTTTCTTTTCTTTCTTTCTTCCTTTTTTTTTTTTCTTTTTGTGAGAGAGCACAAGCGGGGTGGGGAAGGAACTTAGGGGAGAGGGAGGAGGGAGACAATCTTAAGAGAATCTTAAGCAGGCTCTATGCTAAGCATGGAGCCTGATGCAGGGCCTGATCCCACCACCCTGAGATAGTGACCTGAGCTGAAGCCAAGAGTCGGACCCTTAACCCACTGAGTCACCCAGGTGCCCACTAGGAGATATTTTCTTAATTATTAATTTATTAATGGCTTTTAAAAATGGCTATTTTCCCCATCAATTTCTAATTTTTATATTATTATTAGAGATTATGGCCTATACATTTTTTTCTCACGATTGTAAGCTCAAAAGGAAAACAAGTACAATCTCAAAGCTTAAGGAATGAAGTTCTGTAATTGTTAAATAAAATTTTTTTGACCATATTATTCAAATCTTCTGTATTATTAATTTTTAAAATCTACATGATCCACCAACTTCTGAAATAAATATAATAAAACTACCCACCATAGATACACTTTCAAATTCTCCTTGCATCATTAGGAGTTTTTCTTTGATGCAGTTGTCTGCTGTGTTATATGTTGTATCAAGTTTTATGACTTTTATATTTTCTTTGTGGGGTGCATCTTTTATTATCACACAATATTCTTCTTCTTTTTTTTTTTAAGATTTTATTTATTTGACAGAGAGAAACACAGCGAGAGAGGGAACACAAGCAGGAGGAGTGGGAGAGGGAGAAGCAGGCTTCCCGCGGAGCAGGGAGCCCGATGTGGGGCTCCATCCCAGGACCCTGGGACCATGACCTGAGCCAAAAGCAGACACTTAACAACTGAGCCACCCAGGCACCTCTTCTTTGTCTTTTTTTTTTTTTTAAGCACATTTGTCCTTGCATTGTCACTCCTGCTTTCTTTTTGCTCACCTTTTCATGGTCCACTGCTGCCTAGCTCTTTACTTTTAACCTTTATCTTGTAAAAAAAAAGTATGTTTTTTAAAAAAAATATTTATTTATTTATTTTAGAAAGAGAGAGAGTGCACGTGCAAGAGCACGAGAAGGGGGAGGAGCAGAGCGGGAGGGAGAAGCAGACTCCCCGCTGAGCAGGAAGCCTGATGACGGGCTTAATCCCAGGATCCTGAGATCATGACCTGAACTGAAATCAAGAGTCAGATGCTCAACTGACTGAGCCACCCAGGCACCCGCAAAAATGTATGTTTTATTTAAATAATGCACAGTTAGGTTTTACTTATTTATTTTAAAGATTTATTTATTCGTTTGAGAGAGAGAAGGGGGGAGGGGCAGAGGGAGAGGGAGAGAGAATCCTAAGCAGACTCCATGCTGAGCATAGAGCCTGATGCGGGGCTTGATCTCATGACCCTGAGATCACAACCAGAGTCGAGTGCTTAACCGACTGTACCACCCAGGCGCCCCTAGATTTTATTTTTAATCACATCTGACAGCTTCAGAGTTTTAATGGGGGAATTAATTCTGTTCATGTTTCTGTGTTAGTGAATATACTTAGGGTTTAGGGCTTTGGTGTTATTTTGTGTTTGTTATCTAAATCAGTTAGGGATGTGCTTGACCTTACATAATGGAATATCTGGCAAATAGTCGCTTAATTAAAGCAGCATTTCAAATTAATATTATCATATTTCATTTGATAATGATACAACTGTATTCTTTGAAGGTCGTTATTTGTCTCAAACGGCGAGGCCACTGGAGGTTACTGCTTGGGTAATACTGGTGTAGCTGCTCAGGAAAACCATCAGGGCCCCACCTCCTTCTCTCTTTCTGCTTCCTCGCCCTTAGTTGCGGCTTTCTTCCTCATGGTGGCAAAAATCTTCCAGCAATTCCAGGCTTCATGTCTTCATTTCAGGGAGGAGGAAGGAGGAAATAAAAGAGGAAGCATGCAGGGGTTTTTCCTAAGGAGTCTTCCCCTTCCGTTCAGAGGGGAAAGCTCTTTATTTGGACTTCTGCTTGCATCTTTGTCAGAAATGGAGACTTTAGGTCTTTCCTAGATTGATCCCTCACTAATTCTGCTTGTCCTTTGAGGCTGGCATAGAAACTTGCCTTTCCTGATGCTGCAAGATCTCTATACACCCTGGGCAGATCAGGGTTTTCCCATAAGGGAGGAAGGTGGGGTGGAGGGGTGGCGGCTGGGCACCGACATCGTCTGCTCTAATAACTGCATCGTGTTTGTTTTCTCTTGCCTTTTACAGATTTTTGCAAGATTGGTAAACCTCTTATCATTTATTTCCTCCCACTATTACTCTGGAAGTTTTATAATCTTAATAGTGTTTTACCAGTCATAACTAAGCCTGTGTTGCTTTTACCATGCAAAAAAGTAACAGTATCGTCCTATATTAGGGAATTAATGCTGCTTTGGGCAATGGATAAGCCCTGAAATTTCAGTGGATTAATATAAAGGAGGTTTATTTCTTGATGTGGATTGGGTGGCTCTTCTGTGTCACTGGCTTTCAAACACTGACTCATGGATCAGGCTGCTTTTTCCTTGCACTCCCACCATCTTGGATGAGACGGGTGGGTGAGGGACAGAATATGGAAAAGTCACACCAACCGCAACAGTCACAGCCTGAAAAGGTATAAATAGCCTCCTCTGACATCATCCATAGTCTAGAATTCATTCACATGGCCACGTGGAACTGAGGAGAGCCGTCATCTGGGGGGCTCAGGGAGGGGAAATGGGGTGCCGGACAGCATGGTGGCGGTCACAGATTGTCATTCTGGTCCCTCCCACATTATGTCCTCCTCTTCCATATAAGTGCACTCACGACCTCCTTAAGCGGGATACCCTCAAGTCCCATGCAGTCACTGCCTCCAGCCCAAAGTCCACAGTCTGCATGGGTTCTGCATTGATCTCTCTAATGTCTGGATGTGGCTTGAAAAGGCATGTCATCTAAACACCCCCCACCTTTACAACATACTACACAGTGGTAGAGCGGGGGTTGAGAATGTCCACTATGGAAAAGGGGAGAATGTGAGCCCCACTCAGTCACTAGCTGATAGCATTCCTGCAGTCCCACCGGTCAGGCTCTGCAGTTCTCCTGCCCTGGCAGTGAAGGGACAGCCTTCAGTAAGGGTAGGACCGTGCCCTTGAGGAGCCTTCTCTTTGTTCATCATTCCCCTTAGCCTCATCTGAAGTGAGTGTTGAGGACCACGCCCTCCTGACCAGTACAGCCTTTGAAACCTGCCTCCTGTTCATTCATCGAGGTTGGGTATCCAAGGGTGGCTGACATCTCGAACAATCAAAGGCTTTTTTTAGTCCAGACTCAAAAACTTAGGAGGCTTCTGATCTGTTTGTTTCCATGTCCCTGTAACCACATCTAAAATTTCTTTTCTAGACATATTTTGCAAGTTGACTGCACCTCTCTGCCTCTATTTCTCCTTCCAACCGAAGGGCATCTATCTATCTCAGGCTCTTTGAAAAATAACACAAGAGATTGCACTCTTAATGCACTTGTGTTAGCCTGACTCCTCTGAGGAATAGAGACAGGAATGGGTTTACACAAACAAGGGCTTTATTCAAGAAATAAAATTTTCCTTATGGGAGAAAAGGGGCAGAGCCCTGGAGAAGTGTGGGAGAGCCATTGTACTGCAACACAAATCTGACCTTGAGTGAAGGAGGGTGGGAGGCCGAGGTGTTCTGGGCAGGGGGGAGGGAGGTGGGGGAGGAGGTGTTCTAGATAGCCATGCAGCCCAAGCTGTGCAGTCAAGGAGTCATTGACGTTGCCCATCCGAAGAGTCTGCTCTTCGGATGGTGAGTCAAAGGCTGGGAGCCACTCTGGGAAGCATGGTGGCGGGCAAACACAGGAGAGTAGGAACTGAAGTGCTTGCTCGGTTCTGCCCCCTGCAGTTGGATGTCGGTGGAGCACATTCTCATGGCCGCCACGGTGTTCTGTGCCTTAGGTCACTTCTTCACCTTAGGAGTTCTATTGGGCTCTATCATGCAAACTTCAAAAAAAAAAAAAAAAAAAATCCCCTCTCCTGTAATTTGGGCCCTAGAAGGAGGTGGTTTTTTCCAGTCCTACAAAGTCCCAGATTTCTGTGTTCTCTCCATTCCCTTTCATTTTTACTTGCAAAGCACTCAATTCTTCCTGGAACTCATTTCTTTTCTCTTAACACCTTGCTGAACACAATAGGCATTGGAATGTTCTGTTTTCCAATCTCTTGCCTTAGAGTGGCAGTTCTGGAAGGCGTGAGGGTCTGCCTTTCCAGTTACAGCGTCTGACAATTTTCTCAGCTGTTTTGCTCTTGTATTAACATGGATCCGTAGCTGTTCATTCAGTCTGCAGCTGACTGCCACCTCATGGCTCAGGCAATGACACACAGCTGCTATTTCTGTCCTGGCACTACCCGGCTTTGGGAGTAGATTTCCATTTTATTTTATTTTTATTTACTCATTTTTAAAGATTTTATGTATTTATTTGACAGAGAGAGACACAGCGAGAGAGGGAACACAAGCAGGGGGAGTGGGAGAGGGAGAAGCAGGCTTCCCGCTGAGCAGGGAGCCCGATGCGGGGCTCGATCCCAGGGCCCTGGGATCATGACCTGAGCCGAAGGCAGACACTTAATGACTGCGCTAGCTAGTCGCCCCATAGATTTCCATTTTCGTCCTGGTAATCAATGGAATCTGTTGCAACAGGCAAACCGAGCAATCTCAGTGGCTTAATACGGCACAGGTTTATTTCTTGCTCATGTTACAGGCAGATGCGGGTCAGGGGCCTAGACTCTGTATCTTGGAACACTATCTCCAATTCCTTGTTTCCAGCCAGTGGACAGGAGGGAGGAAGAGAAGGCCGGATGCACTGTTCTCCTGCTGTCCTGTTTGCTGAAGGTCATCTCCACAGCGCTCAGCTGCCGACACCAATTCCAGCCTTGGGCACCTGCTTCAACGGGCTGACGTGGCAGCTGCGTTGCTCCCTGGAGGGAGTGGGAGGGGAGGTGGAGGTGGACCTGCACTCAGGCTATCTCTCTGGAATGCTTTTTGTAGATGACAACGTTCTGTAGAGACAACGTGGTGCACCATTGGCCAACCTAGCCCATCCTGGACTAATTAGAACTCAGACCTGTTTCTTCTTCCTTCCTTGTTCCTCCTTCTGCTGTGAGGCAGCGAGCGACAAGCACATCCGGTGGCTCCTGGGGGCAGATGGTGAAGTCTGGGTCTGGATCATGGGCGAAGGTCCTGGTGACAAGCCCTACGAAGAGATCTCTGAGGAGCTGATTGCACAGAGGGCGAGGCTGCAGGCACAGAGGGAGGCCGAGGAGCTCTGGTGAGAGGTGCAGATGGGTCTTGGGTGGGATCTGAACACAGAGCCTAGGCTGGGTCCAAGCTGAAGGACGACAGGTGGTGGGTGGGAGGGAGGAGGTGCCAGGCAGCTGGCTGACCCCGCTGAACTCAGCTAAGATTAGGCGACCAAAACCTCAGAGTCTTCTTCATCAGGTAGATCTTGTGGGTTCAAATCCTGGCTTCACCAGTGAGTAGAGAGCTGATCTGGGGTCTCAGTTTTCGAATCTGTGGTGTGGGCATAACACCCTTTCCATCTGGACATAGTTTGGATTCACTGAGATAATGACATACATTTCTTTTATTCTTCACTGAGTTGTCCCTGTGACAATAAAGGAATTTGGATTCACTGTTGTCTGCTCATTTTTCTTTTAGCTGCATTTCACATACAATGTGGATAGTTGAGCCCCTGGTAAGATTTGGAGTCAGCCTTCTTTCATAAACAACTTTTAACCTTTTTTTTTTTTTTTTTTGCCCAACTTGGAAATCCATATAAGTTGACTCCAACATTCCCTCCCACCCAGCTTTTAATGACAATATTTTAATTGTAAAATTGTAACAACTCAACACCCACTACCTAAGATAATCACGGTGAGCATTTGGCAACACCTTCTTTTCATTTATATGTATTTTCTGAGTTTTCTCAGACAAATTGATTAATATAGATTCACAAGGATTATTATATGGTATCCTATTACATGAGAAACCCAACTTATTGGTCCTGTTAATGGACATTTAGGTTGTTTGCCAATTGTTATGTGATAAAAATCCTCTGATGAACATCTTCTACCTACACCTTTGTGATCTTAAGCGAGAAAAAGGATTTCTGAGTCTATTTTTTTTCCTGGCTTCCAGAAAAATTCGGTCGATTTACATTACCCTA
Source organism: Eumetopias jubatus (assembly GCF_037043125.1). Classification (NCBI taxonomy): domain Eukaryota; kingdom Metazoa; phylum Chordata; class Mammalia; order Carnivora; family Otariidae; genus Eumetopias; species Eumetopias jubatus. The sequence continues at coordinate 49,000,740 of NW_028274823.1, read as the reverse complement.
CAGGACAGTGACTATTTCTGCCCCCACCTTTGCCAGCATTGAGTTTTGCTGCTCTTAGATATATTCCATTCTGATAGACCAAGAAATATTGCTCCTGGTTTTTATTTGAAATCCTGTTTTTATGTGCCTACATGAGCTCATACCTCCTGGTGTTCTCTTGCAAGGAGACAGAAGGAGGCAGAAATCACCAAGAAGTTCCGGGATGCTCTGGCCAATGAGAAAGCCCGGATCCTGGCAGAGAAGTGGAAAGTGGAGATGGAGGACCGGAAGGCTGCCAAGGTCCTGGAGGAACGCATCCGTCAGGAGTTCAAGGTGAGCCAGCGCATGGGGCATCCGTCTGCGGCCCCCAATGCTAGCTCCCAGGCTACTGGCTTTCATCTTTGGTTTGGCCATTGGTTGGTACTGAGTGCTTTATGAGAACAGAAATCTTGAATGTCTGAGGAGGGAGGAATGTGACACCCCATTTGAGCCGATCCACTTCTCATTGGACAGATGAGAAAACTAAGTGTTAGAGGAAGAGACTTGCTGAGGACATCGTGTAGGAGGGGACAGAGGCAGGATCAGAACTCAGACATTTTTTTTTTTTTAAGATTTTATTTATTTATTTGAGAGAGAGAGAACGAGAGATAGCACGAGAGGGAAGAGGGTCAGAGGGAGAAGCAGACTCCCTGCTGAGCAGGGAGCCCGATGCGGGACTCGATCCTGGGACTCCAGGATCATGACCTGAGCCGAAGGCAGTCGCTTAACCAACTGAGCCACCAAGGTGCCCAGAACTCAGACCTTCTGCCTCCCAACCCAAGGGGCTTGAAAAGGGGCCCAGAAAGTGCTGAGTTTGTGGTCAGACCAGCCTGGGATCAGGTTCCAATTCTTCTGGTTGGTCCTGTGTGACCTTGGGAAGCTTGCTGAGCTTCTCTGAGCCTTCACTTTCTTGTTTATAATATTAGGGTAATAACAACACCCAACTTGAGATTTTTGGAAGATTCAAGGAGATGAAAAATGCACATTTTCTGGCCCTGGAAAGGGAGTTGTTGGGAACCTTGCATACCTACACATTCTGGGAAAGTTTGGAGCTGGTAAAGGAGTTTTTTACTGCTCTCTGGTAAGAAGCTTAGGTTGCCTGAAGAAAAATTTTTTTCTGGTCCCTATTTTGCAATTTATTTTTTTCTATAGGAATAATACATTTTTTTGGGGGGGTAGAAAACTCAGAAAATACATATAAATGAAAAAAAGAAAATAATAACCATGCTGAATTCCAACAATTATATTATTTTATGAATTGTATATCACAGCATTTGTACACTTAAACGTTTTAATAATATTTTTTCCTATAATGATTAGACAGTGAGGACAGTGGCCCCTTAAGATCATTTATGTTGCAAATATTTATCTCAGAGGATTCTTTTTTTTTGAGAGAGAGAGCAGAGGGAGGGGCAGAGAGAGGGAGAGAGAGAATCTTAAACAGGCTCCACACCCAGCGCAGAGCCCAGTGCAGGGCTCCGTCTCAGGACCCTGAGATCATGACCTGAGCTGAAATCAAGAGTCAGACACTCAACCGTCTGAGCCACCCAGGTACCCTGCAGTTTGTTTTTTTTTTTTTTTCTTAATTTTGGTTATAGTGCTTTCAGGTGTATAGAAGATTAAAATTTTTATTAGCCAACTATATCAAACTTTAAAAAAATGATTTGTCTCATGCTAAGAAAGATCTGTGCCGCCACAAGCTTGTACTACTATTAATCTACATTGTTTTCTCTATTTTTCATGATTTTATTTCTTTGTACCTAATTTTCCTGCACTTTGGAGTGTGGTACGATATAGGGCTATGACTTTTTTTCCTTCCACATGGTGGGCACATCGTTCCATCATCGTTTATTATATAACCTGTCCTCTCCCCCTCTCATTCTACCTGCTGTCCCGATTCTTCTTACAGATCTTTGGATCTCTTCGTGGGTTTTTTCTTCTTTGATTATTCCTCAGCCAGATTTGGTCATTTAATGACTGTAGCTTTTAAAATGAGTTTTAACATCTGCTAAGGTATGAACCTATCATTGCTCTTCATTTTCAAAATGCCCTTGGCTGATTTTGCCCATTTTTTTTCCTACCCGAGATACATTTGAATCTTTATGTCACTATCCTCCCCCAAACAGCAACAACAAAACCACACAGTGATTTTAATTGGAATTACATCAGTGTTACAGATGTATTTGTGGAGGATAGACATTTTTCCCAATACTAAATCATTCAGTCTGCTTGTTCAGGGTATGGTATGTTCTCCCGGTTACTCAAAGCTTTTTTTGTCTTTGGTAAAGTGATTTGTTGTTGTTGTTATTTTTTGTTATTTTTTGTTTTTATTTTTATTTTTTTATTTTTTTTAAAGATTTTATTTATTTATTCATGAAGCAGAGGGAGAAGCAGGCTCCCAAGGAGCAGGGAGCCTGATGCGGGACTTGATCCCAGGACCCTGGGATCATGACCTGAGCCGAAGGCAGACGCCTAACATCTGAGCCACCCAGGCGCCCTTTTTTGTTTTTAAACACCTGTAAATGCACTGGCCACCCAATCCCAAACATTCACAATAACTTGTACATAATGTTGTGCTTCCATCTTTTGGACTTTGGTGAAATTTATTATTTTACTTAAATGCTCCACATCTCTTGTTAACCATAGGTTTAATATTTTTTGTTGTGATTGTGAATAAGATTGTTCTTATTACTTTAAAACCTAATGCAATTGCTGGTTACATATTTATATTGTTATTGATCTTATTTAATTTTCTCTTGAGCTATATATATATTTAGGAGATTCTCTTTAGTTTTTAAGGGAAGCAATATTTACTCTCCAAACATTTTTTTTAAAGTAATTTCAAACTTGCAGCAAAATTGAAAGAAAAAAGGACTTGTAGAATCTCCCCTGAAATTCACCAATTATTAATGTCTTGTCACATTTGCACTGTCTCTTTCCTCCTCTGCTCTAGATATATATGCACACATATATACATATGTATATTTCTGTTGCTACTGCTGAATTGTTTTGCCAGGCAATTGGAAAGGAAGCTGTAGATATCATATACTGTAGCCCAGGGCTTACCAAACTCTTTTCTGTAAAGGTCCAGATAGTTAATATTTTAGGTTTTGTCGGCCACACCCTCTCTGTCACAATTACTCACCAGGCCATTGCAACACAAAAGCGGCCTCAGATAGTATGTAAGCAAATGGGTGTGGCTATCTTTTAATAAGACTTTATTTTAATTTTTAAAGATTTTTGAAATGCATTTGACAGAGAGAAAGAGAGAGAGAGCGCAATGCATGAGCGGGATGGGGAAGGGCAGAGGGAGAAGGAGAAGCAGGGGCTGGATCCCAGGACCCTGGGATCATGACCTAAGCCAAAGGCAGACTCTTAACTGAGCCACCCATGTGCCCCCGTAAGACTTTATTTTAAACAATAGAGGGCAGATCTGGCCTGGGAGCCTAAGTTTGCCGACTCCTGACCAAACCCTACGTACTTCAGTGTGCATCTCCCATGACTGAGAGCCGTTCCCTCTGGAGCCACAACAATCATTTCCACACCTGTTGAAATGAACAATAATTCCATAACAGTATAAAAATCCAATCAACCCATAGTGGAGAGATGTTTGGTTTATATCGTTGGATTTTGCATACAATTATTTAAGTCTGCTGGAGAAGACAAGTAATACTTTCTCTTTTTTTTTAAATTAACATATAATGTATTATTTGTTTCAGGGGTACAGGTCTGTGATTCATCAGTCTTGCACAATTCACAGCGCTCACCATAGCACATACCCTCCCCAAAGTCCATCCCCCAGCCACCCCATCCCTCCCACCTCCCTCTCCTCCAGCAACCCTCAGTTTGTTTCCTGAGATTAAGAGTCTTTTATGGTTTTTCTCCCTCTCTGGTTTCATCTCGTTTCATTTTTTCCCTCCCTTCCCCTATGATCCTCTGTCTTGTTTCTCAAATTCCTCATATCAGTGAGATCATATGATACTCGTCTTTCTCTGACTTATTTCGCTTAGCGTAATACCCTCTAGTTCTATCCACGTCGTTGCAAATGGCAAGATTTCAATTTTGATGGCTGTATAATATTCCAGTGTGTGTGTGTGTGTGTGTGTGTGTGTGTGTGTGTGTGTGTACACCACATATTCTTTATCCATTCATCTGTTGATGGACATTGAGGCTCTTTCTTCCATAGTTTGGCTATTGTGGACATTGCTGCTATAAACACTGCGGTGTACGTGCCCCTTCAGATCACTACATTTGTATCTTTGGGGTAAATACCCAGTAGTCAAGCAATGCTTTCTATGTATCTCTAACAGCAAGAATCCCCTGTTCTAATCTCTGGCCTCCCCCCTCCCCGGAGGTGAACTGAGCCCCAGATGCTGGGAAGGTGGCTCCATGGAGCTGGTGTCCTGGGGCTCAGTTCACAAGGAGATTACAGAGGGGCTGAGTTCCCAGAGATTTTCTGGTTGATGATCTCCTTGAGAACCTCAGTGAGATAGAGATGATAAATTGTGGGGTGCTCCATATTGGGGCTCATGGGGGGCTCAATAAAGCCATGAGGTTCACCAAGGAACCCACATGCAGGCTTTGGGTGTTATTTATAAGGAAGGCTATGGTAATGATATGTTTGTTTTTGATTTCAAAATTAATTTGCTGCATGTGAACGTTTAAACTTTAATACTCACAGTAATTCTGATTTGGTATGTCTGCATTTTGAGGAGCCTCAGACAGGCAAGTAGTACCTGTGAGGCCCTGGTGGGCCTCATCGGGGCAGTGTCTGCCAGGAATGTCAGCTCATGCACTTGGGGGTGGGAAGGTCCAGGCTTACGAGCTGGGATATTTTCTGTAAATGGGCTGCCCTTGTATTGTGATGAACTCTTCATATCAGGAACTGTCTGAGCATGGGCTGAAACAAGATCCGAGAAGTTTCTGTGGTGGATTAAATATGGCTGACAGCAAATTCTTTGTCATGTCTCTCTTTGAGAGGTAGGTTTATTTCCCTTCCCTTGAGTCTGCTTTGGCCTTGTGCCTAGCCTTGATCTGTAGAGTGCAACAGAAATGATTGTGTAACTTTTGAGGACAGGCTAAAGGAGATTTCCAGCTTCTGCCCCTTTTGCAATGCTCCCTTTTGGAAGCTGCCCCATGAGAAACTCTACAGCCTTAGACTACCACTCTGTAAGGAAAGCTGGGCAAGCCAGGCAGAGGGAAAGGGGCTGTGTGGAGGACACTGAGGCACCAGACACGTGAGTGAAGCCTTGGTTCTTCCTGTGGTGAATGACCCCGGATTGACCGGATTGAGGTCAAGTGATTGACCTCAGATGTAACCATGTTGAGCAGAAGGGCCACCCGCCAAGCCCTGCCCAAATTATTACCTACAGAACCACAAGCAAATAAAATGTTTTTTTTTTTTAAAGAATTTATTTATCTGACAGAGAGAGACACAGTGAGAGAGGGAACACAAGCAGGGGGAGTGGGAGAGGGAGAAGCAGGCTTCCTGTGGAGCAGGGAGCCTGATGTGGGGCTCCATCCCAGGACACTGGGATCATGACCTGAGCCGAAGGCAGACGCCCAATGACTGAGCCACCCAGGCGCCCCAAAATGGTTGTTGTTTTAAGCCATTATGTGTTCTGGGAGTTTGTTACTCGGTAATAGATAACGGGAACAGCTTCACCAAAGGGATTTATGCATTGGATTAGAGATTGGCTTAGATCATTTTCATTGTGTCTTTCAACATCAAGATTCTAACCTGATGTGAGTCTTGCATGCGGGAATGCACCAACAGAATTCATTTAATTTCATACATTTTTTCCCCCTTTCCCTGAGAACCTAAGTGCAAGTTGTTTGGGGGGAGGGTGGTGGTAATAGTAATAAACTCCCTACTCTCTACAAGCTTACAGGGTGCCAGGAGAGAGAGAGAGAGACAACTCTGTGAGCACCCCTCAGCCCCCACCATGCCTGGGGGACTACATGGAGCGCAAAGGAGCACCTGCAGGAGGCTGGGCGTGATCAGAGCAGGAAATGGACAGGAGATACGTGGAATGGTGACTGTGGTCTGCTAGGGGGAGACAGAAAAGCACATATGGGGGAAGCCAGACAGGAACCTGGCAAGGTAGGCCGTGGGGTCCTTTGATGCTACGATAAAGAGGCAGACAGTTGTCTGTGGGCAGAGCAGTGCTGTGAGGATCTCGATACAGAGGGACATGGGTAGATCAACCTCTATGAGAATGACTGGTGGCCATGGTGTGATGCAGGTGATGAAGGCGTTGAGGGAGGGAGAGGCCAGTGAGGAGATTTTTGCGGTCCTCGAAGTGGTCACTGATGAGTCTGAGGATGGCTAGATTCAGGGGGATATACACAGAAATAGGGGAGGCGAAATCAGCAAGGCTTGGCGTCAATTAGATGCTGGGATGAGGGGATGGAAGAGCAAAGACACCTGAACCCAGGCTGAGGAGTAGGGAGAGGGCGCCACCCTGTTGCAGAGGCAAGCTGGGAAGGGGGCGGGTAGGCTTGGGGGGCAGGGAATGTGCTAGCTGGGCCCAGGGGGTTTGTGTTTTGTGCCGCCAGAAGAGGACTTTGGGGTGGGGGCTGGAGGAGGGGAGGAAGCTGGATGGGAGCCGGCTGGTGGAGGGGGGACGGGTTGCCTGTGTCCAGGATGCAGGCAGGTTCTGTGAATTCTCCTGGTCATAGGAAAGATAAGAGTGAAAATTCCTTTGAGGAAATGGGGGGAGAATCCAAGAATCTTGTGTAAGGTTAAAGAGGGAACTTCAAAATAGAAGGTACAGACAGTTGGAAACCTGTTTTTTTAAAACCTGTTCTGTTGTGTCTGGCACCGTTTGGATGCAATTTACATGCGTGTGAAAGTGTTCCTTTAGAAAGAAGGGGTCATGAGGCCAGACAGAATTTGCGTATTTTCTCCGCTTTCTTAACTCCTAAGACTGCTTTTGGCTGCTTCTGCCTCTGCTTAAGACCACAGAACACTGTCGGTAAGGATCCTGCGCTCTCCCTCTGCCTTAGTCTCCCTCCCTTCCCAGTGCTCCCAATAAGGACCGCGCACAGTTGATACAGTTATGTTGTCCTCTGGTTTTGCACCATTTCCTATTCAAGGCCACTCGTTCTCTTTTGTGTTTCCCTCCATTAAGGCTGGAATTCTTCTTGGCCCTTCATGCCATCTTGTACGACTATAGAAACAATCCCCACCTTATTTCCAATAGGATTATCAGTGGTGGGGACACTTTCCACTTTTCTCTCAAAAATGGGAGGCTTGCTCCCAGTTTCTCTTGGATGACACTGGCCTCAACAAAACAACACGATGCGGCTTACCCTTCCTCTCTCAATGATCATCACAAACCCTGTGTTACCTTCTTTTTGTTTGTTAGTTCATTCACTCATCCGGTCAGCGTTTACGGAGAACCTGCTCTCTGCTAGGCCCCGTGCTGGGGGTTGTCGATGGGAGATGGACAGACACAGTCATGGCCCTGTCCTTTTGGAGTACATCATCTCAAAAAGCATGATGGTATTATTCGGGCCAGATGAACAACTAACTGAAGGGGCTCGGACAGCCCTCCTGCCTCCAGAATGTGCCACTTTGGCCCTCAGACTATTTTGAGCTGAAGGAAATTGAGACCCGAGGGTTCAAGAGAAACTATTGTCCCACCCTCTAACTACATAGAAGAATCTAAGTGGGGGGATCTTTTCAAGATTGGGGGTTTATTAGCAGAGATATATTTGATCTGAGTGATCCAGCTGTATGGCAGGGCCAACATCGAATTACCAAACACCTGCTCTTCTCTTTATTGCCCTGTGAATTGCGTTCCTCTCTTTGGGAATCCCAGACCCCTAACTCCCCTTCTCCTAAGTTCAGGATGACACATATCCCTCATTTTGCCTGACAGTCTTCCATATCTGTGTGCTTTCCCCGTATGTATGCTATGACCTCTGATTTTCTACTGTTAATCTGTCTCATGTCAATTTGATTCTTAGTCCAGCTAGAAGGACCCTTGAAGGGGACAGGAATTCTTGCTCCCCAGCACAACAAAAATGACTGTGCCTTCCAGAAAAACATCTGTCTCGGTGACAGTTTCCACGGGGGTGGGGCGTGGGCTCCCACAGTGTGGCGTGACTGATGGGTTATCAGGAGAAGGGGGATTGAATAAGGCGGGTGGCTCCGAGGGCTTTGGGCCCGCCAGAAAGAGGCATCGATTCCTAAGGTAGAAGAAGGGCATGTTTGCCCATCTGCCTTTTGGCTGTGTTGGCCTTTGCCCATCTGTCTTTGGCCGCCTTTGGAAAAGATAGACTTTTCCTCAGGGCTCGCAGGGGAGCCAAAGGGTTGTGAGAGTGGCCGCAACAGGGGAAGTTTCCAGGCAATTTCAGCGGTGAGGGCTGAGGCATTTCAGCAAGACTGTGGAGGGAAAGATGCAATGCTCTTTATCTGTAGCTGCAAAATGTTTTCTTTTGTTGTCCCCAGCCCTGTGAGAAGCTTGTCTTTGTCACAGTAAGTGGCTGGTTATTTTCCTCGGAGATGGAGGAGGCAGCGGGTTCCGGCTCCCAGCGTGCTGTTCACTCGGGCAGAGAGGATTGACTGAACAGTGTGGCTCTGCCATTTGTCGATTTATTTATTTGTGGGTAGTTCCCTCCCCCGCAACTTTACTGAGCTACAATTTCCAAATAAAAGTTGTATATATTGAAGATGTACAATGTTTTAGTATAGGTATACATTGCAAAATGGTGACCATAGTCAAGATAAGGAACACATCTGTCACCTTACCTGGTGACCTTTTTTGTGTGCAGTAAGAACACTTAAGATCTACTCTCTTAGCAAATTGCAAGTAGTCAGTATGGTATTAACTATAGGCACCATGCAGCAAGTCCAGAATGTATTCATCCTGCACAACTGAAACTTTGTGCTTGTTTGCTAAACAAAACCTTAGTGTCTGCTGACCAATGAATGGATAAATAAAATGTGGTATGTATATATTATGTGTGTGTATATATATAATGTATACATAATGTAATGTATATATTATAATGTATGTATATATAATGTATATGTATATATAATGTTTATATATGTATTATGTGTGTGTGTGTGTGTGTGTGTGTGTGTGTGTATATAATGGAATGTTATTCAGTCTTAATAGAGAAGGAAACCCTGCCATTTGTGACAACATGGATGCACTTGGAGAGCATTATGCTAAGTGTCAGTCATGACCCTTCCCTGGGGGTGCTGTCTCCTTGTGATGGGCTGAACTGTGTCACGCTAAAATTCTAATGTTGAAGACCTCACCGGCACTATCTCAGAATGTAAGTGTATGTGGAGGTAAGGTCTTTGGAAAGGTCATAAGGTTAAGAAGCGGTCTTCAGGGTGGGTCCTGATTCAGCATGACTGGTGTTCTTAGAAGAAGAGGAAACTTGGACACAGACATGTGTACACACAGAGGACAGAATGTGTGAGACATGGAGAGAAGATGATCCGTCTACCAAGCAAGGAGAGAAGCCTCAGAAGAAAGCCACTCTGCCTCTAGAGTTATGGCCTCGATAGCTCATAAACGTCTGTGGCTTCAGCCTCCTGGTCTGTGGTACTTTGTTATGGCAGCCTGAACAAGCCAGTACACTCCTCCTCTGTACCAGAAAGTAGGACCAGGGGGGTTGAAGACACTCTGCTCGGACAGGCCTTGGCTGACTGTGTTTTCCCTGAGACCTGTTCCTGCCTGGAACCCCGCCCTGGGCAGGTGCCAGATCTGAAGAGCCGGGGTGGACGCCGTCTTTGTGGGTGCCCCGTGTATTGGGTAATGTGACAACCTGGGTCAGAGATGAGGGAACTGAGGTGAAGGAGGCAGGCATGGGAAACCAGCTGCATACACTGCAGTGCTGTGCTGGGGTGGGGTGGATTTTTGCTCTGCTGAGATGCTGGTGATTGCAGAAGGTGAGGTTTTCTTCATGGCTTCGAGCTAAAACTTCTGCTTTGGGGTCAGACAGACTTTGGTTCCAATTCTGCATCTGTCATCAACTCTCAGCTCTGGCCGTTCCCATCCGAGCCCATGTCCCTCCTCACCCCACATTTCCCTCCACCTGCCGCTCCCTATCTCCGCTCCTATCTGCAGAAGATGTCCCCAGAGGGCTGTCTGCGGTCATTTCCACTCCCTCCCCCATGCCGCCTGGATGGCTGCCCCTCCACCCCACTGGGCAGCTCTCCCATCATGTCCTGAGGCCACGACCTGCCTGCCGTCCTGTCACTTCTCTGTCCTTATCTTCTGTGATGTTTCAGGGCCTGCAGCTCAGTTTACCACTCCCTTTTACTTGAAATGTTCTTTCTTGGTTTCCCCAACAGACATCACCCCTTCTGGGTTTTTAGCTTATCTGTTGGCTTTCCTTCTCAGCCTCCTTTCCTGGTTCCTGCTCTTTCTCTCAACTTTTAAATGGTGGAGTGGCCCAAGACACTCTGGTTGTTCTCTCTCTCTCTCTCTTTTATTGTTATTGTTGAAGCATAATTGACATACGGCGTTATATGAGTTTCAGGTGTGCAACATAGTGATTCAACAATTCTCTGCATTACGCAGTACTCACCACGGTAAGTGGAGTCACCCGCCATCTGTCACCCTACAACGTTATTATGGTTTTATTGACTATATTCCCTATGCTGTACTTTCATCTCCGTACCTTATTTCTGGTTGTTTCCTCTGGATCTGCATTCTTTCTCTCAGTGATAGCATTAGGTCCTGTGGCTGAGAAACTTCATCCCTACGCAGATGACTTCTGAACCAGTATCTTCAGCTGAACTTGCCCTTCAGCCCCAGGCTCCCCCATCCTGCTACTGATGGCAGGCCTCTGGGATGTCAGATGGCATCTCGAACTCATCAAATATAGAATTTTGACTTTTCTTCTTCCAACCACAGTAGATGATTCTATACTCAAACATGCCAAGCTCATTTGCAATGCTGGGTCCATTGTGCTTGTGCTTTTCTCTGCCTGGAAATTTCTTCTCCCCCAAACTTACTTATCGGCGTTCTTCCTTACTATTCAGTTATCAGATCACATTGACCCTTCTGAGAGGACTTCTGGTCACCCAGCCTAAAGTAGCATCCTAAATTCTCTCTGTTCTTTTTCCTGTTTTAATTCTCTGCACACTGGTTATTATCTTCTGATATTTCCTGATTTTTATTTGTCTGGTGTGTTTTGCCCCCTGGAAAGGTAAGCGCGGAGGTGGGGCCTGCATGTGTCCTGGCCACTGCTGTGTCCCCAGAGCCCGATGCAGGCCTGAGCCTCTGTGTGCTCTGTAAGTATTTGGTGAGTGACGTGTGAAGCCACTCAGCTTCTTTTGTCCTCATGCCCAACTCTTGAGAGTGACTCATTAGGAAGTGGGAATTCTGCCTATTTTTTCAGACTAAAACTTTGATTTTTGAATTAGTAAAAAATCCTTAATCTATACTGTTTCAGAAGAAACAAAAAACTTTGTCTTTTTTTTATTAAATGAGGGATTAAAAACTCAGTTACCTCCTCTCCACCCCGACTCTTGTTGATCCATTTAAATAGTAGGAAAGGACTGAAAAATTTCCAAAGCACCAGGAGAGAGAAAATGAGAAGAGGGAACAGATAAGAAAATGTTCGCTGAGGTTTGAAGGCTGGAAGACAGAGTGGTGAGGTTCAGTGGGGTTCCTGCAGGAAGGGGGTGGGTGGGTGAGCTGGCTCAGTCTGGGTCCCCATGGGCTCGGGACCTAGAGGCACCAGGGACTATGAAGCAGGGAGCTCAGGTTGGCGACCAGTTTCTCTGTGGAATGGCTGGACCCTCACGTCCCCATTTTCATCCAGGCTACTACATCCCTCCCTCCACGCTGAAGGAGATGGGGAGTGGGCAGAGGCTCAGAGCTCAGTGTGTCAGGCTGAATGGCGAGAGCAGGCAAGGGACACATGGGAAACAGGAGGATTAAGGAAAGGTCTTACTTTAAGCAGTGAGTAACCTGAGCCATAGAACCTGCAGCCTGGGCTGCCTCTGGGATGACAGGGCGGGCAAGTAGTTTTGCATGGTGTCTTTTCTTATCATAAATTATCAATTTGAGCCACATGAAATCAGCCTGTTAGGTCTTTTCTGGTGACCCAATCTCATGCAATGCTGCAATAAAAATACGGTGCCTACTGGCAGGGTTTGTAGGCTTGCTAGGCCACCCCCCTGGAAACGTGGCCTGGCCACTAGACTTCAGGATGATTCCATAAATATGTGTCTTGGAGCTCCTGGGGCCATATGGTTAACCCCTTTCATGAAGGAGAGGGTCAGAGAACACCCTGAGGGGGAGAAACAAGGGACTGGGGCTCATGCGGGACCTGGTCTGGACTTAGGGTACCTTACCTGGATACCACTGCTGCCCCTGCCAATCCTGGGAGGACTCTTTCTGGCCTTTCCTGGCAGACACCTGAGGGGGATGTTTGCAAAGAAGGCATTTCAAGGCATGGTGTTCCTATGAAATGTGGGACGCAAGCTAGGGGTTCTGTTAGCTAAGGTCTCAGGGCTGTCTTGCCTGCAGCCTGCCTCCCCCACAGATTTCGGTATGCTGGTGCTCAGACTCCACCTAGTAGGATAGAGGAGAAGACACGGAATAATCTCAGACAAAGGACCTCTAGATACTTACACTTACACTGGAGTATTGAGTATTTTCCTCAGTGAAATGGCTGATTCCTCATCCAGTCATCCTAGCGTGAAGCCCACTTCCCAGGGAAGTCCTGTCTACACCCTCTGAGTCTCCCATTCGGATAGTTATTTCCTGTCTTGAATATGGACAGCCAGGAAACATGAGACATCTGAGAAAAGCCTCCAACACCAATGACAGGCAACACATAAAACATACTTTAAAGGGAAAAAAAAGCAAAAAACAGAGGAAATAGACCTAAATCAGAATATGGGGGGCGGGGGGAGAAAGCTCTAAAGTCCTCAGAGATGAAACATTACACTCTTGAAACCAGGACAGGGTGCAATGAAGCAAAAAGGAACAACCGAAGAATAAGAAGGAGGGCTTTAGGAATTACAAATGCAATCTGTAATAAAAAATGTAGTAGTCTGTTTAGACAATAAAATCAGTGAATCAACCAGGAAGTAGAACAGCAAAGGCAGGGAAGAGAAAATAAGAGAGAAATGCTAAGCCTCCTAGAGGATCAAGTCAAGGAGTCCAGAATTTGACAAGCAGGAGTTCTAGAAAGAAAAACAATGAGAGGAGAAGAAATTACCCAAGAAATTCTAAGCCAAGGTGTATCAGACTGGAAAGATCTGAGACTTCAGGCAGAAAGCTCCTTGCATGCCTAGCACAATCAATGAAAGAAAATCCCCACCAAGGCACATCATTTAACCATGTTCAGAACATCAGCGATAAAGAGAAAAATTAATGTCTCATGCAGAAGATTGAGAATCCACGTGGCAGTATTGGATGCTGGGAAGTAAAGTCTTCCAAATTCTGCTTTAGGAAAGTGGTTTTTAATTGAATTCTATGCTCAGCCAAATTAGCAGTTATATCTGAAGGCAGCATATAGATGTCTTCAGACAACACTCAGAGTGTCTCCCTGTGCGTCCATACTTGAGAAGTCCTGCTAGCTATGTTGTTGCAAAATGACGAAGTGGCCAGAAAAGAACGTGGAACAAAGAAACAAGAGCTTCAACTGGAGGAGGGCTAAGAAATGAGTCCCCAGGTGGATGGACGGAGTGGGTGGTCCCCGGGTGGTTACCCGGAGACCCGGTAACAACCAACTGAGATGGGAGAAGAAGGAAGGCTGGCATCTGGGGATAGTGGCGACCCCTGAAAAAAGATAACTGCTGTTTACCTGTTAAAATAATAAACACAGAGAAAGATTTACGACAGATCTTAGAGAAGTTGGGAAAATTCAATATGCAACTTCAGGATAAAACAATTATGAACTCAGGAAAGAAAAAGCCATCGTACTACCATATTTTACTGAATATAAGATGCCATATTAGTTAAGTATTGATTTATTACTCATCATTTTAAGAAGAAAGAAAAAACTGTTGCCTATTAAAAAGGCAACTGGCAAGTCTTGAGACACACCCACATTATGTTAGAAAGTTACAAAACGTACTTCTTATCATTGGTGAAAACAGCGCCCTACTTTGGCTTTGCAGTGAACCGTATTTACACCGATTATTGATTTCACCACAAATTTTGATGTTGACATGCTAAGGAGGAGGAGAGGAAAAGTCTGGGCGTGTACCTGTGTGGCAAACATAAGTGTCAAATACTCATGTACCAAAAAGGAAAGGCAGTAGTTTAATGTCTAGAATTGATAAATAAAAAAATTAGCTGCGTGATTCAGACAGAGATGTCACCACATGAAGGAACAGCTAAAATAACTGAGAATGGTGGCCTCTGGGCACTGGGTGAGGGTGGGTAGTTTGGGGTGACGTGGCCTGGAGAATTGCTGGTTCTGAAAATGAGCCTATAGCATATAATGCATGTTCGACACCTGCCGGTTACTTTGATGTGAACAAAGGTAGAGGGAAATACACACACACACACACACACACACACACACACACACAGCTTTTTGGAGTTTCAAAGTGTGACAATTGGAGATGTGGGTCCCCCGAAACCTGCTTGTCTTGGAAATATCTTATCCAGACAGAAGGTTAAGACATGATCATATCCTGCTTAATTGGCCTCCAGAAGGAGTGGTACCTACCCTCCGTCTCCCCCAGAAGGCAAGTGTGGCCAAGGATGGCCCAGCCTCCTTTTATCTTTGCAGAAAGCTTTGGGGTCTACAAATTATTCCACACATTATTTTTTTTTTTAAGATTTATTTATTTATTTTAGGGAGGGAGGGGCAGAGGGAGAGGGTGAGGGAAAGAAGCTCAAACAGACTCCACGCTCAGTGGGTAGCCCAACACAGGGCTCGATCTCGCGACCTTGAGATCACCACCGGAGCTGAAACCAAGAGCTGGTAGCTTAACCGACTGAGCCACGCAGGTGCCCCTGTTCCCCGGATTTTAACCCGTTGGATCCTTCCCTGACTATGGCCATTTCCTGTGTCAGAGAATACACCTGAGCCGCCAGCCCTGGCCCACCCCACGCCGCCACAGCACAGCCCTGCCCCAGAGTCACAGGGGCACTTCTCTCTCGTAACCTAACGTCTTTCTGTCCCCATGATATTCTAGAGGAAAGAGGAAGAGGAGAGGAAGCGAGGAGAGGAGCAGATTCGCCTCCGGGAAGAGCAGAGGGCCAAGGAACTCTACTGGACCCTGAAGCAGGCCCAGCTGCAAAGCCACGCCAGCGAGAGCGAGGAGCGTGAGTGGGAGGAACAGCGTGAGTAGACCGGCCTGTCGCCCCACCCGCTCTCCTCCCGCTGCTTATCTGCTCCGTCATCCTTCAACCTACCGGTTCACGCCTTCCGCCCCAGGCCTTTACGCAGGACACACCCTGCACGGGGCCCTGCTAAGGACCCAGAGGGTGAGGGCTCCGCCCGCCGAGAGCTTATTTATATGCCTATGGAGGGGATTTCTTACACTAAAAAATATTGATTGCGTTACCAGTACTTTACTGGCTCTGTGCTAACCTCTGGGCACCCAGAATTGAGGGATCACCGTGCTTATCTTGGAGGAACTCCCGGGCCGGGTGGGAGACAAGACACGCAGGCTCCCGGCTTTGAGGGAGAAAGTACCGCTCCTGTTGGGAGTACAGAGTGGCTATCCCGGTGGGCTTCCGGAGGCAGCATGACGAAGTGAAGCTTGATGCGGGCACAGGAACAACGGAGGCGAAGGGCGGGTGAGGGAGAGGGTGCCCCAGACGGAGGTCCCAGCCTACGTAAGGGCATGATGATGGGAATGGGACGTGCACAGGAAGGTGGAGATGTATGGCGCGGGCTACAGAGGCTACACAGCTTGGCGAGTGTCGGGGGGAGAAAAGTTGGGGAGGGGGGAGAGGGAGGCGGAAGCAGATTTGAAGGGTGGTGTTTCAGTATGTGCTCGGGCTTCGTTTGAATCAGGTACGGTAACACCTGGATCATATGGATAATGTGGAAATGACGACGTTGCCCCAAGAAGTTTTTACTCACAGGGAGCGGGACACGCCGGGCGGGGCTTCATGGGGAAGCACCAGGGCCCGTCAGGGGGCGGAGGGAGCCAGGGCTCAGTGCTGGCCTTGTGGTTTGCTGGGCGCAGGTAAGGCCAGGCAGGGGAAGCAGGTGTAGGATCGGCTGGTTTGAATCATGTCTGCAGGCTCTGGGGCACAGGGGCTCTCTAGTTGTCTGACGCCTGGCCCTGGGGTGAGGAGGGCAAGCGTCCAACTCTTGGTTCACAGTCAGAACTAGATAGAGGAAGTGATCCGAGTATTTTGGATTGGCTGGTTTGCAAATGAAAGGCACACTTGCGGGTGAGTCCTCTAGTATCTTTAGGAATTGGACATCCCTGGGAGGGCCAGTCTCTCTCGGCTCAGCAAGGTCCCAGAAGTCAAAACATGGAGAAAATAAAAAGGCATGGTTCCTTGCAGGTGGGCAGTGGGACACTTGTAAAGGTGGGTTTGGGGGTGACAGACAGGAAGAGGCTGTTGCAGTGGTACCCCCGAGAGATGACTGGGGCCAGGGCCACGACAGGGGGAGCGCATGACTTCTACTCGCCAGCCCTCTGGTCCGCAGCCTTTTTCAACCACATGCCAGATTCATTCAACAGACTAGAAAAAGAAATTGAAATACAATTCACATAACATAAAATTCATCCTTTTAAAGTGTACAGTTTAGCGGCTTTTAGGATACTCAACGCCTTGTGCAAACCACCGTCACTGTTACTTCCAGAGATCTCCTCACCACAAAGAGAAACTGTCCCCATTGGATTTTCCTTCTCCCGCCACACCTCTGGGAGCCACTAATCTAATTTCTGTCCCTACGGATTTGCCCATTATCGATATTTCATATAAATAGAATTATACATGATGTTTATCCATTCATTAGTTGATGGACCTTTGGGTTGTTTCTACTTTTGGGCTATTATGAATAATGTTGCTGTGAACATTGGGGTTTTTTTTTGTGGTTCTTGAACATGTGTGTTTTTACTGAAAAAAATCACTCATAAATTAACAGAAATGTACAAACACATGAGTAAATAATGTAGTGACAAAGACTATTTTTGTGAAGTGTTTTTTTAAGTGAAGATTTAAGTGAAATCTTTAGATTTCAGTGCAAAATGTACCCCTGGCACCTCTTAAAACATAAGTGCAAGCTCAAAAAAACGTAGTAGTGACTGGATGTTTACCCCAAAGATACAAATGTAGTGATCCGAAGGGGCACGTGCACCCCAATGTTTATAGCAGCAATGTCCACAATAGCCAAACTATGGAAAGAGCCTAGATGTCCATCAACAGATGAATGGATAAAGAAGATGTGTTGTATACACACACACACACACACACACACACACACACACACACACGCTGGAATATTATGCAGCCATAAAAAAATGAAATCTTGCCATTTGCAATGACATGGATGGAACTAGAGGGTATTATGCTAAGCGAAATAAGTCAATCATAGAAAGACAAATATCATATGATCTCACTGATAGGAGGAATTTGAGAAACAAGACAGAGGATCATAGGGGAAGGGAGGGAAAAATGAAACAAGACGAAACCAGAGAGGGAGACAACCCAGAAGAGACTCTTAATCTCAGGGAACAAACTGAGGGTTGCTGGAGGGGAGGGGGGTTGGACGGATGGGGTGGCTGGGTGATGGACATTGGGGAGGGTGTGTGCTATGGTGAGTGCTGTGAGTTGTGCAAGACTGATGAATCACAGACCAGTACCCCTGAAACAAATAATATATGTTAATTTAAAAAAACAAACAAAAAAACCCCCATAAAACAAAGCCAAAACCAAAAAAAAAAAAAAAAAAATCCGTAGTGGTTGAAGGAAGCTAGCTACGTTCCATGCCAATGACCAGTTTCTTCCCATCCTTGCTAATGCTTGGCATCTTTTGTCTTTTTGATAATAGACGTCCTAACAGGTATGAAGTGATGCCTCTTTGTGGTTTTGATTTGCATTTCCCTAATAATTAATGATGTTGAGCACTTTTTCATGTACCTATTGACCATCTGTATATCCTTCTGAAAAAATATCTATTCGGGTCCTTTGCCCATTTTTTTAAATTGGGTTATTTGTTTTTGGCTATTGAGTTGTATGGATTCCTATGTATTTTGGACATTAACCCCTTATTAGATATTTGTAAACCCCTATATGTGGTTTACAAATATTTTTTCCTATTCTGCAAGTTGCCTTTTCGTTTTGTTGATGTTTCCTTTACTGTGTGGAAGGTTTTTAATTTGACATAACCCCGCCTGTTTATTTTTGTTTTTGGTGTCATAATCCAAAAAAAATCACCAAGACCAATGTCAGGGAGCTTTTTTCTTACGTTTTCTTCCAGGTGTTTTACAGTTTCAGGTCTTATAGTTAAGTCTTTAATCCCTTTTTCATTCTTTTGTCTGTGGATATCCAGTTTTCACAGCACTATTTTTTTGGAAAGACTATCTTTCCCCATTGGGTATTCTTGGCGCCTTTGTTGAAAATTATTTGACTGTATGGGCGCCTGGGTGGCTCAGTCGTTAAGCATCTGCCTTCGGCTCAGGTCATGATCCCAGGGTCCTGGGATAGAGCCCCGCATTGGACTCCCTGCTCCGCGGGGAGCCTGCTTCTCCCTCTCCCACTCCCCCTGCTTGTGTTCCCTCTCTCACTGTGTCTCTCTCTGTCAAATAAATAAAATCTTAAAAAAAAAAGAAAATTATTTGACTGTATATGTATAAGTTTATTTCTGAGCCCTATATTCTTTTCCATTGGTCTATGTGTCTCTTTTTATGCAAGTACTATACTGTTTTGGTTACTATGGCTTTGTAATATAATTTGAAGTCAGGAAGTTAGATGCTACTAGCTTTGTTCTTCTTGCTCAAGATTGCTTTAGCTCTTCAGAATCTTTTGTGGTTCCATACAAATTTTAGGATTATTATTTTTTCTATTATCTGTGAAAAATGCCATTGGAAATTTAATAGGGATTGCATTGAATCTGTACATTGCTTTGAGTAGTATGTATATTTTAACAATATTAATTCTTCCTATCTATGAACACAGGATATCTTTTTGTTTATTTGTGTCTTCTTTAATTTCTTTCATCAATGTCTTATAGTTTTAGTGTCCCAGTCTTTCATCTCCTTGGTTAAATTTATTTCTAAGTATTTTATTAAATTTTTTTTTCTTTCCAAGTTTTTATTTAAATTCCAGTTAGTGGGGTGCCTGGGTGGTACAGTTGGTTAAGCGTCCAACTCTTGGTTTTAGCTCAGGTCACGATCTCATGGTCCCGGGCTTGAGCCCTGCGTTTGTCTCCATGCTCAGCATGGAGTCTCTTGAGATTCTCTCTCCTCTCTCTGTCCCTCCCATTCATGCTTTCATTCTCTCAAATAAACAAATAAAATCTTGAAAACAATAAATTCCGGTTAGTTAACATACAGTGTAATATTAGTTTCAGTTGTAGAATTTAGTGACTCATCACTTGCATATAACACCCAATGCTCATCACAAGTGCCCTCCTTAATACCCATTGCCTAATTCACCCATTCTGATGCTATTGTGAGTGGGATTGTTTTACTAATTTCGTTTTTGGATATATATTGTTACTGCATAGAAACAGAACCGATGTTTATATGTTGATTTTTAATCCTGCAACTTTACCAAATTTATTGGTTCTAACAGTTTTTTGGTGAAATATTTAGGGTTTTCTATATGTAAGTTCATGCCACCTGTAAACAGAGACAATTTTACTTCTTCCTTTCTGATTTGGATGCCTTTTACTATTTTTTTAAAAGATTTTATTTTTATTTATTTGACAGAGAGAGAGAGACAACACAAGCAGGGGGAGTGGGAGAGGGAGAAGCAGGCTTCCCGCTGAGCAGGGAGCCCCATGTGGGACTCAATCCCAGGACCCTGGGATCATGACCTGAGATGAAGGCAGACGTTTAATGACTGAGCCACCCAGGCGCCCTGCCTTTTACTATTTTTTTTTCTTGCCTAATTATTCTGGCTAAGACTTCTGGTATCACGGTGAAAGAAATGGTGACAGTGGGCATTCCTGTCTTGCTCCTGATCTTAGAGCAAAAGCTTTCAGCCTTACGCTGTTATGTATGATGTTAGCTGTGTGCTTGTCATATACAGCTTTTATTATGAGGTACATTCTTTGTATACCCGATTTGTTGAGAGTGTTTATCATGAAAAGATGCTGAATTTTGTCAAATGCGTCGTCTGCGTCTATTGAGACAATCATACGATTTTTATTCTTTTTGTTAATGTGGTGTATCATAGCTACTGAGTTGTGGGTGCTGGGCTAGCCTGGCATCCCAGGAATCAATCACATGTGATCATGGTGTATAGAGCGTTTGGAAAGGCCCCGTGGAGGAAATGGCATTTGGTTTGGGAGAAGTGGGGAAGTAAAGAAGCAGGGAAGGGCATCACAGCTGAGGGAGGAGCACTGAGCAAAAGCAAGGTCATCGGGTGCCTAGGATGTGTTTCCCCGTGGCTGCAGCCTGAGGTTCATGGTGAATAATGGGGAAAGTGGGAAAGGCAAGATGGATAAGAGCTAACGAAGAATTCATTCATTTAAATTCAGAATGGAAGAGATAGGGGGAAAAAAAAGGCAGGACAAAGCTTTATACTGAAAAAATAGTGAACAAGTACAAAATGAGGTCACATGAGGTCACTCTAGTGTGGGAGAAGGAGCACTGGACTGGGAGTCCTGCCCTAGCTCTGCCACGGACTCGTGTGACCGAGAGCAAGTTCTTGCTCAGCTGCTCGGTTTCTTCCTTTGGAAAATGGGGGTAATCATGCTGAGTTGAGGCTTGTTGGGAGGGTATAGTAGGAGGAAGGAAGTGCCACCCAAGAGTGTTCCTCTTTTTGTAGCGACATGATGAGGCGGACCGTTAGGGGCCCGGCAGGTGTTTCGTTAGGGATGCAGACTGGAGGTCATCTGGCCCAAGTGCTGCCTGACTGCTAATTAATGCACCATGTGGCAATGGAAAGTGGAAAAACCTCCAAAAGACAGTGAAAAGGTGATGATGCCGGCCTCACGATTTTGGTACCTTATTTTATGCTTTCTTAAAGAATGATGTAGCTAAACTCTGGAGGCTGTCATTCAAAACCAGCAAAACCATTCTGCACTCAATTAATTTAATATGAAAGATTATAGTGGGCCATTAATCTAGAGGGAGCAGCCGTTTTTGATAAAACACCTAAATTAAATTCTCCGAGTTAGAAAAAAAAAGGCATTGTTTCCTTTAGTATCACTCGAATACAAAATTCGTTTTTCAGTTCAGGCTCTGGCCTCTCAGAAGCTCTGAAAATCCAGGCAGAAATTCATTTAATTAATTATCAGCTGCAAACGTGTAGGAGTGTGGAGTTAGGTGCTGTCTAGTTGCCCAGAGAGTTGGAGAAGAGCCTGGATGACTTGGTCGATGATACTATTTCCAAATCCTGGAACTGTGTTCTCATGAACCCCTCCCCCCTTTCCTTGAACCATGTCATTCTGGGGTGGCCCCTTCCCCACAGTCTATACTCTGCTTGTCTCACCCTTTGCCGTGTGCTCAGAGTCGAGGGAGAAAAATGTGTGCTCAGGCTCAGGATGGAGTCCTGCTCAGGATGTAGTCCAGCTATGTTGGTTCTGTTCTCTTTGTTCATAGAAAAGAGAGTGCTCTGGAGTCTGGGTTTAACGCGGGTGTTCTACAGTGCTGTGTGCTGGAGACAGGCAGACCCCGAAGGGGAGATGCCGGGTGGTCGGGAGATGGGGTGGGGTAGAGCTGGATGTGGGGCTGGAGGGAAAGCTGACACAAAGCAGGGCCTGTTCTGTGTACTGATGGCCTGGGAAATGGTGCAGTGTCTCTTTGGACAGAACCAGTACTGGCCGTACCTCCAGCTCCGAGGGCCACGTAGGTTTGGTTTTACTATTCAGATTAATGCCCGCCGGAGTCCCCATGTGCTCGATTCGTATCCTGCGTGGGCTTCTCTCTCCTCTTGAATTGCTCAAGAATCTCTGGAGGCTTTCTGTTGTCCCAAAGTGGCGTCCTTCCCGGGTTCACCCGGGTGCGGGGAGCACTCTGGTCTTAAGGAACCTCTCCACTGGTTGCGCCTGGTGGCCACAGGGGGTCACTGTTGGCAGCCATCAGGAATTGCTAGCGGAACTCGGTTGATGGTGATCTCAGAGGCATTGGAGTCAGGGAGGAGAGAGCCCTCCTTCCCTTGGGCTACATTTAGCTGTGGGGGAGCCTCACTTTCTTTCCCTGAGGCTTATCTCTCAGGGTCCATCCTCTTGGTGCCAAACCCACCTGTTTCCCAGGTGATGGCTGCTCCAGCAGGTTGAGTCCCCAGGGGCCTGTGTGCATAGCCTTCAATATCTGGAATGCCTGTTGTCCTCCCCCCGGGGCCAGGAAACCTCCCTGTTTCACAAAATTTTCATTTTCCCCCTTTGCCCGACCAGAGCTCCTGACACTACTCAGCCCTACCCCTACACCAATTCCCTGCCTCCACCCCTTTCTGCCTTAAGTGGGACGGGCCCTTTCTAGAGGCGGCGTTCCAGTCCCCTCACGTCACAGCGAAGACAGAGGTAACAACAGTATATGATATTTAATGAACTTCTGCTCTGTGCCAGAGCTGTCCAGGACCCTTCTGTGTAATATCTCATTACCTCATTTACAGAGCAGCCCTCTGAAGTCCCCATTTTACAGATGAGGGGATAAAGTGTAGATATGGTAACTCGAGTTGTCCATTGTCACATGGAGCAGAAAACAGAGCAGAAGTTAAACACAACTGCCCACATAAACAATTTAAATCTTTATGGGTGCTTTTTCATTATATATATATACATATATATGTATGTATACATGTATGTATGTATGTATGTATGATTAACTAATTTTCGGAGACATTATATATTATTCACCCAAGGTGTTACTACAAATTGATATTGCTTTGAAGCATTGGGTTTCTCTGTGGATGTAACTGGATCATCTGAATTCTATAAAGTACTCTTTTCTATCTGGGCAGAGGTAGAAAGCACCCAAGGAACCATGAGCAGGTTCTCTAGAGAGGAGTCTCATGATGAGCAGCAGCTAATGATCTTCCAGAACCTCATGTCCTCCTGGGATCCCATAGGCATCTCCACCTCAACACATCCAAAACTCAAGCCCCCACTTGCCCCCAACCGGCTTTATCAGCTGGCTGTCAAAGGCAGAAGCTTGGCTGTCATTCTGGTCTCTCCTTTTGGCTCACTATCAATTCCCAAACTTACCAAGTGGTAAGGATTCTACTTCCTTACTATTTTTTGAATTTACACCCTCCCACCCCATTGTCCTGGTACCATCTGAACTTTGACCCCATGGCTCTCCATATATTTCTGTTTTCCAAGCCTTTATTCTTGTTCCTGTCGGATTCATTCCCAACACTGCAGCCAATCCAATCTTCGAGAGGTGGAAACGGCATCCCACTGTCCTGCTAAAAACATGGCAGTGGCTTCCAATCACCCTTTGGTAAAGCATTAAAATTAATTAGCCAGTATTTATTGGTCTCCTAAATGGCCTTTTCTGTTTCTGCATCCTCACCTTTTGCCCGGTCTGTAAGAGAGCTGCCCTCCAGCCATCCTGACCCATTCCGGGAGGAGTCTTGCCCCTCGGCCTCTGCCCCTGAGCCTGCTCTGCCCAGAAGACCCTCTCCTTGGCCTCCGTTGGTTGACTCCCACGTGTCCACCAGGCATCAGTTTAGATGTCCTTCTCCAACTCAGGTCCACAGTTTGCTGGTGGGGTCCCCCTGCTAGATGGTAAGCTCTCTGAGAGCAAGGACAATGTCTTGCTCATTGTTGTACCCATGTCTCTTAGTACCAGCTTGGCAGCCAGCTGTTATGCTGACCTTGTGAAAATTAGAAAAAGACACCGCACTACCATCTGCCAGAAAATTGTTACATGTGTCCAAATCTATGATGATCATTACATGTGTCCAAATCTATGATGATCATGCAGGGACTGTGCTCTCTGGAGGTGTGCAATGTGCAGCTTTGGTCCTGTGCAGCACAGAGTGGGCACAGAATGGGCACTAACTACGCATGTGCTGAATAAATGCACACACCCTGCCCGACTGTGTTAGAGTGTTAAGAACTCTGCCTCTTGCAGTGACTAGTGTGGCTTGACGTCTGAAGCAATGTAACTGCTTGCAGATTCTGCCAGGGGGGAAACCAACTTCTGTTGTTTCTCTTCGGTGTTGGAGAACTGAGCAGTGTTATCCTGAGCACAGATAGGGACATGATTCCAGACCAGCCTGGCAGTTTGGTAGCCCTTGGATAAAGGATGGTACTGTCTCCAGGGAGGGAAAACTAAGATCCAGAGAGATGAAAACTTGTCCCAGTCTAGACAGACAGGAGTAAAGCCAAGCAAATGCCCAGCTCTCTCCACACCCCTGAGCCTGAGGCAGCTGAAGTTTCCTGGTCTGATGTGGGAGAGTTTGGACTCCAAAACCTGTGGGACTCCTGGTTTCTTCTTGAGCAGGAGGGTTCCAGGCTGGGCAGTCCTGGAGAGTGGTGTCTCAGTTCTGGGGAGGTGGCCCCACGCCAGGCAGGTGTGGGTACATCCCTGAGATAGGGGGCAGAGCTGGAAGGGACCTTCCCCCTTACCTGCATGGGAGAGAATTGAGGGCTGAGGCGGGGACACAGTTGGGTGCACATCTAGCCAATGATGACGCTTAACTATGCTCTGGTGGCTTCTTCTTCTTTTCAAGATTTATTTACTTATTTGAGAGAGAGAGTGAGTGTGAGCACGGGAAGGGGCAGAGGGAAAGAATCTCAAGCAGACTCCCTGCCGAGTACAGAACTCCACAGGGGACTTAACTCGGGGTTTGACCCAGGGCTCGATGCCACGACCCTGAGATCATGACCTGAGCTGAAATCAAGAGTCGGACGCCCAGCCGACTGGGCCACCCAGGCGCCCCTATGATCTGGCTTCTTCATTCTCAGCCCAGTGCTCACCAACCAGAGTGTTACAGAATGTCCATTTAAAAAAATTGTGGTAAGATGCACAACTTAAAATTTACCACTTTACCCACTTTTAAGTGTACAGCTCAGTCGCATTGAGTACATTCCAGAACTTTCTCATCTTTCCAAACTGAAACTCTGCCTCCACTGAACAGTAAGTCCCTGATCCACCCTGTCCCTAGCTACTTGGAACCACCATTCTACTTTTCGCTGTGTAATTAACTATTGTAAGTACAGTACGTGAAGTATCAGGGGAATCATACGACGTCCTTTGTGTCTGGCTTATTCACTTAGCAAACTGTCTTAAAGATTCATCTGTGTTGTAGCAGGGATCAGAATCCCCTTCTTTTTTTTTTAATATTTTATTTATTTGAGAGAGAGAAAGCGTGAGCAAGAGCACAAGCAGGGGGAGCAGCAGAGGGAGAGGAAGAAGCAGGCTCCCCACTGAGCAGGGAGCCCGATGCAGGACTTGATCCCAGGACCCTGAGATCATGACCTGAACTGAAGGCAGACGCTTAACCAACTGAGCCACCCAGGCGCCCCAGAATTCCCTTCTTTTAGGGCTGGGTAATATTCCACTGTGTGTGTATACCCTACTGTGTTTACCTATTTGTCCTTTGATGGACATTTGAGTTGTTTCCACCTTTTGGCTATTGTGAATCACGCTTCTATGAATATCGCTGTACAAAAAATGTGTCTGAAGCCCTTCTTTTGGTTCTTTTGGATATATCTCCAGGAGAGGAGGTGCTGGCTCACATGCTAATCGTATGTTTAATTTTTCTGGAACTGCTGTCCCATTTTCCACAGCAGCTGCGCCATGCTCAATGCCCACCAACAATGCACAAGTGTTCCACTTTCTCTGTACCTTTGCCAACACTTGTTTTCTATTTTTTCTAATTTTTTTCTTTTTTTAAAATAATTTTTATTGTTATGTTAATCACCATACATTACATCATTAGTTTTTGATGTAGTGTTCCCTGATTCATTGTTTGTGCATAACACCCAGTGCTCCACGCAGAATGTGCCCTCTTTAATACCCATCACCAGGCTAACCCATCCCCCACCCCCCTCCCCTCTAGAACCCTCAGTTTGTTTTTCAGAGTCCATCATCTCTCATGGTTCGTCTCCCCCTCTGACTTACTCCCCTTCATTCTTCCCCTCCTGCTATCTTCTTCTTTTTTTTTTAACATATATTGCATTATTTGTTTCAGAAGTACAGATCTGTGATTCAACAGTCTTGCACAATTCACAGCGCTCACCATAGCACATACCCTCCCCGATGTCTATCACCCAGCCACCCCATCCCTCTCACCCCCCCCCACTCCAGCAACCCTCAGTTTGTTTCCTGAGATTAAGAATTCCTCATATCAGTGAGGTCATAGGATACATGTCTTTCTCTGACTGACTTATTTCACTCAGCATAACACCCTCCAGTTCCATCCATGTCGTTGCAAATGGCAAAATCTCATTCCTTTTGATGGCTGCCTAATATTCCATTGTGTATATATACCACCTCTTCTTTATCCATCCATCTGTCGATGGACATCTTGGCTCTTTCCACAGTTTGGCTATTGTGGACATTGCTGCTATAAACATTGGGGTGCACGTACCCCTTCGGGTCCCTACATTTGTATCTTTGGGCTAAATACCCAGTAGTGCAATTGCTGGATCATATGGTAGCTCTATTTTCAACTGTTTGAGGAACCTCCATACTGTTTTCCAGAGGGGCTGCACCAGCTTGCATTCCCACCAACAGCGTAGGAGGGTTCCCCTTTCTCCGCATCCCCGCCAACATCTGTCATTTCCTGACTTGTTAATTTTAGCCATTCTGACGGATGTGAGGTGGTATCTCATTGAGGTTTTGATTTGGATTTCCCTGATGCCGAGCGATGTGGAGCACTTTTTCATGTGTCTGTTGGCCATTTGGATGTCTTCTTTGGAAAAATGTCTGTTCTTGTCTTCTGCCCATTTCTTGATTGGATTATTTGTTCTTTGGGTGTTGAGTTTGATAAGTTCTTTATAGATTTTGGATACTAGCCCTTTATCTGATATGTCATTTGCATTCTGTCGGTTGTCTTTTGGTTTTGTGGACTGTTTCTTTTGCTGTGCAAAAGCTTTTTATCTTGATGAAATCCCAATAGTTCATTTTTGCCCTGGCTTCCCTTGCCTTTGGCGATGTATCTAGGAAGAAGTTGCTGTGGCTGTGGTCGAAGAGGTTGCTGCCTGTGTTCTCCTTTAGGATTTTGATGGACTCCTGTCTCACGTTTAGGTCTTTCAACCATTTGGAGTCTATTTTTGTGTGTGGTGTAAGGAAATGGTCCAGTTTCATTCTTCTGCATGTGGCTGTCCAATTTTCCCAACACCATTTGTTGAAGAGACTGTCTTTTTTTCCCCTGGACATTCTTTCCTGCTTTGTCAAAGGTAAGTTGACCATAGAGTTGAGGGTCCATTTCTGGGCTCTCTATTCTGTTCCACTGATCTATGTGTCTGTTTTTGTGCCAGTACCATACTGTCTTGATGATGACAGCTTTGTAATAGAGCTGGAAGTCCGGAATTGTGATGCCGCCACCTTTGCTTTTCTTTTTCAAGATTCCTCTGGCTATTCGGGGTCTCTTCTGGTTCCATACAAATTTAAGGATTATTTGTTCCATTTCTTTGAAAAAGGTGGATGGTATTTTGATGGGGATTGCATTGAATGTGTAGATTGCTCTAGGTAGCATTGACATCTTCACAATGTTTGTTCTTCCAATCCATGAGCACGGAACGTTTTTCCATTTCTTTGTGTCTTCTTTAATTTCTTTCATG
Source organism: Eumetopias jubatus (assembly GCF_037043125.1). Classification (NCBI taxonomy): domain Eukaryota; kingdom Metazoa; phylum Chordata; class Mammalia; order Carnivora; family Otariidae; genus Eumetopias; species Eumetopias jubatus. The sequence goes on along the minus strand of NW_028274823.1, from coordinate 48,972,903 downwards.
AGTATTTTATACTTTTCTAAGTACAGATCCTTTGCCTCTTTGGTTAAATTTATTCCTAGGTATCTTTTGGTTTTGGGTGCAATTGTAAATGGGATCGACTCCTTGATTTGTCTCTCTTCTGTCTTGTTGTTGCTGTATAGGAATGCCACTGATTTCTGTGCATTGATTTTATATCCTGCCACTTGACTGAATTCCTGTATGAGTTCTAGCCGTTTTGGGGTGGAGTCTTTTGGGTTTTCCACATACAGTATCATATCATCTGCAAAGAGTGAGAGTTTGACATCCTCTTTGTCGATTTGGATGCCTTTGATTTCTTTTTGTTGTCTGATTGCTGTGGCCAGGACTTCTAATACTATGTTGAATAGCAGTGGTGAGAGTGGACATCCCTGCCGCATTCCTGACCTTAAGGGAAAAGCTCTCAGCCTTTCCCCATTGAGAATGATATTCGCTGTAGGTTTTTCATAGATGGCTTTTATGATACTGAGGTATGTACCCTCTATCCCTATACTCTGAAGAGTTTTGATCAAGAAAGGATGCGGTACTTTGTCAAATGCTTTTTCTGCATCTATTGAGAGGATCATATGATTCTTGTTCTTTCTTTTGTTAATGTATTGTATCATGTTGATTGATTTGAGGATGTTGAACCAGCCTTGCAGCCCAGGGATAAATCCCACTTGGTCATGGTGAATAATCCTTTTAATGTACTGTTGGACCCTATTGGCTAGGATTTTGGTGAGAATTTTTGCATCCATGTTCATCAAGGATATTGGTCTGTAATTCTCCTTTTTGATGGGGCCTTTGTCTGGTTTTGGGATCAAGGTAATGGTGGCCTCATAAAATGAGTTTGGAAGTTTTCCTTGCATTTCCATTTTTTGGAACAGTTTCAGGAGAATAGGTATTAATTCTTCTTGAAATGTCTGATAGAATTCCCCCGGGAAGCCATCTGGCCCCGGGCTTTTGTTTCTTGGGAGATTTTTGATGACTGCTGCAATTTCCTTAGTGGTCATAGGTCTGTTCAGGTTTTCTATTTCTTCCTGGTTCAATTTTGGTAATTGATACATCTCTAGGAATGCACCCGTTTCTTCCAGGTTATCTAATTTGCTGGCATAGAGTTGCTCATAATATGTTCTTATAATTGTTTGTATTTCTTTGGTGTTGGTTGTGATCTCTCCTCTTTCATTCATCATTTTGTTGATTTGGGTCATTTCTCTTTTCTTTTTGATAAGTCTGGCCAGGGGTTTATCCATCTTGTTAATTCTTTCAAAGAACCAGCTCCTCGTTTCATTGATCTGTTCTACTGTTCTTTTGGTTTCTAGTTCATTGATTTCTGCTCTGATCTTTATGATTTCTCTTCTCCTGCTGGGTTTAGGCTTTAGTTGCTGTTCTTTCTCCAGCTCCTTTAGGTGTAGGGTTAGGTTGTGTGTTTGAGACCTTTCTTGTTTCTTGAGAAAGGCTTATATTGCTATATACTTTCCTCTCAGGACTGCCTTTGCTGCATCCCAAAGATTTTGAACAGTGGTGTTTTCATTTTCATTGGTTTCCATGAATTTTTTAAATTCTTCTTTAATTTCCTGGTTGACCCATTCATTCTTTAGGAGGATGCCCTTTAGCCTCCATGTATTTGAGTTCTTTCCGACTTTCCTCTTGTGATTGAGTTCTAGTTTCAAAGCATTGTGGTCTGAAAATATGCAGGGAATAATCCCAATCTTTTGGTACCAGTTGAGACCTGATTTGTGACCTAGGATGTGATCAATTCTGGAGAATGTTCCATGGGCACTAGAGAAGAATGTGTATTCCGTTGCTTTGGGATGGAATGTTCTGAATAAGTCTGTGAAGTCCATTTGGTCCAGTGTTTCATTTAAAGTCTTTATTTCCTTGTTGATCTTTTGCTTAGATGATCTGTCCGTTTCAGTTAGGGGGGTGTTAAAGTCCCCCACTGTTATTGTATTGTTGTCAATGTTTTTCTTTGCTTTTGTTATTAATTGTCTCATATAATTGGCTGCTCCCACGTTAGGGGCATAGATATTTACAATTGTTAGATCTTCTTGTTGGATAGACCCTTTAAGTAGGATATAGTGTCCTTCCTCATCTCTTATTACAGTCTTTGTTTTAAAATCGAATTTGTCTGATATAAGGATTGCCACCCCAGCTTTCTTTTGGTGTCCATTAGCATGGTAAATGGTTTTCCACCCCCTCACTTTCAATCTGGGGGTGTCTTTGGGTCCAAAATGAGTCTCTTGCAGACAGCATATCGATGGGTCTTGTTTTTTAATCCATTCTGATAGCCTGTGTCTTTTGATTGGGGCGTTTAGCCCATTTACATTCAGGGTAACTATTGAAAGGTATGAATTTAGTGCCATTGTATTGCCTGTAAGGTGACTGTGACTGTATGTTGTCTGTGTTCCTTTCTGATCTATGCTGCTTTTAGGCTCTCTCTTTGCTTAGAGGACCTCTTTCAATATTTTTTGTAGGGCTGGTTTTGTGTTTGCAAATTCCTTTAGTTTTTGTTTGTCCTGGAAGCTTTTTATCTCTCCTTCTATTTTCAGTGATAGCCTAGCTGGATATAGTATTCTTGGCTGCATATTTTTCTCGTTTAGTGCTGTGAAGATATCATGCCAGTCCTTTCTGGCCTGCCAGGTCTCTGTGGATAGGTCTGTTGCCAATCTAATGTTTCTACCATTGTAGGTTACATATGTCTTTTCCCGAGCTGCTTTCAGGATTTTCTCTTTGTCTCTGAGACTCGTAAGTTTTACTATTAGATGTCAGGGTGTTGGCCTATTTTTATTGATTTTGAGAGGGTTTCTCTGTGCCTCCTGGATTTTGATGCCTTTTTCCTTCCCCACATTAGGGAAGGTCTCTGCTATTATTTGCTCCAATATACCTTCTTCTTTTTTTTTTTTTTTTTTTTTTTTTTTATAAGAGACAGAGAGAGAGACAGGCAGAGGGAGAAGCAGGGTCCCTGCCGAGCAGGGAGCCGATGTGGGACTCGATCCCAGGACCCTGTGATCATGACCTGAGCCGAAGGCAGACGCTTAACGACTGAGCCACCCAGGCGCCCTCTATTTTTTCTAATTAAACAAGTTAAAAAAATAGCTACCCTCATGAGTGTGAAGTGGTGTCTTACTGTGCTTGGTCCACTGTTGGATCTCTCAAGTCAGCCTTGCTTCTGAAGTCTTCAGTGTGTTCCCGCAGTCCCGGTTGTCTTTACGGTGTTACTGGGAGATGAGTCTCAATCTCCCACAAGCAGGAGAGAGGAGGCTCTGGATCCTGCCTCAGAAGTAGGGGTGGCCATGCTCACCCTTTGTCCTGTGTGCAGTGCAGGCCCTCTCAGTGTCTACTGGACAGGCCTGTGGGGCATCATCTCGGGCCAGAGTGTGGCGGGGGGAGGGAGCAGGTGACTCAGTGTGGGTCTTCACCTCCGCCGGGGGGTCCGCCGGGCCATGTGGAGAGGCTGACCCTTGGTGGCTCAGGGCAATAGATGCTTGTGGCTGCTCCTAATGTGGCTCCTCCTCTGAGTTTTGGTTATTTTCACTGGGTGAGAAGGAAGAAACCCTGTGAGTTTTGGCTGAGGGTTTTCGCGGCAGATTCACGGGATACAGTCTGAATCCCTGATTCTGACAAGGAACTAAAGCAACCTTTTAAGATTTCAACTTGCAATTTCGGGTAAGCTGCTTGACCCAGAGCAGATTCCCTGTGATCGACCAGCAAGGATGTCTCTTCCTGGACTGGCCATGAACTCTGGTTTGGACTTGGCAATACCAGGGCTAATGGAAAGGAAAATTTTAGGGGCGCCTGGGTGGCTCAGATGGTTAAGTGTCTGCCTTCTGCTCGGGTTATGATCCCAGCGTCCTGGGATCGAGCCCCACATCGGGCTCCTGGCTCAGTGGGGAGCCTGCTTCTCCCTCTGTCTCTGCTTCTCCCTCTGCTCATGCTCTCTCTCTCTCTGTAGCTCTCTCTCCCTCTGTATCTCTCTGTCTCAAATAAATAAATAAAATCCTAAAAAAAATTGTTTAAAAAAAAAAGGAAAAATTTTAACACTTAACCATGGTGCTTAATATGTCCCTGACATGGTTTTAAGTGAACACTATTAGCTCTCTCAAGCCTCACGACAACTTTATGAGGTAGGGACTACCGTTGTGTCCATTTTATGTAAGAGGAAACGCAGGCCCAGGGTAATGAAGCAGCTTGTCCAGCGTCACACAGCTGGAACGTGGAGCTGGGATCTGAATCTAGGCAGCCGGGCTCCAGACCCAGGCTTTGGGGCATTTGAAGAAAGGATCAACGTCAGGGGCCTGATCAAATAAGACACTGCCTTTCCAGAATACTTCATATGTTTTTATTTTCCATTTACCCTTCATGACCACTCTGTGAGGCAGACATTTGTGTCATTCTCGTTTTGCCAGAGGTGGAAACGGAGGCCTAGAGGCGTTCAGGGACTTTCCTAGGGAAGCTGGATGGCGTGTGGCAGGCACGTGTGTGAAAGGGACCCGGTGTGCGCTGTTGGTGGGAATGTAAGTTGGTGCAGCCACTGTGGAAAACAGTATGAAGCTTCCTCAGAAAATTAAAAATAGAACTACCCTATGATCCAGCAACCCCACTTCTGAGTATCTAGCCGAAGGAAATGAAAGCAGGCTACTGGATGAAATAAGTCAATCAGAGAAAGACATGTATCATATGACCTCACTGATATGAGGAATTCTTAATCTCAGGAAACAAACTGAGGGTTGCTGGAGTGGGGGGAGGGAGGGATGGGTGGCTGGGTGATAGACATTGGGGAGGGTATGTGCTATGGTGAGCGCTGTGAATTGTGCAAGACTGTTGAATCACAGATCTGTACCTCTGAAACAAATAATGCAATATAGGTTAAAAAAAAAAAAAGAAGATAGCAGGAGGGGAAAAATGAAGGGGGGGAAATCGGAGGGGGAGACGAACCATGAGAGACGATGGACTCTGAAAAACAAACTGAGGGTTCTAGAGGGGAGGGGGGTGGGAGGGTGGGTTAGCCTGGTGATGGGTATTAAAGAGGGCACATTCTGCGTGGAGCACTGGGTGTTATGCACAAACAATGAATCATGGAACACTACATCAAAAACTAATGATGTAATGTATGATGATTAACATAACAATAAAAAAATAAAAAAAAAAGCATAAGGAAGCTAACTGACCTGGCCAAAACTCTTTGACAGAGCCAGGAGTGGCATCTGGCCATCAAATTCTAATCAAGAATAATTTTCACCATTTCATGTTTTTTTTTTAACTTTGGATCGAAAATCAATAAGCAATTGAGATTTTTTCCTTAATAAATTATTTGAAATTGTTAAAAAAAAAAAAGCAGGCTACTGGAGAGATAACCTGCACTCCCACGGGCATTGCGGCATCATTCACAGCGGCCGAGATATGGAAACCACCTCAGGGTCTGCATGGGATAAGTGGCTAAAGAGCATGCGCGTGTGTGGCTGGGCAGCAGGTAGGCTTGGCCAAGGCCACGGCAGAGCCCCCCATTGCTTCCTGCTCTCAGCCTCGGCCACTTGCTCATCCCCGGGAGACGTCAGTGCTTGGCCCTTCTGGCTGCCCTGGCTGCCCGCTCGTCACAGCGGGTCTGGGTGGCTGAGCACAGCCGCACAGGGGAGAGTCCGCCGAGCGTGGGGAGCACAGTGGAACCAGACAGCAGAGTGGGGAGGAGCTCAGAAGCCATTGGACTGGGGGAAAAAGTGGGGCAGGCAGGACACTTCTTAAGGGCTGGGAGAGAGGGGGGCTATCCTTTATCCTGTGTGCAGTGGGAGCCCCTGAAGGCGTTTGAGGAAGAGAATGGCCAGATTAGAGCTGGCCTTTAGGAGGCTGGGTTTGGTCTCTGTGTGTCTGATGGCTCAGGGCCTCACCTGGCTGAGTTCCAACAGCCTGTCTTCCTAGTTTGCCTATGACTTCCTTTTGCTACCTGTCACTGAGTGTCCCTGTCTCTCAGGGGCTGTAAACTCTCAAAGGTCACCGGCTTTTGTAGGTCACCAGCTTCCATGTTTGGTTTGCTGGCTGGTGGCTGCAGAGCTCACGCCCAGGCAATCCTGGTCTTATCTTTGACCCTCCCATGGCAATGCAGGGCAGGCGTTATGGTGTTCTTAGTGTCTGGAACAGACAGATGAACCAGCTGGGCATCCAACCTAGATTTCTCCCTGGGATGGCTTCTTTTCTCTGGAAAACGCCTACTGACCTTTCCAGATGCTTCCTCTCCTGGGATGGCTGTTGGCTCCCTCACAGAATATGAGAGCTGCTGCCCCTAACCCCTGACAGTACTTTTATCTGTCCCAGATTTCATTGTGTTAGAGATCCTTGTCTTATTTTCCCAGGCAGGCTCTGAGTGCCTTGAAGGAAGGGTCTGGTCTTTGTTATGTCTGCACCCAGCTCAGAGTTAAATACTTGATTGGGCACAGTCATCCAAGAATAGGCATTGTCTGTTCACTGACACCTGTGTATGTCGGCCCTGGGATATAGCCATGAACAAAGCAGAGCAAGTCCCCCACCTGCCCTTGGGGGGCTCAGCCTACTGGAGGCTCTGCATGTGACCTCCACTTCTATAAATCTTTCTGAGGGACAGACTTTATGCTGCCTTCCTCATATCTGGGGAAATGTTCTATTATAAGACAAGGTCTTTGATAACGTGGGAGGTAAAAGTGCTCTCTTTCAGGACAGGGGCTATTTACCTTGTATCCTCCCAAACACTGACAGAACGCAGTTCTCTGATGTTGGTCGGTTGTAGGTGTTTGCGACACACGTGTGGAATGGAGCTGGAGCAGGAACAGACTCTGGGTAAGAGTTGACTCCAGGACCGGGCCCGCGCACTCACCAGTCATGCACTGTTAGAACATGTCCAGCTCCAAGAGTTCTCTACAAAAAGAATTAGATTTTAGAGGCAGATAGGGGCCTGACAAGATGCACTCAGACTGCAAAAGAATTGGTTTTAATTCGAGACCTTGCCTCCAACAGGTTGTGTTCCCTCTCTTGTCATTTCCCCAGTTCCAGGACTCCCTTTTGAGTTTTAGAAGCAGCAGCACACGGATGTCTTTCCCAGGCCACTTGGCCGAGACCAGGCCCTGCCTTGGGAAACACAGAAAGCTGGAAGGCTGGAGAGAGGGGCATCTGGAGTTTGCGGTCTGCGAGTGACAGAGCTACCAGAGGATCCTCTCTCTCCAACACACTCACCCAGTGTCAGGGCCACCGCAAACCAGAGAAAGGGCACCAGAACCAGGACACCAGGGTTTTCAACAACTCAGCCTGTGGTAGCCGGAAGGATGGCTCCAGGCTTGGCTTGGCCATTGCTCCAGCTGGTCAAGTTACTGTCCTTCCTCCTGCCTCAGATTCCACATGAGCAGCATGAGGAGGTTGGATGGAGGGTCTTAAATGCTCTTTTGGCTTTTTGTAGAAAGAAGCAGGGGCTCTGGTGTCAGGCACACCTGGATTTCAAAGGAAGGGAGCTTGAGAGGTAGGGTGCAGGTGGTAGGAATGGCTGCATAGGTTTTAGAGACAGCCACACTTGGTTTCCAACGCTGGCTCTGCCCCTTGTTAGCTATTTATTTGGGGGCAAGTTTTGTAACTTTCGGGAGGCTGAGTTTCTGATGTAGAAACAGTGATGGGCCCTCCACCCTGGGTGGTTGGGGGAATCATCTGTAACAAGATGTTGCAGGGAAGCGTGGAACAAGGGTGTGGCACAGAGAAAGCCTAGAGTCAATGTGGGGGTTGGCAGTGGTATTTGGAGATGCTGGGCACCTGTCCAGGTGCCCTTGAGGCTGGCAGGTGGGCACATGGTACTCCCAGAAAGAAATACATATAGAGATGTATATTTCCATCCAAAGGTTGCTTGCACGTTCTGGACCAGGGCTGCAGGAACAGGCAGATGACCCTCAACTGTCATGAGTGTCTCTACCTCCACGGTGACGGGCAAGCCCAGAGCTGCTGGCCGGAGCTGGGCTGGCCCTGCCATTCCTGGGCTCTGAACCTCCATGTAGCCCATGTAGGTGAATCCAGGTGAATTATGAGACTCTGGGTGAGTCCCGGGTCTCCGGGCCCAGTCCTGGCTTGCTGGGTGTATGGCCTGGGCTGTGGGTCTGGGTGAACATGCTCTCCACCCCTTTCCAGTGCGCAGGTCCAAGGCCGCGGACGAAGAGAGGAGCTGCCGAGCTCAGCGCGCCAGGGACGAGTACCGGCGCCACTCCCTCCGCGCCATCCAGAAGGGCACGGTCGCCGGCCTCAGCTCCATGTTCCAAGAGCTTGGCCAGAGCCGCGAGCAGGAGGCCAGACTCTACCACCACCTCCCAGGCCCCGGGCTTCCGCCACCCCTCGCCATACCTGTCAGGTGGGTCTGGGGGACTCTGCAAATGCAGCGTGGCTGGGGGATCCAGTCCCTGCTCTGCTCCAACAGCTATGAAATTTGGAGCTAGTCATTTCCCCGCCGTGGGCCTCAGTGTTCAAGTCTGTGTAATGGGGCCAGAGCAGGGCTGTGAGGAGTCTGGTTGGAGATTTCTTTTTTTTTAAATTTTTTACTGTTATGTTAATCACCATACATTACATCATTAGTTTTTGATGTAGTGTTCCATGATTCATTGTTTGTGCATAACACCCAGTGCTCCTGGTTGGAGATTTCTAATAGCCCCAGAGTTCTGGGAGTCTTAACATTTTGGGGTCTAGAATTCTTTTGAGAATCTAAAGAAAGCTGTGCACCCTCTTCCCTCTAAGACGTGCATATGAAAATACCCAAAAATGTTTGCATATAATTTCAAGCTCTTAAACGTCCACACACCCCAAGAACTTGTAATATAAGACCTCAAATGGGTTAAATTTGGCCCAGCTGCTTGGAAACCAGGGCTGGCTGCTTTTTCTAACCACAGGTAGTGCTGGTGCATCCCTGGTTCTGATAACAGGTTTGCAGATGAGCGTGGTTGAGTCCTGAGGGTCCTCACACACACTGGTGTCTCTGGAGTGGCTTGGCAGGGGCACTTAGGTGACTGCCCATCATTGCCAGAACCCAAGGTCAAGAGGTTGCCTGGAGCCTTTCCACTTTCCGCCTGTGCCCACCTTAGGCCAGCCCCAAGGTTGGTGCCCCACACCTCCATCCTTGCTGAGTAACTACTGCCCCATGAGGGTGCGTGGTGAGTGTCTGCTGGGTCCCTGAACCATGGTTAATCTGTAGAAGAGTACGTTCTGAGTTTTACTTTAATTGGGATTTAGGATTATTCATAACTCCCTTCTCCCTCTCCCTGCGGGCTAGAGAGGGCTGACCATACCTGCATTTCTTCCTTCCTTTCTTCTCTTCCTCCCTCCCTCCTTCCCTCCCTCCCTCCCTTCCTTCCTTGTCATTTATATGATTCACAAACCACGAAGTTTAAAAAGAAATATGGAAAATGGTTGCCTTCTATGCCTACCTCCACCTACTTAGTTCTCCCCCCCTGTAGGGGAGCACTGTCCTCAGTGGTTTTGTGCACCACCCCCCCAGTTCCTTTGTGTAGTTGATGACCTGAAAAGTCGTAGCCCTGTCTTGTGTTTTTGTTTTTGTTTTTGTTTTTTTGTTTTTTTTTTAGAAAAGGTTGCATACTATATACATGGCTCTGCATCTTGACTTTTATTTCCATTTAACTATATTTTGGAGGTCTTTTCATATCAATTCTTAGCTAGTCATTTATTTTTATTTAGTTTTTTTTTTTTTTTTTGACAGATAGAGACACAGTGAGAGAGAGAACCAAGCAGGAGGAGTGGGAGAGGGAGAAGCAGGCTTCCCACTGAGCAGGGAGCCCGATGTGGGGCTTGATCCCAGGACCCCAGGATCATGACCTGAGCCGAAGGCAGACGCTTAACGACTGAGCCACCCAGGCACCCTATTTAGTTTTTTTTTTTTTTTTTAAGATTTTCTTTTTAAGTAATCTCTACACCTGATGTGGGACTCGAACTCACTTCCCCGAGATCAAGCGTCCCATGCTCCACTGACTGAGCCAGCCAGCCACCCTGGCTTAGTTTCCTTTTTTCTAACTGCATCATGTTCACTCCGCAGATGTGCTAGAAATTATTTATCAAAAACTCTGTTAATGAACATTGGAGTTGTTTGAAATCCTTGGTTATGACCAGCAGTGCCCTTAATGAATAACGCTGTAGACGTTCATTTTACACACGGGCCACCCTGGGAGGGAGGCTGGTGGCTGGCCTCTCTGGGTGCGTGGGTCTGCCGCTCCTGGTACACGAGGGTCTTCCTTCATGGATGCTGATGTTCGTGCTCTGCAATTCTAGAGGGGAAAAAAAATGCCTTTTCTCTCCCTCAAACACCCCCTCCTCTTCTCTTTTCCATTCCCATCTGTGTGGCTTTTTTGGAAGCAAGCGATAACAGTGCTCTTTTGGGAAAAATAATAGTAGTTGGCGCATTATTATCTGCAAAGTGCCTTCATGCACCTGGACTCATTTAATTCGCTCCACAGGCATGAGTGTGGGCACTGTGCTGATTCATTCTCACAGTGGCCTTCCCTCCCCTCCCTTCCCCTCCCCTCCCTTCCCCTCTCCTCCCATTCCCCTCCCCTCCCTCCCCGACTCTTCACACTTCGTCTCTCTTCTCAGCAGGACCTGGGAGCGCCCACTGAGACCTGTCTCCAGAGAAGTCATAGTCCGCTGGTTTAAGGAGGAGCAGCTGCCTCGCAGAGCTGGCTTTGAGAGGAACACTGAGTCCATCGCCCCCTGGTTCCATGGTAGGATGGCTTTCCGGGCCCCTGGGGCAGACAGTTTCCACCTGTCAGCCTCTCTCCAGGGTTGGGAGGAGGTCCTGAGGGACTGCTGTCATCAGGGGCAGTGGAGGACTTTGGACTTGGCTACTTTCGCGCTGCCCCCACAGAGACTGGCCAGTCTCCCAGCGTTAAGGATCGGCTCTCCTGGGTCACCTGGGGGACAGTGGCATGGAGACAGGTCCCATGGCTGCCCTCTGTTTGCTCATTGAATGTGCTGAGCTCAAGGCAGAGTTTGATTTCCCCAGGGCATGAGCTGAAATGCTGAGTGGCGTTCATCAAGGCCTTAGGGACCAAGGCAAACATCTCCGAGCAGGAGTCCAGGAGACTGGAGGCGCCAGGGATTCTGAATGTGCATTCATTCCCCTCTCTCTGCTGGGGAAGGATGACCACGATCTTGCCCACTGCCCCCACTCACAGCCTCCTTGGCCATCCGGAGGCGTCTTCTCTATACTCACAAGACGGGGAGCTCCCCTTGCACTTGGTGGACAGGGCCCACATCTTGTGGTCTGAGCCTGCATCCCAGATCCTGGCCATAGACAGGCACACAGCAGGCTCTGAACAAATATCTGTTGATTAGATGACAGAACAGCTGAATGAAGAGGTCAGAGTCACCCAAGCAGAAGGCTCCCTGGAAGTGTCTAACTCCTCATTTTTCAGATAAGGAAACAGGTCCAGATTGGGGAGAAAGTTTTCATCATATCACCGATAGCCTTGTAAAGTCAAGTTCAAGAATATATCTCAAGCTCATGATCCCAGTCCAGTGATCTGAACCTGGAGAGGCCTCAAACCGGGAAACAGGATTGTAATTTCAGCAGAGACTTGCTACAGTGAAATAGGAGTCGTTACTGGCCATCAACCTCTTCTGTATCAGTTAGCTATTGCGACATAACAAATCACCCCAAAACTCAGGAGCTAAAAACAAATAAGCACTTATTGTTTACTCATAAATTTCTGAATCGACTAGGCAGTTCTTCTGGGATGGGCCAGGCTCAGATGATCTGAGCTGAGCTTGCTCATGTGTCCCCAGATAGCGGGCTGGTCTCCTGGGTGCTTTATCCAGGACAGACTTGCCCAAGACATCTCTTCTCTGCTCCATATGATTTCTTATTCTCCAGCAGCCTGGCCAGACTGCCAGGTTTCTCTGGATAAGTTGCATGCTGGCCTTGCTCCCGGAGTCTTCCCTCCCTCATCAGCACTGAGCCCCGGTTTGTCTGAGGACTAGCCTGGTCAGAATGGATCTCTTTGGCTGCAGTTAGCATCCATCAGACCCTGACCTGCCTTTGTTTCACTTCTGCCAGCCTCTGGGGAGCGTGGCCAGCCTCCACCTTGGCCTGTGTCTCCCCTTGCAATGTGAACTACATACCTGCTTCCTGACCAGCCTCCATGTGTTCTCAGTTCCATCCAGATGGAGAGCATGACCCTCAGTGCCATGATGGGCACTAGAGACCGTGTATTCTTAAGGGCTAATGGGGAGGCCCTCACAGGCAAGCTGTGGGCGTGGCTCCAGCTCTAGGACAGGCAGCTGGAGTGAAATCATGCAGGGGCAAGCAAGGCCATGTGCACCTTCAACCCCATCTTCAGGAGCCCAAAGAGTTTATGAACTATTGAGTGTAGGTGGTAGCCATACTACAGGTGGGATGACTGAAATGTAGCATTTTTCAGGGACTGTCCAAGGTCATAAAGGTCACAGAGGCACCACCCAGTTCATGCAGGAATGTCTTCACAGGTTTGCCTGTTTCACTCTGGCCCCTCTACAATTTATCCTTCACATAGCATCCTGCGAATATTTTAAATATAAATCAGATCCTGTCACTCCCTTGCTTAATACCTTTACATCTGCAATGAATTTCAAGTTCCATGCTGGGGCCTGCAAGGCCCCCGATGATGGGTCCAGCTTCCTGCTTCAGCCTCATACCACAATTCTCTCTTTGTCCACCTTGCTTCTACAACTCTGGCTTTTTCCCTCTTCCTCAAACAAGCCGTTTTCTTTTCTACCCCAGGCCCTCTGCACCTGCTTTTAATCTGCTTGGTATTGCTCTTTTCCTAGCTTTTTGCATGGACGATGCATTCTTATTTCTCATCTCAAATATCCCCTTCTCAGAGAGGCCTTTCCTGAATCCTCACCTAAAGAAGCCTTTGCCAGTTTCTCTCAACTCACTATGCTCATCTCTTTAAGAGTGCTCACCCGATTGGTATTTATCTTGTTATTTGCTTTTGTCTGTTCTCCTACCTGAACGTGAGCCTGTGAAACTAAGACCTTGTTCATTTTCTCTGAATGCCTAAAGAATGGGTGAAGGTGGGAATCAAGTGCCAGATTAGATCCAGTCTTCCCAGTCCCAGAGAAGAGCCATCGCTTCTCCACACTGGGCCCTGGTAGGTCTCGTAGGTGTGTGGGTCTCCTGAGGGCCTGATGGGTGAGTTTAAGTGGGAGCCATCCACTTGTAGCCTGCCCCCTTCTCCATGGGGATGGAGAGGCTCCTGATGGCCCAGAAAGAAAAGAGTCAACATTCACAGGTGACTGAGGCACACAGCCCCCAAGCTGGTCCTGGGGGATTCCCTGCTTCTCACTTCGCTCCCAGTTATGTAGCCCTGAGAATATTGCTGCTTTCCTTTTCATTCATCCATTAGAAGCACAGAAGGACATCAGGAGCATCTTAGGCGCCTGCGCAGTGCAGCTCCAAAGTTCTGCGGAGGAGGGGGTGGGGCTGGGGCCCCCGGGGGCTCCGCAGTGCTTGCTGCAGCTGGCGGAGAAGGCACGACAGAGGTGCTCAAATTCATCTCTTAGCTTTATTTTCTATCCTGATGAAAAAAATAAACTTTTTATATTGTCACGGAACAAACAGAACCGTGATTTAAGTCTCATAATTTATGTAACTGATTTCATGTTCTCTTGACAGTTCTATCATAAAGCATGCGGGAAAGTTGCTAATACCCAGACTGGAGCTATTTAGTGACAAAGTTCTTATTGATATGTGACAGAATGAAAAGAAAAAGGCTCATGGACGGAGGGTGGCCCACTGTCTTTGCTTGGAAAGGACTGTGTCGTATTCTAAGATGATCTCCTTTCCTCCATTGTAGTATGAAAATGTTCTATCTTTTATGAATTGGTGGTGATAGTAAGTGGTAGTTATTTTTATATATTGCCTTTGCTCAGAAAAGCAAAAAGCTAGCAGCCCCATGTTGGTTTCTAAACTCTTGAGAGTAACTTTGCTTCATACCTAAAATCCCAAAGTCTGGAACTACTGGTATGGTCCGACCTCTTCTCCAGTGGAGGCATTCTGTGACAGCATCCCTGAGAGGCGCCCCCCCCCCCCCCGCCCCCGGTCCAGTCCTTCCAGAGAGTGAGCTATTGCCCATACTGCCCACAGGCAGCCTGCACCCGTTTAACTGTGAGGGAGTCTTTGCCAAGGTGGGCTGGGGGCTCTGCTCTCAACTGCTCTTGGTTGGACATCTCAGCGGGGGTGGCTCTGCTTCCCAAATCTCCCACGCTCCCCTTGGGACCAGCAGGCTAGCCCAGGCATGCTCTTCCCAGCAACCAGAGAGCAAGTGGCATTCTAGGCTTGTGAGTCTAGTCTTCGAAGCAGGACGCTGGCAACTTTCACCTCATAACATTGGCCACGATATGTCACAGAGTTCAGGCGTGGGAAAGTGTATCCTGCTCCTTTCCCATGAGGAGCTGCAAAGCTGTGTGTCAAAAGGTGTGAGGACAAGGAGGGAGAGAGAACTTGACGATAATGGAAACTGTTACAACCCCAGTATAAATCTTTTCTTTCCTGGGTAAAACATTCCTTATTATTTTAGCTGGGTTTTAACTATTTTTTTAAGAAAATACTTTATTTATTTATTTTAGAGAGAGAGCGCACGAGAGAGGGGAGGGGCAGAGGGAGAGGGAGAGAAACTCAAGCAGACGCCACATGGAGAGTGGAGCCCGATGTGGGGCTCGATCTCACGACCCTGAGCTCATGACCTGAGCTGACATCAAGAGTTGGACGCTTAACTGACTGAGCCACCCAGGCGCCCCAATTTAGCTGGGTTTTAGATGGAGATTAAAAATGACCACTGTGACTCCTGGTTCCTTCCCTACCCTCAAACACATTTGGATACATTGTATGCGCCAAAGAGTAATGTGAACGAGGAGTCTGAAGATACGGGGCCCACTCTAGAACCTAGCAGCTCTGTGACCTTGGGTGTGTCCTTTAAATCCCCATCTATGAAATTGAGATTTTAACATTGGTTTCACAGGACTTATGGAGATCAAGCCAACAAATGTGCTTTGTCCACCATAATGAGCCATGTTGGTGTGAGTGCTGATGTCTCTCGGAGTCTGAGGTGGGCCACAAGAGAAGCCACCCACTCTGGGAAACAGAGTTCAGAGGTGGGGGGAGGGGGAGGAGAACTGGCTTCCTGCTGGGGCCAAGGAGTTCTCAATAGTCTCCTCTGTTAAAAAGAGAAAGTGGTAAAGTTATTCCTCCTTTCTCCTTTGTTCATTGTCATGTTCCAGGGGTTGTAAGAGAGACTTCTAGTTCTATAAAAATACTCCCAAGAAAAGCTCGTGCATCTGAGCTTGGCTTTGGGGGAAAAATCTATTTTTGGACTTCAACATGTATCTAAAATTATTAAGAACATCCTCTGTCTGAACATTGGCTCAGTCGGACCCCATTTCTCTTTCTGTGCTTAACTTGTAGAAAAACAGTCACAGTGTGATCCATAGTTTATTGTCTTGGCAACAACCCACTGGCTATCTTGCCACTTACCCTTAGGGCTTGGTGGGGGACGGTGCTAGGCGGTGGGTGATGTAGTTGGTGTTGGTAAACTATTCCCACAGGACCCTGTTCAGGTCCTGGGAGTGGATCTTGAGCACGGCCTCGCCTGGGGTGTTATTGTCCTGCCTTTTCAGACAAGCACAAAGTGGGGGCTTCCCCAGGGAGGAGTTACTCCCCCCCCCCCACGTAGACGGTGCAGTCTGCAGGGAGCCTAGCAGTGGGGGGTGGCTTTCCATGCAAAGCTTGAGCTCCCAAGTGGAATGGGCACTGCTTCCTACCTTTCCACACTGACTTCAGAGCATAGTTAGAGGACAGGAATGTTGAAGGTCCTAGGGCTGCGAGGTTCTAGAATGGGCCCAAACCTTCAGACTCCTTGTTCACCTTGCCCTTGGTCCCAACGCATCTCAATGTGTTTGAGGTTCAAGGGAAAGAAATAGAGGTCACTGTGGTCATTTTCAGTGACTACCCAGGGGAATGTTTGTTTTGGAAAAGACTTGGTGGGGGATGGGTGGGAGAATAGAGCCACCATTTCTCAATCTCTGGAGTTCTGTCTTGAGAAGAGAAGACTATTCTAAGATGATAGGACCAGGGCTGGGGGCTAGGACTTACAAAGAGAGTCCTAGCATTGGGATTCGAGTTGGACCCCAACAGAGAGTCAAGCTCCTCTCTTGAAGAAAGAGCTTTTTGGTGGTTACAGCTCACTGTTGGGCAGTCTGGATGGCTGGTGGCCTCATCGGATGGGGTGGGGGCCTTTAAGCATTCTGTCCTTAGCGCCCAGGGTGCACTGTGATTCTGAGTGCATGTTCTGCCGGCAGCACTCCAGGACCAGGGGCTCTGCTCCTGCTGAGCCTCTAGCGTTTTCTCTGGTGCACAGGTGCATTAGAAACTATGGCCAGGGCACAGGGCCACTAGGGGGCGCCTGGGAGTCTGCGGGCTGAGAATGAAGGGTGACTGTTGGCTTTTTCACCTTGCTCATTTCTCTATTGCTGCTGGTGTTTCTGGCCTAGGAGCTGAGGTACAGGCAGTGGGGACCCCCTCTGGATGGCTCTTCTGGGAGTCCTGCAGGCGAAAGACAGACTCACCAGGCCGTTCTGCCGGGAGGCAGCTTCTTGTGAAGTGGGAAAGATTGTGCTTGGAAGGCAGAGGCTGAGTGGGAATGGAGTCTAGACTCAGCTCCTCCAACTGCATGGCTTGGGAGGTCTCCTCTTCTCTGAGCTGCACAGAGCAGGGAGGACTTGGATTGGCTGACCGTAGGTGACCCTCCTAGCATGATGCAGCTGTGCAGTCTTGCGTGTCTGCAGGGTGGTGTAGATGTACGGGGTGGCTTGATGGGTATCATCTCATGGGAACTCTCAACTGCTCTTGACCCAGTCATGGTTCGCTTTTTACTGGTGACCATACTGAGGCCCAGAGAGCTTGAGAAACTAGCCCCTGTTGGCTTCTGGATCCTGGTCTTACCTACTCCATTTTGGAGGTTCCTTGAATATACCGCTACCAAGGGAGAGAGATTGGGGCACAAAAGTCTTCCCTCTGGATTCACTGTCCCTTACTGTATATTCATTTGAAGCTCTTTTTTTCTTCAAGATTTTATTTATTTATCTGAGAGAGAGAGAGAGAGAGTGAATGAGAGGGAGAGGGAGAGAAAATCTGAAGCAGACTCTGCACTGAGCACAGCCCACTGTGGGGCTCAATCCCACAACTGTGAGATCATGACCTGAGTTGAAACCCGAAGTTGGATGCTAACTGACTGAGCCACCCAGGCGCCCCTCATTTGAACCTCTTTTAGATGCAGCCTGAGCTCTTTATTTTAAACCTTACCCCTGCTCATTCTGTGTGTGACCTTGTGGATGGAGCTGCTACTGGTCTCCTGGCCCAGCTAGAGGGAAAATCTGGGAATGCCCTGTTTGGCCTTTGAGATTACTTTCAGAAGCTAGCATTTCTGGAGCCGAGATGGAAAGCATGAGCCAGCTCGGGCCCTGTTCTTGGTGTCCAAGATCAGTGGGAGGAGAAGGAGCCATGGTGAGGCTTTGGAGGTTGTGGAGACGTGGCAGCCGGTCCGGGGGCCGGGCAACCATGACCCATGGCCCAAGTCCGTGTTAAGCAAGGACTGACTGCAGAGAAAGTAGTCATACCCACTTTGTAGTGGTGTTACGAGGATTAAGTGTATGGTATTTATAAAGTGTTTAGAACATTCCTGACGTAAAGTAAATGCTTCCATTTATTATATGGAATAAATAAACACGGTAGCTTTTGGAGATGCATATGAGGATTTGAATATGTAAATGGTGGCCTCTGACCCTGAGGCCGGGTCACTGCTGTCACTCGGAAGTAAAGAAAAAGATGACATCAAATGATTGCATAAAACAAAGATGATACTTATTTAGCCTCCCCCCTGCAAAAAAACCCACAAGTCTGAATTTTCTTACATTATGACTCTGATCCCCATCTTGAAATGTGTCTTGAAAGCTGTGAGGGTAACACACGGGTCATTTGGAAGGATAGTTGGCATGTTGCAGATCCATCGTGTCAAGTCAGATTGCTCAGTTTCCTGAGCAGAGCGTGGAGTGGAAATTTTCCACCAACTCGGATCCCAAATGCAAAAATTTCTAAAGAGGGAAAAAGTAGGTTAGTTGACCTACTTTCCTCTTAAGTTCTTGCTGAAGCTGTTCCAGCTAAGAAATAAAGGAATCTTTTTCCTTCTTTTAAAAAAAATTGTGCACTGGCTGTAAAGTCTCAAAAAAGGATTACAAAGAACAGCAGCATTATTTTTTGCTTTAGGAAAGCATAGATTGTAATGGTGTTTTCAAGATTTTAACTCTTTCCTTTGGCTATCTGTAGCTCTGTGCTTTTGATTTCAGCCTTTTGTGTCTTGTCCACCTAACACTTTTATTTGGGCTGTTTTGCTGAGATATTTGTCTTCTGATCCACAGGTGAGGGTAACTAAAATATGTGGGAAGGGACTGGGCTTGGACTTCTAGTTGGATTTGAGAGAACTGAGTTTTTCTTTTTTCTATTTGGGTTTAAAAAAGCAGAGTAGCCACAAACCATGATGTCTGTTGATGTAATTGATTTAATATTCTTCTGACAGTCCCATCATATTTCTGGTGGTGACAAAAGACGCTTCCTATCTCCCTAACTCTGGGAGCTTCCTATCATAGGTTAGACCCCTCTTCCATTCCAGCAAGCTATTTTGGGGTTTTCTTTGCTCCAGGCTCTGTAGTCTAGTTTCCCACCTGTTCCCAGCCCCAAGCTCATCCCAGCCCTGGTACCCAGCGCCCCAGCTCATGCCAGAGCCATTGGCCTCCCGTTTTCCTGAGGGCAGGCACGGGGTTGAACAGGAAGATGTGGTGGGGGCGGGGCACAGCTGCCGTCTTCAAACCACTAACATCCCCCAACCTGTGAGAAGCCTCAAGGTCAGGACATGGAGCATGAGGTGAAAATCACAAGGGCTGACTTTGGCACAGTCTGATGTCCTGAGATGGAATAAGCTACCTCCAGGAGTCCTGAGCACCCGCGGCTGGGGTGTGTAAACAGAAGCCAGACAGCCCTTCAGTCAAAACAGCGAGAGCACAGATGGTCCCGTCTGATGGCGATTAGGTCAGATCGCGTGCCTCTTCTCCCCTCCCCTTCCCACCAGGAGCTGTTCTCCCTCTGCTTAGCCGAGAGACCAATATGGTGGCTTTGACATTTGCTAGAGAACAAAATCTAGTCACTAGAGTAGTTGAGAAGCCTTTCTGGAAATGAACTCATTAATATTTATGCATAATTATTAACAGTTTATCAGACTCAATCTATAAAGAACTTAATTGCAGAGCAGAAGGTAATTTTACATGCCAGAGCATTTGCTTACAGGTTTCATTTTAAACAGTGATGCTGCTTTTGGGTATTGTGATTCACACTGCCTCTCACCAGGGTGCCCAGTGCAGGAAGGTGTCCTCTACCCATGGGACAATCTAGAAATGCTTCCCGGAGGGGAACAACATGGCTTGCATATGCAATCAATGTATGGGTCCTCCTGTAATGGGGGCAATACACCGCCCCCTGCAGGTAGTGGGGCGTTACCAACATTGGTGCAGTCAAGTTGCAAGCTTCAGCGTACAAAGAAAGTGGAATTCCTTTATTTTTCTACATTTCTCCCATGTCATGAAGTTATCACTGCCCCCCCTCTTCCTTTCTGGGTAGTAGGGGAAAAAATAAACTCTAGTCCATTTTGTTTAACTTCGTCCTATTTAGTGGAGTCATTTTCTTCGGGAGGCTAGATCTTTAGAATTTTCTCCCATCTGCTTCTCTCCAAGAAGGCATCGGAGTATTTGGGGCTTCTCTCCAGGGTGAGGAGGTTGTTGGGGGCAGGGTTGCCGTGCAGATGTTTGGCCTTTGTCTTGCATCAGGGTAGGGGGCTGAGGGACAAGAGAGGCTGACCCCTGGGTCTCTGCTGCCAAGCCCTGTACCATGTATGGAATTGTGTCCATCTGGAGACGCACAGAAGCACTGCTTGGATCGCGGGCATCCCTGGAAAGGGGGCACTTAACCTTGTACTGGTCCTCAGGGATGCAGCTTGCTCTCCATGGGGTGTGGCTGGTTGGCCTCCCCTGTGGGGTCATGCTGGCTTTTATGTTTTAACAGATAATTTATGAAATTTTTACTTTGTCCTGGCTATGCCAAGGAAACATTTCCTTGACTCCTCACACTACTCTCTGGAAGAGGTAGGAATACGGGCAGTTAGGTAGGAACACAGTGTTTATAGTAGGCCAGATGCTGGCTCACATTCATGGACTTATTTAATCCTTGTATCATCGCTGTGTGCTTCCTGCTAGCGTTAGCCCCATTTTGCAGATGAGAAAGCTGAGGTTCAGAGAATTGAGGCCACTTGCCTGAGGCTCGCTTGTGGTAGGTGGGGGCCATGGGGCTCAAACCCTGGAGATCCCACTCTAGAGTCCATGCCCCTATCTGTGATGCAAAAGCAGCCTTGTCACCATCTCACAGGTGAGGGACTATGTTACGTTACTGCCCTGGGGGCAGGCAGAACTCAGGGGAGCCACTTCCTTCCCAGTCCAGAACAGCTTCTGGAGGAGGAAGAGATAGCTATTTCCTTAGGAGACACACAGCATCTGTGGGTCGTGGGGTCAGCTGTTCAGCTGCCATGCCTTATTCTTGGCTGAGGCAAGTGTCTGCTCCTTCCTAGGCCGGCACACCCGCCCACAGAAAGCCTGAAGGGTGACCTCCAAGTCTCGTACAGTGTTCAAAGTCCTCATGCAATAAATGGGAGTAAAACAGGAAATTGTCAGTGTTGGGAATTGTCAAATCACCCAGGCAGGGGCATGAGGAGGCAGGCTCCCTGTGTAAGGCATTTTTGTAATTAACTTATTGTAATTTTGTAATTAATATTAAGCTTCTGTTGTGTTAGGCACTGTGCTAAGTACAGAGCATTTGGTGGTGAATTCAACTGACAGCTTCCCTGCTCTCATGGAACTTATATTCATTTGCAAGTAACAGAAAAAAACACAACCCTGATATAATAAAAAAGAGAATTTATTTGTTCATGTGACTGAAAAATCCAAAGGCAGGGCTGGCTTCAGGCTTTGCTTGATCCAGGGAACTTAAAGTTTCAGCATCTGGCCTTTCTCCATCTCTCAGCCCTGTTGCTCTACACCATGATTTCTTGTCCAAGCAATGCATCAGCTTGTGGTTGCCACGTCCCCTTTTGCCTAGGTTGACGTCCAGCAGACAGAAGACGTGCTTTTTTCTCAATATTCTGGATACTACTAGTCCTCACATCCTGCTGTGTTGGGTCTGGTTTGGTCACATGCTCTCTCCTGAACCAGTCACTATGGCCAGAGGCACGAGATCTCTCTGATTGGCCAGGCGTGAATCACATGACCATCTCTGGTGAGGAATAGAATCCATCCCATTGCAACGGCATAGACGTGAGTGTAGATGTGAGTGAGAGGTGTGGCTTCCCAAAAGGAGGTCAGCATTCCCTTGCCAGAAGATGGGCAACTGGTCCCGAGTGGGCAAGACCAAACGATGTCTGCCATAGAGAGGAAAAAGCCCGTTCTTTGTCCTCGTGAAACTGTCAGTCCAGTCAGCAAGACCGACCTGAAACAAATAATCGTTTTATACTTTCAGTTGAAGTTGGTGCTACACAGGTTCCTTGGGTAGCCAGTTTCAGAAGTCATTCTACTGCGTGGTTGCCATCCTCTGTCCCAACAGTGGCGTTAGTGATTTGAACCTGGCATGTCAACCTGGAGCAGGCGGTCGTGGGCATGGGATATTGCCTCTTGTGCATGGCTATATCTGGAACCAAGAAGCTCTTCCAGTGAAACCCTTGTCTCAGCAGTTAGCCATGGTTAAATTTCATTTGGAGTTATAAAAAAATGAAGGCATGTGAACTCATTCATCACAATCTCTGTGGCTTTAGGATGCTTTAAGAAACTGTTGAGAGTGAAGAGCTTAATAATTCCAGCCTCTTTAATGATATCGTCTGGAAAGTATGGCAATAAGAAAGGAAAGTCACAAAAATGAATGAGAAATAGCTAACCGGTTGATGGAGGAGTTGCCGGCCGGTGAGGCGTAGCTACAATGGAAGCTGTAAGAAATATGCCCATCAGATAAATTGAGACCCATAAAAAGTAAAACGTCGTGTCTGGCCTGCCTGCATTTCGTTCTTTTCAGAGAGAAACCCCAACAGAGAAATAAAAGGAACCCATTTGGTTACTCAGGTTAAATTCAGAGCCAGTGCTTTCAGGGACCGGGATGGAGGTGGAGGAGGGGCTGGGAACTGAATCCAGGATTTGCTAACATAGGGATTTATGGGTCCCTTTTAGCCCAGCGTCTTCTGGAGGTGTGTTTAAAGTGCCTTTCCTTTCCTGGGGCTGCCGCCAGTTAGCACCGATGGAATCAATATTTTGATAACAACTTGAGGTTGTTGGTGGTGGTGTTTGAGAGCATCTTCATGGGATGCAGGGAGATGATTAGGTGAGGCTTAGCGAAGATGGCACGGGGATTTGTGCTCCGTACAATAAGAAGGGAGTCCGGAGCTGCTGGCCACACCTCGCGGGGCTGCCGGCTGCAAACACGATATTAATGTGCGGGGATTGGGACAGGGAGAGCAAGCCTGGACTTCTTGGCTACGCTGGCCATCTCCGCTTCTGCATTCCCTGCTTCTTACCCTCCCGCTGTGCAGTCCGGGATGGGGTGGGGGGAAGGGGGCAGATGCTCTGGAAGGCTTCTGTCCCCTGACCTTGGCCATGGTTTTTACTGGAGAGGCCCAGCAGAGGGCGCTGTAGTTAGTTGGCTTGCCTCTGATGTTCAGCACCCAGAGGAACCGTAGACTATTTTGTTAAGACTTTTTGTTGTTGTTATCAGTCAGAGATCTTTCGGGTCCATCTGTATGTCAGCGGTTCTTGCCAGGGATGATTGTGCCCCACGGGGCAGCTGACAGTGTCTGGAGACATAGTTGGCTGTCTCTACATTTCCATCAAACTTTTGAATTGTTGCTAGAAAGATATAAAAGTGTAATTTCTTGTTAATTTGTTTTTATAAGGGGTCTTACCTTGTCAGGACCTCTGTTTCCTGCTAATGCCTAAAATATCACCCTCACCATTTCCACTTCCTTTGGTTTTAAGAGTCTCTTTCAGTTTAACTCGGTTACTTTCTAACAAATATTCAATCTTTCCAACATCACTCCTTTTCCCCAGGTGGTGTCTGAGTGGAGGGGGAGCTCATGGCTTGGGAGGGAGTCAAAGAAAGGCCCTGGTTGGCCCCTCATCTCTGGACCTTGTTCTCTGCTTTTCCGAATCCGATGGTCCACTGCTGCTGGAAGCATCTGTGAGTGTCGGATACCGAGCATAGCTGGGGTCTGGGGGTCCCCTTCTCCACACCAGTTATCTCCCACACTTGACTTACCCTACCTTGGCTCTTGCTGGGCCTTCTGAGTTTCAACAACTGCCATCAGTTAACTGTTAGAGAAGACCATCTACCCCAGAGCCTAGGTTCTGGGGTGACCTTGCCTCTCTTCTGGGCTATGCTCTTAATGATGTTTATTTTCCAAAAAAAACCCTCAGTCCTAAAGGTTCAGTTCACTGGCCACCTCTTTCACCCCTGTCCTCAAACTTTATTATCTTTATGGAAAGAAACAAGGCTGTCCCTTATTTGTTTATTTTCTTACTCTCCTTTATGCTCCACCCACATTCCCCTTCCTCCTCAATAAGCAGCCAACCTGATCATAATGAGTATCTGTTCAAAGAGTTCTTGTATATATATCATGTATATATCACCCAAGAGAAGTTTTTCCGTTCCTTATTTTCTTTTTTTCTCATGCTAACGTTACATATGATTTGACCTTGATGTTTTTCTGTGGCTAATTTTTTAAAAGATTTTATTTATTTGAGAAAGAGAATGAGTGGGGAGGGGCAGAGGCAGAGGGAGAAGCAGGCTCCCCGCCGAGCCGGGAGCCCGATGCGGGGCTCGATCCCAGGACCCTGGGATCATGACCTGAGCCGAAGGCAGACGCTTATCTGACTGAGCCACCCAGGCGCCCCACTTCTGCTGTTTTTGTGATGTGTCCACAAAGAGCGCAGCTTACTTCCTGGAATATCCAGGCTCTGTTCCCCTCCCCCATGTGGGTCTGGACCTTCTCCTTCATCCCTTTCTTTTCTCCTACCTTGCTCAATTTTGATTCCACTCCCAGTGATCAGGGGTGGCCCCAGAGGGTGTCACCATGGATGGGCCTCTTGCTCTTCCCCAGGATTGGGGAAGGCAGATCCTCCCCAGGTTTCAGCTGCTGTTCTAAAGTTGGCCTCCTGCTTTCCAGTGAATTCCTGTTGACTGCTCTCGGGTCCATTGGTCACCCTTGTTTCTTTCTTCTTCTTCCTGTGGAAACACTTGGTATCACGAAAGTCTTGTGTTGACTGATTTTTCCTACCTCCATCTGTATCTGGGGTTCACGGGGCTACCTTGCCACCTAGTTTTGTTGGAAACTTAGTCCATGGACTTTGTTATAAGAGCCACGCTGTTTCTACCTCTGGCCTATTATTTCTAATTGCTGCACAGAATTCCACAGGCTGCATCTACCTAATTTTGCTCACCCTCTCCTCGAGTCCTGGATACCCACATTGCCCTCAACTTATCACCACCACAGATTAATCTCAGAGTCAATTACGTTTCTTGCCCTGGACCCTTATGGACTTGTGTGAGGATTTCTTTATAATATACCCCAGGAATGGAATTGTTGGACCAGAGGGTAAATGTGCAGTTAATCTGATTAGGGGTGTCCGGAAGGCTGATCCAGTCCCGATTCCCAGCAGCCACACATGATGGTTTCTCTCCTTCCATGTTCCAAATCCCACACCAGAAGGTGTTGGAAGTCCTGGCTCCCCTCCAGGACACACAGAAATTTGGGGAGCCTGGCAGCCATCATGTTCAGGCTGTTCTGTCTCCAAATCCATTGTTCTGCCTAATTGTGGCTATACTGTGCTGGTGCATGGCACCTGCTAGATTTGCCACAAAATTGGGATACGGGACTCTTCTAGTTTCTCTGTGGGGTACAGGAACATGAGTGGGGGTCCTCCCTTTAGTCCCTCTTTCCCTCGGTGGAGGGGATAGCGGGGGGATGCCACCCTAGCCCAGGAAAAGCTCTTTCCCATCTGCAGGGACTTCTCACAGGCCCTACCTCTGTCCCCTCTAGAGTAGGTCTATAAAACTGTGTTCAGACCTCCAAGTACTGCTTGAAATATAGAGGGAGTTTGTAGAATGTGAAAATCCACTTTTTACATCTGTGCCAGCCTTAGCTTGCAAGACCATTTACACTCTAGCTCAGTCTGTCTCAAACCTGGTTGCGTATTGGAATTACCTGGGAAGATTGTAAACATTACTGATGCCTGTTGGACCCAAAATGAATTAAATAAGACTGTCAGAGTGGGCCCGGGCAGAGAACCGTGCTCTAGGGACCCAAGACAGCCAACACTGACATTTAAAGCTCATTAGTGATCCTTTTTTTTTTTTTCTGGGTGATAACCTCCCCATCCCTCAAAGGACATTGACCGACTTTGAATGAACGTCACAGCATGATGTGTGGGGAGGTGCAGAGCCATGATATTTAAATCCTTAAAATATTAAACATCGAATAGATACAGTGTGCGCACATCCGATGTGAAGGGCATGAAGAGAGCTTCAGGAGCAGAAACACGAGCTGTCCTGGGAGCACCTGTGTGCCCCCGACCTTGGTCGCCCGGGTCATCGTTCCACCAGACGCCATCCGTCTCCCCAATACCTGCTCTATCAGATCTTTGCTTCATTTATTGTTTGTATATTAATCTCCAAGCGCTGTAGCCTTTAGCTTGGTGAGCTTTTCACTTTAATACCAATGGAACTATAGTGTAGTTATTTCTTAGTTATTAGCTTGTTTCACTTCATTGAAAAAAAAACTTCTCCTGGTTGCATTTGTCCAGCTCTGCCCTTCGGAGGCCACACGGCTCTCCAGGCCTATCTTTCAGCGGTTAATTGAGAGGACATAACATGTATATTTCACATATTCTCAAAGTTGCTACATATCTTTACCCTCTTCCTAGACACAGAATTTTTATTATTTTTATTATTTTTTTAAAGTTTTATGTATTTAAGTAATCTCTACACCCAGCGTGGGGCTCCAACTCACAGCCCTGAGATCAAGAGGCTCATGCTCTTCCAATGGAGCCAGCCAGGCTCCCCCTCAAGACACAGAATTTTTAAAGTCCAGTGATTCTGCTCTCAGCTGATCAGATGTTGTCAGTATGACAGTTCTTTCCTTAAATCCTCAAATTATCCATTACTAGTATCGTTTTGTAAGTCAGTATATCTTTTTAAATTCACCTGCAGGATCTATGCTCATCATTCCTTCTAGCCCCTGAGATTCTCTGTTCAGGATCAGATTTCTTCTACCTGAAGTATGTCCTTTAGATTATCTTTGATAGTCGATTTTCTCATTTTTTTTTCTTCTGAAGATGTCTTTATTTTGTCCTTTTCCTTGAAAGATAGTTTCATTAAACACTGTTATTTTTTTTTTTTTTCCTCAACACACTGAAAATATTATCCCATTATCCTCTGGCTTCTACTGTTGTAACTGAGAAGTTAACCTCAGTCTAATGGTTCATTCTTTGGCGATAATCTGCCTTTTGCTCTGGCTGACAGAATGACACTAAGTCGCTTTGGGCAGGTTCACTGCAACGTGTCTTTGATGAACCCCCAATCCTTCACTCTCTAAATATGGCCTCCTCTCCCTCTCGCCTGTATTCTCTGGGATCCGGACCGCGCATGTGCGAGACCTCTCAGCCCATCCTCCGCGTCTCTTCCTGTCCTCAGACTTCGATGAAGCTTCTCTTATGCTCCATTTATATCAGTGCGCCGTGGGGGTGTCCTTCCTCGTCTTGGCTGTGACTCTTCGCTCATTGCATCCCTCCTTCTCCCCTCCCATGTCATCAGCTCTGCTTACGGCTTGTACCCAGAATCTGCCCGGCCCCAGACGCCTGCTTCACATCCCCCTTCGTTGCTACTCGCACGCCTGTCCTGACTTCTCCAGGTCACAGTAATCTCCTCCTTCTGTGTCTTTCACAACAGCTCTTACTGTCCTGTGCATGTGAAAACATGGTGTAGAGCAAAGAGCACTGGGCTTGGAGTCCGAGGACCTGAGTTCAAAATCTGGCCCCACCACTTACTAGCTCTGTGACCTGGGATAGGTCCCTTTTCTTGCTGACCCTTGGCACCCTCAGTTATGAATTGATGATGATCGGGATGTCAGGAGGACTGAAGGGGATGAGGGTCACAGAGTCCCTGGATGGTGCCCAGGGCTGGCTGTGACAGGGGGCTTCTTAGGTAACCCCCCCCCCCGTGTGTCCTTTTGCACCCCTGCCTCAACATAGAAGCCATCTCTGGCAGACACTCAGTCCGGGAGCTGAAGTCCAGCGCTGCAACTGTGGAAATGTAGCTATGAAGCAATCCCTACATGATGAAGACCTAACTGCCTAACAGCCCTAACTGCATTGAGATCCCTGGCTTGTGTGCCTCTAGTTCATACCCCCTGGAGCCGTCTTTTCATCCTTGGACATTCTCATATTCTTCTCTGTCTAGTTCATACCCCCTGGAGCCATCTTTTCATCCTTGAACATTCTCACGTTCTTCTCTGTTTAGAGATCATTAAGTCCAGGATCCTCTATCCCTGATGGTATGGAGAGCTCTTGGGGGCTTGGCTCCTGCCGACCTCTACGTATCTCACCATTGCTGTTCCTGGGCTCCTACTTTGGCACTCCCTCAGGCCACAAAGAACCACGTGCTAATCTCTTTTGCAAACAAGTTCTTGCCTCGCGCCTCTGTTTTCACCTTTCTGGTCTCAGTCTAGCTGTCGCTTCCACCCTTAGCACCAGAGCTGGGTGGGGTGCCTCCTACAGCACCTGGGGCCTTGATCACCACTGGTTACAGTGAGCCTTTTCTTAAAAAAACAAAACAAAACAAAACAAACCAACAAACCCTGTCGATCTTTATTTCTGTCCAGAGTCAAAGCTTCTGGAAGGCAGGAACTGTTTTTCATTCAGTGCTGATTCCCAGGTATGCAGCATGGGGCCTGGCTCCTAGAGTGCTTAACACATAGTTATTGAAGGGAGGAAGGAGAGAAATTGCAGGAAAAGCTACATTTCCCAATGTTGGCAGGTGAGAATTGGCTCAAAAGGGATCTACAGTTGCATTCTCCAGTCATCATTCCAGAACAGCTACCCTGGAGCATTGTGTGGTAAGGCCGCATCCCTCAGCAAGCCCTGGTCATTGGCAGACGCAGAAAGTTTCCATGATCCCTGGGAGCAGTGTGCTTGCTCCACAGTCAGAAGCGGTGAGGTGAGGCCTTCCCTTCTTTCCTTAGCCAAGAAGTCGTAGAGTGTTGAGAAGGGGCAGAGGTGGGATGGGATGGGGTATGATTAGTGCTTAGTTCCCAGTACACTTGGCTTAGAGGCGATCCAGGGAGAGAGAGGGAGATGAGCACAGAGTATGAATGGGCAGAAAAGTGTAACAGCTTCTCCTTGTAGGTGTCCTACAGGCCTCCCAGCCACCAACTAATTCTCCTGGGGGTCAGGTTTTCTATGGAATGGTCTATGCCATCCTGAACTATGAGGCTGCATTACTTTTGGTCTTGGGCCAAATTATACTGTTGACTTCTATGTAAGTATCAAAGAGTGGGGCCAGAGTTCACAGATGTTTATTATCCCAGACACCTGGAGAGTCTGCCAGGGATGGTGCAGGTTGGGGCCCAGGGACCCAAGCAGTCCCCATCAGAAGTCACCCGCTACAGCCTCTGTCTGGAGGGATTGGGTGCGTGGGTGTGGGCAGCACAGTCTGGCAGTGCTATGACCATTGCTGTTCCCAGGACGAAGTGACATCCAACCCTGGCACAGGAGTGATACGCTTGGTGTAGCCAAGACAAACTAGTTATGTGTATTAGATAAGCGTTGTGTTCTCAGGCACTGTGGCGAGCACGCTTACACATTAATTTAAGATAGGCTCAAACAACCTTTTGACGTAGGTAGGAGTAATGGTACCACTTAATAGATGAGGACACTGCCCTGGGTTTCAGAGAGGCTTAAGTAACCTGCCCAAGGTCACCTATTGAATGAATCCCTGAGCTGTGATTTTATTTTTATTTTCTAATTTAATTTAATTTTTTATTTTTAAAAGATTTTATTTTATTTTTTATTTTTTATTTTATTTTTATTTTTATTTTATTTTATTTTATTTTATTTTATTTTTTTTATTTTATTTTTATTTTTTAAAAGATTTTATTTATTTGAGAGAGAGAGAAAGCAAGAGAGAGCGTGAACGGGGGGGGGGGGCGGCAGAGGTAGAGGGAGAAGCAGACTCCCCACTGAGCAAGGAGCCCGATGTGAGGCTCGATCCCAGGACCCTGAGATCATGACCTGAGCTGAAGGCAGATGCTTAACTGACTGCGCCACCCAGCTGCCCCACCTGAGCTGTGATTTTAGTCTATGCTCTTGATTACTGCTCCAAGCAAGCCCCCCAACGGGCCAGATGCTTGGGGCACAAAGGTCAGCATTCGGTGTCAGTTTGGGTCTTCCAGGAAGCAGAAGTACAAGCGATTTCCTGGAAGAAATGCCCATGAAGGGTAAAGGGGAGAGGGAGCAGGAGAAGGTGGGGAGAGTCTTCAGATGAGGTGCAGGCCTGACACCCATGAAGGGAGGATGGGAAGGAAGGGTCATTGGGAGGAAGAGCCTGCTACTGGAGCACAGCTCAGGGAGAGCCTTGCTCCGGCTGATGGGAAGCCCTGAGCAGTGACTGCTCACTAGAGGAGTCCCACACCGGGCAGAATGGCAGCTTCTGTAGCCTCGTGCTCAGTCATAGAACCCTCTGTGTTCTGAGTCCGGGGCACTGGGTCCTGTACCCTCTGTACCAGAAGCAGCTGGGGCAGAACATGCTTCAGTGGTGGATCCTGAGCAGCAGCTGGGGGCTGTCAGCTCTGGACACTGTTCCTTGCAGCAGAGTCTCTCTTGAGGGAGGCCCGAGCAGCGCGCTCCCATGGTTGCCACAAGCTTTATCCTCGAGCCCTTCACAGCCTGTTCACTAATACACTGTGGCATCTGGGCAGGTGTTATGAAAGCTCACAGGTGGATATCCTGTGCAGCCTCCTGGGATAGCGATGATTTCCTGACAGGATGGAGCAGGTTGCACACTGAATAAAGGGACCCTGCCAAGGGGGCTGGTTGTGGGGAGCAGGGGTTGAAATGTGGAAATGTGAGCTTGGCCATTTTGGCCCAGAGAGGCACCCTTTTCAAAGTCCACCACTCAGAGGGACATCTGTTTCTCAGTGGCACAAAGGTAGAGTGTAGGTGACCAGCAGCATGGGCTTCCCAGGAGAGAAGAGGGGGATTCGGGGTCAGCGGGGACAGAGGGGGCTGGGGGCGGGCATGAAGCTTCTGCACAAGGAGGGCTTGTGGGAAGGAGCCAGCAATGGTGCACAAGGTGAGTGACTGAATGAGCCTAGAGAGGTGGGTGGGTGGGGTCCCAGAGCCCAGTGTCTGTTGTTCCTGGAGCCTGGAGTCTGCCAGAGTCCGGGGAGGCTATTCAAAGGTTCTAGATGGCAGACACATGACATTGTCCTTTTGGTGTTATTGGTCGCTTTCAGATATTAAAAAGTCGAGTCCTATTCAAGTTTGACTGTTCAGGCTCCTGCCCAATGCAACAATTCTCTCCTCCCCGATTTTCAGTCTGGTCTGGGCTTTAGCTTGAGGTGGGCAGAGTGGAGATGGGGGTGGCATTTTCTGGTCTTTTTTCCTCCTGGCCCTTGGCTCTACTCTGTCTCCTCTTACTTTTCTCCCTGCCCCAGCCACCTTTAGGGTCTAGGTCTTCTGGCACTGGGGCAGGGAGGTGGGTGAGGGACGGTGCTGAGTCTTCTGACAGACTCCAGGTGGCCATTTTGGTCCTCCTTTGGCTGTCACTGCTTCCCTGGCTGAAGACACTAACATCCTCCCCGGGGCAGCCCTCGGGTGCTTCCTCCTGCCTACGTGGGAATTGTGCACGATTCTTCAGGTGTCCTGTGGTAGAAGGGCTCCCCACTTCCTTCCCCTTCCCCTCTCCCTAGTTTCCTGCTTACATAGCCTGGCTGCGGAGAGGGTGGCTCACTTGACGGCCTCTTGATAAGTTCTGGGCAAGGAGGACGGAAGTGACCCCCAATTGTGTTGGCTGTCTTTAAAAGGGGGACATGTGACAGTGTGGTAGCCTATATGTCCTCTGCTTTGGGCACAAGGAAAGTCCTGCCACACCTCCTATAAATAGGAGAGCAATGGCAGGGGTTTGGGGGGGAGCAGGGAGTACCTACAGGAAAGCTTGAGAAAGGCACCAGGGTGCAGCAGGGGAGAGGTCACAAGTGTGCAGTGCCTCTCAGGGTCACAGGGACCAACAGCCTGGCTACCTTCTACTCCTTTGCTACGTGACTGTCAGTAAATGATCCCACGGAGTGTATGCACAGGGTAACCAAGTGGGTGTGTGAAAAGGACCATGTGTTTCTCCTCTCTCCCCAAATACGATGATAACAGTAGCCAACATTTCCACAGTGTTTCTCAGTTTATGAAATGCTTTCAAACTCTTTAGCTGACTTGAAAGTCGTAATGTGCCCTTGAGGTAGATGGATTAAGATGCTCACTTAAATGTCAGAGGACTTTGGAAAAGTCGAGGAGTTGGCTGAGCATCACGGAGCCCAGAGGAAGGCAGGTTGAGCAGGTCACCTAGGCCTTCTGGCTCCCTCCCTCTTCCCGCTGCCCCACCCTGCAAGGCTGGTCCCCTGACACATGGCTTCCTATGCTCTATCCAGAGGACAGCAGCTCCCAAAAAGCCCTTCTGGGGATTGCCACTGACAAGTAATCAGTAACTTCAGGGCTGGACCTGACCTCCATACTGTGGTGAAACCACATCCTCGTGAAGGACTGCAGAACCTGAGAAAATTTTGTCCTTTGAGCTGGTTTCCCAATGCCCACAGGTGGGCGGAGGAAGTCTTTTCACTTCTTAAGAGGACCTACTGTTTTCAGGTGCTCATTCATGGGTACCAGCAAGATAACTGGGGTAGTAATCGTGAATCACTCTGCTGTTGTCATTAAAGCAGGACTCTTAAGGCTCTCCATGGGGCAGTGCTTGCTGACTTGTATTTGTAATCGATAGATGCTCTAATTCTGGCTCATTGCTAATTCTTTGCTTACCCAATTAATCCAAATTAGTGTGGCTTAATTTGGAGGAAAGCGTGCTAAACTCAGGTCCTAGTAGAAACTCTGCCCCCAGGCTCACAGCTGGTTGCTCTGGGCGGAAGGAGGTAAGTAAGTGCTGGACAGCTTCTGAGGCCCCCTCTTTCCTGACACCATGGAAGGAGGATGAGGGGCAGGGGTGTGTCAGGGAGAGTGGCAGGGGAAAGATTTGCTGAACCTACGGACTTATTTTTTTTCTTTTTTAAACCAGGAATTATTAGCCGAGAAGATGCAGAAGATCTCCTCGAGAACATGACGGAGGGAGCATTTTTGGTCCGGGTCAGTCAGAAAATCTGGGGCTACACCCTCTCCTATCGCCTGCAGAAAGGGTTCAAGCACTTTCTTGTGGACGCCTCTGGGGACTTTTACAGCTTCCTGGGAGTGGACCCCAATCGCCACGCAACACTCACCGATCTCATTGATTTCCACAAGGTATCCTTCACAGGGCTGCTGGTCAAGAGATAGGACTGGGAGAAACTTGAAGTGAAGGAGCACCAGGCTGCAGGTATCCTAAGAGATGGGGTGGAAAGAGAGCAGGCAGCCCCAGAAGGTCCGCAGGATCAGAGGGATATGGGACATCGTGGTGGAGGAGAGCAGAGATGGTCTAGACAGGCCCTGGGGCCTGCTGTTCTTCTCTCTGGCTTACCCTCTGACTAATGCAGGCCCCTCCAGCCCTGGTCCCTAAGCCTCTCCTCACCTCAAGTATCCGAGTTCTCCCTATGGTAAACACCTTGGGACTAGTTGATGGCACCTTCTGTCCAAGCCCGCAGCTTACCTGCAACACATCCCCAGGATGTCCTGCTTGAGGACGTTCTAGCCAGGCCTCTGGCAGCTTTGTAGCGTTGGCTGAAGCCTAGCTGTCAACCCTGTGCCTTGAGAAGCTTTTCTAGTAGAGTTACCACGCCTCTTGTTCCAACTACAAGGATATGTACGTGTGTGGTACGTGTGTGACTTTGGGCAGGTTCCTTAGTCTCACTGAACTTTACCATCCTAACCAGGCAAATGGATGTAAATAATCGTTCAGATCCCATGACTGTTAAATGAGGCAGTGTCCGTTACAGCACCCTGTGAAGTGGTGTGGAAGTTCTTGTTTTCCAGAAGTCTCTGTTATTTGTCCCCCTCCTGTAGACCTCTCATGAGGAAAGATGTTGCCTTCCAAACAATATATGCAGAAAGAAGCAACTTTTGTGTTAATGTGACTGTCAGCACAGTAGTAACTGGGAGAAAGCCAAAGGTGGAACTTGGTGAGCCACAAGGTGGGGGAGGGATTCCGAGAGACAGAGTCATGGTCGCTCCCCATCTACCTGAGCTTTGCAGCTGTGGCAAGGTTCACAGACTCACATCTCACCGGGTTTTTGCTGTAGTAGGAACTCTTGGATTGGTTTTGTTTTTTCTTCATGGATGTCCCCCAGGCCCTAGGGACAGCTCTTGACTTGACCTTCTAAGTAAAGCACATAGAAAATTACCTATTTACAAATACCTAGACTCTGGGTGGACAGGACTCCTGGAAAACTGGACTAACCAGGTTCAGGGCAGTTTTCTACCCGTGTTGGGAAGAGCTTTCTAACAACTCTAGGAAAGAAAAAGGGAGGGCATGTGTGGTTATTGGCACCTTCTCTGTGTCAGGCATTATGCCGAGTGCTCTCCATCCATTTTCTCACTTCCTCTTCATGATAGCTCCGTGAGGGAGGTAGACTAGTCCCATTTCACAGATCAGGAAACCAAAGCCAGGGAGCTTGAATAGCTTCCCTAAGTTTTCATGGCTGGCACCACGAGGTCCGAGAGTTAATCCTCAGGCCGTCTGCCTCTAAAGATTGTGCTTTTTCCTCTCTAGCATGATGTTTGGTTTCCCTGGCCACTATAAGCTGCTTTGAGCAGTGATGAGCTGCTTGTCCTACGAAGTGTTCAAACCCAGGAAAAAAGTCCATCTCTCAGATATGCTATGCTATGGTTCCTGCGTTGGAAGGTTAGAACAGATGTCTTTGGAGGTCTTTATTCTCTCCCAAATCTAGGGTTGGAGACTTCCAATGTAGTTTCTTACACTAAAGAGGGGGTTCATCTATGCCCATGTGGAGATCTGGTGGTCAGCGTGTATAAATTAAAGTTTTAATTACACAATTAATTTGTGATTACGTTCTAAGAATAATCAAATACAATATAAGGTGAATGCCTTGTCCATTTCAAATCTCCATTTCCATCCTCCACCTTAAAGTATTAGTTTGCCATGTACCTATCCAAGTATTTCCCGGGCATTAACACAGAAATTTATGTACATAAGGAAGTACATAGTTTTGTTATTTTCCACATAAACCAGACAATTCTTTTTTTTCCTAATTATAAATTTAATGCAGTTCTCTACCCAACAAATATACCAATAGGATGGAGATTAAAAAAAAAAAAAAAGGTAGGATTTTCCAGAAAAAACTGAAATACACCAGTTTAGCCAGGGAAATTCTAAAAAATAAGGATAGTGGGGTGAGATTAAACTGGACACTTCTTTACCAATAGCTCAGCAATTTGATTTTTTAGCAGGATCAATATAGCATATGGTGTATTTTTTCAAAGCATGGTCGCTGGAAGCGGGCTGCTAAATTTTCAATCCCAACTTCATTACTGTGAGTGACTTTGGGCAAACTACTGAAATTTTTGTGCTTTAGTTTTCTCCTCCGTAAGATGGGTTTCAAAATAGCACTCACCTCCTTAGGGTCCCTGGGAGGTTTCATTGAGATATCACTGTGTAAAGTGCTGAAACAGTACAGCCAACATTTGTAAGTTATCAGGACGTTGGCTCTTACTGAAATGCTTGTATTGAGTACATGTACCAACCACATCTGTACACGTGCCCCATGGTTTTTCATGATGGCCAATTACATAGCTTCCAGGTTTCCATGATCACAAACGGGGCCGCAGAGCTATGCTTGTCTATGTCCCTCTGGGCACAGGTGCAAGTATTTCTCTAAGATGGATCCATCGTACTGGAATTGCCGGATAGAAGATGATGCACATTTTAATTTGAAGAGATCTGCCAGATTGCCCTTCAAAAACATAGCACCAATTTGTGCTTCTGCCAAAACTGGATGAGGCTGTTTCCCCACACTGTTGCCAACACTGGGGATTATCAGTCATTTTAATTTTTTCCCATCAGATGGGCAGATGCTCTACCTCACTGTTGTTTAGCTTGTATTTCTCCAATTACTACTGACACAGAGGATCTTTTCATATGTTTAATGGCCACTTGGATTTCTTCTGTGGATTGTTCGTTCCTGTCCTTTGTCCATTTTCTACTTAGATGTCTCCTTTCCTACTGACTTGTCAGTTCTTCCAGCAATTAAATTGAGCTTTAGTTATGTCTATTCTGCTTCTCAGGTCTTCTTTTGGGAAATTTTTATTTTTATTTAATGGGCACTCTTTTCATTTGCAGGTTCTTTAACTAAAAAAAATAGCCCATTTTTTAAAAGATTTATTTATTTATTTTGGCGAGAGAGAGAGAGAGAGAGCACGAGTTGGGGGGTGCAGAGGGAGAGGGAGAGAATCCCAAGCAGAGTCCATGCTGAGTGTGGAACCTGACGCGGGGCTCAATCTCACAATCCTGAGATCATGACCTGAGCCGAAACCAAGAGTCCGATGCTTAATGGGCTACACCACCCAAATGCCCCATAAATAATAGCCCATTCTTATTTCATGAATGATTTATCTTATTCCACTGAGGAGATGAATACCCATCCCTGAAAAGCTCTTTCAGTTTGTTTTATAAGCTTGATATTTTCTTGAGGGTCAGTTCTGTTGTTGAGTTGCCATCTTTCTTTTATGGGTATGATTTTCCTTAAGTATGTATACATTTTGAGTTATGAGGTGGTGTCTGAACTTTGAATTTCCTGTTTATCCATCAATGGATACAGTCCCTGTTTCCTGAATCCATTCTCTCCATGCTGTAAGGGTTGGAGTTGACAGCCCAAAAGACAGCTCATCTTTTGGGCAAGGGAATGTCTGAGCTTTTGTGGACTCTTTGGCCTCCCAACGAAGGGCAGTGCCTCTCCTCACTTCCCATCTGCCCGAGGCAAAGACCTCTACTGTCTAGGGCTCCCCAGCCTGTCCCTCGGATACTTGCTCCAGCCCCTGCCTCACCTTCCCTCCTCTGACAATCTCACCCTGTAGGTCTTTTGGTTTTCGAGTATTCTTTAACATTTGGCTTTGTTGATGGCCTTCCTTCTTATTTTCCCGTATTGGATTTATTTCAGTTTTCCCAATATGGCTCTATTTCTTTTTTAAAAGCAGATTTTTTTCTGTCATTTCTATAAATTTGAGTGAGGAGGAGGCAGATACATATTCATAGACTTTCTATCTTGAACTGGCCTCTCTCTGGTAGATGTTTATTTCCCTTGCTTGGTTATAAGTAATTCTTCCTTTTTGTTTTTCCTTTTAGGAGGAAATTATCACTGTTTCAGGGGGAGAGCTGCTGCAGGAACCCTGTGGACAGAGGAACAGCCCACCAGACTACCATCTGTTGTTTGAATGATCCCCCCCCCCTTATCAATTGGGCTTCTTTGGGCATCCATTTTTTGAACTCAACTTAAGAACTTCCCAGCTCAAATCCTTATGGCCCTTCTGGAAGATCCACCACCATCCAGAGGATTCAGTAGATTAGTATGTCTCAAGGGATATGAAATATATGTGCTATTAGTCCCCGTCCCAATGCCCAGGACAGAAATTGCTAATAGCTGATGCAATTCTTTCATGAAGAGCTTAGTTATGACTTCATGAAGCCTATTTTCCTTGGCCACCCTAAGCTGAGCCCCTAGAGCACCTGGGTCATGTTTTAATAATCCAAAATAATTCCAGTGCCGAACTCTGAATTTAACCCATGGTAGACATTTAATAAATGTTTGTTGAATGAATGCAATTCTTCTGAATGTCTTGAAACACTAATCAGCAATGTTTTCTAGTAAGTCATTTCCTACCTTTTCTGTCTATAAAGTCATGGAGAGTATAGAAGAAATACTGCAAAGGATTTATATGGAAAATATAGATGCTGCATCTTTAATGATGTACATTATCGCCCTCATTGATTTTATCATTGGAATAATTACCTAAGGCCTCTGAGACCCAGGTTCCAGAATAGGTGGCTGATACTGCCCTGCTTTCTTTATTTGCCTCTTCTTCTGCCACCCATCCTTGGTCTTGGAAGCATATCTTTTTTTTTTAACAATTTTTTATTGTTATGTTAATCACCATATATTACATCATTAGTTTTTGATGTAGTGTTCCATGATTCATTGTTTGTGCATAACACCCAGTGCTCCACGCAGAATGTGCCCTCTTTAATACCCATCACCAGGCTAACCCATCCCCCCTCCCCCTCCCCTCTAGAACCCTCAGTTTGTTTTTCAGAGTCCATTGTCTCTCATGGTTCGTCTCCCCCTCCGACTTACTCCCCTTCATTCTTCCCCTCCTGCTATCTTCTTCTTATTTTTTTTTCTTAACATATATTGCATTATTTGTTTCAGAAGTACAGATCCATGATTAATCAGTCTTGTACAATTCACAGCGCTCACCATAGCACATACCCTCCCCAATGCCTATCACCCAGCCACCCCATCCCTCCCACCCCCCACCACTCCAGCAACCCTCAGTTTGTTTCCTGAGATTAAGAATTCCTCATATCCGTGAGGTCATATGATACATGTCTTTCTCTGATTAACTTATTTCACTCAGCATAACACCCTCCAGTTCCATCCACGTCGTTGCAAATGGCAAGATCTCATTCCTTTTGATGGCTGCATAATATTTGGAAGCATATCTTGACCCTGGTTTTGCAATATTGAGTCAGTGGTTTTGTTTATTCCCATAGATGTGCCCAAAACCTGGGATGAATTATAAATTCAAGAAAGCCTTTGCTCTCTAGGATTTGACCCTCTTGATGTATGTTACCCAAATGATTACTTCTGCCTTCTTGGTCATTTTGAGTCTGATCCTTGTATTCACTTAATCTGAGTATGGTTTTCATATCAATGAGATTCTTCCAGTGACTCATCAGTAACTCTCAGGGATAGTGTCTTCGTGCATACTCAGGTTCTCACGTTTATGGACAATCAGAGACAGCATGTTATGGTGGGAATATTATAGTGGAATCAAGCAGACTTGTGTTCAACTCCCCACCCTGGACTTACTAGTATTTTAATGTTGGCAGCACCATATTGGTGGGAGTGAAAGCATGGATGGGCTCTGATCCTTGTCAGTGGATGGGCATACCTTACTTGATAGTCATGTCCCACACCACTTATGCTCTCCTTCACTTCCTGCTTCCCTTACTCTTCACATCCTTGGCCACTTGCTTCACCCTGGTCACTACCACTGCAAGGCGTTCTGCCTGGACTCTGTTCTTCCTTACGGGGTCCATCAGCTTGATGTGAGAAGAGCCAATGCCACTTGCCCATGTGGTGCTTTGGACCCCTCATCTCCTATTGCTGCAGATGCTGAAGACACCGTGCACCCATCAAGAGCAGGGCAGTTAACTCTGCATGTGCAGCGAACCTGCACATCAATGGGAGACAGCAGCTGGTAGATTACTTCTTCCCCTTCCTCCCGCTGGGGGGCTGTTCGGACAGGCAGTTCTTCCGACGACCTCTGAGAAGACAGTCCTGCAAGATGGAGCAACTCGTCAGGATGAAACCAGGGAGTGGCCAGATGAGGTCCGACCCCTCCCGTCTGTTCCTCCTCCTCCTCTGCCTCCTTCTCCCGCTCCTCTGGGCTGCCCACCCCTGAATTAAGTGGCAGCATATGGGCATTTGCTGCAGGCTCTGCCTTTGAGGGAAGCCAGGGTAAGGACCTATCATACAAATGTGTTCGATAATGTCAGCCTCGCAACCTGGCTTCTGTCTCGCTCTCTCCCAGGGCCCCCGAATTAATAAAAGAGAAGGTGGAAACCTGCTTCTTGAATGCTAAGATGCTTTAAAACCTTCATTGATTATGGTTAGATTTTCTTGTAATAGTCTTCCATTCTAGTAGCCTCAGAGGAACCAAATTTTAGTTTTGGCCGTGCTACTTACAAACTATGTGACTTTGTTCAAGACGTTCAACCTTGTGAAGGTTCAGTCTACCTGAGAAGAGGAATTTCTGTGTGGCTGCCACTAGTTTTTTTTTTTTTTTTTTGGTGGGTCACTTAAATGAGCAATATGAAAGCTCTGTCTAAATGAGAGGCATTGCTGGCAACAACCACAGGAACAGCAACAATTATTTTGGGATTAGCAGTGATGTGGCAGGGGAATATGGTGTGATGATTTTCAAGGTGTTGGAAGAAACTTCTTACTCCAAGCACTAGCAGCAGCTCTGAGAGCCAAGCAGGCTGGGCTGAGAACCTGAACCCCTGAGCTGTTGTTCCTATCACCCCTAATTAATATGTGAGAGACAACAGCTGAGGTTTCTATGCCTAACACATTTATTTCATTTTATTTTGGGCCTGCACTTTCTGCATGTCTCATATATTTTAGGTTTTACCTGGCCTTAAAATAAATTCCTTGTAAGTTGTCCTGCAAATGAAATTACTGTCTGGAAAACTGCAATTTCATCTTGAGAGTTTTATTATGCTAATAAATGTCAGGATTCTCAAATAAAAGGATTGCCTTTTTTTTTTTTCCCTGAGCCCTACAAATATAATGAAAAATAGTCAGTCAGCTACAAGACTCAGCAAAGAGAAGATTTACAGTCTATAACTAGAAAGAGAAGTTGTGAAAAACACTATGCAAGTTAATGGAAGATAAATGTCACTGAACGGAAGGGTAACTTGGGGTCCCGATGAGGGAGGGCCCTGAGTGGCAGAGCCGGAGAGCTGGACACCTGGGGTGTGAGGGTCTAAGGGGCACGGGCTGCAAAGTGGCTCCTTGGGGTTAGAATGGAGCCCTGGACATGAAGATCTGGGCTCCTGGGGAGTGTGGCCCCCTTCTGTACCCTTGAACCCTTCATTAGCCTCAGGACTAAATTTAGAGCGTTTGTTCTGTGACCCTAGGCAAGTGTCTCCAATTCTCTGGGCCACAGTTTCTTCTATGAAATGGGGGTAAAACCATGCTTGTCTCAGACGGTGGCTGGGAAATTGAACCATGTGGGGGTGCACTCGAAAATCCACATATAACTTTTGACTTCCCTCAAAACTTAACTACTAACGGCCTACTGTTGACAGAAGCCTTACTGATAACATGAACAGTCAATTAACACCTACTTTGTATGTTTTATGTACTACATACTGTATTCTTACAATAAGGTAAGTTAAAGAAAAGAAAATGTTATTAAGAAAATCATACTGAAGAGAAAAATACATCTACAGTACTGTACCGTATTTATTGGAAAAAATCCATGTCTAAGTGGACCCGCGCAGTTCAAACCCAAATGTTCAAGGGTCAACTGTCACATCATGTGAGATTTTGTAATAGTAGTGACAAATACTGTTTAAGCTGTGTGTATGTGGGTATGTGTGTATGTCTAATTCTTGCAATCATGCCGAGGGAGACAAGACTATCCTCTCCACCTTGTGCATGGGGAAACTGAGGCATAGGGAAGTTTAGAACTTCCCCAGGGTCAGCTCTCGGGGAAGTCGTATGATAGAACTGGGATTCGCCAGTTTGGCTTTGGAGTCCGTGTAGACCTTGAACCAGTGCTTCTCAAACAGGGCTGTGCAAATTAGACACAGAGGGGGTGTTCTTAAAATGCAGATTCTCCTTTAGTGGATCTGGGGTGGGGCTGGAGGTTTTGTATTTCTTTTCTTTTCTTTTTTTTTTTTTAAAGATTTCATTTATTTATTTGACAGCAAGAGAGCACAAACAGGGGGAGCAGCAGAGGGAGAGGGGGACAAGCAGACTCCCCGTTGAGCAGGGAGCCCGATGCGG
Source organism: Eumetopias jubatus (assembly GCF_037043125.1). Taxonomy (NCBI): domain Eukaryota; kingdom Metazoa; phylum Chordata; class Mammalia; order Carnivora; family Otariidae; genus Eumetopias; species Eumetopias jubatus. Next base: position 48,931,750 of record NW_028274823.1, on the reverse strand, counting down.
GGCTCCATCCCAGGACCCTGAGATCATGACCTGAACTGAAGGCAGACGTTTAACCATCTGAGCCACCCAGGTGCCCCAGAGGTCCTGTATTTCTAACAAGCTCCCGGGTGCTCTCTATGCTGCCTGCCTGTCTGCCACGCTTTGAGAAGCAAGCTTTGAAAGCAGGGTGAGGCAAACTCTAGCTGCCGGCCAAATTCGGTCTGCTGCCTTGTGTTTCCACAGCCCGAGAGCCAAGAGTGGTTTTTCCGTTTTCAACTGGTTGGAAAAAATTAAGAAGAATAATATTTTATGACCTGTGAAAATTATATTTCATTCAAATTTCAGCACTCATAAAGAAAGTTTTATTGGAATATAGCCACGCTCATTTGTTGCCACTGAATCGTTGGCTGTGTAGGGCCTGCAAGAGCCTAAAATATTTACTATCTGGCCCTTTACAGAAAAAGCTTGCTGACCCTGGTTTTAAATTATGTGCATATGTTAGGGATTATTTTGCTGTCTTGCTCTGCTTGATCTAAATCTACTTAGGAGAGATTCTAACACCATATTTATACTTCAGAGAAGCCGAAGTGAATGTATTACATCTCTGGTAATGTTCCCTTTTTAAATATGATATATCTCACCCCTTCTCAAGTAACCAAAAAGGAGTCTTATTTTATTTTATTTTATTTTTTTGGTCAGAGGATTTTAACCAAATGTAAGCTGGTTCTATCACAGTTATATAGATACTTTATATGGGCACAGAGTCATTTGCTTTCTAGAATTTATCATGCTTCCTACACTTAACTGTGTATTTATCTGTTTTGCTCTTCAATCTATGCAGTCCTGGAGGTCCGACGCTGCCATATTTACGGGTGTGTTTTATCACGCGTGGAGCAGTGGATGTTGTTGAGTTGTGTTTGTTACAGATTAGGGACAAATGGACCTTGCTGGTTTCAAAGACCTGCTTTACCCTTTACAGGAGCCCCACAGCCGAAAAGCCCAGGCTGAGCATTAGGGCTGCTTTGGGTTGGAATCTCTACTCCTCTACTTGCAGTTGTTAAGAGGAACAAACAAACAAGCCAATGAGACTGCAGACGTCAGAGGGAGCTCTGCTACTAGCTAGCGTGAGATGTGCGAGCTGAGAATTGAAACAGAAATCACATCTTGGCAAAGCTGTTCTATGACTCGCAAAACAGACACTGAGCTAAGCCATGGCAGGCACGAGAAACTGAGCTCAAACGCTTCTTGCCAGTTTGTGCAGCCCCTTGTGTTCTCAGAGGACATCAGATGAGGTGGTCTGGCAGTAACTCTGCAGGACTGGCTTTTACTGTGGTAAAATATATGTAATAGAAAATTGACCATTTTAATCCAATTGTCACCATCTCCCGTTCACGGAACACTTCATCTTGCAAAACTAACACTCGGTACCCATTAAACAAGAACTCCCGGGCGCCTGGGTGGCTCAGTCATTAAGCGTCTGTCTTTGGCTCAGGTCATGATCCCAGGGTCCTGGGATCGAGCCCCGCAACAGGATCCCTGCTTGGCGGGAAGCCTGCTTCTCCCTCTCCCACTCCCCCTGCTTGTGTTCCTTCTCTCGCTGTGTCTCTCTCTGTCAAATAAATAAATAAAATCTTTAAAAAAAAAAAAAGAACTCCCCATTCTCCCCTCCCTCTGGCCCCTGGGAATCAACATTCAGCTTTCTGTCTGTATTTATTTGATAACTCCTGGTAGCTTATTTAAGTGGAATCATTCCGTATTTGGCTTTTTGTCACTTAGCATGTTTCTTTAAGGTTCACCCAAGTGGTAGCATGTGTAAGAACTGTCTTTCTTTTTAAGGCTGAATAATATCCCCTTGTATGTGCACCCCACATTTTCTTTATCCATGCGTCCATCAGTGGACTTTGGGTCTGCTTCTGCCTTTTGGCTATTGCAAATAATCCCGCTATGAACATGGGTGTATTTCTGTATGATTTGTGTGCTCTACAAGTCCCTGGTTTACAGATTCTGACCAATCCCTGCCAAAGCCATTCCTGATCTCAATAAGTAATCTTGGTTAACTCCCACCTTATGAGATGTTCTACGATTCCTCTGGTATGTGCTCTGCCTCCTGCAACAAGCTAATAAACCTAACTTTGGTTACGTGTGTGTTCTGGGTGGCCTTTAGCAGGTGGGCTTTAGAAAGGTGATATCTGTAAAGCTGTGATAAGCACTTAAAAGAGCTGAATGTCTTCTCCCCCTTGACCACACTGGGAGCGGCTGCATAAGGCCCTCTCGTGAGTGGTATTATGTGCATTTACAGCCTCATCTCAGAGAATGAGCTCATGCCTGCTTGAGCTCTGAGCTCACCCCCTAGGAGATTGTGTAAAGCGGAGGATGGTGAGGTTGCAGGGCCAGAGTCAGACTCAGAAATGGTGCACCACCTGCTCTTTTGAAGGGAAATTTCTTGCCCCAGGGGCACCCAAAGTCAGAGGCCCAGCAATCGAAGTGACCCCCTTGAGAGAAGCTGGAGGAGAGGAGGCTTCAGGAGCCCCCATGCTCTGTAGAATGGGGAGGCCAGCGGAGCTCATCTCTGGCGAGCCATTAACCCATTTGCTAAGGGGCTTCTTCTCTCCCTGGATACCTCCCCTACTCTTCCCTCTCCTGCCCGGGGGGTAGGAGGAGGTGGCAAAGTTTAGTGGGAAGAGTAATTCTTTGGTGTTATCAACGTAAATCTGAATTTAAATGGCAGAAGAAGAACAGAAGGGGCTGCCGCAGAGAGGAAAGGAGGCGCTTCAGCAAAGGTAGAGAGGCAGGAAATGCATAAGTGACTGTGTGTGTGTGTGTGTGTGTGTGTGTGTGTGTGTGTGTGTGTGTGTGTGGTTAGCCTTAGATATGGTCCACAGGGGTCGTTCAGACCCAGACATGGGCTGTGTGTGTGGGGGGTGGGGTGTGAATGAAGAAGTCCTGATGGGCGCTCTTCAGCATCCTATCCTCCACCCCTTCTTTATCACACAAACTAAACATTTGCACGACCAAGTTTTTGCCCAGATTCTCACCCACCAGCCAAGCGCCTTGGACACTTCTGCAAGCCTATGGGGCAACAGATGTCTGTACCTATAACTTGGGTGTTGACCAAAAATTCAGCATGCATAGACCTTCCTTAAATCTCTCTTCCTGAATCCGTTCATCGATATTGCATATTGTTGACTACCTTTCATGTCCTCTGCTAGCATGTCTCCAGAGTAATTTCTCATTTATTCTCACGTCTTCATCGAGTTTTGGTGGGTTTTTCCATTGGGCTTCTTCTTATTGGCTGAGATGACTGCCCTTCGTGAAGGTTCTCCCCTCCCCCCCGCGGGCAGCTGCTGGGCAATTTGATGAGAGGAGGGACCCACCCCCTTATATGTGGCATGGGTATTCTTTACAGCGTCAGATTTCTACTGGTTGTCGGTTGTTGAACACAACTACAGAAAGTTCTTTGGGGTAATCAAGCCTCTCCCCTCATCTCCACTTTCTACGGAGCCAAAATATTGCAATGAAATACAAAAATTAGGATTCTAATAAGTAACTAAATCCAAAAAAACATCTGTGAGCTAGTAGCCCAGAGTCTGACTCTAGCATACTGTTTTAGGAATAAATCCGACACCTCCCCAAGTCTGCCTAACAAAATATCGTTTCCCATTAACAGCTTAGCAATTTGTTCGAGAGGCATGGAATCCCTGAACAAATGGGCCGTCAGGAAACTAATTAATGACACTCTGCATTAGACACATTCTTAACCTTAAAAAGCAGACGCTAACTCATAGCTGAAACAGAAACGCAAAATCATTTTAGGAACAACTTAACTTTTATTACTTAGTGCATACCAGGGGAGGAATACTTTGCGTTAAAAGCACTTACCTGACACGTCTATAAAACAATGGAGCCCAAGCTGGAAGATGTAGCGCACGGAGCCTTTAAAGAGGAACTGTCAGTAAACACAATAGAGATTTATGTTCTCAATTAAGCAATTCAGTTATTGGTTTAAGGGAGGGACCATTTCTCCCAGCAATTTAAAAAGCTCTGAACGCTAATTTTTTAGCCAATTGTACTCAAAAGTACGATGGTGGCTCAAAAAGGAGAAAAAGTTAGAAACACATTTCATGGGCTTTTTCTCTTGTCTCTGTTTGTTACTTCTTCAGATGGAATCATTTTTCAACGCCAGTGAGTATGCCATCTGTCTCTGTCCAGAGACCCTGAGAGTGGCCAGGAAAAGATCTAGGGGCTGTCGGCGTCTATATTAGTCGGAGCCCTAGTAGCGAAGAGGATGAAGCTCTTTGGTGTTATCATTTGATGAGGTTCATTCGCAAAGGTGGGGGTGCAGGGGAGCTGTACTGGAAAGTGCAGTGACCTGTGGCTTCGTAACTTCCCAGCTGCCCCCTCCCCCCCAGTGACATGGGAGGAAGCAGTTGCACTATGAGGAGGGACATACACATGCAGTTGGCCATTTTGAGAGAGTCAGGACTGTGTCCAGGGAGAGAGCCGGCCTCAGGTGACCTTGCGGGTAGGCCACCGTAAATAAGTACCCTGACCTCACCCTCCTTCCTCCTTCTACACTTTGTAGTGTGCCCTGTGGCTGAACCGGCCTAAAGCCAGAGGGTCTGAAAGTCTTGGTGAAATCTACCCAGGTAGGCCACCCAAGGTAGAGGGGCCAAAGGTGCACCTGGGGGGCAACGTTACTCCAACATTGTCCCAGCTTTCCTTGCCAACCTTGAGTCCTCTCACATACTCAGAGATCATACCTCTGCCTGCTCTCCTGTTCCATCCGCCTCTGTCACCTTTGCAGTTCCTCTTGAAGAGTCTGTTAATGGGCCTCTTCATTTTGAAGGCCGACACCATTATCCCATTACTTAACTTCCTGCTTTTAAACTTGGCTGTCGTGTTTTGGGTGCAGGTGACCCTTACCTTGCCCTCCATACCTGAGGAGACAGGCAGTGTGGCAGGGGTTACTGGAACCTGGGATGGCAGGCTGCTTCATCCTCCATACTCTGACCTGCCCATTTTGATGGATTTTCCAGTGAATTTTGTGTTTCATAATGAACCCATTCTTGGTACATTTCTGTCCTGGATGTGGCCATTTGACCACTTTAGGGGTCTACAAAGACAGAGTTACAACAGGAGATTTGTGAGGATCATCAGAAGTACACACCGGGAGCCAGTACACTCTGAGCATCTCTAGAGGTTCTTCAGCTGAGCCTGTGGATGAGGGTTCCCACGCAGGTCCCTCAAGACCCAGCTGTTGGGGGAGCGTGAAGATGCCCCCCCCCCCCGCACCGGGCAGCTCTGTCCACCTTCTCCATGCAGTTGCTTCGCAGTTTTGGCCGGACAAGAGGATGGCCAGGCAAAATGGCGGTTGTCATTTGCTCACTGGTTCATCTGAGCATGGGATGAATCACTAGTGTGATTTCTGGAGAATTAGAAAGAAGTGAAACTTAACTGTAGTTTGGACTTCTGGCTGAGCCTGATACAGCTGTGTGTGAAATTTGGGCCACAACAGAAGGACAGAAAACACACCAGCAAGGAGGGGAAAGGGCCTCAATTGTCTGCTTATGTCTGTCCATCCAGTGAGTGGTCTAATATGCAGGATTACATGCCAGGCATGAACGGGAAGGTCTAAGATAGTCTCTAGTGGTACTTGCATGACAATATTCCAGGGATCTTAAAAACAAACAAACAAACAAACAAACAAACAAACAAGCAGACAAGCAATGTTCCTGCTCTAGAGATGCTGAGACAGTTGGTCTGGGCTGGGGTCTCTGTACAGGGACTCTATGTGTCAGAGGTTAAGTGTCCACTCTGTGGTGCACAGGGTAGTGTGGACATGCTGTCTTGGTGGGGATGATGCCATTTACAGTCTTCATAACTTCAGGAAGCTGAGCAAGCAATGGAACTTTAATTTTCTGTAATGAAAACTAGTTTGTCAAGTTCCCATTCTGCTGAGTTAAACTTGGTTATTTTAGGTTAAAATTAGTCAATTCACAATCCTGTCTTCTTCGTTGGGTGGATTTACAGCATCAGGGGGTTGGTGACTACTCCTGGTGTGGGATGGGGCTGGTGGGAGATGTTCTTTCCCAGTCCACATCCACCGGATGTAGCCCTATCTGATGTTGGGGTCTCTCCTGCTTCCCTGCTGGACCCTGGTGGAAGTTCCCATCTTGTTCCCAGCCGTGAGGTTCACACTGCCCCTGCTGATAGTCTTGTTCTGGCTTCAAAGCCCCAGCAGGTCCACCTTCTCTCAAAGACCCAAGAAAAAATTTGTCTGCTTTCTGAGTTCTCTATATCCAGATGCGTGGAGACTCTGTGCAACCTCCTGGGTCCATCCTTCTAGGTACATTCATGTAGCCTCTCTCTCTAAATACAAATCTGCAATGTTTGCCATTAGGCTGGGGGACCTGGAAGGAACCTGAAGTTGCAGTTCAGTCCAAAGACTGCTGCAGAATCCCCTCTTGCTCAGGGGAAGTCAGTCTTTTGTTCTATCCAGGCCTTCAACTGACTGGACAAGGCCCACCCTCATTATGAAAAGCAATCTGCTTTATTCAAAGTCCACTGATTTAAATGTTAATCTCATCAAAAACACCCTCACAGAAAGATCCAGAATAATGTTCAACCACATACTTGGCACTGTTATATGTTAACATCAGTTAACATATAAAAATAACCATCACAGTGGCCCTGAACTCCAGAAGCCAACAGCAGTGTTAAAAGCATTGACTTGCTGATGACATGACTTGGGCCATGGTGACCCTAAGGAGGGCCTTACTTTGTGGTTCCCTCTCTTGGTGGTCTGCCACATCTATGCCTCAGACTGGAAGGACCCAGATCTCTCTAGCATCCTGAATTGTGCCTTTACTAGATCACCCCACCCTGCTTCTTCATCCTAAAATGGGAGAGAGAGATTGCCCTGGGGCTCTGCTTTTTCTCTGAGGTTGCCAGTTCAAAGGCATAGGATTAAAAATAGCCCTCTTTCCAGAGTCAGTCTGGATGAATTCCTCTGGGGCCTCTTCCGTGAAAGCACATCTGTCAGGGGCTTATGAGCCTGTCCAGTCCTGCCTTCCACTCACTAGTAGGTAAAGAGAAGTGAGTTGCTGTAGCAAATCGCCCGTATCCTTTAGGTATTTTATGTGACTTCTGGAAGCCATCTGCATTAGCTCCAGCTTCTATCCTCCACCTAAGAGGATGGGTCGTTGTAGGCTAGTTGTGTCTGAGAACTGCATAAGTTTGTTCACCTTCTAGAGACAAATGTTCACTCCACACTGGATCCTTTCTAATGACAGGGGTCCTTTGACCTTGGAAACTCTTTCCTTGGACAGAGACAGTGTGGCCAGGACTTGCAAGATAATAAAGGGAATTAAATCCAGATTGGAATCCCTGACCTGTACTTGCTTGTCCCCTGTCTGGGTCTGTGCTCATCCCTGTTGCTTCCCTGGGCATGGAGTGTGGGAGCCCAGCCCTTTGTCTTGGGTTGGGACAATTCTGAGGTGTAAGATTACCCTCCTGAGTTCCCCTGAGGGGTCAGCCTGAAACCCCCCTCTGCTTCACCTTTGCCTGAGATCTCCTCCTTGCTCAGCTTCCTCCTCTTCCTGTTCCGCTCCTCCCCCCTCCCCACACTGATCTTCCCAGGAGAACTGCCTTCGTAAATCACCGGTACCTGATGCCTCTTCCTCAGGTCTACTTCTGGGGAGTTTGTCCTAAGGCAGTCACCGAAAACTAGTCAAAAAGACAAAACCAAATGATTAAGTTTAAGGGGTGCTGGGAGCACAGATCAGGGACTGTGTGTGAATGTGTGTGTGTGACACACATGGGGAGAAAAGGGCATCAGGGAAGCTTTGGTGCCGCCATGATGTTCAGGAAGAGTTGCAGTGTCTCTTGTCTTCTGGCTGCCCGGCGTCTGAGCCCTTTACCTGAGTGGATCTGGCTAGAATTCAGGCTGCATGTCTCACCATGGAAGTTGAAAAGCCCGATTTAAGTCCCCCAGACTTGCCCAATTGGACAGATCTGTCTGAAACTTGGCACTATGGCCGATGAGTCACATTTCTTGGATTGGTGATGGTGACAGTGTGGGGGCACAGTCAGCCTGCGGGGGGTGGAGGGTGCTGGTGGTGGCCTTGGCAGCGCATACCCCGATTGCTTCTGGTGGCTGGTGTTGGCAGCAGAAGGGTCACCCCTGCACTGTTTTGCACTGCAATCTTGGCCATGGTTCTGACTGTACTTTCCTTCATTCCCAACCACCTGCTCATGTTTCTCAGTGATGCTGGGAGCTCCCTGACACCCTCTGATAGGCTGTTTTACTGCTTAAGTCACCCGGAGGCAGATTTTGTTGCAGCCAAGAGCCCTGACTGGTCCTTGAGTCAAAAGTTTGGGGAGGATGGAGGGAAAGGATGGCGGGGGGGCATGTGAAGAGCCATGGAGGTAGAAAGGGTACCAGGAGCTATGAAGTTTGATGTTTATGGGGGATGGAGTCAGGGATGAGCTGCAGAGGCCAGTGCAGAAGGATCTCATGGGCTCTGCCATGGAGACGGGCCTTATGTTTCTGTTGCTTTTTCTTCCAAATGTAACCCAGAAGGGGAGATAGGCCTTCAACACTCAGTGACCTAAACTCTTCAGCCATAAAATAAATTGTAATATATTTAATTTTCAAATGAACATTCTGTCACATCTGCTGCCTCTAACTTCCTGGATCCTTGGTTCCAGAACTAACTGTGGAGAAAAGGCCCTGATTTATCTTGAATTCCAACCTCTCTGACATAAGAGGAGCCCAGGTAATGGAATGGGGTTCAACTTTTCTTTCCTTTCCTTTCCTTTCTTCTTTTCTTTTCCCTTCTCTTCTCTTCTCTTTTCTTCTTCTTCTTCTTCTTCTTCTTCTTCTTCTTCTTCTTCTTCTTCTTCTTCTTCTTCTTCTTCCTTCTAAAAAATTTATTTGGGGACGATCATTTTCAAAGCAGTCCACATTTTATGTCTAATGTGGACACATTATGTTCATCATCTCATTTTACAGATGAGGAAATGGGGCTCAGATGACTTAAAGGTTTTTTTGAGGTGGCCCAATGACAGAACACGAATGCTGCTATGTGAACCCAGACCTTCTAGCTCCACAGCATTGAGACTTTCCCCACGGGCTCACTGAAGATTTTATTTGCAGGTCACGTTCCAGTGTCCAGTGTGAAATACGGCTCACCTCCAGTGTGGTGATGAGGCATCAATCTTATTTCTTCTGTGTCTTTCCAGTTTGGATGTGAGAGAAGGTATACATTCATCAGGGACACCTGAGACCACTGTTAACGATCCAGCTCTAACTGACCCAAAGCCTCAGGGCTCGTGGTTACAGGTGGATCTAACCTTGGCAGCGAGGGGGCTGATACATGACAATGACATCACCCATAAGAGTGAGATGCTATGATTTCCATGTTTGCATAGATCAAAGCCTTTTACTAGTATCCATGAGCAGTGAGCTGCTGAGGACATGAAACTGTTGGGAGAAAATTCACATACTAGTACTGGTAATAGTCACCATTTACTGAACGCCTGCCCATTCTGTACCAGATACCATCCTAGGTACTTATATATATGGTATCCATATAATCCATGCAAAATGCAATGAGGTAGGTGTGGACATGCCCATTTTACAAATATGGAATTCAAGGTTCAAGATGGTTAAGTCCTTTGTCTGAGGTCATGCAACTGGTAAGTGGGAAAATTGGGGCTCAGACCATTCCATCTGACTCCAAAGTTCATGCACCTCATCTACAATCTTGCTACTTAAAGTGAGGTCCTTGAGCCATGCAGGGTCCCAGGCTTCACCCTAGACCCAGCTAATCAGAATTTGCATTTCAACAAGATCCCCAGGTGAACATGTCTGTTCACATTAAATTTCAAGGCACTGTTCTGGGCTACGCTACCTGGGCTTCATCCTTTCAGGGTCTTGTGGATGCAGTTCTGATTGCCATTGTCTCAACTGAACATAAACAGAACGGAGTCTCATGGAACTTTTCTTTCCCTCTCATGTGGAGAATTGTTCCACGTTAGCCCATAGCTTATGTATAGGTTTTTTGTTTTTTTTTTTTGGCAGAGAGAGAGAGAGAGAGAGAGCACAAGCAGGGGGAGTGGCAGGCATAAGGAGAAGCAAGCTCCCTGCTGAGCAAGGAACCTGATGCAGTACTTGATCCCAGGACCCTGGGATCATGACCCCAGCTGCAGGCGCCTAACTGAGCCACCCAGGCGTCCCTTACGTATAGGTTTTTTTTTTTTTAAGATTTTATTTATTTATTTATTTTGACAGAGAGAGACACAGCGAGAGAGAGAACACAAGCAGGGGGAGTGGGAGAGGGAGAAGCAGGTTCCCCCTGAGCAGGGAGCCCGATGAGGAGGGTTCCATCCCAGGACCCTGGGATCATGACCTGAGCCGAAGGCAGACGCTTAACGACTGAGCCACCCAGGCGCCCCCTTTTATGTATAGGTTTTAAACCAAGGAGGATGGGGGCCAAAGCAGTATTGGGGAGGGCAGCCAGGCCTGTTTTATTCGTCTTGGCCAGCAGGGGGCGCCTGCCGCATTTGCCGGCTTCTCTAGCTGCAAGGAAGACAGACGGGAGGCTCAGACCCTGGGAACATGGAGTGTCATGTGCGGAGTAGATCAGGCCGAGGTGGAAACTCTCTGCTTTCTCGGGATCTGGCTCTGTAGCTCTGTGGCGCAGAGGTGTTGGGGGACTTTTGTCAATATGTGTGTTTCCGGGTAAACAACGGGATTAACCCCCGGATGATCCCAGGTGCTCCTGGGCAGGCTGTAAACCCGCAAGCACCCGGAGGCAGGAGCTTGTGGTCGCGGGCAAGGGGCCTGGGTTCTGACTCTACCTCTGCCACAAACTCACAGTGTGATTTTGGTTCCTGGTTCCTTTCTCCACCTTAGTTCGCCCAGCTCTCTGAGGACTCACCTCGAAGGTCTTTTCAAGCTGTAACATTCTATGAAGCCATAATCTAAAAGCCCCGGGAGAACACACTCTCTATTTAAAGGAATTTTTTTGTTAAACGAAACTGTGCGAAGCTAATTATCACTCCTTAATTCATCCATTTTTATAGCTTTCGCTTTTTTTTTTTTTTGCCTAAGTTTTTTTCCAGGTACAAAAGTGAGTATTTAAAATATGAAAAGAAATCACAACAAAACACAAATTTGAATAAGTGGCCAAATACCACAGACATCCTCAAATCTAGAAAGATGGCATAATGTTTACTAAATAATTGCCTAACACACCTTTATAGTACTTAACATCTTCCTACTTTTTTTGGCTTCATATTCTTTGATCATCTCTCCATAGAACTGTCATTTTTCATACAAAGAATTTAAAGGATAATCTATTGTTTCTGCTAACAGTTGACCAAAATTTAAGGTGTATTCTTGAGATGTGTTTTGTATCAACCACCTGACTTCAGATATTCACATACTCAATGTTCGTAGTATTGCTACAGGATTGCGCTTTTCAAACAGGAAATCCGAAAATGTTATTTCACCCAATTCCCATCAACACAGAGAAAATGTATGGTGCATTTATAACGCCATACACAGCACTCTTGAGTATATTTTTGAAAGGAGAGAACTTCCATTCTGACAAAATGTCGGTGAGCATTCTGGCTTCTTCCAGCATCACTTGTATACATGTGATGGCTCGAGAACTTTCTCACAGGTTGACTTCTGGCTCAGCACTTTCAGACCCATTTCTCCTCCATTCTCCATTGATGTCTGCTGCCAGGTGCAGTAGGACATGTTCACAGTGTGACGGAACGGGTGGTCCTCCACCTTCATGAGAGGATGTCGCCTGAGTTAGCATGTAGACTATTCTGGAAGCCGTTCTCGCACTCTTGCTGTCTCCAAGGCTCTGGATGAAATCCGGGCTGAGATTCCATCATCACTGCTGAAGAAAGTCCGCAGAGGGAACAGGGCAGGCCGCTGGCTATGGCTGAACAAGGCTTTGATCTTCCCCAGGGAAGGTTCCAGTGGAGGATGGGGCCACTGGAAAAGCTTCATTTTGTGGCTTTCATTGTTCACCTCCTTTGAGTGGGTTCAAACCTCAGTGTCATTCCCCTTCTATCAGTTGTGTCTTTTCTTCCCACTAACTCTTTTTTCTCACCACATGCCCAAAGTCTGGAACTGTGGGTGGGCTTGGGATGGAAGTAGTTGCATCCCACTTTCCCTCTCTCTTCAAACCACAACTTGAAGGATTAGTATAAAAGGAAGCCAATGTTTTGGTTCTTCCATTCTCTCAAGAGTATTTCCCAGTTAGGTCTTCCTGCTTCTCACCTGTGGTGGTGATTTTTTGCCTATTTATTTATTTTTTTAATTAAACCTTCTATAAGGACGTGGTAAGCTGAATTCAGAATGAGGGTAATTCTATAGGACAAATGATGTGACTTCTTCAAAAGAGAAACGGCATAAAAAAATTGGGGTAGGGAAGTAAGTTTTAGAGGAGAAGAAATTTAAGAGGCAGATCAACTGGATGCCATGCGTGGACACTGTTTGGATCTTGAGCTGAACAAATCGCCTATGAAAAGGGTATTTGTGAAACACGTGGATGGGACATTTGGACGTAGTCAGGAGATCAGCTGATGCCAAGGAAGTTTTGTTAATCAGGCTAGATGTGCTGATAGTGTAAATGATGAGTCAGCAAACGGTCACCTCCTTACTACCCCCTGTCACCCCAGTGGTAGGGGATCTACAGGGAGGGTGGGGGCAGATGCACAGATCCAGAGAGGAGAGCGTGACGGTCCCAGCAAGGGGGTGGCCACAGGGCTAGTGGGAAGGGGTGACCCATAGGACCACTTTCTCTTTCCTTTCCACCCATCGTCTCCTCCCCTTAAGGTTATACCGTTTCTTGCCCTCAGCCTTTGCTTACTGTGTTGCCTCTTCCTAGAAGCCTTTTCTTTGGCTTTACCCTTCTCTAGAGTCCATCCCATCCCACCTTTGGCCTGCCTCCTCCAGGGAGCTTCCTCCACCGTCGGCCCCTTCTCTGAAAGCCTGTTGTATTCCCACTGAGTGCACGAGCATGGACGTACAGGTCAGCCCTTGGTCACCTGCTCTTCTCCAACTGGGGGCTGGGTCTGATGCATCCCTCCTAGCGTGCATGTTCAGAAAAGTTTTGCTGACGGAGAAGCACACGAGGCAAAGACAATTTATCCCAGAAAATGCATGTGCACAGAGATGGGGGTGGCCCCAGCAGTGCCTGTAACCAACGGAAGGGGGTGTGGAGGCAATGAAAACACCAGGTGGGGACCTGCAGATACCCTGGAGGATAATGAGTAACGTGGCTTTTATCATGTCTCCCCCAGACACTGGCACTTCCGAGATGCGCTCCTCAGTGAAGAGGCAAGACTCCTGGCAGAGAAGATGTTGATCTGCTCTACTGCAGTGGTTTGCACCCCTGGTTACGTGTCAGGATCCCATGGAGGGGGTCTTCAAAGGCAATCCTCATACATGGCGTGCCTCACCTCTTGCAGATTAATTAAAACAAAATCTCTGGGGGGTGGGGACCCAGGCTTCTTATTTTTAAAAACCCATCCAGGTGATTCCATTTGCAGCCGAGGCTGAGACGCCCTGGGCTGCGGGACTCTTTGCCCCACGAGAGAGCTGGGGTTTAACGGAGTCATTTACAATGCTGCCAGATGATCCTTGTTGGCTGTGCCAACAGAGAGAACAAGCTTCGAGTTTTTTATTTCTATAAAATACAGTCAGTAGTCCCAACGGTAAACAAGGGAAGGTTCTTAAAGCCATATGCTTCAGGAGAAAATTGGGGTCTGGGCTTAGCTGCCAAGTGGAGAAATTCAAAAGAATGGAATGGAAGTCTCTTTGCAGAAGGGAAAGGGGCTGAGCAGTCATTTCCGATGTTTTGAAGTTCCTGGTTCTGGGAGGGAGCCTGGAGCCGGGGGTGGGAGGGACAGTGGGTGAGAGGGCAGGTGGCAGGGGAGCTGAGCGAGCGCGTCTACCCTGGGATCTGTAGTCCCAGGAAGAACTCTGGTCACCTGAGGGGGACTCGGCTGCCTGGAGCCCAAGGTTCTTACCTTCCACTCCCCTCTACCTCGGGGCAAAGTGTCCCTCTCCCTGGGGGTCCTGATGCCCCTCTGTACCACTGCCAGTCCTTGCCACGCGGATATGACCTAGTGGGGATGGCTGGCAGCTGGGCAGGGCACCTGTGGAGGACTGAAGGGTGCCAGAAAAAGGAGGAGAGTACTAGCCAGCTTGGGGACCCTCCTCTGCTACTGTGGCGGGGCCTCCCTCCCTCTTAGCGCTTGCTACCCTGTGTGACCACTGAGTGCATAAAAGAGCTGAATTACTTAGATGACACTTGAGGTACAAAAAGTGACACATTTCCTAATTTTTCTAACTAATACAAAATCCAGCTCTGAGATTCAGCTCATAAAGAAACTGGTCCAGGCATTTCTGGGCTTTCCATAGACAAGTACCCTGAAGCTTTCATATCCACCATAGTTGCCTGTTTCCCTTTCTTTCCAACCCCCCACCCCCGAAAGATTTTGAGAGAGAGAGATAGTGACAGCACAAGCAGGGAGGAGAGGGAGAAGCAGGCCCCCCGCCGAGCAGGGAGCCTGATGTGGGGCTTGATCCCAGGACCCTGGGACCATGACCTGAGCCATAGGCAGACGCTTAACGACTAAGCCACGCAGGTGCCCCTGCTTCTTTGCTTCATCTGCTAATGACGTTGCTGCTTCCCTGGGAAGTCTGCTGTGATGATGTTCTAGTTCCCAGCAGAAGGAGAAACCCAAACCCTTCCCCTTAATGCAGCTGATCTCGAATCCCTAATGTTCAACGGGGCCAACACCTCACCTTAGACTAGCTGTTCTCACCTGGACTCACCTGGGGAACTTGAAACACGACTGGTGACTGGCTCTTACCTCCGGATTTCCTGATTTAATTGGCTTAGATGTAGTCTGGGCATAGTGACTTAAGAGTTCCAGGTGCTTCTAACCTGTGGTCAAGATTGAGAGCTGCTGCCAGCCCAATTCCTCTTTGCTGAGCATAGAGAAGGTTCACAAACCCGGCGGCAGAGAGGGAGTGGCTACTGTTAACACAGGACGCCAAGGCTCCCACCTGCCCAGATCTGGTGTCTTTTAAAGCTTTGTGCAGGCTGGAGGCAGCAGGTGCAGGCTGGCCCACAGGGACCAGAGTGAGATCACTTGCCCAGATTTTTGGACACAAAAGCTTACTCATGCACTCATCTGGTCGGTAAAAGAAGCCCAAGGCTTCAGACGGAAAGCCCTAGCTGTCTCTTTGGGGGAATAAGACACAGTTATTTCTAAACCAGGTTATATTATATTTCTGACAAAGCATGCTGCTATGCCAGTTTACTTGTCTGTATGTGCCTTGAGCGGCACTCCCCTGAGACTGGTGACCAGGTCTGGGAATTTGCTGCTATGTCCCTCCTTTATAGGACAGAACCCGGTGCTCAACCGGTTGTTGCAAGAAGAGATGAATGCCTTAATGGATGGACGGATGGGTGGGTGGGGACATGATGAGTATATGGCCGGAAGAACCAGAATCACTGCTTCCTGAGAGGCTCCGGAGACCCAGCTCCGCACTCAGGGTTTATGGTTCTTTACAAAAGCCAGAATGGGAGGGAGGTCTGAAAGCAGAGCATCCCATAAATTCAAATCTTAAAAAGGCCAGAATCTCAGAGTCCTGGAAAGTTTTATTTTAGCTATTTATGTCATTGAAGTCTAAGTTTTTATAAGAGGAACCACTGCATGTCAGCCTCTCTGTCTTGTGATATGCAGTCCCAACGACTGGGGAGGGGAGAGAAAGCACATTCCGAAGAAAGCCATCAATCTCAAAGAGCGACCTTTCAGATACGATTTATCAGAGAAGGAAAAAAATGCTACAATGAAAGGACTAAGATTTCGCTCTTCCATTCTTATCCAGCTACCTTTATTCCTGGAGGAAAGATCTTTGAGCTGCCTTTTATTCCATCATTGTGAAGGCCTTCTCTCTTTAACCTGTGCAGAGGGGATCCCCCAGGGGAAAGAGACGGGAAGGTGTGAGGTGGCTCTTGTCAACTCCTGTGCTCACCTGGTGGCTTCATTCCGGCCGTGCCTAAGCAGCGTGCAGCCCTGTAGACTTCTCACCCTGCCGCACAGTCTGCCTTCTGCTAGGGACCCAGGCCTGTCTGGAGGACCATGTCTTGGGTGACTGGCAGCCTCTCTTGCTTGCCCTATGGACGCTTCCAGAACCTGATGTCATTCAGGCCTATGGAAAGAGGGGTGAACTATTCAGTAAGAACCCCTGGGTCAGCAGGTGTGTTCTACACTCTGATTAGCAATCATCTCTGACCCCTGACCCTTGCTTTGGCAGGGACTGAGCCCACCGAACCCTGTTTTTAGGCATTGTCATGAACTGGAATCCCTGGAGAGGAGTCAGTGCTCTGCCCCTGTTTGAGGTAGTGAGTGCATGAGATGATGGTGAGGTCTGAACACTGAACTTCTCTATGGAGGGACAGTCAGCTGTCCTCCCTCAACCCAGACAGTGCTGGATGCTAGCACCGTAAAGGACTCGGTGAACCCAGGAAGCATGTGCTATTTCAAGGATGTGAACTTTCTTGTTGGGGTCCTGCTCTGTGCCAGGCTCTGTGCTTTACACATTTTGTCTTCTTTAATCTTACAGAAGAGGACACAGAGTCCCAGGGTCATACAACTAGCAGGTGAAGGAGCCATGTTTAAAAGCTTGGCCTGTGATGCCAAGCCCAGTGATGGACATCAGAGGCCCCTGCAGAAATTCCTGAGGCTCCACAGGGCACGTGTAGGAAGGGTGGGGGGAGGGGCACAGAGGCAGAGCCTGGTCTTGAGAGGCAGTGTCAGGGTGAACAGAGCCCTGATAATCTGAGACTCACAGTGAATGCCAAGAGCAGGTGGGCTCAAGGGCCTATTTAATTTTGTCTGCAATTAATTGAACAAGGACATGGTTTGCCTGCTGTTTGGGGCAAGGTTGATAGATGGACTGAGAGAACACTAGTTTGCTTTCTCTCTCTGTGGGGAGCATCAGTTCATGTACTGACCCAGTTTGGATGGGAGAACCAATACAACGGATCATTGACCAGACCCTCAGAGACAAACTGTATCATTTAGATAAAATAAAATGAGTTTTAGCATGAATAACTCCCAAGTTCACTATTCGGTCCTTAACATCCACTAGACAGGTACAAATCAGTCAGAAGAGGCAGAGTTTAGGCTCTACCCAAAAAAGGCTGAAAGGTTTTAATCTCCGTGCTCATCAGCTCATGGGCTCTGCTAGGAGAAATATAGCAGAACCAGAGAAAAGATGGGTGTTTTCGCTCTATGGAGATCTCATCCTGTGGGTTGGGTTGTACTGTTCAGATGGTGTTTGGTCAATCAAAACATTCATTCAGATTCTGGTCCAAGATGGCCATATAGGAAGACCTTGAACTCACCTCCTCTATGGTCACACCAAACCTACAAGTCTTTCTAAAGTGATTCTTCGGGGCGCCTGGGTGCCTCAGTCAGTTAAGCATCTGCCTTTGGCTCAGGTCATGATCCTGGGGGCCTGGGATCGAGCCCCATGTCAGGCTCCCTGCTTAGCAGGGAGTCTGCTTCTTCCTCTCCCTCTGCCCCTCTGCTCGTTCTCTCCTTCTCAAATAAAAAAATAAATAAAGTCTTAAGAAAAATAAAATAAAGAGATTCTTCCTGAAGAGGATCTGAGGGCTGACTGAACAGCTTCTGTACAACAAAAAACAGAATGGCAACAGAGAAGGGACCCCCTCCTCTGACACTGGGAACTGCAGTGCGGAGGGATAGTGCTGAGGGAAGGAGAACATTTGTCTGCTCTGAGGCACAGGAAAAAAGCTATGGTTTACGAGAGCAGCTAGCGTATTAAAGATTCAGCTCCAGAACTCTGCCAGGTGATGGAGGAACTGCTGGAACTCTCTCTGGGGTGGAGGGACTGACAAACGCCATGGTTCACATTCTCCCTTGGCCTCGAAAGAGCAGACAGGAGCAAGTTCTGGGCACCATAGCCTGAGGGCCACCTCAGTGAGCTCTGGGCCCCTAGGCCCACCAGCCCAGCCATCCCACCAAAGTGACCCCAGTCCAGCGTACAGTGGGACATATCCCTAGTCAGCGCTCATTACAGCTCAGGCCATTGTGCCAAGGTGCCACAGGTGCAAAGCACTCCAGAATACTTCAGGCCCATACCACTTCAGCTCTAGATGGCTTGCCAGGGCACCCCTCGCACAGAGCACTCTGGGACCTCCTGGCTCACACTGGCTTAGGTTCCAGCCACTTGGCCAGGGTGGCCCTTGCATAGAGCACCCTGGGACAGCTTGACTTACACCCATTTTAGCTATAGCTGTCCTGCCAGGGTTCTCCCTGCACAGAGCATTTTTGGGGCCCCCTAGCCCATGACGCATCTGGGATCCAGCTACCTGGCAGGGTGCCCTCTATGCAGAGAGCCCTGGGACACCCCGGCCCACTCCCACTTCACCCCCATGCCATCCCGCCTGGGCAACCCCAGCATAAAGTGCATGGGACCCCCAGCTCATGCCGACCACAGCTTCAGCTGGCCAGCCAAAGTCACCAGGCACCTATAGTCTACACAAGGGATGACCATACACAAGACCATTCTTTCAAGTCCAGGAGAAGTCGCTGTTTTGCCTAATTCATGGAAACAAATACAGAAAGTCAAGCAAAACAGAGGAATATTGTCCAAATAAAGAACAAGTTAAAATCCTCAGAAAAAGAAGTAAATGAAACAGAGATAAGCAAAATGCCTGATAAAGAGTTTAAAGTAATGATCATAATGATATTCACTGGAGAGAAAAGTGGAAGAAAAGCATTCATTCATTCACTTATTCAGAAATATTCATAAGCATCTGCCAGTGCCAGGCACTCATGGATTTCTTAATCTCATGCAGAGACTGGTAATAAACAGATGCAAAAATAACAAGGTGGATTCAGATGCCAATATAAATGCATGACAAACCTGAAACAGTAGGGTATGTCAGAAAGTAGCTGGTGAGTGGAGGCCACTTTAGATTGAGTGGCCAGAAAAGCCCTCTTTGAGGAGGTGACGTCTGAGCTGAGGTCTGGATGACAAGAAGGAGCCAGTCATGCAGAGAGCCAGGCAAAGAGAATAGCAGTGGTCAGCCTGAGGCAGGAATAAACCTAGTGTGTTTGAAGAACAGAAATAAGGAATTGAGCGCTAGTTCTAAATTGATGGGAACTATGGCAGGGATGGCTAACTGAGCTCTTTCTTCTTCTGGGCACCCAAGGCTTCTATATTTCCTAGCCACCCTTGTTGTTGGGGGTGACAATCTGATTAAGTTTCAGCTCATGGCATGTGAGTGTAGGTGATAGATGCCACTTCCAGTCCTAGCCTGTAAAAAACCCCCATGCCTATTTGCATGTCCCATTTTCTTCTGCTGGTTTGATGGAGATGAGCAAGGTATTAGGTGCCATGTTTTGGAGACTTGAAAAACTACATTGTTAGTTTATTTTTTGGAAAGGCAGGTCATGATTCCTGTTTTGGATACATTAGGTTAGCCATGCTATTTAGAAGCCACAAGAGTTTGCCCACTGTGAAGTTAGAAAGTGCACAGTCTGACACCAGCTGCAAGTTTGGAGACTTTTAAAACCACCTTCATATTTGACAATTTATTAGGTGGACTCTTAGAATTCCCTGAAAGCTGTTATACTCATGTTTATAGTTTATTATAAAGAAAGAATGCAGATTAAAGTCAGCCAACAGAAGAAGCTCATAGCAGAGTCCAGAAGCGCCTAACATGGAGCTTCCATTCTCCTTTCCCTGTGAAGTCAGGACAGCATGTATCTCTAAGTTTCAGTTGTGTGACTGTATGCATGGAGTATTGTCAACCAGGGAGCTCATCTGGGCCTTGGCGTTCGGAGAGCTCCATCACATAGGCATGGATGACTGCTCATGTGGCTGATCTTAATTTCCAGTCTCTCTGGTTGTGCTGATACCATGTAACCTAAATCACATTGGTAGATGAGTTGGTGTGATCCAAGGCTCTCAGGCAAATAAAGACACTCCTGTCAGTCAGGACATTCCAAGTGCTTGAAGGAAGAATATTACTAGTATTTAATGGAATGCTTAATATGCATTAAGACTTATGTTTGCATTGTGCATAAAACTCTATGAGCTATCTTCTCCCTGTAAATTCTCCATTTTATAAAAATTACTAACATTTAGTAAGCGCTTAATATGAGTTAAGACTAGTGTTCACATTATGCACCCGACTCTGTGAGGTGTCTTCTCTATTAAATTCTCCCTATTACAGTAGAGGCATTAAGTCTTAGGAAGGTAAACTAGTGGGACCAGGGCCAAACTGGATTCACTCCACATCCACCTGACTTCAGAGCTCATGAAATTAAGTCCTGGGCCACACAAGTTTCTGTCTGGTCACTGGGGACTGAGGAAGGAATGGGGCGTCCTTAGTGGAGACGAGAGGTGTTTTCTCTAGAGCCACCATTTGGAAGCAGATGTAGAACTGCTCTGTGTAGCAGCAGAGGGCAGACCCAGAGCCTACACTGGTCTACCAAGAAGATTCCCTTTGACACAGGGGAGACTTCCTGGGATCTAGTGTTCTCTGAGTTAGCCACCTGTTCAGGCTGATGAGCCACGGTCACGGTGGATGGATATCCTCCTTCCAGTTCATTTTGCTTCTTCTCAGATGTGCGAGGCTACTCCTGGGGCCCAAGCTTTAGTTCCCTCTATGCTTTCTGGGCCATTAAGTGTAGTCCAAATACTACATGCCCCCAATCCCTTGGGTTTTTCTTCTTGTATCTTCGGTTTTCTTAAATGGAAATCAGCCCATCACTAAGCTGCAGCCGGGTGGATGCCACATGGTTGTTGCTGTGTAAGGCTACACGGAGCACTAACTAGGTGCCAGGTGCTGTGTTTGGTGCATCTCAATAATTCAATAACGTGGGTATTATCATTCCCATATAAGGGTGAGGAGACCACAGAAAGATGAGGTTGCAGAGCCCGGATTCAAACTCCAGCTGGCCTGGCCACAAAGCTTATCCATGTAACTGTATATAACTGCCCGGGTGCTGGGGTTACATTCCTTGTGGTTGTCCAGACTCCCTTGCAAGTTGTCTTGTCAACCTCATTGGTTAATTATGGGATTGCTGTTTTTCTTCCCTTAAGCCATTAGAGAAAAACAACTAGCTATTGATGTTTTGGTGAAGGTCCAACAGCAGATACGTCAGCTCTTTCTGAACAATAATAGCTAAAGATATTAGCTGAGGACAAACGTGGGTTTTCCTTGAACATCAGCTCTGGGCCGTGGGGGATAGACACCTGCCCACGTCTGCAGCCCCCAGTATTCCTGCTGACCTTGACATTCAGCCAGATATCAGGCTGGATGGTGCAGGGTGGGTGTGTGAGCGCTCATGTCTAAATAACCGAGTCTTCCCACTCATGCTGTTTTTTTCTACGATGCTTTGTGACTGGAGCACTGTTCAGTTAGCAAAGCGTAAACAATATTCCATAATCCCAAGTGATTTTCCTGTCAAGCCTGGAGGCACACAAGACTGTGCTATTGTTCCCATTTTACAGGTGAGAAAAACAAGACCTGGAGAGTCAGAGTAAAATGCCCCAAGTTACATAGTGGGTTCATGGCCGACTCCCACCTGCTTTCTGCTCTAGCACGCTGCCAGCCAGCCTTGCCCACAGGCCCAGAGACGGGAGTCCAAACTCTTTCCAGAGTGGAGAGGTGAGTGGGGAGGAGGAAAAGTGGAGATAGCAGCTATTGTGTTTCTTTACGAGAAACATTCTACAAAATTTGATTCTTCCCAGATCCAAACCAAGCATGGCAGCTGGGTTAGTATCTAATTCTTAGGCTTGACCATGCATGGAGGGAAATGGGATATTGAATGCTTATAAGGTGTTATTGTCATGTTAATGCGGGAGCTTGGAGTGATTACACTGTGAAATTTACCTGGCAGCTCAGCAGTGAAATTGCAGCTAATTAATTTTGCCTGACTTGATGGAATCCTCCTCATTCTTAATCCTCTCTCTGCTCTTTGCCAAAAGATGAATGAGGGGGATGCGGATGAAATGTAACTTGCAAAGTAGCTTCTATGTGTGGCTGCCTGGCATTTCTCCTGTAGCCCACACTGGGTTTTCAAGCCTAGAATTCTCTTTTCGTGGGGTCTGGATAAAAAGAAAGCTGGAGGCTCTTAGGGGGTTTCATTCATTTCCAGCAGAACTGCAGAGGAATTGAAAATGAGGAGTCTGAAACAGGAAGAAGGAGATTTGAGTCCATTTTTGTAGAATTGATGGAGAAATTCAGAGAATTTTTTTTTTAAAAAAAGATCTTATTTGTGTATTTGACAAAGAGAGCGAGCGAGCGAGCGAGAGCACAAATAGGCAGAGCAGCAGGCAGGGGGAGAGGGAGAAGCAGACTCCCCACTGAGCAGAGAGCCAGATGTGGGGCTCGATCCCAGGACCCTGGGATCATGACCTGAGCTGACATCAAGAGTTGGACGCTTAACCGACTGAGCCACCCAGGTGCCCCAAAATTCAGAGAATTTTTTTTTTTAAAGATTTTGTTTATTTATTTGACAGAGAGAGACACAGTGAGAGCAGGAACACAAGCAGGGGGAGTGGGAGAGGGAGAAGCAGGTCTCCTGCCGAGCAGGGAGCCTGATGTGGGACTCAATCCCAGGACCCTGGGATCATGACCTGAGCCGAAGGCAGACGCTTAACGACTGAGCCACCCAGGCGCCCTCAGAGAATTTTTTTAGAGCCGGAGGTGTTCGTAGAAGTCATCTATTTTGTTCCAGCACTCTCTTATAAAATTGTGGCAATCTTTGAGTTAATTTGGACCGAGCCCTGGGAAATTGACCTGAAATGGGCAAGCTTGGATGAAGGCGCATGGCTATTGTCTATGTTTGGGATGGCCAGCCCAAGGGTAGAGGGTGATCTGAAAATGATCTGGGGCTGCAGCCATGGGGAGCAGCATCTGATCCAGACAGGTTCTTTAGAGATGACTAAACCATGATTGACCATATCTTGATGCTTTGGATGGTGGAGGGACCCCCTGTTGGGCCAATGTTGAGGTTCCAACCTGGGCTGCTGCAACACTGTAGGTCTCAAACTGGGGGTGCAGGGCAGCAGATGTCCCAACAGCTGTGATAACATGTTCCCAAGGCATGCCAAGGCTCCTTTTGGGGAATGTTTTGCTGATCAAAATGAGGGCCCTTCCAAGCCAAAGCCATTTCTTTTTTCTTTCTTTCCTGAGCCCTGTCTTAAAGTGTTCCCACCCACATTCTGTTCTGTAGCTTGGGTAAGTGATGAGAAGCAGTCTTCCCATCTCTCTCTATTCTTGGTGCCCTGGCCACTGGTCTCTACCCCTCGGAATGCCAGTGCACAAAGAAGGGCAGCATTTCTCAAGATAAGGGACTTGAATTTATAAGTGTTGGGGAATCACTGAAGGGTTCCCCCTCCACTAGATTCTTTTTAATTTAACAACTTTTTGTTTTACAGTAGCTTTTAGATTTACAGAAAAATTGCCAAGATAGAACAGAGTATTCCCATGGACCCCATACTCAGTTTCCCCTATCATTAACATCTTATATTAATATGTTATATTGATCACAATGAGTGAATCGATATTGACATATTATTAGAAACTAAAGCCCATACTTCATTCGGACTTCCTGAGTTTTTACCTAAGGTCCCTTTTCTGTGTCAGGATTTATTTCATCAGAGATATCATGTTACATTTAGTTGTCATGCCTCCTTAGGCTCCCTCTGGCTGTGAGTTTCTCAGAGCCACCAAAGGGTTTTAAACAAGGGTGCTATCTGGTCAGATTTGAGCTTTGTAAAATTCTGGGACTAGAGTGATGGAAGGTGGGTGTCCTTTCAGAGATGAGCCTCAGGGTATAAAGGATGACGGGTGAACTTCTGGCATCTGGGCTCAGACCCTTAGTCTGTGAGGCAGGGATCTGGGGAGGTGGGCTACCTCCCACGTACAGACCCACGTTCTGCTCCTGCTAAAAGCATGTTAAGAAATCTATTCCTTTTATCTCAATTTTTGAGATTTATTATTGTATAGTTGTGTTTCCTATTTCATTCTGTCTTTGGTTTATTTTAATTTTTCTCCTTTTGTCCCAAGCAGTGTTGCCAAAGTTCTATGTTGTCAATTTCTTTAAAGAACTACCTTTTGTCAACAGATGAATGGATAAAGAAGATGTGGTCCATGTATACAATGGAATATTACTCAGCCGTCAGAGAGGACGAATACCCAACTTTTACATCAACATGGATGGGACTGGAGGAGATTATGCTAAGTGAAATAAGTCAAGCAGAGAAAGTCAATTATCATACGGTTTCACTTATTTGTGGAACATAAGGAATTGCATAGAGGACATTAGGAGAATGAAGGGGGAGAAATCGGAGGGAGAGATGAACCATGAGAGACTATGGACTCTGAGAAACAAACTGAGGGTTTTAGAGGGGAGGTGGGGAGGGGGGATGGGTTAGCCCGGTGATGGGTATTAAGGAGGGCACATACTGCATGGAGCACTGGGTGTTGTACGAAAACAATGGATCGTGGAACACCACATCAAAAACTAATGATGTATTGTATGGTGACTAACATAACATAATAAAATAAAATTAAAAAATAATTCCTAATCTAATTAAAAAAAAGAACTACCTTTTGGTTTTGCAAAATGTCTATTTTTTAATGATCAATTTCACTTATTTTTGCCTTTATGTTTTTTTTGCTTTTTATTTATATTTGCTCTGTTATATTTTTTGTAGTTTCTTGAATTGAATGTTTTCAATTTCTGTTTTTATTTTTTTGATGGATTTATGAATATCCAAAAAGTTCTGCTTCGGCTATTCCCACAAATTTTGAAGTGGAGTGTCTTAAATGTTACTGAGTCTTAGAGCATTTATTAATTTCAGTTATGATTTGTTAGCTCAAAAGTTATTAGTAGTAGGGGGTGCCTGGGTGGCTCAGTCGTCAAGCATCTGTCTTCGGCTCAGGTCATGGTCCCGGCGTCCCAGGATCAAATCCCACATCGGGCTCCCTGCTCAGCGGGAAGCCTGCTTCTCCCTCTCCTACTCCCCCTGCTTGTGTTCCCTCTCTTGCTATGTCTCTGTCAAATAAATAAATAAATAAAATCTTAAAAAAAGGTATTAGTAGTGTGTAATCCTATTTCTTGGTACATAGAATTTTGAATTTAATTTTTTGTTGGTAATTTTTAATGTTATTGGAGTATGAGTAGAGAACATACATACTTCTGTGATAGTGGAACATACCTCTTAGAATTTATTGACACTTCCATGGTCTTATAGATGGTCATTTCTTGGTGTAGGTTAAATATGTAATTAGTAAGAATGCATACTCAGTATTTATCCGGTGTGAAGTCCTCTGTCTTCAATAATTGTATTATTCAGACAGTCTCTTTTTTTTAAATTTTTTAATTTTTTTAAAGATTTTATTTATTTATTTGAGAGAGAGAGAACGAGAGATAGCACGAGAGGGAAGAGGGTCAGAGGGAGAAGCAGACTCGATCCCAGGACTCCAGGATCATGACCTGAGCCGAAGGCAGTCGCTTAGCCAACTGAGCCACCCAGGCGCCCCCCCTTTTTTTTTTAATGTTAAGATTTTATTTACAAAGCTTTGTTGTACAGAAAGTAAAAATGCTGTTACAGTCTCGGTGTAACCGGTAGCCACAGACGGCCGGCTCCCCAGTCACAGCTCTCCACGCTACAGCAAGTCTGACATGAAAACCTAACAATGCTTACAATTTTGTTGGAGTGAAGTCCCCAAGCTTGGCGGTGAATTTCCAAGAGGGGCTAAATGGAGGAAGGTGGAATGTCACAGGAACTATTCTTTGGCTCTTTGGGTGGGTGGGTGTCCTGGGGTTTGTATCACAGCTACTCTTTTTTTTTTTTTTTAAACGGCTACCAAATCCATATGAGCGGTCCAACCAATACTGAACAGTTCTTTCTTTCCAAGTTATTTGGGGTCTTAATCATCTTCTCCTTCATTGTCTGTTTCTCTCTTCCTCTTTTCGCCTTTCGCACTTTCTTCCTCTTCTTCATCTTCTTCGTCTTCATCTTCATCCACTTCTCCATCACGTCCTGATTCTTCTTCCTCGCCACTGACTTCGTCTTCATCCTCCTGTTCCTCAGCCACACCACGCACCTCAGCATCTGAGCCAGGGGCTTCCCGGGCCCCCCGATCACAGCCGTCCAGGTAGGTCAGCCGGGGCAGGAGCTCGAAGACGCTCTCCGGTAGTCACTCAGGTCGGTAACCTCACAGTTAAACAGATCCAGGCTTTTCCGATAGTCCAACTTTTTCAGAGGTTCCAAGGTGCTGATATCTTTCAGTTTATTTTCACTTAAGTTTAGATGGGTAAGATTTGGAAGTTTTTCTGCTAACATGTCCAGACCGCCAAAGATTCTATCGTCACTGAGCTCAAGCTTTTTCAATTTAGGTAGTTTGGGGAGATTTGAAACTGAAATCTTGCCTATAATTGCCTACATTTATTAAACTGAGGAACTCCAAGTTCACAAATTCAGCTGTTAAGCCCTCAATTTTCCCATCATTTGATTTGCAATTATCCAGGACAAGTTCTCGAACAGCTGCCGGGGGCCGATGCTCAGCTCCAAGTGGATCCTCCTCTTCTTGTCCATGTTTCCCTCTTGCCCCCTCTTCAAACTTAACTTTCCGCGGCGGGGGCGGAGCGGGGAGAGGCGTCCCGGCCTGCGCAGCGAGGGCCGTCGGAAGGGCTCTGCGGACGGTAGAGGCCGCCGGCGCGGTCCCAGGCGGCGGGCGGCGTGCGGGCTGGCGAGCGGAGCCCCCTTCCCGGAGTCAAGTTACTCAGGGGAGCGGGGAGAAACCATGGAGCGAAAAGGGGGCTGGAGCGCAGCGCTGGTCTCACTACCGCCGCCCCCGGCCGCGGCCCCGCACTGCGCCTAAACCGGCGACGCGGCGCGGGCGGCTGCTCGGCTCCACTCGGCCCCGCGCGGCGCTGCTCGGCTCGGCGGCCGCGGCTGCACCGAGGACCGGGCGGCTGGGAGACGCGCGGCGGGAGGGGCGGGAGGGGCGGGAGGGGCGGGGGCCGGAGGGGGGGCGGGGGTAAAGCCAGATAGTCTCTATTTTTGCTCAATTTTTATGGCTTTATTTATCACTGTCTGAGAAGGGGATATTAAATTCTCAACTATAGTTGTTGATTTGTATATTTCTTCCCACAGTCCTGTCAGTTATTGCTTTATATATTTTGAATTATTACAATTATATCGTCAGATACATAAATATCCATATACTTTTTACTGTTTCTTTTGATCAATAGGTAACATTATTCTTTGGGTTTTGGATTCCATTTTGTCAGGTTTTGGGACTGCCCTCCCAGCTTTCTTTGGCTTCATATTTGCCTGGTGTATCTCTCCCCTCTCACAATTTTTTTTTTTTTTTTTTTTTAGCTTTTCCCTGTTTCTTTGCTTGAAATGTGTCTAAGACAATGTGTTGGTGGATATTGTTTTCTTTAATCCAATGTGGGAGTCTCATTTTAAATTGGTAAGTTTAACCCATTTGGGTTTTTTGTTATTATTTGATTAGAACTTATCTCTGCCATCTTATGTCCTATTTTCCATGTGTTTTGTGTGTTTTCCCTCTTTTCTGTTGTTCATTGGGTAGGTTGAGTTTTTCTCTGCTGTAAAAACCATGCATCCTGTTTTGCTCTTATTGCGATTTCCTCCTCTTGTCTCATCGATCAGCTATCATCTCTCATAGTGTTAAGTAAGAGTCGTAAAAATGGGTGTCCTTGCCTTGTAGCCAATGTCTTCAGCAATTCTGCATTAAATGTGATGTGTGCTCTGAATAACCACATTTTTTCTATTATCATAATTAATGGTAAAACTCACTTCCCCCCTCCTGACTTGCCCCCGAGGCATGAGGAGTTTAACCCTCATTCGCTTTCATACTCTCTTCCTTGCCAGGCTTGTTAATAAAGGCTGGGGTCCTTCCGAATGAGCACACATTAATATATAAATGTACACATTTTTTTTTTTTGCAGGAACAGTGCTGCATTCATACAATAGCAGTATTTCTAATACATTTAATATTAAGTACGTGTGGCAGAGGCAGTATGTGTTTACCCTGATGTCCATTTTCTGTTTCACAGAACCTTTGATTTTTACCGGGGCTCATGGCTGCATTGAATGAGGACTCCGTTTCCTGTCTTCCTTTGTGGTTAGGTGAGATCATGTAATTAGGCTCATAGGGTTGAATGGCATTGTTTTATGGTAGCTTTTGGAGTGCTTTGCCTCTTCTCGCTCTCCTTCCTCCCTTGCTACTTGGAATATGGATGGCATGGCTGGAGCTTCATGATGGGACTTGAGCAGGAGGGCTGTCCCCTAGGAATGGGAGAGACCAACGATTCTGCAGATGCTAAGCCAGCCCTGGCCTGCCTATCTTCAGACTTGGAAATAAGACAAACATAAACATCTACCTGCTTTAAGTCCCTGTCGCTTTGTGTCACTATTAACCGAAGCTGAACTTAATCCTAACCGCTATAGTTAGGATTTTGGGGTCTTCATTTTTTATTGCCCATCATTTCATATCATGACTTTTATGTTCTTTATTTTGATTTGACATTTGGTCTGGGAAGCTGGTCTTCGAACTAATCAGATTTGGATTTAAATTCTTGTTTTGTCATTTGTTAGCCAAAAACCAGGACTATTTTCTGTATTTAACCTCATTTCTTTATTTGCAAATAGCTAATAGCATGCATCTTGCATGGCTGTGGAGGGAGTCAATGTTTATAAAATGTTTCACAAAATGTTTGTCCTATAATAGCCTCCTGATGCAGTCTTTTTGGTCATTGTCCTCTTTACTCCCCATGTTGGGGAGTCATATCCTGCTCCACAGAATAATATTCTAAAATAATTCCCATAAAAATTGTTATATTTTGGCACCAGGTGACTTGTTTCCATGACAGGTGATCCACTCAATAGCTTTCCCCTGTTTGTCTCAGGGTACCTTGTGCCATTTGCCAGTGCCTAGGATGGGAGTTTTCTACATGGTCTTAACTTAAACATATGTCACCATCTATTACCTTTAAATATCATTTTCAGGAATGATAGAGAAGTACATACTTAGACCCTTTACACAAAGTGATGAACTTCAAGTTTTCTGCAGTGAGTTGGTGGATTGAATTGAGTTCCGGTCGTTCAGTGGGACAGGCCCTCCGAATGTGTGACAAAGAAAGCAAGCCCTCTGCTCTCAAGTGGTTCAGGGAGACGGACAGGAGGAAAGCACATTTGCTTAAGGATATGAACCACACAGAGGAAGGACTAATTAGTGCTAAGGGGAGATTGGAGGTGGCAGGTAAGTGTTCATACATCAGACTGTACCTGAAGTGGACTTTGAAGAGAAGTAGGGATTTCCCTGCAGGTGATTGGCAATGTTTTAGGGAGACCTGGACAGGGGGATTTAGATGAAGAGAACAGACCCCTCTGAGGAATATGGGTGCAAACTAGGACGGCCGCCTGCGCGCCTGGGAGTGGCTCTATCTTGTCGAGTCTGGGCAGCAAAATGCTTAGAGTCTGTGCCACTCTGGGGCTGGATAGACAGAAAGCTACCGAGGTTAGAGTCTGCATTTCCCAGAGACCCCTGAGGCAGCAGAGTTGGGGAAGGATTGGCTTATTCAGGGGGCAGCCCAGAGAAGAAGCCGATGCCATCATCCACACGGGGAGTGAGAAGGGCTGAAGTCAGGTAATGTCATCTAGGGGTGGAGAGAAGGGGGCAAGTTTGAGGCGTATCAAGGGGATGAAGCTGACAGTACTTGGCTGCCGATTGGATGTGGGAGTTCAAGGCTGTCTGTCCTCCCCGCCCCCCCACCCCCACCCCCACCCCCACCCCAGCCCTCGCTTTCTGGACTGAGTGACTGACTGACTGATGAGGCCATTAACCAGGACAGAGCCCCTGTGAGGAGAAGGCAGCAGAGGAAGACAATGAGCTCAGTTTGGGGCATGATAAGATGGTGCTGCCTTTTCAGAAAACTTTGCCTGGCCACTCAAGTCCTATCTTGATTTTTCTAGGTTGTTTCTTGAAGCCAGCTCTCATTTACCTGCCTCTGTTGTTGGCATGTAACAGCAGCCTGGTTTCAGGCGTGTGGTGTTTGAGGGAGCGTACTTGGCACCCCAGGAGAAAGGTGAAGAAATGGCGTTGGAGTTTGAGAAGGCAGACTCAGTGTGCTGTGAGTCTGTGCTCGAATCCCTAGGGAGTTCCTTACAGGGAAAGGAAGTGAACCCGCAGGAGACACATTGGAAGAGATGAAGGAGGAACCGTGGACAAGCCCAAGCACTGGGAAATAATGGGAGTACTCTGGCCTCAGCTCCATGCCTGGAGGAGGCTGGCCTCGGGGGTAGAGGACTCATTTCTCCTCCCGGCACCCGGGTGGGCTGGTGTCCTCCATGTTCTCTCGCTGCCCTGCTTGGCCCAGAGGACAAGGGCAGGGGTGGGAAGAGTGAGTGGTGGAAACATGAGGAGAAGAGCAAGGCCGTGCCTGCTGGGAACCACCTGGGATGAGGTCCTGGCGCATTCTGCCCCATGGCCCAGATACTTTGCGCCCACCCCGATCTCAAGTCTGCCTCACCCGCCACTTCCCTTCCCCTGTTTCTCTTCCCAGTGGGACTGTGGGAGGGAAGATCTAAGAAAGTCTGTGCTATTGCCCATCTGGAAAATGAGCTAAAAAATCCGAGTTTGTAGCAAGCATAATTTTTGTAGTGGGCATAATTTGTGTCTTAATAAAGTTTCTCCAAATACGATTTCACAGCGACCCTCTCAATTTCCAGTCAAATCCCTACAAATTTGGTGATTTCAGGTACTCTGTGATGTGGAAGGGCATTCAGTCCTGTCTCAAGATGTCTCTGTTTGGGCTAATGCACTTGTTAACTTTTGAAATGTTGTGGTGATTCAGCTGGGAATTTGGGCGACATCACACAGGAACAGCCCTGATCAACTATGACGGGGGCTCTCCTCGGCTGGCTGGAAGCCTGAGAGTTAAAGCACCCTGTGCTGCTTATTCTTTCATTGATTGGGGAGGTAATTTACTTAAGAGGATTGCAGTAGCGTGAGGGCTGTTTTTCTAATGAGGCAGTCCTAAGACATCGAGTTTTCTACATGGCAGGGCGATGTGGTAAAGGGCAAAGTCATGAGGTTCAGATCCCAGTGACCTAAACTGGAAAACTGCCTTCATCACCTATTTGTAGGGTGATCTTGGCAAGTGACTTGACCTCCCTGTATCTCAGTCACCTCATTTACAAAATGGGGGTGATGATTTCTGCTTCCTGGGGCCACTGCAGGGATTAGATGAGGCGAAAGAGAGCATGTGCTTGATCAGGCGCCTTTCCCTCCCTCTGAGAGAAGCTGGACTGGAAAAGTGCAGCAATTAGGAGCAAAGAACCTGGATTCACATACCACCTCTGATCCGCTCAGCTCTGAGAAGCCCTTAACTTCTCTGGGCCTCACTTGCCTCATCTGTAAAAGAGGATTCATATAATTATGCTCTCTAATTACTTCTCCCTGAGGCTATGAGGCCCTCGACTGTATTGTTGAAAGTCTTTTAAGAGCCATGAAGCCTTCTTAGTTGTTGTGCTGTAGGAGGATGTGTATGAAGGGTCAAGAAGGAGACTGGAGGGAATGTCCTGGTCTGTATAGGATTTGTGTGGGGAAGACACTCATTCAATATTCAAGAGATATTTGTTAGTGTGGGCTTAACCTATGTCTACCCTAGGAGTTAGCCTGGTCTGGAGGACTGAGTAGAGTTGAGATTTGACCCTAGCATTGATTCAGAGGAAGGCACTGGGTCGGGGAAGACAGTATCGTGGTGCATATGCATGGCTTTAGGCCAAGGGGGTCCTTGTGGGGGTTGAGGTGGGATTCCAAGGAAGACAGTCCTTCACTCCAGATACTTTCAACAGATGTCCGAGCCTTAAAGGAAGTGACTGTGAATGGGTTGTATCTTAATGGCCCTGGTACTAAGCAGACCCATAGTAATCTATACTGAATGAATAACTGTGTTGACTGTGTCTCTGTAGGACATAGAAAAGATAAGGCATAGGTAGATTTGGAATTGAGGATGGCAGCAACATTGACTTCCCGTGTACTTGGCATTGAGCTTCAGTGCCTAATAAGCAGCAACTGGGCCTTGCTGGGCACTGGGCCATGGCCCCACTCTTTGAGTAGGTAAAGGAAAGAGATACTGTAACAGCTCTCAGAGGACAAGAGGTAAATTGCCTATGTCTCATGGTAGCTAAGAGGTCTCATTCGCAAAGCTCATATAGGAAACCTCTTGGCCACTTAGAGAACTGGCTGGAAGGAAGTTTGGAGGATTCAGAGTTTCCATGGAACAAGTGGAGCTGTAGTCAGAGAAACACTTTTGGAAGCCCAGGCCGATGTGTTGTAATCTATGTCCAAGGAATCTTGGATAGAGACATGAATGAGCTGGAGTCTCAATTCCTAACAGACTGTCTAGTCTAATGATGAAGTACCTCCCTGATTTAGGATGCAAGGAGGTAACTAGATTTGGAAGAGAGGCCAAGGACAGGTGACAGTACTCGAAGGAAGATGAGATGCCATCTGGCTCAGGACAGCAGTGGAGGGGTGGGCTTTGATCTGGGCAGGATTAGACCAGGGAGATGAGGCAGAGAGTCATTCTGACACCAGTTCTGAAGCCCTGTGAGGAACAACCCAACTGTCCCCACCTGTGTCACGTGTGTATGCTGTCCTTCTCCACTGGGGCTGGGAAGGTGGTATCACGAGAGGAAGACATGGCTTCAGAGCCTGCACGTCTCCTCTCTCCACTCAGATCTTGGAGATACCTTTCCAGGTACCCTTTATCAGAGCTCTTTACAGCTCGATGCTGACAGTCTGGCTTCCACAGGACCACCTAATTAATCTTTCAGAAGCATGACTATTTATGTTATGACCCTGCTCTAAAGCCTTCGATGACTCCCAATTACCTCTACAAAGTTTTTTTTTTTTTTTTAACTTTCTTGATGAAAAGAATTACTGGTCTATCAGAACTTTCCCCCAGAAATTCTAAACCAGTATGTCTAGGTTAGGCTCCAACCATCCATTTCTTTGATAAGCACTCCAGATAATTCTTAAGCTCAAGAAAACTTGTGAAAACTGCAGAGTAAATTCTAAACTCATGAGCCTGACTCTGGGGAATGCAATAACCTGGTCCTCAGAAAGAGAACAGATGGATGTTCTGGGAAAGTTGGAAAGAAGTCAAGTCTGGAATTAGCATAGTACCAGGTTAGAGGTCTGGCTCCTGGTCTGGTTCCATCTCGGCCACTGACTCACACGGTGGCCTTGGACTCTACTTTCCTCTCAATGGGCCTTGGTATTTTCTCTTCTGTAGTACAGGAGGTCAGGATCATAATATTGGCTCCCAATCAACCTCTGGTTTTGGCAAGGTTCTCCAGAAAAGGCAGAGGTGTGCTCAGAAAAACATACCCCTTTGAAGTTCTAATGTTGCCAAGCACTACTGGGGTTTGCTTTCCTATCCTGGGACCTGGGTAAAGTTGGAAAAGGCAGTACATCATGGATAAGCCCATGGTCAGAGCCAGAAAAGGTTGGCCTGGGGCACCAGCATGTACACCATTCCCTATGTGGGGCTAGAAGAACAATCAGTCCTGTGATTCAAGGTGAGCTCATGGAACCAGAGGTGAGGTCAAACCACAGGTCAGAAATGTAGGATGCTGGGAAGGGTCCACACATCTACTAGCATCAGGTGGGGCTCTCATCTGGGCTGGGTGCCTGTGGAGTACAGTACTGTGGCGTGCATGAGGCCAGTTGGTTTCTGGTAGTTTCTGGTTGGAGGCTCCTAGGAGCTTTAAAAATCCTTTGGCAATTCATGGCATGGACAACTAAGACCTGCCAAAGATGTGGGGAGATCCACTAGATAATGTCAGCCGGGGTGCTGGGGAGGGATCTTTCTTGGCAGGCCACTGTCCCCTGCCCCCCTCCTTCCCGGCTCCTGCCCCCCCACCTCCTGCCCAGGACCAGTGATTTGTGGAGTCTGCGCTGTGCACTGTCATCCTGGTGGAGGTGCAGATGGAGGGGTAGTGAAGCAACACCGTTTGTTTTTGGGAAGCAACAAAACTGAAAACTTTGTGTCATTTTAACAAAGAAGAAATGAAACTGCAGGCAATTAGGCAGGAGTGTATCAGTTAGTGAGCCAAAAATGTGCTTTACAATATTTTGATGATTCAACGCTATGAAACAAAAACAAAATTAAAAAGGAAAAAGAAAAAACCCTCAAAACAAATACCAGAAAACCGGCAGAAATTGTTAAATAATCCCTTCATTTAAGTGCACTTAAAATTTTGGAAACAGGATAAAAACAGACCCATTCGTAAGGGTACAGAGTTAACGCAGGGTGATCGAGTTCCCCGTTTAGAAGGAATATAGTTGTGCTGAAGCCCCTCTCAGGCTTCCCTCTCAGCAAGTTTGACCAACAAACTACTGTGGTCTTCCATCCACTCCCCAGCCTGGGAAATGGAGGCGGGAGCAGACCAGGCACCAAACACATTCCCTCCTGGGGTCTGACCCTCGTGTCCCTCCTCAGCCAGGCCAAGAACTGTGTGAAGCAAGTCTTGTGCAAGTCGGTAGATGAGGAAGAATGCATTTCGCTATGACTTTTGGGTTGACCCCAGCTTTGATGCTCACTGGCTATGGGAACTGAGGGAAGACAGATCAGCTTTGAGAGTTTCTAGTGTCCCCATTTGCAAGTTAGGGTAATGATCCCTATGTCACAAGGTCATTCTCAGGATTAAATGAGAAACTATATAAAAAGTTGGTGATGTATACTAGCAGCTAAACACAGGCTCCTTCCCTGTCCTCAGATCGTCAGTGTCAAAGATAACCAGTATCTCCGGGAGTGCAGACACACGCAAGCATTTCCCGTCCCAACCGGCTTTGTGAGTGAAAGAAAGGGTCCTTTGGCCACATGGCTATGTGTGACCATGCTGGGTGCCAGGCTTGGAAGATTCCCTGGAAGGTTTGTAGAAAGTTACCTTTCTATAGGGACGACTTCCCTCATTTCCCCACAAATGTTTAGTCTCCAGAGGAAACCCATACAAAGAAGTCTGTGTTTTCTCGAGGTTACTTCTTTGTTCTTTCCAAGTCGAGTGTGCATGTCGTTTTCCACCTGCTTTGTATCTCTTCATTGCCTTAATTCCTTCAACTCTGGAGCCCAGGAAAGACATTCACTGCCTAGAGAACAAATTGGTATATGATTTCATTCATTCATTCATTCATTCATTCTCTCACGTGTTCATTCATTCAACATAGATACACATGTTCACATAGAAGCTGCTAATATGGTCTGCTTATAGGGGGTGGAATGTGGGATGTAGGATGGAGGAAGTCGAAGAGGGAGCTCAGAATGCAGGGAGGAGGTTGCAGACATAAAGATGCCTCCTGTGGGGTGATGGCTAGCCTCTACAATAAATGGCCACCATTGCCACGTGTGGTGGAGTGTCCCCAATAGTGTCCATGATGCCTGTTCAGAGGTACCTTCCTGTGGCTGGGCCCTCAGCCTGGGAGCAGCTGGGCAGGGCTTCTTTTGGCTGAGTTAGGGAAAGGCTGAGACTGCCCTGGGTAGACCACGTGCCTGTTGGAGTTTGAGCACCATTCTGAGATGTGTGTGCAGGCAGATGTGGCCCGGATGTGTGTGACACTGAGTGTGTGACACTCAGTTACCATGATCACACCCAGGATGATCCATCCACAGAAACCCACAAACCCAGAGAACTGGACAGCCGCTAAAGATCACTTAGATGGCACTATCATGGCGCAAACAGGGAAACTGAGCCAGAGTGGGCAGTTCATGGGTCCCAGAATCACGCAGAGAAGAACGTAGGACCCAGCAGGCCCCACGTCCCCCTTCCCCTGACCACCAATGCCACTCCCTAGACACAACCTTTCTCAATTCTTTAGCTGTTCTTTCTAGTATTAGCTTTATTTTCTTGAATTACAAGGTTAATCTATTGTTTCTGGATTTCTCAGTTTTAGGCAATTCTCTACAGACTGGAGTCAGCTCTCGTGTTGCCTGTCTGTACCCTCTTTTTCATTTCCTCAGCCACCCAGATCCTCGAACTTAATGAAAAATATTGTTCACTGCAGGTCAAGTTGGTCCTTGGATTCTAATTTCTTCCTTGTACAACTTCTCATTTTCCTAGAATTAAAAACCACCCGTTACTTTCTCATCTGCCTGGCTTGGGATGTGCCTGTCACTACTTTTACTCCCATCAGGTAGCCTGAACCGTAACAGACGGCTTTTCCCAAACGGGCAAATGCATTTTCAACCATGGCTTGGATCAGCCCAGTTCCTGGGGGGCCTGGTTCCTCCTCGGTGTGGTTGGAGGCACACACGGGGTTATACTAACAGGAACCCTCTGCGTTTTGGGGTCCCTGACATACCTGCTCACCCGGAGCCCGGGCCTTCCCTCCTTTATCCAGACCCTCCTGGAGCTCCTGAGTGCTCACCAATGGCTCTGTTCCTGGCCATTTTCTGCTGTGTGGCTGCTTTGCCAGGACTTCCTGCTTCCCTGCTCCCTCCAGGCCTCCCCATGAAGCAGCGTCTCCTCCTGGGAGCTGTAGCCTTCTGCCAGATACCATGCTTAGTGTTCTGAAGGCCTCTTCATGCGAGCCAGGCTGCAGTACTTGTGGCAAGACGGGATGGATGTCTTCTCCTTCTCCTTTTGGCTACCAGGCGCTACACGATATTGTAGCACTGGTACCAGACCGCCAGAGCCCTGGACCATAGGGCTGTTCCGTGGCGGTCAGGGACAGGGTTCTGTCTTTTTACCCCCATTCTCACCAACAGTGGCCAAGTGCCCTGCCTTCAGTTCACAGGGATTTGCGTGGGTCCGGGGCTGCTGTCTGCGGGATGGGTGGGTGAGGGGGTTCCTTGGAGGACTGCTTGAGCCTGGGGCCTTTCAATCGGCCCCTGATCCTCTGACTTGCTGGGTCTTCTTCTCTTTCCCTCTGCAAGGACTTTGCTTCCTTCTCCTGTTTCTCCACTGTCCCTGCCCTCCACTCTTCCTTCCCTCCAGCTTCGGTCTCAAATACATTCACAGAGCAAAATAAAATCTCCCGCTTTGATGAAAGCTGGGTGGCGAGTTGCTCTTTTTCCCCAAGATCAGCTCCTGCCTGTCTCCAGGAGTCTTTGTTTCAGCTGGGGTGCCCCCAGGGTAACCAGGGGAAGGGCAGGAAGTACACAGGAAAATCCAATCATGCTTTGGTCTAACCCACCTCAGGACCCAAGTAGGTGCTGCCCACGCCTGGGTCTTCAGCATCAGCGTTTTAAGGGAAAGGCTGTTATCCAATTTGATTTTTGTTCTTAGGAACCGTTGGGTTTTTGGGACTGGCCTGAGGGCATATTCTGCAACGTGTGTGTGTGTGTGTGTGTGTGTGTGTGTGTGTGTGTGTGTGTGTGTGTGTGTGTGTGTGAGATCATTGCTCCCAGGTCCCTGGATGACTACCACTGTCCCTAGATCAAGCCCGCCCTGCCCAAGTCCCTCCCCTGCTCACCAGTGTCTTTCGAGCAGATCTGGATCCAGCTTAGGCTCCAGCTACAACCTGGCACTCTTGATTTCAATGCTATAACTTTTGGAATGATTTTGGTATGTTTTCATGAAATTTTACTATTTTCAATATCAAATGTTTGGAATGTGTAAGAAACTATGATGGATTTTGCAAATCTTGGTAAAACTTTTTGCATAAATTCACAAATCAGAGTTTATTATTATTATTATTATTATTTTACTATCTTTGGTTCAAAAATATAGCTCCTTTGCCTATAGAGGGCCATCCACAGCACCCACCCCAGCTGTGGCTTGATTTATCACCTCCTTCCCAGCCTGGTCTCCAGTCAGCTTGCCCAGCCTCTGCCCTCTGTGCTTCTGGGGAAGGTACCATCAAACAGACAGATGGGCACTTTTCAGCTTTAGAGGAAATTCACTTTAGCAACCCAAGAGCAGTTTGAGAAACAAATGTTTCTGTTGTAAACATCTCACACAGCCGTAAACTTCAGCCTCTCTTTTGAGCCCCGTGGAGGTGACCCTGCCCTTCGGTAACCCCTGCATCTGGGCCCTGTGGTTTATGGGAGGCGTCTCCTCTGCAGGGGGACCTGGTGACTCTCTAGTGGGGATGCAGAGAAGCAGAAATTCAGGCAGCCATCCACCAGGGCCTCAGGCAGGTCTTGCGGGCCGGCCCAGTGCGCCTGCTCAGTGCAGTGCCCCACGCTGGGCCTGGAACCAAGGCAGGAAGGCAGATGCGTGGGCCCCTGCTGGGCCCTGGCCTGCTGTCAGTGTGGGGGAGGGGGGCATGCCTGGGGCGAGTCATGCTTCTTGTCCGACCTTCATGCGGACAGAGTCCTGTCTCATTAAGCAGCAGTTGTCATTGTACTAAGATGGTATATTCGTCCCTAGCGCTGCCATAACAAAATAGCCCAGCCTGGGGAGCTTCGTCAACGGAAATTGATTTTCTCACAGTTCTGGAGGCTTTAGTTCAAGATCAAGGTGTGGACAGGTCTGGTTTCTCCTGAGGCCTCTGTTCTGGGCTGGCAGGTGGCTGCCTTCTTGCTGTCATGGTCTTTCCTCTCCATGCAGCCCTGCTGTCTCTTTCTGCGGCCAGATTTCCTCTTTTTTTGGGGGGGGGGTCTTCTTTTTATTTATTATGGCAATAGTTATATATAATAATATTCACCCATTTTCAAAGCACACTTTCCTGAATTTTGCTACATATATGCAATCATGTCACCACCATCCGACCCCATATTGAGAGCAGCTCCTTTACCATAACAAGATCCCTTGTGCCTCTTCACCCCCATGGATTCCCATCCCTCCTGCCCCCAGTCCCAGGCAGACATTGATCTGCTTTCCGTCACTACGTTGTTGCCTTTTCTAGAATTTCATGTAAATAGAATCATTCTGTATATAGTCTTTTCTGTCCGACTTCTTCGATTTATTGTAATGTTTCTGAAATTCATTCATCTGTTGTATGTATTAATATATTGTTCCTTTTTATCGCTCCATAGTATTCCATGGTATTGTGGTATATTATCTGTTTCCAGTTTTTGTCCCTTATGAATCACGCTATTATAAATATTTACATCCAGAGCTCCTGGGTGGTTGTCGGTTGAGCATCTGCCTTGGGCTCAGGTCATGATCCTGGGGTCCTGGGATAAAGCCCTGCATGGGCCTCCCTGCTCAGCTCCCCTTCCCAGGGCCCCTCCCCACCAGCTCGTGCTCTTTCTCACTTTCTCTGAGAGAGTGCTCAAATAAAATAAATAAAATCTTTAAAAAAAAAAATCAAGTTACTTTAAAAAAAAAATTTGCATCCATGTTTCATGGGGACATACGCTTGTATTTCTCCAGGATAAATACCTAGGAATGGAATGCTTGAGGTATGGTAAATGAATGTTTAATATCACAAGGTAATGTCATATTGTTTTGCAAAATGGCTGTACCAATGGCAGCATGTAGGAAAGAGTTCCAGTGGCTCCGCATCCTCACCAGCCTCACCAACACTTGGTACTGACAATCTTTTTAACGTTAGTCATTCTAATGCAGGTGTAATAGTTACCTCATTGTGGTTTTAATTAGCATTTCTCCGAGGTCTAGTGATGTTGAACATGTGCTTATTAGCCACTTGTATATCTTCTTTTGGGGGAATGTCTATTCTCATCTTTCATCCATTTTTTATTAGATTTTTTTTTTTGGTCTTTTTTTATTGAGTTGTAGGAGTTCTTTATATATTCTGAATGCAAACGCTTTGTTTTGAAAAATTTTGTTTTCAGCCTGTGGCTTACCTTTGCGTTTTAAAATTTTCCCATAGGACAGAAGTCAAATTGGTTTAAGTCCCATACTAATGGCCTCATTTTAACTTAATGACCTCTATAAAGGCCCTCTCTCCAGATACAGTCATCTTCTGAGATACTGGGAGTTAGGGCTTTGACATGTGAATTTTGGGAGGGGAGACACAATTCAGCCTATAATAGATGGGAAAGAATGGGTTCATTAGGGAACACAGAGCAAAAGAAAAAAGGAAGAAAAATAATGTTTATTAAGTGAAATAGAGCAGAGCTTCGCATCTCAGGTATAACCTCATAGTTCCGATAAAACTCTGGGAGTCAATGTTATGTAGTAATTTATTGTTTTACTAGGGCTTTGCTTTGAGTCTTGAGCCCTCCAGGTCCCATTTGTGATTAGGTTAATGAACCCTTATCTCAAAGGGTTCTCAAAGGGTACACACATTTTACCGAGGAAACGGTATCTTCCAGTAGTATTTGAGAACCTACAGACATACGTTTCCCACTTGTCACGGGCTAGCCATGACATGTCCAGCAAACACATGGCTTCACTGGGGTGGGTATGCAATGATCACCAGTCTTTCCCACTTCGCTAAATTCCTGAAACAGGTGCATTATCTTGTTCACAACAGCCCTGCATTTTAATAGATGGGGAAACTGAGATTCAAAGAGTTTAAGGATTTAGCGTCCCTAACCAAGGGGTGATGATGATGGTCTTTGAGCCCTGAGAAGCAGAAACAAGAAAAGCAGTGCAGATAAATAAATGAACAATCCTGCTGATTGAACCCCCGGAAGACCCAGATGCCCACTGCACAAGCTTTCTGTTGAAGGTTTCTCTCCGGCCAGGGTCAGGGTCAGGGTGGAGGAGATAGGGGGCACCTGGGGGAGGTGGCCACAGGATGCAGGGTTCTCTGGTGCTGCGGCCAGAGAGAAGGCTTTTCATTTCTCCAGCAGGTGGCACCATCCAGCCGATTATCTGAGCAGCGCCAGCTCTGGCTGGGAAAATGTCTGTCCAGAGGTCTTCCCAAACAGGTCTTCAGGAGTTGCCGCTGCATTATGAAGGTGCGACCTGGAACCTTCTCTCCTGGGGAGTGAGAAAGAGGCTCTTTGTCCTCACCTGAAAATCAGATCTCTACACGTGGGTTCGTTGGAGAGAGGGAAAACTTCTGTGTGGTGTCTGGGCTTGCTGGCTGGGGTGGCCAAGCTCCAGGGCCAACAAGAACGTTCTGCGTTCTCCCCACCCTGAGCCTGGAGCTGTCTCTGGAACAGAGTGAAAGACTCCCCAGTAACCAATAAAGAAACATTCTCCCTGAAAACCTTGGCCCCTCTCCCAGCAGTTGGCCAATTCCATTTTCTCTGAAGCTGTCCTTGAGATGTAGGAAGTCTTGGGCTAAACCAAGCAGTTATAAGCATCTTCCTGAATATGCCCATCTGGACTGAATTCATATGTCTAAAATCTGGGGAGAACTTAGGGCTCTCCCGGGGGTGGCACTCCTCCCTTTGTGCTACAGAGCATC
Source organism: Eumetopias jubatus (assembly GCF_037043125.1). Lineage (NCBI taxonomy): Eukaryota > Metazoa > Chordata > Mammalia > Carnivora > Otariidae > Eumetopias > Eumetopias jubatus. The sequence goes on along the minus strand of NW_028274823.1, from coordinate 48,890,360 downwards.
GGCCACAGCAGGGTGCTTGCAGGTACAGGTGTTCGATGGAATCCAGACGCTTCCAAAACTTGCTGTGTGACCTGGGCACATTTCTTAACCTCTACAGAGAGGTAGATGGTTACTACTGATGGTTACTACTGATGGTTACTACTGATGGTTACTACTGATGGTTACTACCATCAGCCGCACGCAGGACAATTTTCTCAATTAGGTCATGTAGCGCTAACTCTTGGCATGCGGTAGGTTCCCAATAATGCACAATTGGATTCAAATAGGGGAAAAAGAGCCCCTGGCAGGGAGTGGGGAGCAGGACAGCCCATACTGGTGGCTGATGGGCCACAGGGGTGCCCACCCCCCTTTTAAGAGGGACCTATTATTCCGGCCTTCAAAACTCGAGATTCAGTAACTCTGAAGCGCTGATGGGAGGGGGTGGGGGGAGGGCCGAATGCAGCAGCCACTGCATCACTGGGGTGATGGTGGCAGCCTGGGGCATTCTTCTGGGTCCATGCCATGAATAGTGACCCGCTCCAGGAGGCATGTCACCCAGGAGCATTGCCAATCAGCCTGGCCTGGGAAACCAGGAACCAAAGACCAAAGCTAGCCGGGAGTGAGGCCACACATAGCAGGGACAGGGAAAGAGGTTCAAAGCTGTTCTCTCTGGAGACCACTGAGGCCTCTAGCCTCCTTTGTCACTCCCGACACCTGACTTGGGAAGAGCAGCAGGCCAATGTAGGGCTGGTAGAATAAACTGTAGCACCCCACCTGGGCCCAACCAGCCAGATCAGTAGGCACCTTCTGGAGACCCCACACTGGGTCAGGGGTTACCCCTTAATTGCAGGATCCTGGGTGGGGGTGGGAGAAACACTTCTCAGGGAGGGGGCTGTGCACCGACTTTTTGTCAGCTTACAAACGTTCCAAAAATTTAACAAACCAGCCGGTCTGTGCTTGTGTGACCTGGCTGGACCCCAGCCCTAGCCCTCCTATTCTCTAACCCTGTAGCCCTCTGATTCTCATTGTCCCACCGAGGGTGCTGAGGAAACGGCAGGTAGCTGGGTGAGTCTGGGGAGGCAGGCACTGCCTGACCTTTGCATTATTATCTTATTCCCATGGTATCTGGAGTGTGTCTTGGAGAGCATAGCAGCCTGGAGGTGAAACCCGGTGGTGAAGAGCCAGGGATCCTGCTCTCTGTCTGAGTGAGTGATGATTCCGCCAATTGCAAGCTGCGTGCCTTTGGGCAAATTACTTGCCCTCTCTGTGTCTTTCTTCTTTCTAAAATGAGAACAGTAATAGTGCCTCCCTCACGAGATGCTGTGAGGATTAACTGAGTAATGCATACGATGCATTTGGAACACTTATAATTATTTATAATACTTAGATCCCAAACTCCACAGTTTGCATCATATCCCAAACTCCATAGTTTCTGGCCTTAAGGACACATACAGATTTGGGAAGGGTCCGTGAACTCTGTGTCAGTCCTCAGCCCCTGGGTATGAGCTGGTGAAGCTGGGATCAGAGAGGGAGGGGGTTGACCCAGGCCACGAGCATGAGTGGCTAACATGGGGGAGGATCCATCCCTCCAGACTTGTACGAGTCTTCTAAGGATATAATTCTTTGATATGGTAATCCAGTTTTTCTCCCCTTCTTCCATCCAAGCTGATGCTTGGGCTCTCATCCTTAACGGTGAGAGAGGACTGAAAGCAGAAATAGGCGTCTTCATGGTTTCAGTTCCCAAGGTCTTAGCCTCTAAGGGGAGGGGAGACTGGAAGCAGAGAGGGAGAACGTCTTGGACAAAACATTCAGGGAGAAGCATTTACCCTGAGACAAGAGGGATCCGAGGAGGGAAGCAGAAGGGCTGGTTAGAGCTTGGTTGTGGGCCAGCACCAGGCTGCCACTGGGACCCTGCTGCTGTGCTTTCCCATGAATCACGTTTCTGCAGGAGCAGCTACTTCTGTGGCTACTTTGTGCAGCTGAGATCCAGGCCGCTGCACGGGCCTTTCCATCAGAAGGCACTCAGCAATGAACGGCCCCAGCAGCCCCCTGTAACAAACAGTGCCTCCTCCCTGCACTGCTGGCCTGTGAAGGGTTTTATAGACTGCCCTGCTCCAGGTGGAAATAGAACAGCCCTGAACTTCCTACCTATTACCTGGAAGTCATTTCCTATATAGTTATGCCCTTTGTTCCACCATCAACCATGCACTCCAGCCTCAGCCGGGGCTTGGCTCTTTAACCACCTCGTGCTCACACACCAGTGGGTTTTGACTGTGCCTTGGTGAGCTCCTGGGCTTGTACCTGGGTGTGCTGGAGTCTGCGTGCAGTGTTCACATCCCTGCAGGCTGCGTGAGGCGCTGGGGTCCCCGCAGTGCCCAGAGCCGACCTGAACGAGCTTAAAGCTCCCCTCCCCCCAAGCCCATATGTTACTATTTGTGCCCCATATCTCAGCATGCATATTTTGACCTGATTCTTTCTGGAATCCTTAACAATGAAGGCAAAAAGGATAACACGGGGATGAGCAGGAAGCCAGGTCCCTGGGGGGGATGGAGCGGGGGTGGGGGCCCACCCTGTCCCCGAGGAGCTTGAGCCGGGAAAAGGCAGGACCACCCAACTCAAAGCTCTCTGACTTCTCTGTGAGGGCTGCCGAGGGCTCTCCCAGCACCGCAGAGGGAAGCCGGGAAAGTCCAGGCTGGAAAACTTTCTCTAGAAAATGTCCTAGGTCACTTTCCTTTTTTCTCCCTGTGTTTTCAAGAGGGTATAATAGCAATTGGGTGCTTAGCCTCCCTTTGCGTGGCGTCTTGGGGCCAACCCGGGCTGGGGGGCTGGTCTGTTGGCTAAGGGGCCAGACAGGCAGTGCCCATTGCCTGGCTCTGGCCCCTGGGTAGCTCTATCCTCCAAAGCCTTGGACAGAAGCCGCACGACCGGACCCGGGGCTGATGCTCTCTGGACGGCCCCGGCCTCGGCCACACGATGTGGTGGAGGACGCCATGGTGAGGAAGGAAAGCTATTGACTATCAAGCCCGCGTTGGTTGCTGTAGCAACGTTCAGAAATGACTGAGATCAATAGCAGCCACCCGAATTTTATTTGCTTTTATTTCCTCTTCGGGAACAGCAGCAGGCCTCACAGTAAGAAGGGCCCCCACCGGTGGCCGGGCTGGTGGTCGCGGCTGTGGTGGCTTCTGTGTCCTGAAGGTGTACAGCAGGGGAGAGACAAACAAGGCTTCTTTCCAGGTGCAGGGGAGGGAGGTGGGGGGTCAGGGAAGGGCCACTGGGCGGGGGGGCACCCCTGGCCAGCCATTTAGCCTGTTTGGTTAGCCATGCAATTTGGCAGCTGGGTCCCTCGGAGGAAGGAAAAATCAATAACGCTATCCACACATTTGTGCCTCTTTCAGCATCTGACCACTGTAACTTTCATAAAGAAGCATCAAAGAGTATAAATAGAGCCTAGAGTTGGGGCTGGATTTCTGCTGTTGTGGCGTTCTTGTGGGACCAAAGGGTCACTGGGGCCGGTCCATTCAGGAGGTTTGAAAAAAATGATGCAGGCCAATGTCTATGCATCCACACAAAGAACGAAGGTTCCGGTTTGGATGAAGTTATTTCTGAAAGTGTACAGAGATTCCCTAGTTCATCTCCGTGCTAATGCATTAAAAGCCTGACTCAGCATTGCTTTGTGGATTACAAAGTACACCATATCCATTTTCCCCTCTGACTCTTGCAGCACTCTATGAGTTATGTGGACTATATTGTTCATGAGTTGGCTAACTGATTAATTTGTCATTCATTCGTTCACTCGTGCATGCAAATATGTATTACATAACTGCTGTGCGCCCCTCACTCTTCCGATGAACAAAGCAACATTCATGCCCTCAAGGAGATTACAGTCTAGTTGAGGAAGGCAGGCTGTAAGTGAGCAAGCAGGTATCTGATCTGTGAGATGGTGTATGCGCTCTGCAGAAGTGAGGAAGAGCACGGGGTATAGGAGGAGTTGGGTGCTGGTGGCAATCTGCCTTTTGTACTAATTAGGGCTTGGGGAATGAATCCCTCTCGGACGGTGGCATGCAGGCTGAATCTTGAAGGGGGTGAAGGAGTGAGCTCTTGGATATTTGGAGGAGAGTACTCCAGGCAGCCGATTCAAGGTCACGTGCTCAGGGATCCGGGAATGCTGTTTAACGAGGTACAGCAGGGAGGCCAACCTTGCTGGAGTGGAGCAGAGAAGTGGGACTTGTGGTCAGAGAGGGGCGGGGACTGGGGAACAGAGCCTGAGAGGCCCTTCTGGAAAGTTGTGGGGCATCTGGTGGGTTCACACAGCAGAATGACATGGTTGCCTTATGTTTATGTATTTATTTTTAATTTTTTATTGTTATGTTAATCACCATACATTACATCATTAGTTCTTGATGTAGTGTTCCATGATTCATTGTTTGTGCATAACACCCAGTGCTCCATGCAGAATGTGCCTCTTTCATACCCATCACCAGGCTAATTCATCCCTCCAGCCCCCTCCCCTCTAGAACCCTCAGTTTGTTTTTCAGAGTCCATCGTCTCTCATGGTTCGTCTTCCCCTCTGACTTACTCCCCTTCATTCTTCCCCTCCTGCTATCTTCTTCTTTTTCTTTTTTCTTAACATATGTTGCATTATTTGTTTCAGAAGTACAGATCTGTGATTCAACAGTCTTGCACAATTCACAGCGCTCGCCATAGCACATACCCTCCCCAGTGTCTATCACCCAGCCACCCCATCCCTCCCACCCCCCACCACTCCAGCAACCCTCAGTTTGTTTCCTGAGATTAAGAATTCCTCATATCAGTGAGGTCATATGATACATGTCTTTCTCTGATTGACTTATTTCACTCAGTGTAACACCCTCCAGTTCCATCCACGTCGTTGCAAATGGCAAGATCTCATTCCTTTTGATGGCTGCATAATATTCCATGGTGTATATATACCACCTCTTCTTTATCCATTCATCTGTCGATGGACATCTTGGCTCTTTCCACAGTTTGGCTATTGTGGACATTGCTGCTATAAACATTGGGGTGCACGTACCCCTTCGGATCCCTACATTTGTATCTTTGGGCTAAATACCCAGTAGTGCAATTGCTGGATCGTATGGTAGCTCTATTTTCAACTGTTTGAGGAACCTCCATACTGTTTTCCAGAGGGGTTGCACCAGCTTGCTTTCCCACCAACAGTGTAGGAGGGTTCCCCTTTCTCCACATCCCCGCCAACATCTGTCATTTCCTGACTTGTTAATTTTAGCTATTCTGACTGGTGTGAGGTGGTATCTCATTGAGGTTTTGATTTGGATTTCCCTGATGCCGAGTGATGTGGAGCACTTTTTCATGTGTCTGTTGGCCATTTGGATGTCTTCTTTGGAAAAATGTCTGTTCTTGTCTTCTGCCCATTTCTTGATTGGATTATTTGTTCTTTGGGTGTTGAGTTTGATAAGTTCTTTATAGATTTTGGGGTTGCCTTATGTTTAAATGATCATCTATTATTTTACCACAATTAAAAAAAAAATCGCCTGCTGGGAAAAAGCTGCTTTTGGGCAATGGGAGCAAGGAGTGAGGAGGCCATGGACTGAGTGACCAGGGTAGTCAGGGCAGGCATGGAGAGATGCGGAGAGATTCTGGCTGTGTCCCAAAGTCACTGCCGGCAGCATTTATCGAGAAATCAGATAAGGTGTGTGATGAATTTTACACATAATGGTAGAAGGATAATGTTATATGATTAGTATAACCATTAACATATAATATGAACATATAATTTATTCAAATATTACCCAATCTCTTTCATTTGGTCACACTTTGCATTTTACACACCATTTTCACAAATGTGCTCGCTGTGTCCTCCAAACCCCATGAAGTAGATTCAAGTTTGTGTTTTCAAGGTGAGCAGATGGAAGACTGGAAGGAAGAAATGGTTTTCCCCAAGTAACTCACCTATTTTTATTTTATTTTGTATTTTCAGGGGTCCTTCTCATTCAGTAGAGTCAGGGTGCTCACACGAAACTTGAAACCACATTTGCTTGTCACTGTTTTCTTGCCAGGCCCCCCACTAGTTCCCAAGTGTTCTGAGCTCACTGTCTCTTCCCCACAGCATTTGTGCATCAGGCTGGCATCCTGGCCGCCTACCCGAGCAGGTGCTTGGGTGCCCCGGGCCCCTGTGTTGGCTCATCAAAGGTGAGACCAGAGCGAGGGAGGGGCTGTACCTAGCAGAGGATGGGCCCGGCCTGCTCAGCATCTGCATCACCAACTGTGGGGGCAGGGCAGAGAGCCAGAATTCAAGGGCCTCTTTGCGAGTGGGGGTCAGTGGCGAATGATCTAGACCATGGATAATAGAAAGCCCAAGCGCCTAGTCCAGGAAGAGTTGGGTGAGCAGTTTCTGACGGTCCACTTGGAGTCCCTTTTGAAAGGTTATGGTGCTGACCCCAAGGACAGGTGTCTCCTCATCTGGCTTCCGGAGGCCCTTTGCTTGGAGTGTGCCCTTCATAAATGTGGGTGAGCTACATACGGGGTGTGCAGCAGGTGCAGCCCCTCATCCTTGCGGCCTCCTGACCACCAGGTAGCAGTCACACCGCAGGCTCCTTAGCACACTTCTCTCCAGAAGCTGCAGCTTGCCTGGAAGGATCTTCCCATTGGGGAGCTCTTGGGCTGTGGAGGTGAGTTTTGGCCTGTGCCTCACTGGGAAACTGAGAGCTTACGTTGGACCTTTGCCTCCGAGTGATCCCCCTAAAGATCGAGGGAGATAGAGTGTTTATATATGAACTCCTCAGTCATTTGTTGATGGGGTTGGAAGGACAAAGTAGATGCCAGTGTGGTGAGAGCAAGCCCACAGATGAGGACATGCAGCCCCGAGGCTGGACACCAGGCCTGCTTGCTCTGATGTGGGAAGAACCAGGGAGTGTGGGTCTAAAGCTACATCATCTGGGTCAATGGTAAAATGGAAGGAGAGGCCTTACAGGATTTGCAAATGACCATCTCAGAGGAACAGGATCTCACGACAGGGGAACCTGTCTCTTGAAACTTTCTAGAACCTGGATCTTTGTAATTTCTCTGTGTTGGTCCAAGTAGGTCCTTAATCTTTTCTTATGTACCTCAGTGTGCTATAGGTTTCTTTCTGTCTCAGTTTTGGTTGAGGAACCACATTTTGGCAGACACAACAGGCGCTATATTTCAGTGCTTCCACCAGAGATAAATTCCAAAGTAAATGGTCAAGAATTGTTTAAGCTGGTCTATAAGCTGTATGTTCCTAGTCTACAATGATGTAAGGAACTTAGACCTGGAAGTAAATCAACTATAGCTCTTAGCATGTGGTTAGTTCAGCTGACTTTTTAAAAATTATTATTACTAATAGCAAGGCTTTCCTGATGAAGGAAGCAGAGCAATGACTTACTGTCCGGCATAAGCTCCTTCTCCAGATTTCCAGGACCACACTGTAAGTAGTGCTGATTTAGGGCACTTAAACTTTTCTTCACATTGAGGACATAAAAGGGTTGGAAAGGAGAAATAATTTTTTGGAAAAGTGTTGGGATGCCTGTCCCTCACTTTAAACATAGTTAAACGTACTCCTAGAGGACTACTGTGCAAGCTTACCGAGGCATCTGCTCAGAAATCCAAGGGGTGTGAGGTGGACCACCTTCAGCTGGTCTGAATAGACCAGCTGAAGGTGGTCCAGAGGTGACTAACACTGATCTGTGTTTCCAGAATTTATTAGGGCAGGGCTGAGCATTTTCCATGGAGCAGTGAAGGTTCTGCAAGTGAGGGAGCTGGCCTGGGTCATCTTCATTCCTGCGCCACAGGGCTGTCTCCAAGGCGGATGGGACCTCAGCAGGAAAAACCCTGGAGATGGACCACCACATGCCTGAGGCGCTGCGGGAAGATTCAGCCACCCACCAACACAGAGATGTGTCTGATCACATCGAGGGAGCCACAGAGGGGAGATGCTTCCAGAAGGTTTCTCCAGAGAGCCCACCAAAGCTCCCCATCTGAGAAAAGGTCTGCTGTAAACACTGGCCAGGCCAGAGTAGGAAAGAGCCTGCAACACCGCTTTCAGGCAAGATTTCCTGTTCCCCTCCCTTCGCCTTGGGCCAGTGCTGGAGGAGTCAGACATGCAGCCAGTGGCTGCTGGTGGTGGTGGTTGGGGGGGATAGTTGGAACAAAATTCGCCCTTAGCTGGTGAGGTGATAATTGTTGAAGGAGAGTCATGGATTTATTATATTATTCTTCTTTATTTGTGTATGCTTGGAAGTTTCCATATTCAAAATACTAAGAAGTGAAAAGAAACAGCAGGTAGCAAGTGGGAAAAGAGGTGAGCGAGAAGAGAGAAGCTTTGTAACCGCAGGAAACTCTAGCAGAGGAGGAGGATTAAGTGTTATTTTCAAATTAAGATCGAAGTGTTAATTATTATACGGAGCCAGACCTTCTAATTTCACAATCAGGACTGAGCTTTGTGACTTCAAATGGCTCCAGGACTTTATAATAACCAGAAATGACCAGGAAAGTCCTGGGAATTAATCCTAGGAGCAGATGAAAAGATTAATCTCGCTGAGCAAATTTAAAGGGCGTTAGACAATTTTAGCTAAGGGAAAGCAATCGCCATTTTATATAGGTTTTGATCTGGATTCAGACAAGAGTGTGGATTCAAAACTCCCGGGACTGTGCATCCTTGGGTCTGGGTTTTGTCATCGGCACAATGTCTGCAATGATGTCTGTAGAAGGTCATTATGCCATGTGTGGTCTGTGTAACGAATTGTAGGTGCTATTGTTCATCGAATCCTGGTATCATGTTAATGTAATGATGACATAGGGATGGATCAGCTGTCAACAAATATTGATTGACAACATGCTACATGTCAAGTCCTAGATGGGTTCAGAGGCACGGAGGATGGTCTGCAGGATCCAGAGGGAGAAGGAGGGGGAGAGGAGGAGATGGAATGTTTGTGATTGTACCTTGTGAGTTGTGCCTATTCAACAAGCAGGGCACTCACAGGGGACCAGCAGTGAAGCTTGAACATATTTGGAGCCTGGGGGCATATCTTTGGAGCGGTGTCCCGTGCAGTAGCACCGGCTATGTGTGTGTGTGTGTGTGGGGGGGCAGGTGTCCTCAGCTGCCGGGTGGGTGAGCATGGCTGAGTCCCCAGGGCTGTGAGGAGGAACATCCCCTCTGGACCTAAGCAGAGAAGACTCTGCATTTACCAGCCCCACTGGGTGGCCACAGCCCCACTGTGTGGGCCCTGGGACTTACTTCTATTCTCAATTCCATCTGTAAAGTGGGGGAAGGGGAATGGAGGAAAGCAGAGGGATATCAGAGGTGATCTTCCAGCCCATCATAGAGCAACAAAATTGAACTTAACCCTCTGAGGTCTATTTCCTGGAAGGGTCTGCAGAACACACTAGAGAGAAATCCCTGTCCAGCCATGATCACTGTTAAGAAATGCTGATTATGGAGTCCAAGTCCAAGTCCACATCAAGGCTAGGCAGTCCACGGTGTGGCAAAGGGTTTGCCTTGAGGGAGTAGAGGGTTCCTGTGGTAGGTAAGTCTCAGTCTCACTCTGTGAACTCAGGTGTGCAAAGAAGTATGAGTTAATTTTCTTTCTTTCTTTTTTTTCTTGCAGGCTCCCCGCCGAGCAGGGAGCCCGATGCGGGGCTCGATCCCAGGACCCTGGGATCATGACTTGAGCCGAAGGCAGACGCCCAACCGACTGAGCCACTCAGGTGCCCCTGAGTTAATTTTCTTAAAATAAGTTTCGTTTAGAGCCTTTGCCCTGTTGGGCAACTGGGAACCTTGATATCACTCCTTCCTGGGGTTTCCTGACATCCAAAATGTGTCGAAATCCCAGGGCTTCCAGAGGACCAATGCGTGGGAGTGGGTGCTCACCTGGTCCTTGCATGGTTTGGCCTTAGAGGTCAGGTACTCTTGATCACTGACCTTTTCGCTGGGCGTGGCCTTCTGGGTCCTGCACTCTGCTGTGCACCTATGTGCCCCTTGCTGCATGGGGTCTTCTCAGGGGCTGCCCACTTTGGCCCATAGTCAGTTCTTTGTGGGGTCTTTCCAGGTGCTCTCCGTGCTTCCTGGACGCTTCCTGCCTCTGGACCCACAGATCACGCACTTTTTCTCATTGTTCATCCTCCGCAGACTCGGTTTTCAGTCTGGATGGGGTCACAAGAGGTCTGGGGAAAACCCTGCATCAGTATCTTCCCATCCTGCTTTAGAAATTGAGCTTTTGGAAATAAACTCCTGGAAGGCTCACAGGCTAGTTTTACTTCTTAATCCTGTTATAAAGAAGACTAGCTCTCCTAATAGAAATTACGGTAAGTCCTGGTACGCAGCCTTCTCAGGAGCAAGGACCCTTTCTCCTATTTGGAAAGGCCACAAATTAGGCCATTCTAGGCCGATTTGCAGCCTCTCCCCATCCTGACACACCTCTGCCGGCAGAAGGGAGGATGACTCTCAGAGTGCGCTGACCTAAGGAAGGTCTGATTCAGCTGAAGTCTTTTTCCTTTGAATTTCATTAATAGTGTGATTAGCAATGAAATAGTTCCATTAGACATTTTTATGTAATTTTTTTATTACAAAAGTAATAGAAACACATTGTAGAGAATTTAAAAAGTGGGAAGGGAGAGGGATGAGGAAAGGAGGTAGGTAGAGGCAACAATGAAGACAACTAGATACAAATCACTCAAGAACACTTCTTGTGGGCAAGACTTCTGGGTGTTTTATGTGCCTCCATATTTAATCCTCACCACATCCCTATGGGGAGAACTGTTATCAGCATTTTGCCATGGTGAGAACACTGGAGCACAGAGAGGTTAAGTAACTTTTTCAGGATCACACAGCTCCAGGCCGTCTGACTCACCATCAAGCAATATGGATTTCCAGATGTTATAGTCCCACATCAGTTGGATTTAATTCTATTCTTCACATCTATTTTAAAAATAATTTGCGGTTTTGATTTTGATTTCCTTTTTAACCTAGCCCAAGAGATTTTCATAACTTTCAAGAACTCTATTTTTTATGATGATATTTGAATTGTTGTTTTGAGTCATGGTCAGGCTATGGTTTGTAGATTTTTTAATTTCACCAAGCTTTACTTTTGACTAAAGATGGAATCAGTATTTTCAAAGTTTCCTTAGATATAAGACAGGAGTCAACCAACCAATCAATCAATGCAGATATCCTTAACCAAATCTTCATTCGTGGTCATTTTTTGCCAACTTAATCTGTAACATTTTAAAGGCATATTTACATTTTAAATTCAAGTTGTATTGGACTCAAGTGTTAGCATATTTATAGGAGATTTTGATTCAGATGTTGTGTTTTTTGCTATAAGGTATATATGACTATTATAATTTCATCGTGGATTACATCTTTTACCCTTATATCATCTACCCTGTGGGATGCTTTTGACTTGAAATTGAGATTTGCTTGACACTGAGATTATTGCTATTGCTTTTTGTTTGCTTGCATATTTTCATTTGTCAGTGTTCTTTCTGTCTCCCTCATGTTCAACATTTGCTGCTCTCCTCTAGGGGTTTCACATGAATAACACAGGATGTGGTATTGTTTTTAACACAACCTAATCATCTGTGTATTGATCTGGAAATTCCAGGTGATGGGTGATAACTTTGATTTTATCCCTGTCATTTTTTAAAAAAATATTTTATTTATTTATTTATTTATTTATTTATTTATTTGAGAGAGAGAGAGAGCAAGTGCACATGAGGGAGGGGGGAGGAGCAAGGGGGGAGGGAGAGGGAGGGGGGAAAGAATCTTAAGCAGACTCTGAGCTGAGCCCAGAGGCCAGGGGTGGGGTGGCACAGGGTGGAGGGTCCATCTCATGACCCAAGATCATGACCTGAGCTGTAACCAAGAGCTGGGTGCTCAACCGACTGAGCCACCCAGGTATTCCCCTGTCATTTTATTTAAAGCTTACCATTTATTTTACTCTTTCCTTTTTCTCTCAGTCTTCATTTCTGCTTACTCAACAGAATATATTTCTTATTCTCCTGTCCCTCGTTTTAATTGGGAAGGTCTGATAGTCCCATATGTTCTCTACTGTTTTCTCTCTCTATTCTAAAGGAGATAGTAAACCTCCCTTCCCTCAGATGCTTTAGCTTGCTACTCCTCTCCTTCACCTCTTACAGTTTTCCTCCAACAACCAGGGTGATTTTAGCCACTTCAAAAACTTAAAATTTTAGTTTGATATAAAATTTTCCCCAAACTGCATGTCTGCTTGTTTCAAGACCCCTCTTGGGAATGGGACTGCCCTGTGAGAGGGCCCCATTCCACCTGGCTGTCCCATGACTCTGAGGAGTAGGGAGAAACAGGGGCCAATTCTTAAACTGCCATCTTTATTTATTTTTTTAAGTTTTTAAAAAAATTTTTATTGTTATGTTATCACCATACATTACATCATTAGTTTTGGATGTAGTGTTCCATGATTCATTGTTTGTGCATAAAACCCAGTGCTCCATGCAGAACGTGCCCTCTTTAATACCCATCACCAGGCTAACCCATCCCCCCACCCCCCTCCCCTCTAGAACCCTCAGTTTGTTTTTCAGAGTCCATCGTCTCTCATGGTTCGTCTCCCCCTCCGATTTCCCCCCCTTCATTCTTCCCCTCCTGCTATCTTCTTCTTCTTCTTCTTTTAACATATATTTTATTATTTTAAACTGTCATCTTTAAATTAAAAGTATTAAAATTAATTTTCCTTGAATATGACAGCAGAAGGAAACTGAAGGAAGAACTGAATTTCAGATGAATGTTTCTTTATTACATGCTATTGCTCCCTTCCCAAAAGATCCTTCCAGAGTTCAGAGACAGCTTATAAAATATTAACAGGTGGGAGTTAGCTTTTAAAATTACATCTTTTAAATCATAGACACTTCATCCTTGCTATAAGGCATAGAAAAAAAGGAGCACTTTTTTCTGTCTCCATTGCCTTCATGTCTCAACTTTTGTTTGTTATAGTATTACTTTTCCTTGGTTTATGACCTTTGCATTCTGGTCTTTAAATTGCATAGTAATTGAGTTTTAGTTCTATATTTAAATAGACTCCATAATTACCACTCATCGCTTAGCATAGCTTTTTACATCTGATTTTTGAAAAAATTTTTCACTATTTTTTTTAGAGATAGAGAGACAGAGACAGCGAGAGTGCAAGCAAGCACATGAGTAGGGCGGAGGGACAGATGCAGAAGGAGAGAATCTCAAGTAGATGCCCTACTGAGCATGCAGCCTGACACCGGACTTGATCCCACGACCCTGAGATCATGACCTGAGCCGAAATCAAGAGTTGGATGCTTAACTGACTGAGCCACCCAGGCGCCCTTTCATATCTGATTTTTAATTTTGATCATTGATCATCTGATCAATGGAGTCAAATCCATTAGCAAGTAATTTTTACTAAAAGGGTTCAGAGTCATATATATTCAACACTATCATAATTCAAGGCAGTGATCATTGTTAAATACTATTTAATAATCATAAATAGAATAATAGAATAATGATAATACCTTTTATTCTATTGAGAATATTTTACTTATTCATCTACTATTTGTTTTCTTTTTAAAATTGATGTTTCTTTGTTCCTCACAGAATAAAATTATTACCTCTTTGTTTTTTTCTAAAGATATATTTACAGAAGCATTTCTTTTCTCATCTGCCTTTTTATTTTGGTTTCTTTCACTATGCAGAAATTTTAATTGTATGCAATTAAATCTGATGATCTATTCTTTGTGATTTCTTCTATTATTTCTAAATTTACATACTTGTTACTCAAGTTTATAGTCTATTTCTTCTATAATTGGAATTTAATATCTTAACAGGTAGCTCTGTAATTCATTTAAAAGTTCACTTAGTATATGGTTTAAGGAGAAACTCAAAGTTAATTTTTTCCTAAATTCATAACTAACACAAATTTTGGCAAGTTCTTCCCTTCCTATATTTGTTGAATATTAAATTCTAATAACCACCACCCCACATTTTTTCTCTCCTGACTTCTTTTGTCTTCTTTTCAGATGCCTATTTTCATATTTCCATCTTTTACTTTTGTGATAGAGGACTTATCCCCTGCTCTGCCATTTGCATTGGTTGTCTCATTGAGATAATTCTCTTGATCAGCCTTTTCCAAATTGTGTTTCCTGTGTTTCAACGAAGTCTGACACACAGTGCAAAAATATGGCCACATCACTTATTTCTCCAACTTAAATTTAATAGCAGATCAAAGGCTGCTTTCCATATTTAACCAAGAACAAAAGAAGTAGTTCTGGCTAAAAGGTCTCTGTGTGGGGCACTCAATCTTATCTTCACAGCAAGGATGGGAGACCAAGTAACCACTCAATTATGCAAACTGATTTGCTCCCCTCCTCTCTGAACAAACTTCTTACCCCAGAGATCTTAAGCATATGCAGGATAGGGTCACAAAAAGGTTTCTTACACCACTATCCTGGGACACTGAGTTTAAACTCTCCACCCATGTGTCACACAAAGAGAGCCAGTCTGGACAGTATCTGTAGCACAAACACACTGTTCTCACCTCTATTATAGTGTCTAATCATTTGTTCTGTTAATTTATCTTTTTATAAAAAGTGTGAGTCTATCTTCCCTAACATAATGAGTTGCTGGAGGGCAGGAAATATATACCTTTAATTCTGCGACTCTAGTGCAGAGCACAGAAGCTGCCTTGTGGTTGAGGCTTAATTGCTAGTCATCAGTGAGTGATCAGCTTTCCTAAGCCTCACCTTCTCCCCCAAACCCCCAAACCAATCTAGACCAACCAGCCAACTGACCGACCATCACGCAACCAAATAGAAACAGTGACACAATTGTCGAAGGCAGTTTCCCCAATTTACTTCCCCCAATTTACTTAAATCAGTTGTGTTTGTATGCAGTCAGGCTGTCTGAGTTATTGGATCCATATTCTGTGACAAATCCAGAGATGAATCAGACACGATTCCCTTCCTCAAGGAACTTGGAATTTCTGGGGATAAATTAGATAGACACATTAGCTTAAATGTAGTTCAGAGGGAAACTGATTGGTGCCCCACAAGCTGTGTATCAGGAGAGAGAAGGGGAGTGAAAAAACAATTTTTTCCCCCATTAGCCTTTGGGGATAAGAAATACCATAATTTTGGTCTTATTAAAGGCTGCCCCATGATTAATATTTCCATCTAAGAAGCAATTAAGGAATTATTATCCAGGGAGATTGTGACAAAGGAATTAAGCCACATCAGCTTGGCTCAGGCTCGGCTTTGAGTATTGAAAATTAAGTCTGTTTAGAGTAAAGGCTTACATTTTGTCCTCAGCTTTTGCTCAGGTGGTGCATAAGAACCACTAGGTGGATAAGTAATAAATTATCTAGAACTACCTAGCAAATACAATCCACAGTGCTAAATGGAATGCATTACAATCATGGTGTGAAAATCAAAATAATAATAATTTAACATGTGGACTCCAAGGGGCAAAAATCTGTTTTAGTCTGTGAAAGTACATGCATTTTGAGATATAAAACTATACTTTTCAGTGTTATAGGGAGTGCTTAATTATTTCCAACTATTATTGAAATAGTGGAGAAATCACCTTGCCTCAGTGCTGGAATCATACTGTGCTCACAAGTGCATCTAATTACAAACATTTTATTAGGGGAGGAGGAGCAAGATGGCGGAGGAGTAGGAGATCTAAATTCCGTCTGGTCTCAGGAATTCAGCTGAATAGGGATCAAACCATTCTGAACACCTACGAACTCAACAGGAGATCGAAGAGGAGAGTAGCAACAACTCACTGAACAGAGAAACGACCACTTTCTGGAAGGTAGGACGTGCGGAGAAGTGAATCCGAGGCGATATTCGGGAGGATAGACGGCGGGGGAGGGGGCCTCCGCCGGCCGCTTCTGGCAAGTGATAGAGCCGCGGAGCACAAAATCGGAACATTTAGAAGTCGGCTCCGCTGAGGGACGTCGCTCCACTGGCTAAGCGGGGGGTGGAACCCTCGCGGGACAGTGTGGTCTCAGGACCCTCGGGGTCACAGAAAGACCGGGGGTGCCTGAGTGCGGCAGAGCTCCCAGGGATCGGAGCGGGGAAGCCGGCTGCAGAGACGGAGCTGAGGCGCGGGCTCTCAGCTCGGGGTGGCCATAAACTGTGATCCGCAGCCCAGTCGGGCCACTGCTCCTCCAGCAGGGACCCAACAAGCGGCAGATCCGGGGAGACTCCCTTCCTCCCCCGGGAGGAGCGGCGCGGGAGCGCACCGCAGGGATCTGCTGGGTTTGGAGACTCCACACGGGGTCGGGTGCCAGAGATAGAAACGCTCGGTCACAGGCCTGGTGAGCACGGAGTGCGGCCGGAGACCGGGGAAGTGGGAGTGACTGATTGTTTTTCTCTGGGGGCGCACTGAGGAGTGGAGCCCCGAGTTCTCGGCTTTTCCGGGGCGGAGACTGGGAGGCCCCCATTTTCATTGTCGTCCTCCAAAGCTGTATGGAAAGCTTGCAGGGAACAAAAGCTCCTGAGAGCAAAGCCGGGCAGATTCCTTAGCCCGGACCAGCAAGGGCGGGGCAATTCCGCCTCCGGCAAAGACATTTGGGAACCACGGCAACAGGCCCCTCCCCCAGAAGATCAGCACGAACAGCCAGCCAAGACCAAGTTTACTGATCAAGGAGAACGGCAGAACTCCAGCACCAGGGGAATACTGCACATAGAATTCATGGCTTTTCCCCCATGATTCTTTAGTCTTTCAAAGTTAATTTTTTAAATTTTCTTTATTTTTTTAGTTTTTTTTGAATTTTTCTTCTTTCCTTTTTCAACCAACATCTATTCTTACCAATTCCTTTTTAAAAATCATTTTTAATTTTCATTTTTACAGTCATATTCTATCCCTTCATTGTATTTAACCTTATTTTTGGTATATATATAAGTTTTTCTTTCTTTAAAATTTTGGGATACAGTTTCTTCTAACAGACCAAAATATACCCTAAATCTATTGTATGGCTTTGTTCTAGTCTCCCACTTGATCACATTCTCTCCTTTTTTTTTTAAATTTTTTTCTTTCTTTTTTCAACCAATTTCTTTCTTTAAAAATTTGGGAGGCAGTTACTTCTGACAGACCAAAATACACCTAATATCTAGTGTGTGGCTCTGTTCTACTCACCAGCCTGATCATGTTCTTCCCCCCCTTTCTTTTCCCCCCGGTTTGGGGTCCCTTCTGATTTGTTTAGTGCATATATTTCTGGGGTTGTTTTTACCCTTTTAGCATTTTGTTCTCTCATTTGTCTGTTCTCTTCTGGACAAAATGACAAGATGGAAAAACTCACCTCAAAAAAAAGAACAAGAGGCAGTTCTGACTGCCAGGGACCTAATCAATATGGACATTAGTAAGATGTTGGAACTAGAGTTCAGAATGATGATTATAAAGATACTAGCTGGGCTTGAAAAAAGCATAGAAGATACTAGAAAATCCCTTTCTGGAGAAATGAACTAAAATCTAATCAAGTTGAAATAAAAAAGGCTATTAATGAGGTGCAATAAAAAATGGAGACTCTAACTGCTAGGATAAATGAGGCAGAAGAGAAAATTAGTGATATAGAAGACTAAATGATGGAGAATAAAGAAGCTGAGAAAAAGAGAGATAAACAACTACTGGATCACAAGGGGGAGAATTCGAGAGATAAGTGATACCATAAGATGAAACAATATTAGAGTAATTGGGATCCCAGAAGAAGAAGAAAGAGAGGGGCAGAAGGTATATTGGAGCAAATTATAGTGGAGGACTTCCCTAATTTGGGGAAGGAAACAGGCATCAAAATCCAGGAGGCACAGAGAAGCCCCCTCAAAATAAAAAATGGGTCAACACCCTGACATTTAATAGTAAAATTCACGAGTCTCAGAGACAAAGAGAAAATCCTGAAAGCAGATTGGGACAAGAAATCTGTAACCTACAATGGTAGAAACATTAGATTGGCAACAGTCCTATCCACAGAGACCTGGCAGGCCAGAAAGTACTGGCATGATATCTTCAGAGTACTAAACGAGAAAAATATGCAGCCAAGAATACGATACCCAGCTAGGCTGTCATTGAAAATAGAGAGATAAAAACCTTCCAGGATGAACAAAAACTAAGAGAATTTGTGAATACCAAACCAGCCCTACAAGAAATATTGGAAGGGATCCTCTAAGCAAAGAAAGAGCCTAAAAGTAACATAGACCAGAAATGAACAGAAACAATATACCATAACAGTCACCTTACAGGCAATACAATGGCACTAAATTCATATCTTTCAATAATTAGCCTGAATGTGAATGGGCTAAGTGCCCCAATCAAAAGACACAGGCTATCAGATTGGATAAAAAAACAAGACCCATTGATATGCTGCCTGCAAGAGACTCATTTTAGACCAAAAGACACCTCCAGATTGAAAGTGAGGGGGTGGAAAACCATTTACCATGCTAATGGACACCAAAAGAAAGCTGGGGTGGCAATCCTGATACCAGACAAACTAGATTTTAAACCAAAGACTATAATAAGAGATGAGGAAGGACACTATATCATACTTAAAGGGTCTATCCAACAAGAAAATCTAACGATTGTAAATATCTATGCCCCTAACATGGGAGCAACCAATTATATAAGCCAATTAATAACAAAATCAAAGAAACACATTGACAATGATACAATAAAAGTAGGGGACTTTAACACCCCCCTCACTGAAATGGACAGATCATCTAAGCAAAAGATCAACAAGGAAATAAAGGCTTTAAATGACACATTGGACCATATGGACTTCACAGATATATTCAGAACATTCCATCCCAAAGTAACAGAATACACATTTTTCTCTAGTGCCCATAGAACATTCTCCAGAATAGATCATATCCTGGGTCACAAATCAGGTCTCAAATGGTACCAAAAGATTGGGATCATTCCTGCATAATTTTGAAACTAGCAATGCTTTGAAACTAGAACTCAGTCACAAGAGGAAAGTTGGGAAGAACTCAAATACATGGAGGCTAAAGAGCATCCTACTAAAGAATGAATGGGTCATCCAGGAAATTAAAGAAGAATTTAAAAAATTCATGGAAACAAATGAAAATGAAAACACAACTGTTCAAAATCTTTGGGATGCAGCAAAGGCAGTCCTAAGAAGAAAGTGTATAGCAATACAAGCCTTTCTCAAGAAACAAGAAAGGTCTCAAATACACAACCTAACCCTACACTGAAAGGAGCTGGAGAAAGAATAGCAAATAAAGCCTAAACCCAACAGGAGAAGAGACATAATAAAGATCAGAGCAGAAATTAATGAAATAGAAACCAAAAGAACAGTAGAACAGATCATCAAAACTAGGAGCTGGTTCTTTGAAAGAATTAACAAGATGGATAAACCCCTGGCCAGACTTATCAAAAAGAAAAGAGAAATGACCCAAATAAATAAAATCATGAATGAAAGAGGAGAGATCACAACCAACACCAAAGAAATATAAACAATTATAAGAACATATTATGAGCTACTATAAGCCAGCAAATTAGACAATCTGGAAGAAATGAATACTTTCTTAGAGACATATAAACTACCAAAACTGAACCAGGAAGAAATAGGAAACCTGAACAGACCCATAACCAGTAAGGAAATTGATGCAGTAGTCAAAAATGTCCCAACAAAGAAGAGCCCGGGGCCAGATGGCTTCCCAGGGGAATTCTACCAAACATTTAAAGAAGAATTAATACCTATTCTTCTGAAACTGTTCCAAAAAATAGAAATGGAAGGAAAATTCCCAAACTCATTTTATGAGGCCAGCATTACCTTAATCCCAAAATCAGACAAAGGCCAATCAAAAGGAGATCATCAAAAAGGAGAACTACAGACCAATATCCCTGATGAACATGGATGCAAAAATTCTCACCAAAATACGAGCCAATAGGATCCAACAGTACATTAAATGGATTATCACCACGACCAAGTGGGATTCATTCCTGGGCTGCAAGGTTGGTTCAACATCTGCAAATCAATCAATGTGATGCAATACATTAATAAAAGAAAGAGCAAGAACCATATTATCCTCTCAGTAGATGCAGAAAATGCATTTGACAAAATATAGCGTCCTTTCTTGATTAAAACTCTTCACAGTGTAGGGATAGAGGGTACATACCTCAATATCGTAAAAGCCATCTATGAAAAACCCACAGTGAATATCATTCTCAATGGCGAAAAAATGAAAGCTTTTCCCCTAAGGTCAGGAACATGGCAGGGATGTCCACTATCACCACTGCTATTCAACATAGTACTAGAAGTCTTTGCAATCAGACAACAAAAAGAAATAAAAGGCATCCCAATCGGCAAAGAAGACGTCAAACTCTCACTCTTTGCAGGAGATATGATACTTTATGTGGAAAACCCAAAAGACACCACCCCAAAACTGCTAGAACTCATACAGGAACTCAGCAAAGTGGCAGGATATAAAATCAATGCACAGAAATCAGTTGCATTTCCATACACCTTGCTGTTGCAAGACAGAAGAAAGAGAAATTAAGGAGTCGATCCCATTTCCAATTGCACCCAAAACCATAAGATACATAGGAATAAATCTAACCGAAGAGGCAAAGAATCTGTACTCACAGAACTATAGAATACTCATGAAAGAAATTGAGGAAGACACCAAAAAATGGAAAAACGTTCCATGTTCATGGATTGGAAGAACAAATATTGTGAAAATGTCTATGCTACCTAGAGCAATCTACACATTTAAAGCAATCCCTATTAAAATATCATCAACTTTTTTCAAAGAAATGGAACAAATAATCCTAAAATTTGTATGGAACCAGAAAAGACCCCGAGTAGCTAGAGGAATGTTGAAAAAGAAAAGCAAAGCTGGTGGCATCACAATTCTGGGCTTTAAGCTCTATTACAAAGCTGTAATCATCAAAACAGTATGGTACTGGCAAAAAAAAAAAAAAAACAAAAACAGACACATAGAATAATTGGAACAGAATAGAAAGCCCAGAAATGGACCCTCAACTCTATGGTCAACTAATCTTCAACAATGCAGGAAAGAATGTCCAATGGAAAAAGACAGTCTCTTCAACAATTGGTGTTGGGAAAATTCGACAGCCATATGCAAAAGAATGAAACTGGACCATTTCCTTACACCACACACAAAAATAGACTCAAAATGGATGAAAGACCTGTCAGACAGGAATCCAACAAAATTCTTGAGGAGAACACAGGCAGCAACCTCTTTGACCTCAGCAGCAGCAACTTCTTCCTAGAAACATCACCAAAGGCAAGGGAAGCAAGGGCAAAAATGAACTGTTGGGACTTCATCAAGATAAAAAGCTTTTGCACAGCAAAAGAAACAGTCAACAATACCAAAAGACAACCGATAGAATGGGAGAAGATATTTGCAAATGACCTATCAGATAAAGGGCTAGTATCCAAAATCAATAAAGAACTTATCAAACTCAACACCCAAAGAAGAAATAATCCAATCAAGAAATGGGCAGAAGACATGAACAGACATTTTTCCAAAGGAGACATCCAAATGGCCAACAGATACATGAAAAAGTGCTCAACATCGCTTGGCATCAGGGAAATCCAAATCAAAACCGCAATGAGGTACCACCTCACACCAGTCAGAATGGCTAAAATTAACAAGTCAGGAAACGACAGATGTTGGCGGGGATGTGGAGAAAGGGGAACCCTCCTACACTGTTGGTGGGAATGCAAGCTGGTGCAACCCCTCTGGAAAACAGTATGGAGGTTCCTCAAACAGTTGAAAATAGAGCTACCATACGGTCCAGCAATTGCACTACTGGGTATTTAGCCCAAAGATACAAATGTAGGGATCCAAAGGGGCACGTGCACCCTGATGTTTATAGCAGCAATGTCCACAATAGCCGAACTATAGAAAGAGCCAAGATGTCCATCTACAGATGAATGGATAAGGAAGATGTGGTGTATATATATACAATGGAATATTATGCAGCCAT
The DNA here is from genome assembly GCF_037043125.1 of Eumetopias jubatus. NCBI lineage: Eukaryota > Metazoa > Chordata > Mammalia > Carnivora > Otariidae > Eumetopias > Eumetopias jubatus. The sequence goes on along the minus strand of NW_028274823.1, from coordinate 48,868,405 downwards.
CAAAAAGGGAAATCTTGCCATCTGCACTGATGTAGATGGAACTAGAGGGTATTATGCTAAGTGAAATACGTCAATCAGAGAAAGACAATTATCATATGATCTCACTGATATGAGGAATTTGAGAAACAAGACAGAGGATTATAGGGGAAGGGAGGGGAAAATGAAACAAGACAAAACCGGTGGGGGAGACAAACCATCAGAGACTCTTAATCTCAGGAAACAAACAGGGTTGCTGGAGTGGTGGGGGGGGTGGGAGGGATGGGGTTACTGGGTGATAGACATTGGAGAGGGTATGGGCTATGTTGAGCATTGTGAATTGTGTAAAACTGATGAATCACAGACCTGTACCTCTGAAACAAATAATACATTATGTTAAGAAAAAAAAATATTAGGATTTTTTGCAAACCTGTTTTTTTTTTCCTTTGAGGTGGAAAGGCATACTACAATGCCTATAAAACAACTTTAAAAAATATATACAAGACATTACCTCTAAACTTGGTACTTCCATATCTATAATTCATGGAACAGTAGAGAAGTAAGGGGCCCTCCTTTTACTTAGGAGAGATCAGTAGCCCAGAGAGGCTGATTTTCTTGCCAAGTAGGAATAGGGCCAGGAGAAAAACGTATACTTTCTTTCTTTTTCTTTCTTTCTTTCTTGCCAAGTAGGAATAGGGCCAGGAGAAAAACGTATACTTTCTTTCTTTCTTTCTTTTCTTTCTTTTCTTTCTTTTCTTTCTTTTCTTTCTTTTCTTTCTTTCTTTCTTTTCTTTCTTTCTTTCTTTCTTTCTTTCTTTCTTTCTTTCTTTCTTTCTTTCTTTCTTTCTTTCTTTTTCTTTTTCTTTCTTTCTTTCTTTTCTTTCTTTTTTTCTTTCCCTCCCTTTCTTTCTTTCCCTTTCTTTCTTTCTCTTTCTTTCCTTTCTTTCTTTCTTTCTTTCTTTCTTTCTTTCTTTCTTTCTTTCTTTCTTTCTTTTTCTTTCTTTCTTTCTTTCTTTCAGATTTTATTTATTTGACAGAGAGAGAGAGCACAAGCAGGGGGAACGGCAGGCAGAGGGAGAAGGAGAAGCAGACTCCCTGCCTAGCAGGGAGCCTGATGTGGGGCTCAATTCCAGGACCCTGAGATCATGACCTGAGCTGAAGGCAGACGCTTAATGACTGAGTCACCCAGGCGTCCCAGAAGGAGTGGGATTTCTATGTCCTCTTTTGAGAGGTGGAGACACTGAGGTTTCATGTCATGAAACCATCTAGCTGAGCCAAGCAGGCAGCAAGTGGTAGGTCTCTGATAAGAATCAGAGTCCACTTGCTACTGCTCCCTCTGTAGTGCTTCGCACAAAGCCGGGCTCCTCTCATGAGGCTGTCCTCTGCTGTAGGAGCAGAATGTCTGCACACCTTCAAAGAGGTTGTCTCTCCTCTTGGAACCACGGAGTGCTATCAGGAAGAGGCCTGGATGTTTCTGGGGATCTAGTTAGGGCAGGTTCATCACCAGAATCTATCTCAATTTGATAAATGTTTATTCAGCACTTACTGTATGCTGGGCACTGCTTTAGAGGCTGGAAATAATGAATAAAACAAGAACTTTCTCTCAAAGAGCTTACAGTCTGGAATAGAGATAGGCCGGAAGGAGTAAAGAGGAGAAGGTGATGGCAAGTCCCTGGTTTGGGGAGCTGTCCTCAGGAAGGATAGTCTTGTTCCACATTTTATATGGAAAGTTTCTTTGTTCTGCATTTCTGAATTTCCCCAGATCTCAGTGTAGTGACATTCTGCTTATTCCTTTTGTCCACCGGCTTTGAAATACTTGTCTACACTAGCCACTTCTTACAGCCCTTTCCAGAAATTTTCTACATGATTAATGGTACATTTAAAAACCTCCACTTTGGATAGGCTTGCGGTAGATGCCACACAGCTGTAGCTGTCAATGGGTCATGCTGCGTGATAAATTAGCCAAACGGAGCTCTGGAAATGCTGTCACTTTCCTCCATTAATACAGGAGCTGTGGATAAGTCCCTGCATTATCACGCTCCAAATTACACCTGGGATCAACAACAGAGCTCCGTGTGCTGAGGATTCTCCTGATGTGAGTCCCAGACACTTGAGGGATGGCAGGTACCAGAGGAGCTCCTCATAGAAGACTGATTCTCCTCCACAGGTGTCAGCCGACAGTGGGACCCTAAATCACTTCTCGGTTTCAGGCTCCTTTTTCCCTTCTGCCACTGTTCACGCCACATGTTTCCAATTTTCTAGGTGGTGCATTTGAATACAGTGTTGGGAGACCGCCTTCATCTTTTTGAGTGGAAGTCTGGAGTCATCCCAAGGTGAAACATGGTGTTTGGAAGTCACCCAGAGGTCACCATCTCTGTGTTGACAGGGATGTGACCCATCCTGAGGAGGCTGTGCCCAGCCTCTTCCTGGGGCTTGCCTGGGCACTCTCTCTTTCTGCCTTTTTAACACAAATGTTCTGGGCTTTTATCCCATGCTGCTCATAGCCCTTTTCCAAACAGGGGACAATGCAATCTGCTTACTAAACTGTAGTCACAGCCGCTTTTCCTTGAGGGGGCCCTGGAACGCCTAGGGCAGAGAGTCTGGTGGTTCATGTACTCTTTGGTCAAAGTCTCTTGGTTTGGTCCTGCAGATGGCCTATCATCGTGTTTGTGATGGTTTCTTCTTTGGAGGGCCATCTTATTCTTGTATCTCCTGGCTCCAGGGCTTTTCCTACCCTGAGAGGAAAAGCAGATTCCATTTTCTTTTCATTTGTGTGTGCAATTGATAAGGAGATCCACGGAGGGCATCCGAAGCCGACCTTCAATTCCTGCTCACTCAGGCAGGGAAGAAACCATCACACAGGTGTGACCCACCGAGCAGTGTCCCGTTAGGTCCAGTGGGACTTCATTTAAATCAGGCCCTTCCTATTTACATCCTTGGGAGACCTCAGAATGGCTACTTTTCCCCTTGGCCTGGCCCTGAATGCACGCTCTCTGTCCATCAACTCATTCTGGCCACTGCTCCCTAGATTCTGGGGGTGCTCCCTTCTCTGCCTCATAGGGTGATGGGGAGATTCTCTCTGCCCTTCATGGACAGGAAGACCAGTTGCCTGACTGACACAGAGCTGAAAGCAGAACCTTTCGGAGCAGAAACCAGGCTGTCATGACTGTTCCATCACTGGTACTCTATGAAATAGCAAATAACTATCACATCTGCCCCCCGGCTGAAGCAGTCTGGGTTATATTGGTTATTATTCTTTGGCCACCCTTGAGTGGGTTGCACATAAATGAGGTAGATGTTTAAAATGTGAAGAATTGCTGGTGTTTGGATGTGGCTGAAGGGAAAGACCAATGCTTGTCACTAGAGGGACAGCCTCAGTGGGAGTAGGCCTCCTTCACACGGGTCTGATGGCTCCATCGGAGACCCTGGAAGCAGAGCTCTTACTTCCTTCCCACTGGGGGCTGGGTAGACAGGTTTTGACTTCCCTCAGGGAAATGGTGCTGGTGGGCACCTTCTAGGAGAACACATTTGCCTCTCCATTGCCATGGCTACAAGTCTGGTCCAAGCCACCTCTGTTTCTAGGACTACTGCATGGTCTCTCAAACGGATTTCTCTGCAGCTATGGGCTTTGCTCCTCCCCCCGCCCCATTTTCCATGGTGTAGCAGGCCTTCTGTCAATGAGACATGCCACTTCAAATCCTCCAGCTGCATCCTAGCTTCATATGACCCTACACTAGTTTATGAGTTCTTCCCTGCCTCAGGCCCTTGGTACTTGCAGTTCCCTCTGGCTGGAAAGTTCATCACATATTTGGATCTGTTTCATTCTTCAGATTCACTTCAGTGTCCCCTCTTCAGGAAAACCTTGCTTGACCCCTATCTGTAGCATCCCTTGCCCTACCCTGCCCTAGGTGTTCTCTACAACATCAGCTTCTCTATGGTCATTAGAGAATTGATTATCTGACAGTATCTTTGCTGTGACTGTGACTGTTGTTCTTTAGGAGACCATCGTATCCACAAAAGAAGGATCTCATCTGCTTGGCTGAGGACTGTTCCTCATAACTGTTCCTGCTTGTAACCCAACAGCCCCTCAAAATATACTGTGGAATGAATCTCTCTACAAAGCTCTAGGTTTGTGGCTATGTAGGTGCAGCTTCTAGAATCATTCCAAAGCCCCACATGGTCAGGAGTATGACAATGGAAAGAGGCTCCTCAAAAACCTTATCTCTGTATGGGGCATCTGACTCTTGTTTTCAGCTAGGGTCATGATCTTAGGATCTGGGACTGAGTCCTGGGTCAGGCTCCACACTCAGTGGGGAGTCTGCTTGAGATTTTTCTCTCTCCTTCTCCCTTTGCCCCTCCCCATGCCACGCCTGGGTGCTCTCTCTCTCTAAAATAAAAATAAATAAATATTAAAAAATATCTTCTCTCTGTATACTTGGGGATTTGGTTATCTCTTGCAGGCCAGGGTCTGTTTTCCCATCTTTAATAAGAACAGTTTGAAGTGGACTGGGCAACCTCTTATGATCTTTCCTGCTTTGAATTTTGATGTTTTCAGTGTATGATCCTCTATCTCTCAGAGATCTCATCTTCTTAGCTTCTAGAATGAGAATAATTGCACACAGATATTTATGGCATTCCTGTAGATGATGTGTATTTATGAGACGGCTGTATTGACTAATCTTGCTTTTTTTTGGTCTTGGAGGAAAAGTTTCTCTGATTTAGTTATGTCTGATTTAGAGAAGTTTAAATTTTTTTTGAAGAGTAAGGGACTTGTGTGTGGAGTGTGTCAATGCTGCATTAAAGAATTGTGAGCTGTTTTCTCTTAGAATGTGTGGCAGGTTCCATCTGGTTACATAGGGAGTGGGAGTGGCCCTTCCCCTCCTCTGCTCTCACAGGCCCGAACCCGTAGGGGCAGGAAGCTAATTATCACCTCCTAGGATGCTTGGAACCTTGTCTCAGTCTTGAAAGAACTGTCCTCATGCTGGTCCTCAGAAGGGAAGAGACCCACACAGACAATTATTTTCTTAGCTCCATGCCACTCTGTGAGCATATGTGCTAGACATACTTGAACTTTGATCATGAGACTCATGAAGAATTCAATGTAAAGAGAAGTATTGGCTGAGGAGTCCCCAGAGCCCCCCTACTTGGTGATTATAATGAATGTGGGTGTCCACCCTGTGCTGAGTCACCGTGGGAGATAGGTGGGTTTCAGCAAAGGCCACCACATGGAGCCCTCTCCCTACTATTGTCAAGATCAGACTCTCCAGAGAGAAGGGGTGGCACGCATGAAAAACCCCCACTCTGCTATGGCTCCTCTCATCCCACCAGGCAATCAGCTGCAGCAAGGCTGAGAGGAGGTGGTTTGAAAGGTCTAACCTGTGTAGTCTAAGTCCTGGGAGGATGTGAGGGGGGATGTCTGACAAGATGGAAGACACGGAGCACTTGTCGGGACAACTAAAGTCCCTTTCTCACCTCACATGGAAACTTACACCTGTACTGTGCTCCGTGCCAAGTGGTCCACATTCTCTGTCTCATTTTGTCCTGACAACATCATGTGAAGCAGGATTTTATTTTTAAATAACTATTTTGTAGAAAGGGCTCTTTAAAAAGGATAACTGTTTTGCCCAAAGTCACACAATCAGTCCCTAGAAGTGAGATGTTCTGGTTTCTTTTTGCTGTGTAACAAGCCATCTCCAAATTTAGTGGTATAAAATGGCCACCATTTATTACACTCACAGATTCTGTGGGTCAGGACTTCGGGAAGGGCACCATGAGATATCTTTGCTTCACCAAGGACTCCAGCAACTGTAGGTATTCCTGGTTGCAGAGGTGGGGGCTATCTGGAGGGCTGGGTTCTGCTGGAACTGTTGCCAAGAGCACCTACATGTGGCCTCTACACGTAGTTTGGGCTTATCCAACATGGTGCCTGGCTTTTGGAAGAAGAGTCCTAAGAAGACCATCAGGGACCAAGCATTCCTAAGGATCAAAGCAGGAGCTCTAAAGCTTCTCTTGACTTAGCAAATCACCCAGCTACCTCCTCCCCTCTCTGTACACTGAAGAAGTCACAAGTCAGTCCCATTTTACATGGACCACCCCCCCCACCCATGGAATGTGTGTCAGAGAATTTATGGCTATGTTTTAAGGTGGCCACACAGGATTTGAACCCTGGCTCCACAACCATTGCCCTTATTAGACATGTTGCCTGGGTATAAGAGGCAGGGGGAAGCTTCAGTAGGGACATGGTGGATATATCTTTAACATGGCTGCATCACTACAGCCCTTGGAAAGAAAATGCAACAAGTAACAGCATGGCTTGGGAGGCAGCAGTCCAGAGAAGGGACTAGGAGCCCCACCTGTGCAACTGTGGATGACCTGCTCCAACTCTCCTGCCTCAGGCCTTCCTCTGTAAGAAGGGCATAATCATAGCATCTCCTGGCCCATCTGTAGGGTGCAGTGCCCAGGAGATGTGCAAGCCTCACGGATTTTCCAACCTGCTCTTTGGACAGGAGGAAGTGTTTCTGGGTCCACAGGGAGGCCCTGCTATTTAGTCCTTCAACCCACAGCTCTCAGACACGCTCAGGGGACAGGCCAGCCTTCTATACCCAGCCCAAATCCCAGAAGCCTAACGAGACCCACTCAGACTACATGGTCTTTTCCTTCCCTGACCATTTACATATATTGATTCTGCTATATTTTGTTCATTTGCCAATTCCTCACATCCTGGGAAGGATAATAAATGGGGAATCACAATTTCCTTTTGAAGTCTTGGCTCCACTGTGTCCTAGGTGAGTAAGCCACGGGCATGTCATGTAGCCTCTTATGACCTCAGTTTTCTGCAAATCAGTGATCAGTCTACCTGTTCAAGGAACGTTATGGAGATTCAATGAGCTGACATGAAAAAGTGTTTTCTAATCTGATAAGCATAATACATGCTTGGTGTTTTTAATATGATCATTTTCTCTAGTACTTAGCAAGCTGGGTGCTTTGCCCACAGCAGGTGCTTAATAGATATGTGCACTTTAGTCTTGATTTACACCAGACCCCAAATGAAGTTTGTGTCAGAAGGAGATTGGAACTTTCATCTGTCCTACTCAGAGACGTATTTCACAGAAGCCTTTCCGAGTGAATTGGCCACACTGTACTTTTTCTTTCCCTGACAGGCTTGAAGGAGGATCACAGGCTTTTGTAACTGACATAATCACAGCATTGATTAAGGAGAAATAACTGACTCCACCAATTTCATTAAAGACCTAAGGGTATGCACCCCATTCTCAGGCTCTCTGCATCAGTGTGGGAAGGATCCAGGCACTTCTCTTACAGGAGATTCTGAAAGCTGAATAACTTTTTGCAGCAACTCACTTCATCCATCAGAGATTCAGTTACATTAGTTTAGGAAATGCATGGAAACAGTTCTCCCCATGTCAGCCTTCTGCAAAAAGAGTGACCAAAACAAACTCACAAGAGACAAATGTTGGTGCATGGCATATTTCTTGTAATTTTTAGTCTGCTCTATTTTTATTGTGATAAATGGATCTGTGTTTTAAACATCAGGCATTTATTAGGTTCCCACTGTGTGCTCTGTGCTATTTTAGAAGCCATGGGGACTATAGATCAGAAGAAGCTGTCCCCGCAATTATGACAGTTTTTTGGTGCATGTTCTGAGAAGGGTGTTGAGAGCACAGCTCTGAGTATATATATGTGAAGATCAGACAGTGAGGCCGGAGGGCCTGGGCTGGGCTGGGCTCTGGAAGGGCAAACAGTACAGTCAGTCAGCATGTGAGTTGTATTTAATCCCACTTTTTTCTAACTAGCTAGGCAACATCGGGCACATTGCTTAACCAATTTGAGGCTCGGGTTCTTACCTGTTAAATAGGTCTCACAGAGAAGGATAGAAGCCAGTGAGATCTATACAGTAAAGCTTTGAACTCACTCAATCTGGGAAACAGCGACTAGGCTCATTTGAAAAGGAGGTCAAGGGGAACTGCCTTGGAAGGTTAACTGATGAGCTATTTCTGTCTAAAAACTACCCCCAAACTTAGTGGTTTAAACAACAACCATTTAATGGTAGCTCACAATTCCATGGGTTAACTGGGACTCAGCTGTCTGATTCCTCAACTGTCTCTTTGGAGATTTCTCAAGCACTAGCAGTCAGATGGGGCTGGACCGTCAGTGTTACTCCATGCAGCTTCTATCTCTATGTGACATCTTGTCCTCTGGGGCCTCTCCATAGGGCAATTCTCTCTATTCTGGACTTTTCCCATGGTCAGCTTTGGGGATCCTAGTGGAGGAGTTGGAAGTGGTCAGGCTTTCTCAATGCCTGGGCTTACAAGTCTCAGGATGTGGTTTCCTCCACAGTCTGGTGGTCAAAGCAGCCGTAGGCCCACCCCAGACTCCAGTACCATTGATAAAGGTATAGACTATCATACTGAGGCAGGTCTTGATCAGATTTGAACATCTTATCCTTTCTGCTTTGACTTGAGAGGATTCAGACATCTGATGGTGACCTACAGATCACTCATCTACTCCGTCCATTGTCAGCTTCATTAGAGTAACTCCTTGCCAAGTGCCCGGAGTGAGTGAATCAGGAGGGATTCTTATACATTGACCTTGAAGGAGACAGCAATGCCAACAAAATGCCATGGCTGAGGGTGAATGTGACAAGTGCTGCCCCTTGACAAATCTACTGCCAGCATAGCACGTGAGAAGGGCACATTCATTTCAAGTGGTCAGACGTGGGACAACTGTGGTGAGGACCCTTACAGAAGAGATTGTTGGACAAAATAAAGAAGACTGGCTTTTTGAGGGTTATGGAAAAGTGCAAAGAAAGCAGGCAGTAAAATGATACATGGCATTTAGGGAATATGGAAGATTGGTATGAACCATAAAGGACCACATATATGCAGCTTGTGATGATTGGTGTGATTATTGATTATGTTTTGAATTTCCCAACTGAGGTAGATGTTCTTTGAAGGTCAGGACCATTTCTTATGCTAAAGGCTTTTGGCACTGACTTATGAGATTAGATAGAAAGGTGATGGACACTCAAGGGGAGAAAGATGGTGTAGTAGGCAGACTCATGACCCCTAGAGGATTCCGCCTGATTCCTGGGACTGTAAATGTGATGGGGTAGCATGCCTACAAATATGTTACCTTACAAGAAAAAGGAAACATTGCCAATAGAATTAAGGTTACTAATTAGAGACTTTAAGATAGGAAGATTATCCTGGATCGTCTGGGTGGACTAAGCAGAGGATGGAGAGGATGTCAGAGATATAAAGCACAAGAAGTCATGTTGGCCTCCCATATCAAGGAAACAGGAACCTCAATCCTGCAACCACAAGGAACTGCCAATAACCTGAATGATCTGAAAGTGGACTCTCCCTCAGAGCCTCCAGCCCGGGCTGGCTGACTGACTCCTTGACTTTGGTTGTATGAGATCCTAAGCAGAGAACTCAGTCATACCGCCCTGGATGGATGTCTAACTGGCAGAAACCATGAGCTAATAACTCGTTTTGTTTTTGCCACTGAGTTAGTTGTAAATTGTTCTCTGCAGCCTTCAGGGAGAGGCAGATACCAGAGAGGGGTCATGGTCCTGATCTAGGAGGCAGTGGAGGCCAGATCATTCGAGGAGCTGGGCTAAATGCTGAGTCCCAGGATGCTAAGCTAGCTGGTCAAAGATCGTCAGGGAATGGCTTCTGCAGGAAGACTCCTGAGCTATTTTCATTGTGCCCACACCACCTTGGGGTGTCTGAGCAGGAATCAGCACTCTGCAAGCTCATCCTGGGTTCCTTTGTCATCCTTCCTCCTAGCCCCTACCTCTTGGTCACTCTGCCAGCCTTCCTTCCCACGAAGTGCCTTGAGGATGAAGTGGGATTTACCACTCACACTTCCTTCAAAACTTTCCCTGGAGACTGTCTTAATTCAGTTCTGGTCAGATTTTGGGAATTAACACTAACATCTGAATGGAGTTTATTCAGTTCTGATAGGGAGGATTTGCAGACCCTAAGAGAAAGTTTGTTAACTCCGCATTTTTCGTTTCTTACACAAGTATAGGATGTTTCTTATTCTTTCTTCCTTTTGTTAATGGGGAGTTTCTGTTGTTCTTTGCCTTTTACAAAATAATCACTCCTTCATGGGGTCGATGCATTCTTTACGGCACGAAGCCAGCTCCTCTGGCAAATCTTTCTTGATTCCCTGCAATTTGCTTCTCACTTTCTCCTATTTTTGCATGTCCCACATGGATAATCTTCATCAGGCTCTATGGAGTTTTCTGCTGCTATGTCTCCTTCTGGACTGTAACTCTTCATGTGTCTGTCTCCCCAGCACCCGGGATAATGTTGTGGGTGCCCAGGGGTTGCTCAGTAAGAGGATGGGAAAGGAGCAGTGAATGCAGAAGCAGTCTGCTGAATCACAGACAGATGGGACCTACCAGATTGCGAAAAGCAGCTGGGTGTGAGGCATAAACACCAAGGCAATTAATTAAAAACATTTTTATTTGTCCTGATTAAAAAGAAGTTGAAGCTGTGAAAAGTGTCTGCTGAGGAATTAAGGAGGGAGAGGAGTCTGGTGGAGAGGTCATATGTGCCCAGGAAGGAGGAAAGCCCAAGGGAGTTGGGAGTTCTTGGCTAGTCTTAGAATGGCTACTAACTCATGGTGACCTTGGACTTTGGGCTTTCCACCCAAGGCAATGAGGATTTACAGTCCTTGAGTCATTAGAGCTCTTCCAGCAAGCACCAAATGGGCTGGCTGAGCAGGTCTTGACAGTGGGCACAGTCAGCCTTTGCATCTATGCTGAATGGAGTCTCATCCAGGATCAGAGGAGGGGAGATGGGAATTGAAGGCCCCACTAATATTTTCAAGTCACACGGTGAGTCACTATTTACTTAAAAGCACGTCCATTATGGGCTCCAAGTTTCTGTATGGAGAACAAATGCATCTTTCAACAGTTATCTCCTCTCCCTGAAATACCTGTTGCTTTGTTTTTTGACATGCCCAGTACCTTTAGGGAGAGAACAGGCCATCTAACTTGGTTTTGCTGTAGTCCCTAATAGTGAGAAAACCAGCTGAGTTGGAGTCAAGCAAAGCTCGCTTTTCAGAGAGCTGACAGGGAAGGAGCCCAGGCTTATTTGTACCTTCATCCTGAAATTGCCCCCTTCCATTTCTCCAGGAATAGAATTCACTCATGGGAGGGACCTCACCTGCCAGAGAACAAGTAGGATGTGTCCTTCATTTTTCAGGTGGGGGAAAACTGAGGTCCTATGAGGGAAACTAAGCAGCCTGAGTCCAGAACAGCCAAGGTTTTATTGCATGTGTCTTTCTGTATCAAAAGGGGATGCTTTCGCATAGTGACACCTCCCTGGGCAAAGAAGCAGCTGAGGTTTCTGGACCCTGCCTGGTGTGGTGGGTCTTAGACTGATCAAGGATATGGGAAGGTTTTTGCTTTGATATTGGGAAGAGAAACAGTGAGACCAGAGGTACATAGTACCTGGTGCTGAAGGGCCCAAGCAGGTGGAGAAATATAGGAGACATTAAGGACATCACCCCATCCGGAGCTAGGAGGTCTTTATGAGTTGAAGTGCTTTGTTGCAGAGCAGGCTGCAGATTAAGTAGATAACTAATAGCATGTAAGGCCTTGTACCTGGGAGCTCAGAACTCCTTCTCTCCTGGATATCAGGACTCCAAATTCCTTGGAGAGCTTTCCTCTAAGGCACAGGGATGCTTCTTGTTAGGGTTGAGTAATGGCAAGCTTTTAGGAATTCAGCCTCTGCCACTTAATAGCCATGTGACCTTGGTCAACTTTTCTCTAAGTCAAAGTTCCTTACTAGACAACTTGGAAAAATTAACCTTTGCCTCATTGGTTTGTCATGAAGATTAAATTATTTAACATTAGAGGACTTCTACTTTATTTTTAAAAATTGATTATTTTAAGATTATTTATTTGTTCATTTATTTGACAGAGAGAGAGAGAGAGCAAGTGGGGGTGGGGAGGAGCAGAAGGGGAGGGAGAGGGGGATGGAAAAAGAGGGGGAAAGGATTCAGGCAGACTCTGCATTGAGCTTGGAGCCTAATGTGGGTCTTAATCTCACGACCCTGAGATCATGACCTGAGCTGAAACCAAGAGTCAGACCCTCAACTGACTGAGTCACCTTGGTGTCCAGAGGACTTCTACTTTAAATGGCCCCAGGTAATCATCTCCCAGCTGCCATAAGAATGTTAATGGAATTATAGAAAAACAGTTCTGAAAATAAAAAGAGTCAATCATCACAACAATTTGGTGGAAATTTCCCTAACTACAATTCTGATGAAAGGTTGACCAGGTACCTATTGTCTCATGGCCTCAATGCAAGTGACTTATAACAATGTTTGATAATTTAATATCTGTTAGGCACTCCAAAATGGCCCCAGAATTCTCAGCTACTTTGGTGGCACAGGTTCTGCCCACTGTCCTCTCTGAAAGGGATGGTGCCAATTGCTGGGGAATAAGCAGGAAGAACTGTGAATCTATAATTTTCATATACAACATAGGGAAGGACTGGCATTTTGCATTGAATCCTGGAGGCTGTTGTGGAAAAACATGGGCAAAAGGTGAGCTCTGGGAATAGGGAATGCTGGAAGTGGGTAGCAGTTTACAGATTTTTATGAACTGCATTTGGTCAAAAAAGAATCCCCAACTAACAATAAAAAATTTAAAGGAAAAAGAATCCCCAACTTACTCTTACCTTTACCGGGAATTACATTCTTTGCCATAAGTCATACCTAAAATCAGAGCAGTAGGAAATACATTAGATGTTAGAATTTGAAGCCAGGGAGGTGAACATCAGTCTTTCCTATAGCTTTAACTCTGAGAAGGAATTTTACTTGGCTCTGGCACTTGCTGCCTGTGTTATTTTGGGTAAAATATTCCATATCTTGGATTTCTCACTTCTAAAATAGAGATTAGAATATCTATGCCATAGGGTTTAAGGGAGATTAAGTTAGTTTTCAACACTTGGTTCTTAGTTCATACTTCTTAGTACATACTAAGGCCTCAATAAATATATTACTTTCAATTATTATGCCTAATCCAGTATCTGCATTGGAGAAGAGGCAGACAACACAAGCCATCCATTTTATTAACAAATTCTAGTCCTATACATCAAAATAAAAGGCTTCTGCACCACCAAGAAACAATCAACAAAAATAAAAGGCAACCTACTGAATGGAAGAAGATATTTGCAAATGACATACCCAAAAAAGGGTTAGTATTCAAAATATATAAAGAAATTATACAAATCAATACCCAAAAAAACAAATAATTCAATTAAAAAATGGGCAGGAGACATGAACAGACATTTGTCCAAACAAGACATTGAAATGGCCGGGGGGGGGAGCAAGATGGCGGAGGAGTAGGAGACCTGGATTTCGTCTGGTCTCAGGAATTCAGCTGAATAGGGATCAAACCATTCTGAACACCTACGAACTCAACAGGAGATCGAAGAAGAGAGTAGCAACAACTCTCTGAACAGAAAAGCGGCCACTTTCTGGAAGGTAGGACATGCGAAGAAGTGAATCCGAGGCGATATTCGGGAGGATAGAGGGCAGGGGAGGGGGCCTCCCTCGGCCGCTTCCGGCAAGTGATAGAGCTGCAGAACACAAAATCGGAACTTTTAGAAGTCGGCTCTGCGGAGGGAAGTTGCTCCAGTGGCTAAGCGGGGGTGGAACCCTCATGAGACAGTGTGGTTTCAGGACACTCGGGGTCACAGAAAGACTGGGGGTGCCTGAGTGCGGCAGAGCTCCCAGGTATTGGAGTGGGGAAGCTGGCTGCAGAGACAGAGCCGAGGCGTGGGCTGTCAGCTCGGGGTGGCCATAAACTGTGATCAGCGACACAGTTGGGCCACTGCTCCTCCAGCAGGGACCCAACAAGCGGCAGAGCCGTGGAGACTCCCCTCCCTCCCCCGGGAGGAGCGGCGCAGGAGCGCACCGCAGGGATCTGCTGGGTTTGGAGACTCCACACAGGGTCGGGTGCCAGACATAGAAATGCTCGATTACAGGCCAGGTGAGCACGGAGTGCGGCCGGAGACCGGGGGGACGGGAGTGACTGCTTTTCTCTGGGGGCACACTGAGGAGCGGGGCCCCGAGTTCTCGGCTCCTCCGGGCGGAGATTGGGAGGCCACCATTTTCACCCTGGTCCTCCAAAGCTGTACCGAGAGCTCGCAGGGAACAAAAGTTCCTGAGAGCAAACCCGAGCAGATTGCTTAGCCCGGACTCACAAGGGCGGGGCAATTCCACCTCCGGCAAAGACATTTGGGAACCACAGCAACAGGCCCCTCCCCCAGAAGATCAGCAGGAACAGCCAGCAAGCCAAGACCAAGTTTACTGATCAAGGAGAACGGGAGAACTCCAGCGCTAGGGGAATACTGCACATAGAATTCATGGCTTTTTTACCATAATTCATTAGTTTTTCAAAGTTAATTTTTTAACTGTTTTTTTTTTTGAATTTTTATTTTTCCCTTTTTCAACCAACACCTTATCAATCCCTTTTTAAAAAAAAACATTTTTTATTTTTCATTTTTAGAGTCATATTTTTATCCCTTCATAGTAGTTACCCTTATTTTTGGCATATATATATAAGTTGTTCCCTCTTTAAAATTTTGAGATACAATTTTTTCTAACAGATCAAAATATACCCTAAATCACTAGTGTATGGTTTTGTTCTAGTCTCCTGCCTGATCACATTCTCTCCCTTTTTATTCCTTTCTTTTCTTTTTTCTTTTTCTTTTTAAATCTTCTTCTTCCTTTTTAAAAACAACTTCTTATCTTATCAATTCCTTTTATAAAATCTTTTATAATTTTCAACTTTACAGTCATCTTCCATCCCTTCATGGTATCAACCCTTATTTTGTACATATATAAGTCTTTCTTCCTTTAAAATTTAAGCAGGCACTTTCTTCTAACAGACCAAAATATGCCCAAAAGCTAGTGTGTGGCACTGATCTATGCACTAGCCTGATCATATTTGATCATATTCTGTTTTTTTTTGTTTTGTTCTGTTTTTGTTTGTTTTTATCTTTTTCTTTTCCCATTTTTTTTTTCTCTTCTTCCTTTCCCTTTCTTGTCCCCTGGTTTCAGGTCTTTTCTGATTTGTATAGAGTATATTTCCTGGAGATGTTGTTAACCTGTTAGCATTCTGTTGTCTCATTCATCTATTCTCCTCTTTTCAAAATGACAAGATGAAAAATATCACCTCAGCAAAAAGAACAAGAGGTAGTACCGTCTGTCAGGGACCTACTCAATACTGACATTAGTACGATGTCGGACCTAGAGTTCAGAATCATGACTTTAAAGATACTAGCTGGGCTTGAAAAAAGCGTGGAAATTATTAGAGAAACCCTTTCTGGAGAAATAAAAGAACTAAAATCTAACCAAGTCGAAATCAAAAAGGCTATTAATGAGGTGCAATCAAAAATGGGGGCATTAACTGCTAGGATAAATGAGGCAGAGGAGAGAATCAGCGATATAGAAGACCAAATGATGGAAAATAAAGAGGCTGAGAAAAAGAGAGAGAAGCAACTACAGGATCACGAGGGCAGAATTCGAGAGATAAGTGATACGATAAGACAAAACAACATTAGAATAATTGGGATCCCAGAAGAAGAAGAAAGAGAGAGGGCCAGAAGGTATATTGGAGCAAATAATAGCAGAGACCTTCCCTAACGTGGGGGAAGGAAACAGGCATCAAAATCCAGGAAGCACAGAGAACCCCTCTCAAAATCAATAAAAATAGCTCAACACCCCGACATCTAATAGTAAAACTTACGAGTCTCAGAGACAAAGAGAAAATCCTGAAAGCAGCTCGGGGGAAGAGATATGTAACCTACAATGGTAGAAACATTAGATTGGCAACAGACCTATCCACAGAGACCTGGCAGGCCAGGAAGGACTGGCATGATATCTTCAGAGCACTAAACGAGAAAAATATGCAGCCAAGAATACTATATCCAGCTAGGCTCTCATTGAAAATTGAAGGAGAGATAAAAACTTCCAGGACAAGCAAAAACTGAAGGAATTTGCAAACACAAAACCAGCCCTACAAGAAATACTGAAAGAGGTCCTCTAAGCAAAAAGAGAGCCTAAAAGCAGCATAGATCGGAAAGGAACAGAGACAATATCCAGTAACAGTCACCTTACAGGCAATACAATGGCACTAAATTCATACCTTTCAATAGTTACCCTGATTGTAAATGGGCGAAATGCCTCAATCAAAAGACACAGGCTATCAGATTGGATTAAAAAACAAGACCCATCAATATGCTGTCTGCAAGAGACTCATTTTAGACCTAAAGTCACCCCCACATTGAAAGTGAGGGGGTGGAAAACCATTTACCATGCTAATGGACACCAAAAGAAAGCTGGGGTGGCAATTCTTATATCAGACAAATTCGATTTTAAAACAAAGACTGTAATAAGAGATGAAGAAGGACGCTATATCCTACTTAAAGGGTCTCTCCAAGAAGAAGATCTAACAATTGTAAATATCTATGCCCCTAACATGGGAGCAGCCAATTATATAAGGCAATTAATAACAAAAGCAAAGAAACACATTGACAACAATACAATAATATTGGGGGACTTTAACATCCCCCTGACTGAAATGGACAGATCATCTAAGCAAAAGATCAACAAGGAAATAAAGACTTTAAATGAAACACTGGACCAAATGGACTTCACAGACATATTCAGAACATTCCATCCCAAAGCAACGGAATACACATTCTTCTCTAGTGCCCATGGAACATTCTCCAGAATTGATCACATCCTAGGTCACAAATCAGGTCTCAACCAGTACCAAAAGATTGGGATCATTCCCTGCATATTTTCAGACCACAATGCTTTGAAACTAGAACTCAATCACAAGAGGAAAGTCGGAAAGAACTCAAATACATGGAGGCTAAAGAGCATCCTACTAAAGAATGAATGGGTCAACCAGGAAATTAAAGAAGAATTTAAAAAGTTCATGGAAACCAATGAAAATGAAAACACCACTGTTCAAAATCTTTGGGATACAGCAAAGGCAGTCCTGAGAGGAAAGTATATAGCAATACAAGCCTTTCTCAAGAAACATGAAAGGTCTCAAATACACAACCTAACCCTACACCTAAAGGAGCTGGAGAAAAAACAGCAAATAAAGCCTAAACCCAGCAGGAGAAGAGAAATAATCAAGATCAGAGCAGAAATCAATGAAATAGAAACCAAAAGAACAGTAGAACAGACCAACGAAACTAGTAGATGGTTCTTTGAAAGAATTAACAAGATGGATAAACCCCTGGCCAGACTTATCAAAAAGAAAAGAGAAATGACCGAAATCAACAAAATCATGAATGAAAGAGGAGAGATCACAACCAACACCAAAGAAATACAAACAATTATAAGAACATATGAGCAACTCTATGCCAGCAAATTAGACAACCTGGAAGAAATGGGTGCATTCCTAGAGATGTATCAACTACCAAAATTGAACCAGGAAGAAATAGAAAACCTGAACAGACCTATAACCACTAAGGAAATTGAAGCAGTCATCCAAAATCTCCCAACAAACAAAAGCCCAGGGCCAGATGGCTTCCCAGGGGAATTCTATCAGACATTTAAAGAATTAATACCTATTCTCCTGAAACTGTTCCAAAAAATAGAAATGGAAGGAACACTTCCAAATTCATTTATGAGGCCACCATTACCTTGATCCCAAAACCAGACAAAGACCCCATCAAAAAGGAGAACTACAGACCAATATCTTTGATGAACATGGATCCAAAAATTCTCAGCAAAATCCTAGCCAATAGGATCCAACAGTACATTAAAAGGATTATTCACCACGACGAAGTGGGATTTATCCCTGGGCTGCAAGGATCGTTCAACAGCCACAAATCAATCAACGTGATACAATACATTAACAAAAGAAAGAACAAGAATCATATGATCCTCTCAATCGATGCAGAAAAAGCATTTGACAAAGTACAGCATCCTTTCTTGATCAAAACTCTTCAGAGTATAGGGATAGAGGGTACATATCTCAGTATCATAAAAGCCATCTATGAAAAACCTACGGCGAGTATCATTCTCAATGGGGAAAAGCTGAGAGCTTTTCCCCTAAGGTCAGGAACGCGGCAGGGATGTCCACTCTCACCACTGCTATTCAACATAGTATTAGAAGTGGTAGCCACAGCAATCAGACAACAGAAAGAAATCATAGTCATCCAAATTGGCAAAGAGGAAGTCAAACTCTCACTCTTTGCAGATGATATGATACTGAATGTGGAAAACCCAAAAGACTCCACCCCAAAACTGCTAGAACTCATACAGGAATTCAGTAAAGTAGCAGGATATAAAATCAATGCACAGAAATCAGTGGCATTCCTATACACCAACAACAAGACAGAAGAGAGACAAATCAAGGAGTCAATTCCATTTACAATTGCACCAAAAACCATAAGATACCTAGGAATAAATTTAACCAAAGAGGCAAAGGATCTGTACTCAGAAAAGTATAAAATCCTCATGAAAGAAATTGAAGAAGACACAAAGAAATGGAAAAACGTTCCATGCTCATGGATTGGAAGAACAAACATTGTGAAGATGTCAATGCCACGTAGAGCAATCTACACATTCAATGCAGTCCCCATCAAAATACCATCCACCTTTTTCAAAGAAATGGAACAAATAATCCTAAAATTTGAATGGAACCAGAAGAGACCCAGAATAGCCAGAGGAATATTGAAAAAGAAAAGCAAAGCTGGCGGCATCACAATTCCGGACTTCCAGCTCTATTACAAAGCTGTCATCATTAAGACAGTATGGTACTGGCACAAAAACAGACACATCGATCAATGGAACAGAATAGAGAGCCCAGAGATGGACCCTCAACTCTATGGTCAACTCATCTTTGACAAAGCAGGAAAGAATGTCTAATGGCAAAAAGACAGTCTCTTCAACAAATGGTGTTGGGAAAACATGCAGAAAAATGAAACTGGACCATTTCCTTACACCACACACAAAAATAGACTCCAAATGGTTGAAGACCTCAGTGTGAGACAGGAGTCCATCAAAATCTTAAAGGAGAACACAGGCAGCAACCTCTTCAACCTCAGCTGCAGCAACTTCTTCCTAGAAACATCGTCAAAGGCAAGGGAAGCCAGGGCAAAAATGAACTATTAGGATTTCATCAAGATAAAAAGCTTTTGCACAGCAAAAGAAACAGTCCACAAAACCAAAAGGAACTGACAGAATGGGAGAAAATATTTGCAAATGACATATCAGACAAAGGGCTAGTATCCAAAATCAATAAAGAACTTATCAAACTCAACACCCAAAGAACAAATAATCCAATCAAGAAATGGGCAGAAGACATGAAAAGACATTTTTCCAAAGAAGACATCCAAATGGGCAAGAGACACATGAAAAAGTGCTCAACATCGCTCTGCATCAGGGAAATCCAAATCAAAACCTCCATGAGATACCACCTCACACCCATCAGAATGGCTAGAATTAACAGGTCAGGAAACGACAGATGTTGGCGGGGATGTGGAGAAAGGGGAACCCTCCTACACTGTTGGTGGGAATGCAAGCTGGTGCAACCCCTCTGGAAAACAGTATGGAGGTTCCTCAAACAGTTGAAAATAGAGCTACCATACGATCCAGCAATTGCACTACTGGGTATTTACCCCAAAGATACAAATGTAGGGATCCGAAGGGGTACGTGCACCCCAATGTTTATAGCAGCAATGTCAACAATAGCCAAGAGCCAAGATGTCCATCGACAGATGAATGGATAAAGAAGAGGTGGTATATATACACCATGGAATATTATGCAGTCATCAAAAGGAATGAGATCTTGCCATTTGCAACGATGTGGATGGAACTAGAGGGTGTTATGCTGAGTGAAATAAGTCAGTCAGAGAAAGACATGTATCATATGACCTCACTTATATGAGGAATTCTTAATCTCAGGAAACAAACTGAGGGTTGCTGGAGTGGTGGGGGGTGGGAGGGATAGGGTGGCTGGGTGATAGACATTGGGGAGGGTATGTGCTATGGTGAGCACTGTTAATTGTACAAGACTGATGAATCACGGATCTGTACTTCTGAAACAAATAATGCAATATATGTTAAGAAAAAAAGAAGAAGAAGAAGAAGATAGCAGGAGGGGAAGAATGAAGGGGAGTAAGTTGGAGGGGGAGACGAACCATGAGAGACGTTGGACTCTGAAAAACAAACTGAGGGTTTTAGAGGGGAGGAGGGTGGGGGGATGGGTTAGCCTAGTGATGGGTATTAAGGAGGGCACATTCTGCGTGGAGCACTGGGTGTTATGCACAAAGAATGAATCATGGAACACTACATTAAAAACTAATGATGTAATGTATGGTGATTAACATAACAATAAAAATTATTTAAAAAATAAATAAAAAAAGACATCTAAATGGCCAACAGACACATGAAAAGATGCTCAATATCACTCATCATCAGGGAAATGGAAACAAAACTACAGTGAGATATCACCTCACACTTGCCAGATGGCTAAAATCAAAAACACAAGAAACAACAGGTGTTGGCGAAGTTGTGGAAAAAAAGGAACCCTCTTGCCCTGTTGGTGGGAATGCAAACTGGGTGCAACCACTCTGGAAAACAGTCTGGAGGTTCCTCAAAAAGTTAAAAATAGAATTATTCTAGGATACAGTAATTCCACTACTGGATATTTACCAAGAGAATACAAAAACATTAATTCAAAAGGATACGTGCACCCATCCCTATGTTTATAGCAGCATTATTTACAATAGCTAGGATATGGAAGCTGCCCAAAGGCCTATGGATAGATGCAATGGATAAAGAAGAAGTGATGTATATATACAATGGGATATTATTCAGCTATAAAAAACAATGAAATCTTGTCACTTGCAATGACAAGGAAGGAGCTAGAGAGTGTAATGCTAAGTGAAATAAGTCAGTCAGAGAAGGACAAATGCCGTATGATTTCACTCATATGTGGAATTTAGGAAACAAAACAAATGAACAAAGGAAGGGGGGGAGAGAGAAAGAGAGAGAGAGAGAGGCCAAGAAACAGACTTTTAACTATAGTGAACAAACTGATGGTTACCAGAAGGGAGGTGAGTGGGCGGATGGGTATAATAGGTGATGGGGATTAAGAAGTGCACTTCTCATGATGACCACTGGGTGATTTGTGGAATTGTTGAATCACTATATTGTACACACCTGAAATTAATATAACACTGTTCACTATACTTGAATTAAAATTAAAAAATACCCAAATACTAGGTTCTAGATGGAAAGAACCATGTTTAAAGATGAAATAGCATAAAAACAAAACAAACAATAAACAGAATGAAGCCTTTCAAATATTCCTGAAGAAAAATTATTTATAACTAAGATTAGAAGAACATTTACCTAACATCTGAATTTTAGAAAGCATAGCCTTCATGATATTAGAATAGGCAGAGAATAGGAGATAAGAGAATGAGATACAAAGTTAGCAGATGAAATGTTAAGAAAGCTAACTGAACTTGAAAAAGATTCTCAGAAAAATGAAACAAATTAATGTGTGAATTCAATTGTTGGTATAATCACACAGAAAGGAACTACTCCAAGTGACACTAAAACACAGTACTTTTACATCTCTAGAGGAATATTTTCTAAGGATGAAAAGAAGTGCAAAATATCTTAAATTGTATTCAGTATCATATTGGTGGTGGTAGTATTGATATAATTATTCTGGGACTAGGTGTGCATCATGGAACAAATCAGATGAGTGATTATGTTGCTGACATTGAAAGCTGAGATTTTTGGCATGGTTGAAAGGAAAGAAGGGTGTAAGATGAATGAGGTTAAGCAAAAACTCTGTAACTCTGAATTTGAATCATCAACGTAAACTGTATTTTACCTTAAAACATTTTCCTATCTGTTGACTGAAAGGGCTGGGAAGTGATGACTAACCCAGTAAACAGTGGGCATCTTTGGTGTTTAGATTATAATCTCTAATACCATTTATACAGAGAGGAACCAGAACTTTTTGGAGAACTGGCTGATTCCAGCTCTGGGGAAGAAAAGGTTCAAGATAAACCTAAAATAACTTGTTACACTAGATAGCAAAGAAGCTATTAAATACTACTAGAGATGTGTCAAAGGGCTTAGGAGACCACCTGAATAAGTTCCTGCTGCCTAAAGATGGGACAAATTGGTCATCCATAAGGATAACAGTGGTGACAGACTAAAACACATCAAATAGGTTTCAGTGCATATGTTCATAATGATAAGAAAGTAAAACTTATCAATAACTTTTGGAGGATGCTCTGGAATCATCTTATTGTTTTAAAATCTAGAGAATAAAGGGAAAATGCCAAACATTTATCCTGCCTTTATTTTCAGATTTCTCTTTCTGGATAATGAGTTGAGGAGGAGTAGCTTCTCTGTATAGAAGAATTTCAACTGATATGCAAAGAATGATAGAGTTAGATCATTTTGCAGTGTCTAAAGCATTAATGAATCCAGGCACTGGAGCCAGATAATGCAGTAAATGGTTGATAATATCACAACAAGAGAGACTATCAGACATTTATGTATGTCCTGATGGAAATAAACACCACCACTTTTGAAATAGTCTTGCTTGTGTGTGTATATGTGTGTATACACAAAGGAGGAATGTGGAAAAATAAATATAGACTTCATGTTGTTCCTGATGTCACAGTCTTCTAGTACAAGCTTTCATTTTGCTTGTAGGCCCACTGGAAACTGACCTATTTTCCTAGAATTTCATTCTAACTGACTCTGATGAAGTTTCTAGATCTAAATATCATTTTCAGGAAGCACAGAGACCAAAGGAACACGTTAATGATACCACAGGAATGCAATCCACAAAGTCCAAAGTGTAGGACCCTCTACAGGACAAATCCTGGTTTCTACAGAAGAACAAAATGATGACAACAGAAGTATATAAAAAGTTGAAGGAAAATTTTAAAAAATGGAGGATATCTATAAATTACAAGAGATTTAAGGGTTACATCAACCAAATTGATTTCTGTTTCAAACAAACCAACTGTGTTTTTTTTTTTAAACACAACTGATAAAACATTTAGGGAAATATGAACACTGATTTTAGATGTATTTATGCTAAGGAATTATGATGAGTTGTTTTAGATATGATGTGGCATTGTTGGTAATTCTTCAAAAGAAGAATCACCTTTTAGAGATACATAGTGAAACATTAATACTTACAGATGAATGATACCGCTACTTTTGTATAAATTTAAAACATTTCATAATAAAGAGATAATGAGAACAGAAGTGACTTCTAGGCAAATAAAAATGCAAAGCCGAATGAAAATCTGGTTGTAGACTATGGAGGACAGAAACAACTGAAAAATAGTGATTCACGTAAAGAGGACAATCTTGGATTTTTCTCCCATTGTACCTAAGTAAAGCACCTGTCATAGTTTCTTGAAGACAGAAGGAGCTTAAGCTATGTTTTTCTTTCCTCCTCAAGGTTGACTTTTCTGCTTCATCCTACCCCATCCAGAGCTAGAGCACAGAGGAATTGTATGGGAAAAACCACATAGCAATGATTTCCGAGAGATGGGAATTGGGTTTACACTCTTCACCCTTTTAGTACAACAAGACTAGAACCCAACTCCCAGCTGTCCTGTTGAAAAGTGAAGTTCTAGGAAAATAGATCACTTTCCAGTCGATCTGCAAGCAAGATGATCTTGAAAGCTTGTACGGGAAGACTCTGAAATCAGGAACATCATGAAGTCTATATTTATTCATTCTTTCACATTTTTCCTTCCATCCACTCATTGACACTTGAAATCTTTGGGATTTGAAAACATAATGTTATTTCCTGATGCATAAAATTTCAGTGGCTCCTGTGTCAAGTCACATATACAGCAGTCAAACCCCCCACCTTACAAATGCTATGGTCCTCAGATTCCTCAGCATGAATGCTCTTCATCTCTACCAACCCAATCCTATCCATTTCTCAAGACTCAACTCAAATGTCTCCTCTTTCATGTAGACTTCCTTGTCTAATTTCATGCTTCATGAATTCTTTCTTCTCCCTCTCTTTTGAACTTTTGCAAAGCTTGATTGGTATTTAAAAGATGACTCACGGGCGCCTGGGTGGCTCAGATGGTTAAGCGTCTGTCTTCGGCTCGCGTCATGATCCCAGGTTCCTGGGATCGAGTCCCGCATTGGGCTCCCTGCTCCTTGGGAGCCTGCTTCTCCTTCTGCCTCTCTCTCTCTCTCTCTCTCTCTCTGTCTTTCATGAACGGATAAATAAAATCTTTAAAAAAAAATTAAAAAAAAGATGACTCACATCTTAGTCTTGTATTTAAGTTGATGGCTCATCTTTCCTACTAGGTTTGGGCTTTTGCATTATATTATTTTAGTGTACCTCTAATTAGCAGCATATATGTAGATTAAAAAAACCCAATCATATAATTGTCTTTTTTCTAGACAAATTTAATGCATTTATATTTTGTGTAATTATTGGATTGTGCACTCTTATTTCTACGTGTAATTTTTTTTTGGCTTATCATACTCTTTTTGGATTTCTTTTTATCTACTTTTCTTCTGAATTGATAAAATTTTCTTAATTCCCTTTTATTTTCCATTTGGTTTGGCAAACCAATTAGATTTCTTGTAGTGGTTATCCTTAAATTTGAACATATATATTATTTGTGTATTTATGTAATATAGTATCTCTATTCTCTTTCAAACGTAAAAGAAGTAGAACAATGCTTCAGCACATTTTATTACAAACTGTTCTTTGATTCTGCCTCTTTTGTTACTATCATCTAATGCTTTGGGCCCATATTTTTGATACAGAAACCTTAGTTTTATTATGATGTGTATGGACAATTTTTGGCCACTTTTTCTCTACTCTTGCTTTTTGCATCACAGATTTCCCTCTGCATTTATGGGTTTTTTTTCTTGTTGAAATATATTTAGCAATTCTTTCAGTGATGGTCTGTGAGTGGTAAATTATCTGTCTTGAAAGTCTGAAATGTACTTATTTTGCTATAACTCACCAGCAAGGGTTTGTAAATATATACTTCCAAGTGACAGTTGTACC
Source organism: Eumetopias jubatus (assembly GCF_037043125.1). NCBI lineage: Eukaryota > Metazoa > Chordata > Mammalia > Carnivora > Otariidae > Eumetopias > Eumetopias jubatus. The sequence continues at coordinate 48,843,318 of NW_028274823.1, read as the reverse complement.
CCATCAGCACTGATCGATGCCATCCCCTTGTCTTTTGGCATCTCTGTTGCTTAGGACAATGTGAAGGTAATGGAGTCGTCTTTTGGCTTCTACACTTCCTCCATGTCCTTGAGTTTCACATCACCGCAGCTTATTTACTTGTGGATTTATTTCTATTCCTCCTGTTTGGCTTTTGGTCTAAAAGACTTCTGTCCTTTTTAATGCTAGAAAATTCTTGGCTATTGTTTCTGTGTATATTGCTTCTCCTCTGTTCCCTCTGCTTTTTACTTGGGAACTCTTATTAGATGTATGTTGGAGTCTTTCAATCTTTCTCCAGATCTCTTACTTTCTTCCTCATGCTTTGTAATCTTCTACTTTCTCTCTGGGTAAAATCCTCAGAAAGCTTCCAATTCACCAATGTCCGGTTTAATTTTCCAGTCCAACAGAACTCTGTCCAGTCTGGAGTGTATTGAACTTGTCCCCATCCATTTAAAATTTTTTGATAAACTTGTTTTTATTTCCCAGGACTTATAATTGGTTCTTTCTAAAATAGCAATCTCTTCTGCCCATTTTTTTTAAATAAAAAAATTTTACTTTTAAGTTGATTACAAAAAAACCTCAAATGGAAACCTTGACCCAAAGCCTTCATCATAGGCCCTTGTGTCCTCTTTATAGCCTGACATGGGAACATCCATACTACATTGTCATTGCCCTTCTGGTAGCCACAGGCAGGGTATGGGCACCAGAGTATGAGTCTATTAATCATGCTAATGCTTTGGCAAAGGGGTACAAGGAGTTGTTCATGGCCACTGAAGCAACTCACACATTTTGATAACATGGTTTTTCTTTTACTCTCCTTTATTTTAAGAAGTGTGTTTGGACCACATAGATTAAAACTATGAAAACTCCAATCCATAAATCTATTTTTTCTAAGTTATTAAGTCTCATACTGCTGTGCATTAATTTTATCTACAGGTGTCAAGTTTACTAGAAGCCAAATTATTTTGTTTAAATTCCTACTTTATCTGTCAATTAACTGAAAGATCATAAATAATTTTTAGCAAATAAAACACATTTACTGATGTCAGATTTCTTAATGGCAAGAATGTTATTGAAAGTACAGCTACAAGCTTAATAAAGGACTATATCTATTTATGACTTCTAAAGCTACCAATTGCCTCCAAACTAATCTTGTATTATTTTGAAATAATTTAGAAATAATTGAGATTGTTTGTGAAAGCCAAAGTTTTGGTGATAGTTTGAATCATATTTAAGTTCTGTAGCTCATCTGGACCTATATAGGTTGTTGTTGCCTAAAGTCCTCCTATTAATTTATATTGAGGGCTATATGATCTGGGCATATTCTTCAATCATTGCACACATGAATAAAGCCTAACTTTCTATAGTGTCTTTTCTTTCTTTGCTTGGTACAGTTCATTCTCTGGAGGTATCAAATCATCACAAACCTTCTCAGTTGCTGACTATAAGGAAAGGTAACTACAGCAGACAATATTTGAGCTCTGCCTAAATCCCTTGAGATGCCTTTTACCTTTTCTGTGACTCCCTCCCCATAGGTGCGAAGAGAGGCCAGCGCTTGGGAGTTTCTGCCAATGACCAAGGGACAGGCAAGTGTGACAGCTCAGCTCCCCTGCCTCAGGGCAGGAAAACCTCTTAGCTGCAATTATATGGGAATAGGCTGAGACAGACACTCTGCCTGAAACTCACCCTTGTATTGTGGCTTCTTGTTTCCTAACCTGCTCCCTCGGCTCCCTTATGGGGTCTCCTTGGAGGGAGTCCTGACCAAATCACTTGTGGATGATCCCTGTCTCAGTGTGGGCTTCAGGGAACCATGTCTATATCAGTAACCCTCCTGAGTGCAAATCAGGTGATGCACATTTCTCTTCATATTAGAACATCCATGTTGTAAGGAGAAGGGTGAATGTTTTCAGATTTTCTTGCCCATGAAAAAAAAAGTCAGTCAGGTGAAATTTGGCACCACTGGGCTGGCCATGATTTTTTGAGATTGTCCTTTTAATTGCTAGGGAGCCATTCTGCTCAGGGCTGGGCACCGCGTGGGTTGAGAGCTGCAGCATCCCTGGAGGGAACTCAGCATTATCTACATGGTAGGCTGGGGAGGTGGTGTGTTTTCCATGGGGACTCTGAGCCACACATAAGGAATCCTTTGCTTGGGCACTTTCTCCAGGCCCATGTCTGGGGGGACCTGATCTGGTTTTTGTTGTTGTTCTTTTTTTTTGTTCTTTTAAAAGTGTCCTTGCATTACCCCTTCGAGGAGCTTAAACATACCAATTGTAAAGCCAATATGTGATTGTTCTGTTTTTGCATTTTGTTGGGCGTGAACTCATCCTTTGGCTATTGATATTGTTGTTCAGCCTTCTTAGCATTAGCTTTCCCTGGGGTGGTTGGGTTTCCTTTCCTTTGGGCACACACTGAGTGGGGATTTTGTTTTCTCCCACTCCACACTCACTTCTCCCTGCCCTGCAGCTTTGTGGTTGTCCCCATCTGGCCAAATGGGACCTCAGATGCAGGCCTCGCATCCCATGTTGGTATCAGAGCTGTTGCACACCCAGGAGCTGGTCCTACATGATAGCTTTCTCCTGGCTCTCCTGGAACTGCTGGTGCTGGTGCAAGCTGCCGTCCAAGGCAGCGCTCACAGTTTGTTCTTAACCTTCTTTCATACAAGGATGTCGAAGCCGTGTTTTATGGGGCAGGCTGGCTCTTTCCCTCTAGCACTTTTGGGATTGGGGTCTCCATTATTCCCTGTAGTTGAATTCCCAGACTCTTTTAGTTTGTATCTGGAGTCAACAAGGTCATGGCCTCAGGGCCTTCCTGGCATTTAGGTTGCCTTCTGTTTTTGATTCGCTGTCAAATCTCTTTTCTCTTTGTAAGTGACTTTGTCTTCATTTAAAAAAAAAGCCAATGAAAAATATTAAATTCCTCTTTTTAGGGCAGAGAGGGTAGTTTAAAGAGTGAACCCTTGACTGGAAATCCAGTTTTGAGTTTTTAAGAAGAGAATCTGCCTTCTCTCCCTATGGCTAAATACACAGAGCTAGCATCACGTTTTGTAATAGCTCACAATAAAATACTTCTTTGAATTATTGAGTGGTTGGTTGGGTGGTTTTCAAACTTAATCCTCAGCACTGGAACTTTCTTCCCAAGTAAATTCCTACATATGTACAAGTCCCCAGTATACAAACATATAGAAGGGACATTTTTTAAATATATGTTATTTTATGAAGTTCACATTTATGACATTTACTTATGCTAAAGTCAATTTTTGAAGTCAGGGAAACTTTGGAAAAATGAACATTTAAAAAATTTTTATGGATGAGAAAACCTGTTATTTCAATCTCATCTTCTGATTTCTTTTTGTTTTTTTGTTTCTTCTTTTTTACTTTCTTCTTTCCTTCCTCTTCTTTTCTCTTCCCTCTTTCCCCCTACCTCCCTCTACCTCTCTTCTTTCTTTCTTTTCTTTTTCTTTCTTTCTTTCTTTCTTTCTTTCTTTCTTTCTTTCTTTCTTTCTTTCTTTCTTTCTTTCTTTCTTTCTTTCTTTCTTTCTTTCTTCTTTCTTCTTCTTTTTTTTCTTTTCTTTCTTTCCAGTTTAGTTCCATTTGTTTTTCCATCATCCCAAAAATGTGTGGTAGGGTCTACTAACCAGCCACTGTTTGAAAACCTCTGGGGTAGTGTGGTCACTTGTGATAGCAGTTGGTGCCTTGTTTTCTAGGTCACATTGTCTGTGTCAGAGGTAGAGCCAGACCTGGTTTTCTGGTTTCCTTTCCACATGGGAATCTTTTCTTTTACTATGGTGTCATTTCCAAAAGAGACTAAGCAGCACTGGGGGCTGGGGGGAGGTTCACCACCTGTCTCTGTCTCACACAGTCAGCCAAGCCCCAGGCAATTAAAGTCTCAGGCCTGTCTTTTCCATGCCTTTCTATTCTCACTCTCCTCCAAGACTGTCTTGCTTGGTGTAAACACCAGGAAGGAGCTGGAACAAGAACCAACAGTTGCCCTCTGGAAAACAGTATGGAGGTTCCTCAAACAGTTGAAAATAGAGCTACCCTATGATCCAGCAATTGCACTACTGGGTATTTACCACAAAGATAGAAATGTAGGGATCCGAAGGGGTACATGCACCCCAATGTTTATAGCAGCAATGTCCACAATAGCCAAACTGTGGAAAGAGCCAAGATGTCCATCAACAGATGAATGGATAAAGAAGAGGTGGTATATATACACCATGGAATATTATACAGCCATCAAAAGGAATGAGATCTTGCCATTTGCAACGATGTGGATGGAACTAGAGGGTGTTATGCTGAGTGAAATAAGTCAATTAGAGAAAGACATGTATCATATGACCTCACTGATATGAGGAATTCTTAATCTCAGGAAACAAACTGAAGGTTGCTGGAGTGGTGGGGGGTGGGAGGGATGGGGTGGCTGGGTGATAGACATTGGGGAGGGTATGTGCTATGGTGAGCACTGTGAATTGTGCAAGACTGTTGAATCACAGATCTGTACTTCTGAAACAAATAATGCAACATATGTTAAGAAAAAAGAAAAAGAAGAAAATAGCAGGAGGGGAAGAATGAAGGGGAGTAAGTCAGAGGGGGAGACGAACCATGAGAGATGATGGACTCTGAAAAACAAACTGAGGGTTCTAGAGGGGAGGAGGGTGGGGGGATGAGTTAGCCTGGTGATGGGAATTAAAGAGGGCACATTCTGCGTGGAGCCCTGGGTGTTATGCACAAACAATGAATCATGGAACACTACATCAAAAACTAATGATGTAATATATGGTGATTAACATAACAGTAAAAAATTAAAATAAAGATATATCGACTCCAAAAAAAAATAAAAATAAAAACAACGGTTGCTGTCCTCAGATGGCGGCCTGGCCATGAGTGTCAGTGGAAGACCATTGCTGAGCATCCTTCATGTGTAAAACAGACCTTGAACAGACTTTGTGGTTAATGACCAGTGACAGGGTCATGATGGTCATACTTTCTTAATGTTCCTTGCTGCGTTCTGAACAGAATTTGGATGCAAATGTCCAGGGGAAGGAGATGTGAAGCTCTCATTTCCACAGGCTTTTGGCTTGAGAACAGCAACCAAAGCACCAGTGGTGTGCTGGTAAAGGTTTAACAACTGGCTCTCTGAAAACAAAAGCCCTGAGTTGTAGCATTAGTCAGTTTCTATGGTGTAAATTCTCCCACATGGCCAATTTCAGGCTACCAACAATTTAACACCTGGTTTGCAAAATTCCTGAAATTTGAACCATCAGTTTTCTCACACTGGTACAAGCTGGCTCTAGCACACCACTGGCTCGGAGACACATGGACAAGGGGTGCCCAGATTATGTTCTCAGGGCTCTCGTTGTATGTAGTTGTGTTTCAGATCTTTGTGTAAGCCTCCTGCCCTATTATCAGACTCTCTTCTAGGATGCCAGTTGGCCCCAGTATCCTCAACCTTGTTCCCTGCTGCTCCTCTGTGACCTGTATCACTGGGTCAGTTGTATTTACTTGAAGGTTCATGGTGGCAGGTGTCTAGATAAGGAGTCATCACAGTTGAAGCTTGAATCTGGTTTTGTCTGCAATTTGAAAAGAGGGAAATGACTCATTATGAAGGGAAGCCTTGTCTTTATTCAAGAACTATTTAGGAAATGGTGAGAATAAATGAACTGATGCCTGCCTGCTTGGATTACCCATGATTATATCCTCTGGCTGAGTAACATGGTAGAAGGGAGAGCGGGGAAGGATTAATAATGTCTTGTCACTTGGACGTAAAGATGGCATCCAAGCTCAGCAATGGAGAGAAAGTTTGGCTAGATAGGTGAGTAACACTGCCTTGGGAAAATGTTGCACTTCAGCAGTTTCTTTTCTGGTTTTTTAAATTTTATTTTTACGGAGGAAAAACAGCCACAGAAATCCAGCTGTTTTGGTCATTGCACAACGGAGCCGCAAGTAGAGGCAATGACTCAAAAGGAGACAATTCAGGAAGGAAAGCAAATGATGGCTCAGATGTAATCTGGCAATGTCTTGAAATTCATTTAGCTTTTGCCAGTGCAGGTCGGTTCAGGGTAAGGTCTTTAAGCGAGGAAAGCATATTTGATTGTTGGCAATAATGACCAAAGAAGGCCCTGATGACACCTGGATTCCTCAATTTTTGTGATGACTTTAAAGCAGACACACAGCATATATTTATTAAAATTTTGAAAGGATACAGGAGAGAGCTATACTGTAAATTCTGTAAGATAACAATTGGCAAACTAGGTCATTACATTTCCTACATGGCCTCCACTTTGGACATTAAGAAACACTCTGATGATTATTTTTATTATCTTTTATCGCTTCATTGTTCTCATTCACTGGCTGCAGATGCTATCAGTGAAATCATAAAATACTGAGATCTCAGCATTGTGAAGGAAAAGAGAGTGGGAGGGAAATGAAAAGAGAAATAAATGATTATTTATTGAGTAAATGAGTATTTATTGAGTAACTAAGTTCCAGGAACTGTAGGAGGCCCTTTTACAAATTAAATTCTCACCCTTGTGAAGGAGATGTGGAACACTGTACTAACTATTCAAAATATTTATTGTTTCCCCTCCTTCCCCCAGACCAGTCTTTGCAAGGACCCTCCTGCACCTTTCTAAGGGAAGGGTCTTATTGATGGGTTCTCTGGTTGAAGTTAGGCTTGATCATATGACTTGCTTTGGCCAATGGAACTTGAGTGTAAATATTGTGTGCCTTCTCCTAGCAAAAGCTCTGCAAGTCTTTGGTATTTCTGCCCTCACTCTTTTCCATCTATCTGAGAATAGCAGGTCACAGATATAAGGGCTGGCCTTCAGCCTAGATCCCAGAATGAAGAAGACCTGGGGAGCAGAGCCACAACTGATTTGCAGCCAACATTAGCATGAATGAGAAGTAAACCCTTGCTGCTTAAGTCCCTGGGATTTGCAGGTTTGTTACGGTAGCAAAACTTAGCAAAATGTTGACCGGTATAAAAATTGGTACCAGAAAAGGGGTGCTGCATAACAGCAAAAGCAACAATGGAATCTAAAATATATGGCAATTCTAAAACACTTGGTAAAACTGTTGCCACAACAGCTTGTGTTGGAGGAGGTCATTGAGAGGATGTGACCACTGGTTGACCTGGGAGCTGGCTTTTGGCAGCCAGAGGCTCCTCACCCCCTCTCTGTCCTTAGAATGTCTGTTCTGCTCACAGTTCCCACGATGGGAACCCTCTCAAGGACATGGTTGGAAAGAGTAAGGTCTTGTTGAGACCAACTGGATGATACATGTGAATGAACCCAGGTGAGGCCTTGATATAAACTTTAAGATTGTGACAGGCAGTGTAGACTTCTGTTCCTCTTCCACTTGCCCAGGACAAGGCTTGTCAGTTCCCTTGCTCTTTAAACCTGCCATCTACCCATCTGGAGTGGCTTGCTTCTTTCTTCACTCCCTCTGTGTATGGGGGCCAGTTTGTGAACCAATAGCGTAGAAAGTAGATAATGAATCAAATGGACTCAGGGCTTCAGGAGGAACTGGAAAAATAGAATGTGAGTTGGCTGCTATAGGAAAAGTGCTGAAGTGGATGAGGTTCACTCAACAAAGAACTGGTCAATCAAAAGTGAATATAGAGTCTAGAAATTCCAGGATGTTCATGGTTGAAAGATGCACTTGGTTTTCATTTATAAAGTTGAGACATGCTTTGGCATATCTCAAAAAAGACTTATGCATGCCATTTACATGTGTTGCCAATCAAAGAAATAAATAGCTATGTTTTTGAGAGAGTCTTATAGCCAAAAAATTACCAGCATGGATTAAAGAGACTGAGACCATTGAAAACTTAAAATGGCCTTAGGACACCTAATCGTCTATAGGGAGAAATAGTTTGTCAGTCCATGAGAGGGGCATATTTTCCAGGTCCATCCTCTGAGGTGCAGTTGAAAAGGGAGGATTTTCAAGAGGGCACAGCTATGAAGAACAGTGTATTCCCAGTCTTAGGTTAAAGGGCTTTTTAAACATCTGTCCCATAGGACTTCAGAATTTTGTGGACCAGTAACTGATGTGGGTCTATCGGTTCCTTTCCCGCCTGGGGCTATTTGTTTGGGTTATTCTGTCCTTGACTCATTGTATGCTGCATGTATTCGAGCAGGTGTGTGTGTGGTGGTGGTGCTGCAGGTAACTTGTCTCCAGCTCAGAGCTCTCCGTATCAAGAGGAGCCACATAGACCAGGTGCAGAAACACTTCAAAAGATATTTTGGGCTTTGGGTCTGAAGCCATTATTAGATAGGCCTTTGGGAGAGATTTTTCCTTGGGGTGCCGAGGAGTGTATTTTTCATGCAAAGGGAGAAAAGTGAATATTTGTGATCAAGAGAGCAGATCATGAAGGATTGTGTAATTTGTTCATAGAATTTGCTGTTCTTTCAGACCGTTGTTATCAGAGCCCCCTCTTTGTATTCTTCTATTCATTTATATCAGGCTTGGACACATGACTTGCATTGGCCAATGGAGCATGACTAGAACTGGGGTGTGCTGCGTTGTAGCAGAAACTTTGAGAACCATTGCTGTTTCCAGTACTGGGCTTTTCTTTATGCCAGATAGCAACACATCCCTATTAGGAGTCTGGAACCCAGAGGGAGGAAATGTGGAGCAACACCATGGCCAGCCCACAGCTGAAATGTACCAGGAGTAATAAACCTTAATTGATGTAAGCTGTGGAGATTTAGGGGTTGTTTATGACCACAATACAACCTAATGAAAGCTGACAAAGAAAATGAGACTCATATATGTGACAGTTTTAACTGCCAAGAGCAATATGAAAAAGCACTGCCATAACTGTACTCTTGCCAACCTTGGCATTCATTCCATTTGTTTTCGTATTTAACAGTTTGATAGCCACACAGAATATTTTATCCCAATAGTCTCCATTTCTATGACTATTAGAAAAGTCAAACAGTTTTTCACATATTTGCACTTTAATTTGGGGAACTTATTTTCTTTGCGGACCATCCATGTCTACTTCCCATTTTCTACTATTTTTCTTTTCCTCATGAATCATATTTTTTAATAGCTTATTAAAGACATCTTTTCTTTACCATAGACATTGCAAATAGCTTTTCCTAGTTTGCTTCTAAATACTGCATATGATGACTTTCGATATACGGAAGTTTCAACATTTCATGTAGCCCCAGTGCATGTGCCTGGGTAGTGCCAGTAAATATTTGTTTAATGAGTCAAGTGAATCAATAAATAGCTTATTTCTTTGCTTTTATGTATTTAAAATGCCCCCCCCATGTTGACATGAGAGACTATTCACCTACATTTTTCTCTAATTTTATTACATATGTTTTGTTTCAATCTCTGGATTAGGAGCTCTAGCTCGAGTTGCATGTTGACATCAGTAATAGTTGGGGAACTTCTTAAAAGCACAACTTTCATACTCTCTGAGGGTATGACGTGGGATTCTGTACTTTCACACAGCCTCCCTTTCCTTCCCCAGGGTGTTCAGATGCAGTTAGTCTGCATTTTGGAGAGCGCTGTTAAACACATTTTAGCTTTGATACAGTCCAATGTACCCACTTTTTCTTTTGTTGCTTGTGCTTTTGGTGAATTATCAAAGAAACTTTAGCTTAAACCAAGATTAGATTTACTTTTATTTTTTCTTCTAAAACGTTCACAGTTTTATCTCTTAACATTTAGATCTATGATTGGTGTGAGTTAAGGGTCCAACTTCATTCTGTGGATATTCAATGATCCCAACATCATTTTTGGAAGATACCATCCCCCCATCCTGAATTGTCTTGGCATGCTTGTAAAAAATCAGTTGCCTGTAAATGTGAGGGTTTATTTCTAGATTCTCAATTTTACTCCATTGATCTATTCATCTATACGTATGCTAGTATCACAGAGCTCAGTTAGTGTAGCTTTGTAGTAAACTATATAATCGGGAAGTGTGGATTCTTTACCTTTGTTCTTTTTAAAGATTATTTTGGCTCTTCTGGGTCCATACGAATTTCCTTATGAATTTTAGGATCAACTTTTCAGTTGCTGCAAAAACCACCTGGTAAACATCTTCTCCTACCACCCCCATCACAGTGTTCTTTTCCCCTGGCCACAGGTGCGACCTGGGATGTATTTTTATTAACATGAATTGTTTCCGAAGTAGATGGTGAAGTTAGAATAGCTTTGAATTCCACATTGTTATGGAAAACCTAAAGACTTAATCTCTGGATTCAATTCTCCCTCTACAATGAGGTGGGAACAGATCAGTAAACCCAAGTGCCTGTGTGTGGATTGACAGACTACTCAGAGCTTTACCATTTGTTCCTTTCTATTCAATTCAGCAGTGATTGCTGGCTATGCTGCTTCCTTCTTTTTTTTCACTTTTCTTCTCCCTGCATGTGTGCTGATGTCCCCTGGACTAGATGTTTTCTCAGACTCCTTATGCTTTTTGAGGACTGTGATTTGATGAAAAGGTCAGCATTCCAAGAAAACCCCGTTTCTCAAGAATTGAAAGTCATTTCCAACTACTGGGTCTACTCAGTTCATTCTAGTGTTACATTGCTTGGAGTCCTAATGTGTTTGCCTCTATGGAAATGGTCATTAACTAAGTCTGTCTTTGCCTCATGGACTTTAGTTATGTCGTGCATCATGAGTAGAGCAAGCATCAAGGGATATTATTTTATTTTCCTAGCAGTGCATACTAGTTTGCATTATTGATACTAGGTTGTCTTTGAATCACCATAGCAGAGTTAGATGTAAATGGGCTTTGCCAGCTCTGAGAAGGGAAGGAAAACAGGCTCTAAGTGTATCTTTTTAGTCTGTTGATGGGTGAAAGGGCTCTATACCATGGAATCTGGCCTCTAACCACCCTGAAGAATTCCTCTAGCTATGGACCTCTTGTCTAATTTTTACTTGTCCATCTGTGAGAGCACAGTAGTATTAGTGCCTGGTATCTAATAGGAGCTTAATAAATATGCATTGGATGAATAAATTCAATTCAATAAAAAAATTCATTAGATGATTAATTCTATGATTGAATCTTGCATTATGCCAAGTATCGTGCCATGCACATTTCACTTAATCCACACTATAACCTCATAAATTCTTAATCCATTGGCTGATATTAATATTTGTCATCTGGACAGTACTGCCACATTTCTTATATTCTTTGAATCTCATAATATCCTGAGATAGATGCAAATGGTTTTATCCCTATTTTACAGATACAGGATATAGAGACATAGAAGATGCTTAATGCTTTAAATCAATATTTCTCCAGTTTAAATGTTGCACAAACCAGCTGAGATTCTTATTAAAATAGAGATTCTGATTCAGCAGAAGATCTGGGTGGGCCTGAGAGTAGTAGTTCTAATGACCTTAGAGGTGATGCTGTTGTTGCTGTTCTACAAATTATACTTTGAATAGCAAGGTTTTAAATAGAATTTTTTCTTTGCTTTTGTGAAGATGAGGCATTAAAAAAATAAACAAGACAAACAAACATTATCTCCTCCCCTCCCAAAATAGAGCTAGGAACTAAGAAATCTAAAAGCAAGGTATATTCATAAACAACACTCAAATGAAACCCTACAGATAAAGCTTAATAAATCAGCCATTCTTTGAGACTATGCTCTAGTCTAAAAGATAGAAGTGTAGAAGCTTAGAAGATACTGCAGACTAACAAAGTTGGAGGATTCATTCTTTTGATTTTAACACTCACTGCAAAACTACTTTTAAAATCTAAAACCAGGGGTGCCTGGGTGGCTCAGTCAGTTAGGTGTCTGACTTTGGCTCAGATCATCATCCTGGGGTCCTGGGGTGGAGCCCCGAGTCGGGCTCCCTGCTCAATAGGGAGCCTGCTTCTCCCTCTCCCTCTGCTCCCCCCAACCCTTTGTGCTCTCTCTCTTTCTTGAATAAATAAATAAAATCTTTAAAATAAATAAATAAATAAAATCTAAAACCAAAGCTACAAATAGGATTGAGAAGATGCTTGTAATTGTCTCTAGGAAAGATTGATTTTAACCAATATAATGCAGATTAACTCCATAATATGCCTAGATATTTCCTTATAAAAAGGGACTTTAAATTTGTATATAGTAAAGAGTAAAAACTGTTTGCTTATTACATGTGGAAACAGAAAACTAACATCACTCTTAGGAAATCTTGATCATCTTCATGGGTTGCCTAAGAAAGCAAGATTGTCCTAAAGCATGAAGATAAAGGCTTGCTATTTATGGCTGTGCACTTGATCAGTTACTGGAGCTTTCTATATGGGACTCCACAGACATTCATCACTACTGCTACCTCTCACAATCAGGATACCTCATCTGCCTAGACCAGATAATTTCATATCTCTTCGTGTACTAAAAAGTTCACCATTTTCCATGGCTTTTGCTCCTTGAAATATGTAGATACTTTGGGAAGTTAAGAGCAGAAGGCAATGAGGAGATATGGGCAGCAGATATCCCAGTCCTGGGCTAGAGGATTATAGCAGAAAGCAGAACACTAAGTGACAGCTATTGGACTATTGGGTTTTGCCTACTGTGCATAGATTTTTTATTTTATTTTTTTTAAAGAGAGAGAGAGAAAGAGAGAGAGAGAGCTTAGGGGAGGAGCACAGGGAAAGGGAGAGAGAGAATCCTAAGTAGGCACCATGCTTAGTGCGGAGCCCGACGCAGGGCTTGATCCCACAACCCTGAGATCATGACTTCAACCAAAATCAAGAGTCAGACACTTAACCAATTGAGCCACCCAGGTGCCCCTACTGTGCAAAGATTTTAAAGCTAAAGGTCATTGTGTCCTTTTTTCCTCATAATAATTGCTAAAGATGTTTTGTAGCTAGTAGGCACCCATGTTCCAGATCATGGGTATCTCCCTGAGTTAAGTAAAAGGGAGCAAACCTTAAAGGTACCTGGGCTTGAAAGATTTGGAAGAATTATTGGCTCAGAGAATTCAGAATGTAGGGCATAATTAGAAATCAAACTTGAATTTCTAGTTCAAGATAGCATATAAATCCCATGAATGAATTCTCCCTGAATCCTAAATTCCATCGAATGACTAATAGAACACAGGAAACCATGAAAAGGTGCTTCTTATTTGCCAGAATGTTGGCGGATTTTTGCATGATAAAGTGTAGCCAAGACCACACTGAGTAGAGTCTGATTAATTTGTGAGATGCTGCATCAAAAATAAAGTCTGCCTGAGAATTAATGGATGGGATTTCTGGTAGACGCTTTCTAATGCTAATGAGAGATGATAGCAGAAGGGCTAGAGGTATGTGTTGTGTGTGGGTCACTTGGAGGTAATTTTCAACTCTACTTGAAAATCCTAAGGCAAGCTTATACTGGCAGAGATCCCTGAGATGGCTGGAATTGGTGCTTACTCTCAGTGAGCCCAGCTGAGTTCTCTCAAACACTTGGCTCAGCTAGGGCTCTCTGTGAACTGGAGGCCACAGGAATGGCTAAATTGTCAGGGAGGTCATTGTCCAAGTTAGAGAAGGACCACACTAATCTTTAAATTGCAGTGATAAACAAGGAGAAGTAACCTGCTGTACAAAGGAGAAGCAAAATGTCCTCTGACTGCCTCTTTTGGATGCAGTTCCCTTCTTCCCAGAGAAAAGCAGACGTATTCATCTGACAAAGTACAATTACAATGTCTGAGTATTCAGCTGGAGATGTCAGAGGGACAGTTGACTACATGAATCTGGGCCATAGAGGGATCGGGGCTGCAGTCAGCAGTACATGAGTGGTAACTGAGACCATGTTGAGGGTAAAGTCATTTGGAGAGGGATTAGACTCTGTAAAGAGAGGGCTAGAACTGACCCCAGAAGAATTCCAGCACTGAGAAGGATCTCTCTGAGGCTGGACTGAGGGGAGAACTACGAAGCACTGTGAGGCCAGGCTCCAGAGGACAGAGAGGGAGGAGGAGAATCAGGATTATGGAGTCTTTTGGACGTCCAGACATGAGTGTTTTAAGCAAAGAGTGGTCATTTGTGTTAAATGCTACTGGAAAGTCAAATAAGAAGAATCTGAAAAATCTTTGTATTTCACAGCATCTATGTCTATGTGAAATAAAGAACTGGTCATCTGAAGTGAGAGGGTGTGTGTGTGAAGGATGGTAGCAAGGACTGGTGTGGATAGTTGTAGTCGTTAGAGTTCTCCAGGGGAACATAGCCAATAATGTGTCCCTATGTAGAGAGACAGAGAGAAACAGAGACACAGAGGGAAACAGAGAGAAATCCAAAATCTGTAGGGCATGCTGGCTGATTGGAGACCTAGGGAAGAGTGGATGTTTTACCTTGAATCTGAAGGCAGACAGCTGGCAGAATTTCCTGTTCCCCTGCGGACTTCAGTCTTTTCCTTTAAGGCCTTCACCTGATTGGATGAGACCCACCCACATCATGGAGGATAATCTGTGTTATTCAAAGTCTACTCATTTAAATGCTACTCTTGGGGCACCTGGGTGGCACAGCTGGTTAAGTGTCCAACTCTTGCTTTTGGCTCAGGTTGTGATCTCAGGGTTGTGAGATCAAGTCCCGAGTTGGGCTCTGCACTCAGTGTGGAGTCTGCCTGTGACTCTCCCTCTGTCCCTCCCCCCTAACCCCAACACTCTTAGATAGATAGATAGATAGATAGATAGATAGATAGATAGATAGATAGATAAATGCTACTCTCATCTAAAGAATACCCTCACAGTAGCATCCATATGTGTCTGACTAAATATCTGGGTATCATGGCCTAGCCACGTTGACACCTAAAATTGGCCTAGCCACGTTGACACCTAAAATTGGATGAGGGTGGAGACATTCTGAAGTGTTCGAGGAAGAGACGCTGGACCAGAGTAGTGTAGAAAGAGAGCCTGGAGTGCCACAGGCCCACCTGAGGGAGGCAATCATGAATTTATGGCAATTCCTCTTTGTCCAGGTGTCTGAGTTCTCTGGCAGCAATTAGCTGCCTGAGTGTAGGGCCAGAGAAAAAGGGTTGGCACCAAAATAAAAATAAAATTTTATGTTTCATGTGTGGGGAGGAATTTATCTTTTTTTTTTTAAATTTTTTATTGTTATGTTAATCACCATATATTACATCATTTGTTTTGGTGTAATGTTCCATGATTCATTATTTGTTCATAACACCCAGTGCTCCATGCAGAATGTGCCCTCTTTAATACCCATCACCAGGCTAACCCATCCCCCTACCCTCCTCCCCTCTAGAAACCTCAGTTTATTTTTCAGAGTCCATCATCTCTCCTGGTTCGTCTCCCCCTCTGACTTACTCCCCTTCATTCTTCCTCTCCTGCTATCTTCTTCTTTTTCTTTTTTCTTAAAATATGTTGCGTTATTTGTTTCAGAAGTATAGATCTGTGATTCAACAGTCTTGCACAATTCACAGCGCTCACCGTAGCACATACCCTCCCCAATGTCTATCACCCAGCCACCCCATCGCTCTCACCCCCGACCACTCCAGTAACCCTCAGTTTGTTCCTGAGATTAAGAATTCCTCATATCAGTGAGGTCATATGATACATGTCTTTCTCTGATTGACTAGGAATTTATCTTTTAACAAGGATGTCATTCTGTGTGTGTGTATTTACTCATCTGAAAGCCTTTCTGCTCTGATTACAATGCTCTTGCAACTTGTTTCCACCCTGTTGTTACGTTGGGTACTTTCACCTTTTCTTAACTTTTTCTTCATTGGCTTATCTAACGACTCCTTGCACGTCTTACAGCACATCAAACTGGTGTTGCTATAAAGTCACATATGTCTAAAATAAAACCCATATTTACCCAGCCCCAACTCTTCCCCCACCATCCCCAAATCTCTGCTTATTTTTCCATGTTTACTTGTCACACTCTGGGGAGGCAGGCAGGGCAGGTTTTAAGGGTTACAGTAGTTCCCAAGGTTAGCTTGTCCATAACTCACCTACAATTCAAATCTAGGAATCCTGGCCTTAAATCTTTCTTTCCCACCCCAAAGTCTTTAAGGTTTATTTAAAAAATTAAACACTGCTGAGGCACCTTGGCTGGCTCAGATGGTTGCCTTTGGCTCGGGTCATGATCTCCAGGTCCTGGGATTGAGCCCTATGTCGGGCTCCCGGCTCAGTGGGGAGTCTGCTTCTCCCTCTCCCTCTGCCTCTCCCCTGCTTGTGCTCTCTCTGTCTCGTCTCTCTCTCTCAAATGAATAAATAAGAAAAAATAAAAATAAAAGTAAATTAAACACTGCAGATTCATTGATCTTGGGATTGAAAGGTACAGGACTAAAGGAGAAAGAAATTGGATGAATTTTCCATCGTCTGATGAAATATTCGGAGCAGTTAACGCCACAGGTCTCCTCCTAAATTCCATGGAGGCACCAGGACATAGGGATTGTAGAGGGCTCTCTTGGCGGTAGGGTTTGGGCACAGCTCTAACTCTAGGTTCTGCAACCACCAAGTTACAAGTGAATTCATAGGGAGGAAAGTTTTACAACTGTCTTTTTTCAGGTAGAAAACAATAAAGGTTTTTAAAGGACAGTAAAGTTTGATTTGGGCCAATTTTCCTTTCTTTTCCTATTGAGTCTTGTGATATTTTGACAGACGTAGAAAGGAAAAAAAAAAGATCGAAGGAAGGCTATTGACATTCCCTTCTCTATTTCTGTAAAATTCACCACGGGTCTGAATGCCGCAGTGTCACAGTGACTTCTCACGCTTTGCTGGAGCATTCCTTAAAGGAATCACAATTCAGGATGTCCACTTCATCTTGAAACAGAGCTTCCTACTCAAAGGGGAGAATACATCATGAATGGCATAGAAACATCATGCTAAAAGTTGCATATTTTTTCATTTTGCAAATATCTTAAACCTCAGAAGAAATATAAATGATCCTCATACATGCATACAGTTTTCTTGAGTATGTCTAAGTAAACCTCAATGTATTAGTGCCTACTTTGTTTTCTAATTGATGAATTTATTATGCTTTTGACGGTGGAAATCTTAGTTGTGGCCTAGTAGATACAGACCAAACCGTGAAAACAACTGCTTTTCTGTCTGAGTCTCAGTTTGCCCGTTTGTCAAATGAGGTTGACTCTATGTAAGGTCCTCGAGGACCAGGCCACACAGTAAAGCTATAAAGTGTGGGGATTGTTTTCAAGGGAGGGCACCAGGCTCTTATACTCATGTTATGGTCTGAGTGTTTGTTTCCCTCTGAAATTCATATGTTGAAAACTAAGCCCTAAATGATGGTATTAGGCGTGTGGCCTTTGGGTGGGGGGTGGTGATTACATCAGGTCATGAGGGTGGAGCCCTCCTGAATGGCATTAGTGACCTCATAAAAAGTGCCTTCCCCCCAATGAGGTACAGCGAGAAGACAGCTGTCTAGGAGGTCAGCTCTCACCCAACATCAAATGTGTTGGTGCTTTGATCTTGGATTTCTCAGCCTCCAGAACTGTGAGGCACAAAGTCCTGTTGTTTATAAGCCACCAGTCCGTGCTATTTTGCTATAGCAGCCTGAATGGTCCTTGTGACTGACAGCAGTTGGCAGAGAGCGCCATCATGAATTGGGCAAATCGGAGAGCCACAGCTGTGCCAGGGTGGGGGTGGGGGGTGACCGTGTGGTGTGACCCACAGACCCTGGGTCCAGATTTCCCACAGTGAGGGGTTCTGAAGGAGTGCAGGATGATGAATGAGGTTGATGCCGCACTCTGGTCACTGAACCTAGCTTCTGTCAGGGACAGCCATCCGCGGCGCCTGGTCAAGGAGGGAAATGAGGAGGCTTGGCCTGCCCTCTGGACCCTGTCCCCACTTTGCACTTCGAAAACAGAAAGTTCATTTTCCAAATCTCTCAACATCTTTTCTGAAACCTTGGGCTGCAATACTTTTTTGTTTGCATCTGAGTGATGTGCACTGCTGTTTTATTTTTTTTAATTTAATTTTATTATGTTATGTTAATCACCATGCATTACATCATTAGTTTTTGATGTAGTGTTCCCTGATTCATTGTTTGCGTATAACACCCATGCACTGCAGTTTTGTTGCATTCATTCCTCTACGAAAATAAATTGTCTTTCACAATATTTACTTAAGTAAACATCCATCCGATTTAACATTAAAATGTGGATAGAACAAACCAAGCCTCGGGATAATTTCCAGGCTGAGTGCTGAGATCCTTGTTGACGGGATGATGTCAGAAGCAGTACGCCGTGACCTTCCCCGTGGTCTTCTTAGATGTGAGGCCCCTTCCAGAGAAACACACATGCACGCAGCCCCTTCTCCCCCTTCCTGTGCTCTCCCCTGTGCACCCTGGCACACTGCACCGGAGAAGTGGACCCCTCGGCCCACCGTGCACCCAAGTCTCTGCACTATGACCTCCACAAACATGCCCTCTCTTGGGAGTTCATTTTCAACCACTCCAAGCCTTTACATATCCAGCACTAAGTCTTCAAGGCATGTGACATGGAGGTAGAACTTTCTCCTAATTTTGAATTCTGGAGCACGTCCTCCAGTTTTTCAGCGGGTTTGGTTCTAGCATTCACCTTTGGGGTGCAGAGGGAGTTGGAACAGTATTTCTTTGAGTCTCATGGGCCTCTTGTGGGCTCATCTCTCATTAGGGTTTTGTGATTGTTTCCTTACTTGCATGTCTCCCCAGTGTGCCATGAGATCTCGTGCCCAGAGGTCCAGGTGTGTGCATATCTGACACTTGAGTATACATTTATTAAAACACATATGACACTTGTATGCTGAAAACTACAAAACCCACTTTTTATTTCATTCATTTTCTCTTTTTTTCCAGTTTTATTGATTTCTGTTGTTAATTATTTCCTTCCTTTTGCTTGTTATGGTTTATTTTTGCTCTTCTCTTTTTTGGTTCTTAAGGTGGGACTTTAGATTATTATGATTATTTTTTAAAGATTTATGTATTTATTTTAGAGAGAGAGAAAGAGAGAGAGCACGTGTGAGCAAGGGGAGAGGGGCAGAGGGAGAGAGAGAACCCCAAGCAGATTCCCTGCTGAGTGTGGAGCCTGAATTGGGGTTTGATCTCACAAGCCTGAGATCATGACCTGAGCTGAAATCAAGTGTCACATGTCTAACCCACTGAGCATCCAGGCACCCCAGGACTTTAGATTATTGATTTGAGACTTTCCTTTTTTTTTTTTTTTAATACAGGCATTTAGAGCTGTGATTTTCCCTCTTAGCCCTGCTATGGGTATGGCACACAAATTTTTATATGCTGTATTTTCATTTTCATTCAGTTCAATATACATATTTTTAAATTTGTCTTTGACCCATGGATTATTTAGAAGTGTGTTGTTTAGTTTCCAAAGTATCTAACATTTTTCCTGTTTTCATTCAGGAAATCAAACCCTTCTGGTTTGATTCCACTGTGGCTGGAGAACACACTCGGTATGATTTCCATTCTTTTCCATTTGCTTTTGGTTTGTTTTGTGGCCCAGGATATGATCTATCTTGCTATGCATTTTGTGGGCACTTGAAAATAATGTATATTCGGCTGTTGTATGGTGGTGTATTCTGTAAATATCAACTGGATTTTGTGCGTTGATAGTGTTGTTGGGCTCTGGATTCTTGCGATTTTCTGTCTAGTTGTTCTACCAATTGATGAGAAAGGAGTATTGATGTCTCCAACCATAATTCTGGATTTGTCTGTTCTCCTTTTGTTCTATCAGCTTTCCTTCACATATTGCATTGATGTTTGGTGAATACGCCATAAAGATTGCTACATTTTCTTCATGGATTGACCCTGTCATCTTTCTATAATCCTCTTTTTCTCTGTTAATTTTCTTTGTTCTAAAGTTTACCTTATCTGATATTAGTATAGCCATACCTGCTTTTCTTCGGTTAATGTTTGCATAATATACTTTCCCCATCCTTTTACTTTCCTTTTTTTAAAAATTTTATTATGATATGTTAGTCACCATACAGTACATCATTAGTTTTTGATGTGATCCAAGATCCATTGTTTTCGTATAACACCCAGTTCTCCATGCAGTACGTGCCCTCCTTAATACCCATCACCAGGCTAACCCATCCCCCCTCCCCACCTCCCCTCTAAAACCCTCAGTTTGTTTCTCAGAGTCCATAGTCTCTCATGGTTCATCTCTCCCTCCAATTCCCCCCCCTTTTTTCCCTTCCTTCTCCTAATGTCTTCCACGCTATTCCTTATGTTCCACAAAAAGTGAAACCACATGATAATTGACTTTCTCTGCTTGACTTATTTCACTTAGCATAATCTCCTCCAGTCCCAACCATGTTGGTGTAAAAGTTGGGTATTCATCCCATTTCTGATGGCTGAGTAATATTCCATTGTATATATGGACCACATCTTCTTTATCCATTCATCTGTTGAAGGACATCTCGGCTTTTTCCACAGTTTGGCTATTGTGGACGTTGCTGCTATGAACATTGGGGTGCATGTGGCCCTTCTTTTCACTACATCTGTGTCTTTGGGGTAAATACCCAGTAGTGCAATTGCTGGGTCATAGGTTAGCTCTATTTTTAAATTTTTGAGGCACCTCCACACTGTTTTCCAAAGTGGCTGTACCAACTTGCATTCCCACCAACAGTGTAAGAGGGTTCCCCTTTCTCCACAACCTCTCCAACATTTGTTGTTTCTTTATCTGTCCATTTTTGCCATTCTAACTGGTGTAAGGTGGTATCTCAATGTGGTTTTGATTTGAATTTCCCTGATGGCTAATGATGATGAATATTTTTTCGTGTGTCTGTTAGCCATTTGCATGTCTTCTTCAGAGAAGTGTCTTTTCATATCTTCTGCCCACTTTTTGACTTGATTATTTGTTTTTTGGGTGTTGAATTTGAGAAGTTCTTTATAGATCTTGGATACCAGCCCTTTATCTGTAGTGTCATTTGCAAATATCTTCTCCCATTCTGTGGGTTGCTTCTTTGTTTTGTTGACTGTTTCCTTTGCTGTGCAGAAGATTTTTATCTTGATGAAGTCCCAAAAGTTCATTTTTGCTTTTGTTTCACTAGCTTTTGGAGATGTATCTTGAAAGAAGTTGCTGTGGGTGATGTCAAAGAGGTTACTGCCTATGTTCTCCTCTAGGATTTTGATGGATTCCTGTCTCACACTGAGGCCTTTCATCCACTTTGAGTTTATCTTTGTGAATGGTGTTAGAGAATGGTCGAGTTTCATTCTGCATGTGGCTGTCCAATTTTCCCAGCACCATTTATTGAAGAGACTGTCTTTTTCTCATTGCATGTTTTCTCCTGCTTTGTCAAAGATTATTTGACCATAGAGTTGAGGATCCATATCTGGGTTCTCTATTCTGTTCCATTGGTCTATATGTCTGTTTTTGTGCCAGTACCATGCTGTCTTGGTGATCACAGCTTTGTAATATAGCTTGAAATTGGGCAACGTGATGCCCCCAGCTTTGTTTTTCTTATTCAACATTTCCTTGGCTATTCTGGGTCTTTTCTGATTCCATACAAATTTTAGGATTGTTTGTTCCAGCGCTTTGAAAAATGTCATTGAAATTTTGATCGGGATGGCATTGAAGGTATAGATTGCTCTGGGTAGCATAGATATTTTAACAATGTTTATTCTTCCGATCCACGAGCATGGAATATTTTCCCATCTTTTTGTGTCTTCTTCAATTTCTTTCATGAGTGTTCTGTAGATCCTAGAGTATAGATCCTTTACCTCTTTGGTTAGGTTTATTCCGAGGTATCTTATGGTTTTTGGTGCTATTGTAAATGGAATCGTTTCTCTAATTTCTCTTTCTACAGTTGCGTTGTTAGTGTATAAAAAAACAACTGATTTCTGTGCATTGATTTTGTATCCTGCCACTTGACTGAATTCCTGTATGAGTTCTAGTAGTTTGGGGGTGGAGTCTTTTGGGTTTTCCCCATAAAGTATCATGTCATCTGTGAAAAGAGAGAGTTTGACTTCTTTGCCAATTTGAATACCTTTGATTTCTTTTTGTTGTCTGATTGCTGTTGCTAGGACTTCTAGTACTATGTTGAACAATAGTGGCGAGAGTGGGCATCCTTGACGTGTTCCTGATCTTAAGGGAAAGGCTCTCAGCTTTTCCCCATTGAGGATGATATTCGCTGTGGGTTTTTCATAGATGGATTTTATGAACTTGAGGGATGTTCCCTCTATCCCTATACTCTGAAGAGTTTTAATCAGGAAAGGATGTTGTATTTTGTCAAATGCTTTTTTTGCATCAATTGAGAGGACCATATGGGTCTTCTCCCTCCTCTTATTAATGTGTTCTATCACATTGATTGATTTGCGAATGTTGAACCACCCTTGCATCCCGGGGATAAATCCCACTTGGTCGTGGTGGATGATCCTTTTAATGTATTGTTGGATCCTATTAGGTAGGATTTTGTTGAGGATTTTGGAATCCATATTCATCAGGGATATTGGTCTGAAATTCTCCTTTTTGATGGGGTCTTTCCTGGTTTGGGGATTAAGGTAATGCTGGCCTCATAGAATGAGTTTGGAAGTTTTCCTTCTGTTTCTATTTTTTGAAATAGCTTCGGTAGAATAGGTATTATTTCTTCTTTGAATGTTTGGTAGAATTCTCCAGGGAATCCATCAGGCTCTGGACTCTTGTTTTTTGGGAGGTTTTGATCACTGCTTCAATCTTGTTACTGGTTATTGGCCTATTCAGGTTGTCAATTTCTTCCTGTTTCAGTCTTGGCAGCTTATAGGTTTCCAGAAAGGTCTCCATTTCATCCAGATTGCTCAGTTTATTGGCATATAGTTGTTGATAATAATTTCTAATAATTGTTTCTATTTTCTTGGTGTTAGTCATGATCTCTTCCCTTTCGTTCATAATTTTATTAATTTGGGTCCTTTCTCTTTTCTTTTGGATAAGTCTGGCCAGTGGTTTATCGATCTTATTAATTCTTTCAAAGAACTAACTTCTAGTTTCGTTGATCTGATCTACTGTGTTTCTGGTTTCAAACTCATTGATCTCTGCTTTAATTTTAATTATTTCTCTTCTAATGTGTGGCTTAGGCATCGTTTGTTGCTTTTTCTCTAGTTCTTTAAGGTGTAGCGTTAGTTGGTGAATTCGGGATTTTTCTATTTTTTTGAGTGAGGCTTGGATGGCTATGTATTTCCCCCTTAGGACCGCCTTTACAGTATCCCATAGGTTTTGGACCGATGTGTTTTCATTCTCATTGATTTCCATGAATTGTTTAAGTTCTTCTTTGATTTCCTGGTTGACCCAAACATTCTTGAGCAGAGTGGTCTTTAGCTTCCAAGTGTTTGAATTTCTGCCAAATTTTTTCTTGTGATCGAGTTCCAGTTTTAAAGCATTGTGGTCTGAGAATATGCAGGGAATAATCTCAATCTTTTGGTATCGGTTGAGACCTTATTTGTGACCTAGTATGTGGTCTATTCTGGAGAAAGTTCCATGTGCGCTCAAGAAGAATGAGTATTCTGTTGTTTTAGGGTGGAATGTTCTGTAAATATCTATGAGGTCCATCTGATACAGTGTATCATTCAAAGCTCTTGTTTCCTTGTTGATTTCTGCTTAGATGATCTGTCCGTTGCTGAGAGTGGAGTATTGAGGTCTCCTACAATTAACGTATTGTTATCAATATGACTCTTTATTTTGGTTAACAGTTGGCTTATGTAGATGGCTGCTCCCATGTTGGGGGCATAGATATTTACAATTGTTAGATCTTCTTGTTGGATAGACCCTTTAAGAATGATCTAGTGTCCTTCTGTGTCTCTAATTACAGACTTTAGTCTAAAATCTAATTTGTCTGATTTAAGAATTGCTACCCCAGCTTTCTTTTGAGGTCCGCTGGCATGGAAGATGGATCTCCATCCTTTCACTTTCAGTCTGGATGTGTCTTTAGGTTCAAAATGAGTCTTTTGTAGGCAGCATATGGATGGGTCCTGTCTTTTTATCCAATCTGCAACCTTGTGCCATTTCATGGGAGCATTTAGGCCATTCACGTTGAGAGTGATTATTGAAAGATATGAATTAATTGTCATCATGTTGCCTGTGAAGATGTTGTTTTTGTAGATTGTCCCTGTAAATTTCTGTTGTATATCACTCTTGGGGTCTTTCTCCTTTTATAGAACCCTCCTTAAAATTTCTTGCAGGGCCGACTTAGTGGTCACATATTCTTTCAGTTTCTGCCAGTCATGGAAGATCTGCATCTCTCCATCCATTCTAAATGAAAGCCTCACTGGATAAAGTATTCTTGGCTGCATGTTCTTCTCATTTAGTACCCTGAATATGTCTTGCCAGGCCTTTCTGGCTTGCCAGGTCTCTATGGATAGGTCTGACATTATTCTGATATTCCTCCCTCTGTATGTAAGGAATCTCTTCCCCCTAACTGCCGTTAAGATGGTTTCCTTGGTTCTAAGATTTGCAAGTTTTACTATTGCATGTCGGGGTGTTGGCCTGTTTTCCTTGACCTTGGGAGGGGTCATCTCTGCCTCTAGGACGCAAATGTTTGTTTCATTTCCCAGATTAGGGAAGTTCTCGGCTACGATTTGCTCAAATATATCTTCTAGTCCTCTCTCTCTCTCCACCCCTTCTGGGATTCCAATTATTCTGACATTGGAACGCTTCATGGTGTCACTTATTTCTCTTATTCTATTTTCATGGATTCTGAGTTGTTTATCCCTGGCCTCCTCTTTTCCCTTTTTATCTATTATATTGTCTTCCAGGTCGCTTATTCATTCTTCTACCTCAGTTACCCTAGCTGTTAGATTATCTAGATTGGATTGGATCTCATTGATAGCATTTTTAAATTCTGCCAATTCAGCTTTCATTTCTGCCCTTAGAGACTCTATGTTGCCATTAATTGATTTCTCCATTCTAGCCATTGTCTTCACAATTGCTAGCCTGAATTCCATCTCCGACATCTTGGTTATATCTGCATCCATTTGTAAATCTGCAGCATAAGTCATAATCTCTGAGTCTTTTCTATTTTGGGGGTTCCTCCTCCTAGTCATTCTGTTGATGGGTGTTTGAGGGAATGTATAGAGTCCAAATTATTGACCAGAACCCAAGCAAGATGCACCTGTTTTCTAGGGACCTTAGGGTTGCTGGCCTCTTATTTTCCCAGCCTGTCTTCTGGGGGAGGGGCCTGCCGCGCTGTTACTCAGGCAACCCTGTTTGGGAGGAGTTGCCCTGCCCCTCTGTGGTGGGGGATGGGCTCAGCGGGAATCAGTTTTTGGGCCTTTTGTTCTCTGGCCGCTTTCCCTGGCAGCTTTCTGTGTCTCTTCTGCGTGTCAGAGTAGAAGAGACCGTTTCCAACCCTCTGCCTCAGAGTAGAGAGACCACAGTCTGTTCTTCAGTAAGCTCTCCAGGCCACACTGTCTCCGTTTCTGTCCGTGCTGCTATAAACTGCAGCGTCCTGGGTTGTGAGCCCCTCCGCAGAGCCCCCAGTTCTGCCTCCAGGTCGGAGCACGTCTCTGCCCTTTGTGCTTCTAAAACCGCCAGCCACCCCCAGTTCGCAGGCGCGACTCCGCTGCTCCGGGTTTCCGCCCTGGGGGCTGCCCTAAAGTCCTTTCCCCGCTGCTAGCTCTGCAAATCTGTGCCCCGTCCCCAGCACGGGAGACTGACTCACCGGCGGTGTAGGATCCCCACAGCCAGGCTCCCTCCTGCTGCCGATTTATCCTCCGATATCTGCCCATGGAATCACGGCTCCCTGCTTCGTACCTTGAAACCAAATGCCTGCGATAATCTGTTTGTAGAGATCCAGATCTTCTTACATCTTAGGCTGGTTTCGTGGGTGCTCAGAGTGGTCTGGTAGATATCCAGCTCAATTCTGGGGACCAGTTGAAATGGGGTCCCCTACTCCTCTGCCATCTTTCCTCTACCCCTATCCTTTTACTTTCAACATGCCTGTATCATTATATCTGAAGTGACTTTTTTAATACACAGCATAGCGTTGGTCATATTTTTAAATTCACTCTACCAGTCATTAAATGGGATGTAGAAGGATAAATAATGACGTGAAAATGTTCAAAATACACTGTTAAGTTTAAAACAAGTGAAAAACCATGTTTAGAATGATTCCATTAAAAATATTTGAAATGGTGCATATGGGGGCACCTGGGTGGCTTAGTTGGTTTAGTGTCTGACTCTTGATTTCGGCTCTGGTCATGATCTCAGGGCCATGAGATCAAGCCCTGTGGTGGGGCTGTTTGCTGAGCGTGGAGACTGCTTAAGATTCTCTGTCTCCTTCTCCCTCTGCCCCTCCCCGCTCACACTTTCTCTCTCTCTCTCTCAAAAAAAAAATGGTGCATACAGATCTTACTTGACCTATGATGGGGTTATGTATGTCCTGATAAACCCAGTGTAAGTTGAAAATATTGTTAAATCAAAATACATTTAATGCACTTAACCTACTGACTAGTATAGCTCAGCCTAGCCTACCTTCAATGTGCTTGGAAACATACATTAGTCTCCAGTTGGGCAAAATCATCTAACAAAATGCTATTGTATAATAAGGTGTTAAATATCTAGTAATTTATTGAATGCTGTATTGAAAGTGAGAAATAGAATGGCTGTGTGGGCACAGAATGGTTGTGAGGTTAGTGGTTGTTTACCCTTGTGATCTCATGGCTAACAGGGAGCTGTGACTCACCGCTCCTGCCCAGCAAAACAATAGAATCTTGCCATACATTGCTAGCCCAGGAAAAGATCATAACTGAAAATTCGAAGTACAGTTTCTACTGAATGCATATTGCTTTCACACCAATCATACAGTCAAAAAATTTTAAGTTGAACCACCATAAATCCAAGACTGCCTATATTGGAATCTTAGCTCCATTTGAATCTAGCTGTGTAAACTTTAGCCAATTATTAATGTATTTATACTTCGGTTTTCTTATCTATGAGATGGGGATGGTGATAAAATTCCCTTCATGAGGTTTTTGTGAGAAATTAGTGATTAATATTCATCAAGATTTTAGAATAGTTCCTGGCACAAAGTGATATGAAGAAGTTAATCATTATTACCATTAACACTATGATTGAAAGGTATATTGTAGGTCAAGATGTTGACAATAGTTATAATGATCTAGGTGTAGGATTTCAAGGTCTTTATTTCTTTTTGCACTTATTTTTATTTGTAAATCTTTTTACAAACTCTATAAGAAAAAGTTCTTAATATAAAACAAACATGCATATATATGTCGATATTTGAAGAAAATACTGATAAATGTTACACAATTGTGCTTGTAGGTATGTATGAATGTGTATTGGAAAAATAAAAGTCCAAGTCACTCATAAATCTTAAAGTTTGATCCACCAACCCTTACCCTCCCTCTCTAGCTCTTATTTTTTCAGATGAATGTCTGTGCCTATCATTCATATGAATGAATATGTAGAGTGGTTGCACATTAATCTTGCTTTCTTACAACATATTATTCCTATATGTTAATGTTGTTAGAAAGTATACACATATTTTACCTAAAATATAGTAATTTATGAAGTAGATATAACATACACTAGACTCATAGACAGGCTTCTATTATTGTAATTTTTGGATGTTTTCAGTTCAAACCATTGTAATTATCTTACATCTTTTAGCTCTTTCTGTATTCTGAATACAAAGAGGTCAGATTATTGGCCTAACTCTAAGACTTAAAAAAAAACCTGTGAAATTTATTGCCAAATTTCTTTCCAGAAGCCTCTATCAATTTATACTGCCTCCAGAAAAAGTAGGAGTGTCCTGAACATTCTACATCCTCTGAGAGCCTTGGACATCTTTTTTAAAGTTTTGCTAATTATTAGGTGAGAACTGGTAACTTGTTATTATTTACATTTTTATGCTTTTTATGGGGCCCCCAACTTGTTAGTTCACAGGTTGTATTTTCTCTTTTGTAAATCTGCTGCTGATGGCCATTTATCTTGATGTTTTTCTTATTGATCGGCATATTTGATAGAGACTATTTAATAAGGGCACTTACTCTTGTCACATTTCCTGTGAGCATTTTTTTCAGTCTGCTGTTTGTCTTTATATTTGGTTGCTTTTTATGTGCAGAAGTTACAAATTTTTTTGGTAGTCAGATCCTTCAATATTTTCCTTTGTTTTTTTCTTGTGTTATTGCTAGGTTTAGAAAGTGATCTTTTTTTAAGAGCTTTGAAAAATATGTTACTCTGTTTTCTTCTAGTTTTTTTCATTGATTTTTTTTTCAAGGAAAATATTTAACTCTAATCTACCCGAATTCTATCTTGATGAATTGAGAGGGTGGAGAGCAACCCTTTTGAATGAACAAAGAAGAATTAAAACTTAATGAGAACGTGATGTTAAATGAATGAGAAATGTCTTCCTTGGATACTGCCCAGATCTTCCTTGGTGTGCTATTTTTATTTCATCCTAGATTCACTGGCCCGAGTTCAGAGGAAAATGCCTAGGATGACAAAAGGAACGCAGTGTGTGTATTATGAGAAATGGTTTGAAGATCCTAAAATCAAATGATGGTTGTTTACAAATGGATGCTTGCCAACATGTGTAGTCTGAGAACTGATGCTCTCAGGACACAGGGACCTGCGTGAATGTCCCAGCTTTGCCACTTATGGGATATATACTTTAGGGATAGATGCAGATCACTGTTAAGCCTCAATTTCTTCATCTCTTAAATGAAAATAATAATAGACCTTCCTCACAGTGGTGGGCATTATAAAGATTAAATGAGAAAATGCAGGTAGGTATTTTGTAAGATACTTGGCTCAGAGGAGGCACTCAAGAGATACTGGTTGTGGTCTCATGAATTTTGTTTTTTATTCTATTTTGTACAAACCCAAAGAAAAGAATGAGGATGAAGAATGACAAATTTTAGCCTATGTGAGGCAGGATTTTATGAGATTCTGGGTTGTTTCCAGGGACAATGGCTCTTTTATCATGGTGCATTTTCAGGCAGTGGCTGGGATAGGACCGAGGCTTTTGGTGAGTGGCAAGATCATGTGATTTTCCTGTCTTCCATGCTACCATTCTCTGAGGCTGTCCTCACCTGGGGCCCTGCAGAGCAGTATGTGGAAGACTTGCTTCTTCCTGCCCCTGCATTCCCTTGGCATGTTAGCTCAGGGATATAAATGAAATTGAGGCTTAGACCAGCCAGCGCAGAGTATTGAATGCTAATTAGCTTGTCAACACTGCAGGTGTTTTTGAAGAGAGGAAGGCATGGTGCAACCTATACTTTGGGAGGAAGATGAAGAGTGGTTTGCTTGGGAGACAGATTTGAGGCAGAGAGACATAAAAGAGGTGGTTATTCCATTGGTGCAGGGGGGCAGCCTCGAAGACTGAGGGGAGAGGGCAGAGGTGGGGCCTCGGGTCAGGTACAAGACATAATGAAGAGGACATTTGACAGGATTTGACCACATTTGCCTGTGTGTGTGTGTGTGTGTGTGTGTGTGTGTGTGTGTGTGTGTAAGAAAGATAAAGCCAGACAATAAAGTGGTGAAAATAGATTTGATTCAGTAACTGCTGACAGTAGGGGAAAGAGCTGAGCACCATTCTAGTTTATACAGAGCTGACAGTGTTTTAGACGAAAAACGAGGGAATAGTGAGGGAGAGTGAGCCAGGCTCAAGTAGAGCCAGGGAAGTAAACAATCACAAAAAGCTGGTCATAGGGTGGGTCAGTGTAAGTGTGACTAGACCAGCTATGTCTGCTAGCAAACTTAGATCTAAGTTAGGATTCTATCCTCCCATGAGCCCAGGAACACAGAGGCCCTATCCTTCCTGATGATTTCATTTTAAAAGGAATGGCTTTCAAGTCCTTGAGAAGGACAGTCTTGGGTTGTAGGAGACACATACATATAGATCTGAAAGTGGTAGAGGACAGATTTATAATTGTAAGCTTTATTTTTTCAGATAGGAGAGTGTCAGGGGTCAGGGGCTGGTTATGGTCAGGTGCTGGCTAGAATAAAATATGCATTTTTTTCTGAGGGACTGGAGATTTTTTTAGACAGGAACTCAAAGGAAGTCTCAGCCATCACCACGGGGATGTGGCCTTGGGCTGGAGGAAGGCATGCTGGGCCTGTCAAGCGTTTAGTGCAGCGGTTTGGAGGGGGTCACTGTGTGGCAATGGTTCTTGTGTGGTTCTCCACACCAGGGTGTCGAGGAGCCTTCTGCCCCTGCACAAGGCATGGGTCAGTACAGATGGGTGCAGGTGGGAAATGCTGGGTGCTAGTCCTGTTTCTGTGATTCCTGAGTGAGAAAAACACTGCTTCCCCCAAGTTGTGATGATCAAAAGGGATAATATATGTGAGAGGACTTGGGAAATTGAAGTCATTAATTTCGACACTGGAAATCATAATTGGAGAACTTGGATCCCTCTTGGATCGTGAATTTACATAGCAATGGAAATGACCAGGGCCTTCGAGGGAGGGGTTCCAAGGGGGAGACTGCTCAGCGCTCCTTTATAATTCGCTTTGTAAAGTGATTACTTTTTGCATGATACTTGTTTCCTTCATTTTTTTTCTTTAAGACGGGCTTCCTCAGCTTCAGGCTCAACTGCACTGCCCGCAGAGAAAATGCTTTAAACTAAGAATGCTCCGTACGCTCAGAGCGTGACCAGCATTATTAGTTTTCTTTCTTTCTTTCTTTTTTTAATTTTAAACACTTTCTCAGTATGAGTGTATTAAAAAAGAAAGATAGAGTGTGATATTTCTCACTATTTTTCTGTCCTGTATCCAGGAGATATATCACTTGGAAAACATTTGGTCTTTGGTCAAAGGCTGTGACTCGATTTCCCCCTTTATAGGACTGATGGAAACAGTCAAATGATGTACTAGTTGATGAACTTCAGATCTTAATTAATGTAAAATACCTTTTACATTGGAATTCGGATGAAAACACCACTTGTTTTGTTTCTGCTTTGTACTTAATCTACTTTCCCCACAGGGCCTGGGGCTGAAAGCTTTTTGAAAGGAATGCTAAAGAATGCTATCTGAGTTTTGATAATACCTTCATCTTTTCAAAGTGCTTTTCATGATCTCATTTGATGTCCAGGACAAACTGCAGAGCCTGGAGCAAGGACGAGTATGCCAAGTGCACAGATCAGGACACAGAGGCCCCGGGATGCGTGTGCCTGTTAACTTGAGTGCCACAAAGTAACTGCCGCCCCAGTCAAAGGGTGCAGTACTTGTATGGACCACAGCATGGACGGGACCTTGTAAATCTAGCTTCGTAGTGAGTCTGTACAAGTCCAGTTGAAGACTGGGGGCATTCTTGTTTGGGGTTAAAGTAAGATTACTGTTTAACCTATCTAATATCCCATATGGGGGGAAAAACCCACATTTTTTTCAAAGGGTTTAGAACTAGGCATGAATGGTCTCTTCTGATGTTGGGATTTGTTTTCTTTTTTCTTTGGAATAGCTTTGTTGGGATATATTCACCATATAATTTGCACATTCAAAGTGTATATGCACAGCTGTGGGAAACTATCACCACAGTTCACTTTAGAATAAAAGAAACTCTGTACCCTTTTGCTGTTATTCTCTTCTTACCTCATTTGAACCCAACCCTAAACCACAACTAATCTTTCTTTCTCTGTAGATTTCCCTATACCAGATTTTCATGTGGATAGAATCATATGATATGTGGACTTTTGTGACTGTTTTTTTTGGCATCATGTTTTCAAGGTTCATCAAAGTTGTTGCCTGCATGAGTATTTCCTTCTTACTTATGGCTGGAGAGTAGGCCATCTTAGGTGTACATCACTCCTCGTTTCTCCATTTGTCAGTTGGTAGTAGATATTTGGGTTGTTTCAATCTTTGGGCTATTATGAATAATGTTGCTATACATTTTTAGGTACAAGATTTTGTGGGTAGAGTCGTCCCCCATTATCTGCTATTTTGCTTTCTGTCATTTTAGTCACCTGCGGTCAACCACGGTCGGGTAGCAGATAATCCTCCTCCCAACATATCGTCAGAGGGTCAGTAATAGCCTAATGCCACGTCCCAATATTTACCACGTTCATCTCACCTCCTCTCATCACACGGGCATTTTCTCTTCTCATGTTCATCACCAGAAGAAGAGTGAGTGCAGTACAATAAGACATTTTGAGAGAGAGAGACCACATTCACATAACTGTTAATACAGTATGTTTAGAAATTGTTAAAATTGTTCTATTTCATCATTAGTTATTTTTTTAAAGATTTTATTTATTTATTTGAGAGAGAGAATGACAGAGAGAGAGCACATGAGAGGGGATAGGGTCAGAGGGAGAAGCAGACTCCCTGCTGAGCAGGGAGCCCGATGTGGGACTCGATCCTGGGACTCCAGGATCATGACCTGAGCTGAAGGCAGTCGCTTAACCAACTGAGCCACCCAGGCGCCCTTTCATTAGTTATTGTTAATCTCCTGCTGTGCCTAATTTATACATTAAACTTTATCATATGTATGTCGGTAAAGGAAAACTATAGTGTATATATTGTTCGGTACTATCTGCAGTTTCAGGTGTCCCCTGGGGGTGTTGGAATGTATCTCCAGTGGGTAAGAGGGAGACTACTGTACATATATTCTCATTTCTATTAGCTAAATACCTACAGACAGAATTTCTGGATCCTATGATAACTCTATGTCTGAGGAACTGCTAGACTGTTTTTCAAAGTGGTTTCATTATTTTACGTTCCTGCTAACAATATGTGAGGGTTACATTTCTCTATATCCTCACAAATACTCATAATATGACATTTTGATTCTGGACATCCCAGTGGATGTAAAGTGGTATTTCATTGTGGTTTTGATTAATATTTTCTTGATGACTGATGATAGGATGATGTGAGCATTTTTTCGTGTGCTTGTAGGCCATTTGTATACCTTCCTTGGAAAAATGTCTATTCTGATCCTTTGCCCATTCTTTAATTGGGTTATCTGTCTTTATTATTGAATTGTTAGAGTTCTTTAAGTATTCTAGATACAAGTGCCTTATCAGATATGTGATTTACAAATATTTTCTCTTTTTCTGTGGGTTTTCACTTTCTTGGTGGTATCCTTGAAGTCTAACACTTTTTAATTTTGATCAAGTGTAATTTATCTGTTTTCTCTTCTTGCTCATGCTTTGGATGTTATTTCTGAGACCCTGATACCAAATCCAAGATCATGAAGATTTCCCCCTGTGTTCTCTACTAAGAGTTTTAACAGTTTTTCCTCTTACATGTAGGTCTTTGATTTCATTTGGAGTTAATTTTTGTATATGATATGAACTAAGAGCTCAACCTCATTTTTTTGTATGTGGATATCCATTTTCCTACTATTATTTGTTGAAAAGACTATTCTTTCCTCATGCTCTTGGCATTATTGTTGAAAATCAGTTGATTATAGATGTATAGGTTAATTTCTTGACTCACAATCCTATTCCTTTCATTTACATGTCTACCGTTATGCCAATAGCACAATGTCTTGAAAACCATTCTTTTATACTAAGTTTTGAAATTAGGAAGTATGAATCCATCTACTCTTTTTTTTTTCTTTCAAGATTGTTTGGCTCTTCTGGGTTCCTTCAATTCCATACATATTTTAGAATCAACCTGTCAATTTCTACAAAGAAGTCAGTTAGGATTCTGATAGGAACTGTATGGAATTTGTAGATCAGTTTTGGGACTATTGCCATCCTAACAGTGTTAAATCCTCTGATCCATGAACATGTGCTGTTTTTCCATTTACTTAGATCTTATTTAATATCCACAATATTTTGTAGTCTTCAGAGTATAAATTTTAAACTTCTTTTGTTAAATTTATTCCCAATTATTTTATTCTTTTTGATGCTATTGTGAATGGAATTATTTCCCTAGTTTCATTTTCAGATTGTTAATTTGCAAATATACAGAACACAATTGATATTTCTATATTGATCTTGTATCCTGCAATGTTGCTAAATTTATTAGTTCCAATAGTTTTTTAGTGTGTTCCTTAGGATTTTCTTTCTCTCTCTCTCTTTTTAAGATTTTATTTATTTATTATTTTAGAGGGAGATAGAGAGCACAAGCAGGGGAGGGGCAGAGGGAGAAGGAGAGAGAGAGAATCTCAAGCAGACTGCACTGAGCGCAGAGTCCGATGCAGGACCTGATCTCATGACCCTGACATCGTGACCTGAGCCCAAATCAGGAGTCAGAGGCTGAACCAAATGAGCCACCCAGCTGCCCCTCCTTAGGATTTTCTATGTATTCCATCCAATGATATCCTGTGAATAGAAGTCTACTTCTTCCTTTCTTTTTGTTTCTTTTTCTTGCCTACTTGACCTAACTAGAACCCCCAGTACAATGTCACATAGAAGTGATGAAAGCAGACATTCTTGTCTTATTTTCATTGCATATGGGTGTTTCTCTTATATTTGAAATTGTTTAGCTCATTTAATCAGGTCTGGGATGGGGCAGGGTGGAATTTGAAGACTTTCATTGAAATGATCACCTTTATCAGTCCCAAATTATGTTCCATAATTACTGTGTGTGTCTGTGTGTGTGTGTGTGTGTGTGTGTGTGAGAGAGAGAGAGAGAGAGAGAGAGAAAAGGGGAGGGGAGAGAGGGAAGCCGGCTTTGATGTGTCCTCTGTGTCCTTTGGTGCATCATCATCTTATCTGGTCTGGCTTGTTTTTTGTTCTCTCTCCCTTTTTTATCCATTATTTACAGCACTCTTTTAAAGAGATACTCTGTTAAAGAGAACAGTGTTTCATCTTAGTTTCTCAGCGAGCCTATGAGCTAGTTATTATATACTTAGGCTTGATCCTTAAAGGAAACTGAGACTTTAGAGGCATTGTATGCTTCAGATAATTAAACAGAACATCATAATGACTTGTAATAATTGGTTCTAATATATGTATTCAATTTGTAATTTAGTGTACTCAAAGGCCGTATTTGCCTTTTCAACCTTTTAAATACATAAGTACAGCAAACACATAATTTCCACATGGGCCAAGAGAAGGTAGAAAAAGATTTTTCTGCACAAAAACATCTTAAAATAAATTTTAATTCATAGTTAAATGATAGATAGCTACTTTATTGATTACTCCAATTTACAGTCTGTCTTTACATTTAAAATAATCTGACACTCTCATTATCCAAAAAGGTAAGTCATACTCATTTTAAGATGGTAACAGAAATTGACCTGGAATATCTGTTTCTGACTGCCTTCTATTCTCATCACTTTCTGTCTGGCTTCTGAATCTTGCCTCATGATCCCATTTGTGATTTTGAGGCTGCCTTTTAGGCTTGGCATTTTTATATAATCCCACCAGATTTTGATTCTGAGCTTCTTTTCTTTCTTATTTATTTATTTATTTATTAAAGATTTTATTTATTTATTTGAGAGAGCGAGAATGAGAGATGGAGAGAGAGTACATGAGAGGGGGCAGGGTCAGAGGGAGAAGCAGACTCCCTGCTGAGCAGGGAGCCTGATGCGGGACTCGATCCCGGGACTCCAGGATCATGAACTGAGCTGAAGGCAGTCGCTTAACCAACTGAGCCATCCAGGTGCCCTCTGAGCTTCTTTTCATGGTCATTAGCTCTGACATATTTTTTTCTGTTTTGGATTATAATAAAGGTTCATTCCTCCAATAAATGTCTCAGTGGGTCTACCTCTTTTTTATTTGGGAGCAAAGAAAGAACTGGATTCAGAGCATGTCTACATAGGCAGACTAGGTGAGAAAATACCTATAGATATCCTACAGGATATTGTAGAAAAGAATAAAAGGTCTTGGAATGGAAACAGTAGAAAGATAATAGGTGAAATAGGGTATAACAGATAAATAAAATAAAATAAAACAGTTGGAACTTGAGCAACAGGTAGAGAGGTCTCTTGCTATCTGACAAAACATCAATAGGTGGCTAGTTCTATAATATCAAGAAAGAATTTTCCCATAGGTGTGGTTAATTATCACAGATAAATAATTAATTCTTAAGATATTATGTTTTTTTTTTAAAAAATGAGAAAGCCATAATTTTTTATACATACATTAAGGGGTACAATGGGATCTGATATCCTTCTTCAATTTTTTTTATGTAAGAGGCTGGTAATAATCCCTCAACTGCCAGTATGAGCAGGGGAACTTTCACAAAATTGATTACATCATTAAGGGAAAAGGCAAAATCAAATGATTATCTCAGTTAGAGATCAAAATGTTCTTTGAGCAAGTTCCATATCCATTTCTAATAAAAATAACTTAAAAACTGGGAATAAAATTATGTTTTAAATGATATTTTATCTATCTTAAAGGTATGACAAACTGGCAGTAGGTATCAAAGCCTGAAAAATGTGCTTATCTGTTCTCAATAATTCACTTTCTGAGAATTGATCTAAGGAATAATTCAGAAATGTATGCAATATTTTTTCAAAGGTGTTATCTGTGATACTAAAAATTGAGCACGACTTCCATAGTCATCATTTGCCACAAAAATTATAATCACTGTTCAGTGTTTGGAAGTCACGCTATAGAACAGGAATTGTCAAACTTTCTCTGTAAAGAGCCAGGTGCAGTAAATATTTTAGGCTTTGGGGGTTGTATAGTCTTTATTGCAACAATTTGATTTTGCTTTTGTAGTGGGAAAACAGCCCATACATAATACATAAATGAATGAGGATGGCTGTATTCCAATAAAACTTTAATTCTGGACCCTGAAGTTTGAACTTCATACAATTTACTTGTGTCACAAAATAATACTCTTCTTTTCATATCCCCCTCCCCCACGAACCATCTGAAAATGTAAAAACCATTCTTAGCTCGCAGGCCATACACAAACATTCAGCAGGCAGGGTTTTATCCTTGCTGTAGGGGAATAAATATTTTGGAATAGCAAATATTTATCACATATTGATAAATGATAAAAACAAGTTATGAAAAAGTATGTGAACTATTGTCCTCATTTTCTAAATGAAAATTAAGTGCTATGGTAAGGTCTGGGCTGGAGAAGAGAGGAAGTCAGGGCTCACCTCTGAGAGCAGTGCATATAAGTGAGCACCAGACATTAGCAACTTTGGCACAAACTGAGGCTTGAAAAAATACATGTACTTTTCTTCTTTCTTTTCTGGATTGTGTCACTGTCATAAGGAAATTCCTGGACTAGGCTGCTAGAGGGATGTGAGACATGTAGGAGGGCTAAGATGTCCTCGTCAAGACTATCCTGGACCAGTCAGGCCCCAACAACCCAGCAGCTAAATCCCAATGCACCGGTGACGCCAAATGAGATCATGGAAGCCCAGCCCAGATCAGCGGAACTGCTCCCTGAGGGACAGACTTACGAGAACCAATAAGCCCATGTTGTTTATAGCCATTAAATTTTGGGACAGGTTGTTGTGCATCAGTGCTAATTGAATTGGAGAGTCTGGAGAGATGGTGCTGAAATCTCAATGTGGTAGATGATCCAAAAGGACAAAGAGGCAGGAGGACCGAGGTGAGAGTTTGTGGTGTGGGTACTGGGGAAACCAGCTCCGGGCAGAGGGTAGGACTCTATGCCTGGGGTAAGGGCAGTCCTGATCCACGGTCACTATTTATGTGCCCCCCATGGCTATACCCACCTTGGTATTACTCTTTCAATTAACAGAAAATGACCCTGCTAGCCAAGAATAGGCTTTTTCAGGAGATAAACCATGCTTGTTTACAACTCTTCTTGCTGAGACAGAGCCATGGAAGCTTCCCAGGTTGGCTTCTGGGTGCTAATTTGGAATGGCCCCAAATCCCCACATGGTCTTTTTACAGTTTCTTCTAGAGGAATTAGGAGCGTTTGTGTACCTGAGTGTCCTTGGGCTTATCACAAATACTTTAGAATTCCTAAGATGAGTATGCATATGTTAGGGCCACCTGTGATCCTTGGCTGTTTTGACTTGGTCAGAAATAGAACCTTTTATTATTTTGTGTCAAAAGGAAGGCCCTGACAATGCTTTTTATACCAACACGATGAATTCAGTAACTTGAAATTACTTTGGTGAGTACAAGCCTTGTCTTTTCTATTCAGGATCTATGATCAAGTATGGGATTCTCCCTCTGCTGAGTAGAAAGAATTTTACACCCTTCACTTCTGCATAGCTCTTTACAAAACCCCTTCACGTGAATGACCCCATTTATTCTCATTACAATCCTAGGAGGTACATATTATTATTCACACTTTAAATAAGAAGACAGTGAAGATAAGAGAGGAGAATAACTTATTTCAGGTTCAAGTTCATTAAGTGGCAGAAATGGCACACAAAATGCAGGTCCCTTGATTTAAAGTCCAAATCCTTCTCCCTGACAGCCTAGCTGTCTCCCTGAACACATCTTCTTAGGTGAGCTGTATATGGTTGATTTAACCAATTTTCTCCCTCCAAGGCAGAGGAGCTGGTTACTCTAGAGCATCACTTGCTGTTTCCAGGGATCCTCACTGCAGAGCAAGTGAGGAGATTGGTTGCCTATTAGGCAGTCATTCAAAACATCTGCAAAACTCATCTGCGTTACTGTGGAAATGTGATTTAGATGAAACAATTTAGAATTATACTCTAGAGGTCCTTTGCGGGATGTGTGCTAACTGAATTGTGGAGCTCTCCTAGACCCTTCTTACTTTTATTTCCTTCTATGTTCCATACTTCCTTTAATAGCATCATTATTCTTCTAGTCCCCTAGGACTTTTGGCCACATTTTACTTTTCCTCTCATTCTCATCTACGAATGGCATCTAGCAAATCGTGGCATCTAACTAAATGTCAAACCATGTGGGTCCCATCACTGTGATATCACTGATTTCTCTTCCTTCCATTCCCGAGGCTATGGCCTTGTCAAACCCCTCACTCTCTTCTCCATAGACCACCTGGGGAACAATCACAGGGAATTCTGCTTCCTTCCCCTCCCTATCCTCCCATGCTTATTGGGCTTCACCCCAGATTAACCAATGGAGGCAGAGTTACATCATTCCTTTGTTTATTGAAATCTGTGGATCACTGCTGCTTAGGAATAGAATACTGACTATAAGTAGGGTGTCTATATGTACATATTTTTTCCCTTTTAAATAGGTTTTAAAGCAGTTTTAAGCTCACAACCAAATTGAGCAGAAAGTACAAAGAATTTCCATATATCCCTACCAGCTCATATGCACAGCCACCCCAGTGTAACCACTGTACACCAGAATGATACATTTATTGCAATTGCTCAACCTACACTGATGCATCACCCAAAGTCCATCGTTGACATTAGCATTCACTCTTGATGTTTTTGATGGTTGATTTTATGTGTCAACTTGACTAGGCTGAGGGATTCCCAGATAGCTGGTAAAACATTTCTGGGTCTGTCTGTGAGGGTGTTTCCAGAAAAGATTAGCATTCATATCAGTAGCCTGAGTAAAGAAGATCTACCCTCATCAGTGTGGATGGGCATCATCCAGTCCTTTGAGGGCCCAAATAGAATAAAAAGCAAATGAAGCATTTTTCTCTTCTTGAGTGGGACACCTATCCTCTCCTACCTTTGCACATTGGAGCTCCTGGTTCTCAGGTCTCTGGACTTGGATTTGGGCTAAATTATATCACCAGCTTGTCTGCCTCTACAGCCTACAGATAGCAAGCCCAAATACCCAAAATACTACTCATATTCCCTGGCCCAACTTCATTGTCTTCTCCTTCATGCATTGCCTGATCACTCACCTGGAATTGCATCTCTCCACTGAACAAAAATTTGTAACTCTTAATCCTCATGTGTTGTTTCTACTAGTAGGTGGGGGAGCTCCTTAGTGTGGAATTTACTTCTGATTCAGTATTTATTCCCAGTGCCATTTAACCTGTCCTAACATTTAATATTAACACAAAATGGAGAAAATTATGGGGGCAAGCAGGAAACCTCGGAAATCTCTCCCTATCTTCTTTGCTGCTGGGAGTTTGACATTGTCTTTAAGATGCCAGAACTTGAGTCTCAGACATAAGTGTTCCTTTGGCTCATCCCTTTGTCAAGTTAATTTTTACAGTGCATCTCTGTTAGTCTCTTATATCATTCCTGGGCATAGTAACTGAGCTTATGTCTTGGTATTTAAATGATGAGCAATTTTGGATCTTCAGATGTATGATGGAAGCCTTCATTTTAGAAATCCGGGAGAGTTTACAACATAAGGAGGTTGCATTTGTATCACAACCAACATAAAAGAGGAGAAGGGGGTTATATAATTTATATAAATCTGAGGCAAAAATTATCCTTGGCATGAGTTTGGAGAGTCTCCTTATGCTATTCTGTGCAGTTAACTTGATGAATTAACTTAGTACTACCCCCTATCAACTCTTTCCTATCAAGGTAACCTTAGGACACCCTGGCCACTGGGTATAAAGGACCCAGTTCTATAATAGTGCCCATACAAGGCCTTGCAAAGCAGAATGTGTGATACTTCCATGGTCAAGGAATAAGAAGCTGCTTCAGTTCTGAGTAATGCACAGGGTTCTTCATTTTCAAATACTTTTTATTCTTCTTTAGGAATTTAGCTATTAAGTCCCCACTGAACTATGAAATAGCTATGAGACATTGAACATTCATTTGCTTTTGAGCCCTAAGTGAATAGCCAAGAGGGTCTATTCCTTTAGAAAATATATATTTATTCTGTCCATTGCATCTAAATGAATCTACTGCAAAGCTGTGTTTACCCGCATCCATATGCAAATATTGACTTATGCATTACAAGGATGTAAGCTTGGTAGGTTTTGGAAGAAAAACATAACACAGATAAACATTTATAAGCAATTCAAATATTAAAGAGCTTAAACATTTCAAAAGGCATTCACATACGAGGTTTTCTGGGATGTCGTTATGGTGCTGCAGTCATTTGCAAAATATAGTTACTGAACTACATAGTTTTTACATATGAAAGTATGTGTTTATTTCTGACGGCAATAAAATCAATGTGTTAGGTATTCATACCATCCTTTATAATGGTCTCTGGGGAGATATACTCAACTGGGTATTCTCTTTTTACGTGATACTATAGTGAAATGGGACAGTAAATTTCATAAACTCTCATAAGTGTTGCTAAATATTCCGATAATTGTGGAATAAGGTTTGTTTTAAGTGTTTATTCTGATGCTTAGAGGTATATAACTTTGCAGCAGAACATGTCATTTGAGGCTTCTCATATATGTTATTTGTTCATCTAACATGACTTTTATTAAAATGTCATCACACTGGGTTAGTATACATGTCACTCTTTTGAATTCTGATGGCTATTTTCTTTCTATTTTTCCCCTTTTATAAGCAATTATATTAAAATGCAGTGTTTTTAAATTTTTTTATTATGTTAATCACCATACATCATTAGTTTTTGATGTAGTGTTCCATGATTCATTGTTTGTGCATAACACCCAGTGCTCCACGCAGAACGTGCCCTCTTTAATACCCATCACCAGGCTAACCCATCCCCCCAACCCCCTCCCCTCTAGAAACCTCAGTTTGTTTTTCAGAGTCCATCGTCTCTCATGGTTCGTCTCCCCATCCGACTTAGTCCCCTTCATTCTTCCCCTCCTGCTATCTTCTTCTTTATTTTTCTTAACATATATTGCATTATTTGTTTCAGAAGTACTGATCTGTGATTCAACAGTCTTGCACAATTCACAGCAATCACCATAGCACATACCCTCCCCAATGTCTGTCACCCAGCCACCCCATCCCTCCTTTGCTCCACCACTCCAGCAACCTTCAGTTTGTTTCCCGAGGTTAAAAATTCCTCATATCAGCGAGGTCATATGATACATGTCTTTCTCTAATTGACTTATTTCACTCAGCATAACACCCTCCAGTTCCATCCATGTCATTGCAAATGGCAAGATCTCATTCCTTTTGATGGCTGCATAATATTCCATTGTGTATAGATACCACATCTTCTTTATCCATTCATCTGTTGATGGACATCTTGTCTCTTTCCACAGTTTGGCTATTGTGGACATTGCTGCTATAAACATTGGGGTGCACGTACCCCTTCAGATCCCTACATTTGTATCTTTGGGGTAAATACCCAGTAGTGCAATTGCTGGATCGTATGGTAGCTCTATTTTCAACTGTTTGAGGAACCTCCGTACTGTTTTCCAGAGTAGTTGCACCAGCTTGCATTCCCACCAACAGTGTAGGAGGGTTCCCCTTTCTCCGCATCCCCGCCAACATCTGTCGTTTCCTGACTTGTTAATTCTAGCATTTCTGACTGGTGTGAGGTGGTATCTCATTGAGGTTTTGACTTGGATTTCCCTGATGCCGAGCGACGTGGAGCACTTTTTCATGTGTCTGTTGGCCATTTGGATGTCTTCTTTGGAAAAATGTCTGTTCATGTCTTCTGCCCATTTCTTGATTGGATTATTTGTTCTTTGGGTGTTGAGTTTGATAAGTTCTTTATAGATTTTGGATACTAGCCCTTTATCTGATAGGTCATTTGCAAATATTTTCTCCCATTCTGTCGGTTGTCTTTTGGTTTTGTGGACTGTTTCTTTTGCTGTGCGAAAGCTTTTTATCTTGATGAAATCCCAATAGGTCATTTTTGCCCTTGCTTCCCTTGCCTTTGGTGATGTTTCTAGGAAGAAGTTGCGGCGGCTGAGGTTGAAGAGGTTGCTACCTGTGTTCTCCTTTAGGATTTTGATGGACTCCTGTCTCACGTTTAGGTCTTTCAACCATTTGGAGTCTATTTTTGTGTGTGGTGTAAGGAAATGGTCCAGTTTCATTCTTCTGCATGTGGCTGTCCAATTGTCCCAACACCATTTGTTGAAAGGACTGTCTTTTTTCCATTGGACATTCTTTCCTGCTTTGTCAAAGATGAGTTGACCATAGAGTTGAGGGTCCCTTTCTGGGCTCTCGATTCTGTTCCATTGATCGATGTGTCTGTTTTTGTGCCAGTACCATACTGTCTTGATGATAACAGCTTTGTAATATAGCTGGAAGTCTGGAATTGTGATGCCACCAGCTTTGCTTTTCTTTTTCAACATTCCTCTGGCTATTCGGGGTCTCTTCTGCTTCCATACAAATTTTAGGATTATTTGTTCCATTTCTTTGAAAAAAAATGGATGGTATTTTGATGGGGATTGCATTGAATGTGTAGATTGCTCTAGGTAGCATTGACATCTTCACAATGTCTGTTCTTCCAATCCATGAGCATGGAACGTTTTTCCATTTCTTTGTGCCTTCTTCAATTTCTTTTCTGAGTATTTTATAGTTTTCTGAGTACAGATCCTTTGCCTCTTTGGTTAAATTTATTCCTAGGTATCTTATGGTTTTGGGTGCAATTGTAAATGGGATCGACTCCTTGATTTGTCTCTCTTCTGTCTTGTTGTTGGTGTATAGGAATGCCACTGATTTCTGTGCATTGATTTTATATCCTGCTACTTGACTGAATTCCTGTATGAGTTCTAGCAGTTTTGGGGTGGAGTCTTTTGGGTTTTTCACATACAGTATCATATCATCTGCAAAGAGTGAGAGTTTGACTTTTTCTTTGCCGATTTGGATGCCTTTGATTTCTTTCTGTTGTCTGATTGCTGTGGCTACGACTTCTAGTACTGTGTTGAATAGCAGTGGTGAGAGTGGACATCCCTGCCGCGTTCCTGACCTTAGGGGAAAAGCTCTCAGCTTTTTCCCATTGAGAATGATATTCGCTGTAGGTTTTTCATAGATGGCTTTTATGATATTGAGGTATGTACCCTCTATCTCTATACTCTGAAGAGTTTTGATCAAGAAAGGATGCTGTACTTTGTCAAATGCTTTTTCTGCATCTATTGAGAGGATCACATGACTCTTGTTCTTTCTTTTGTTAATGTATTGTATCACATTGATTGATTTGCGGATGTTGAACCAACCTTGCAGCCTAGGGATAAATCCCACTTGATCATGGTGAATAGTTCTTTTAATGTACTGTTGGATCCAGTTAGTAGTATTTTGGTGAGAATTTTTGCATCCATGTTCATCAAGGATATTGGTCTGTAATTCTGCTTTCTGATGGGGCCTTTGTCTGGTTTGGGGATCAAGGTAATGCTGGCCTCATAAAACGAGTTTGGAAGTTTTACTTCCATTTCTATTTTTTGAACAGTTTCAGGAGAATAGGTATTAATTCTTCTTTAAATGTTTGATAGAATTCCCCTGGGAAGCCATCTGGCCCTGGGCTTTTGTTTGTTGGGAGATTTTTGATGACTGCTTCAATTTCCTTAGTGGTCATAGGTCTGTTCAGGTTTTCTATTTCTTCCTGGTTCAATTTTGGTAGTTGATACATCTCTAGGAATGCACCCATTTCTTCCAGGTTATCTAATTTGCTGGCATAGAGTTGCTCATAATATGTTCTTATACTTGTTTGTATTTCTTTGGTGTTGGTTGTGATCTCTCCTCTTTCATTCATGATTTTGTTGATTTGGGTCATTTCTCCTTTCTTTTTGATAAGTCTGGCCAGGGGTTTATCCATCTTGTTAATTCTTTCAAAGAAACAGCTTCTAGTTTCGTGGATCTGTTCTACTGTTCTTTTGGTTTCTATTTCATTGATTTCTGCTCTGATCTTTATTATGTTTCTTCTCCTGCTGGGTTTAGGCTTTATTTGCTGTTCTTTCTCTAGCTCCTTTAGGTGTAGCGTTAGGTTGTGTATTTGAGGCCTTTCTTGTTTCTTGAGAAAGGCTTGTATTGCTATATACTTTCCTCTCAGGACTGCCTTTGCTGTATCC
The DNA here is from genome assembly GCF_037043125.1 of Eumetopias jubatus. Lineage (NCBI taxonomy): Eukaryota > Metazoa > Chordata > Mammalia > Carnivora > Otariidae > Eumetopias > Eumetopias jubatus. The sequence goes on along the minus strand of NW_028274823.1, from coordinate 48,798,770 downwards.
CAAAGCTTTTGAACAGTTGTGTTTTCATTTTCATTGGTTTCCATGAATTTTTTTAATTCTTCTTTAATTTCCTGTTTGACCTGTTCATTCTTTAGTAGGATGCCCTTTAGCCTCCATGTATTTGAGTTCTTTCCTACTTTCCTCTTGTGATTGAGTTCTAGTTTCAAAGCATTGTGGTCTGAAAACATGCAGGGAATAATCCCAATCTTTTGGTCCCGGTTGAGACCTGATTTGTGACCTAGGATGTGATCAATTCTGGAGAATGTTCCATGGGCACTAGAGAAGAATGTGTATTCTGTTTCTTTGGGATGGAATGTTCTGAATAAGTCTGTGAAGTCCATTTGGTCCAGGGTGTCATTTAAAGTCTTTATTTCCTTGTTGATCTTTTGCTTAGATGATCTGTCCATTTCAGTTAGGGGGGTGTTAAAGTCCCCCACTATTATTTTATTGTTGTCAATGTGTTTCTTTGCTTTTGTTATTACTTGCCTTATAAAAGTGGCTGCTCCCATGTTAGGGGCATAGATATTTACAATTGTTAGATCTTCTTGTTGGATAGACCCTTTAAGTAAGATATAGTGTCCTTCTTCATCTCTTATTACAGTCTTTGTTTTAAAATCTAATTTGTCTGATATAAGAATTGCCACCCCAGCTTTCTTTTTGTGTCCATTAGCATGGTAAATGGTTTTCCACCCCTTCACTTTCAATCTGGGGGTGTCTTTGGGTCTAAAATGAGTCTCTTGCAGACAGCATATTGATGAGTCTTGTTTTTTAATCCAATCTGATAGCCTGTGTCTTTTGATTGGGGCATTTAGCCCATTTACATTCATGGTAACTATTGAAAGATATGGATTTAGTGCCATTGTATTGCCTGTAAGGTGACTGTGACTGTATGTTGTCTGTGTTCCTTTCTGATCTATGCTGCTTTTAGGCTCTCTCTTTGCTTAGCAGACCCCTTTCAATATTTCTTGTAGGGCTGGTTTTGTGTTTCCAAATTCCTTTTTTTTTTTTGTTTGTCCTGGAAGCTTTTTACCTCTCCTTCTATTTTCAATGAGAGCCTAGCTGGATATAGTATTCTTGGCTGCATATTTTTCTCGTTTAGTGCTCTAAAGATATCATGCCAGTCCTTTCTGGCCTGCCAGGTCTCTGTGGATAGGTCTGTTGCCAATCTAATGTTTCTACCATTGTAGGTTACATATCTCTTCCCCCGAGCTGCTTTTAGGATGTTCTCTTTGTCTCTGAGACTCATAAGTTTTACTATTAGATGTCGGGGTGTTGACCTATTTTTATGGATTTTGAGAGGGGTTCTCTGTGCCTCCTGGATTTTGATGCCTGTTTCCTTCCCCACATTAGGGAAGGTCTCTGCTATTATTTGCTCCAATACACCTTCTGCCCCTCTCTCTCTTTCTTCTTCTTCTGGGATCCCAATTATTCTAATGTTGTTTCATCTTATCGTATCGCTTATCTCTCGAATTCTGCCCTCGTGATCCTGTAGTTGTTTATCTCTTTTTTTCTCAGCCTCTTTATTTTCCATCATTTGGTCTTCTATATCGCTGATTCTCTATTCTGCCTCATTTATCCTAGCAGTTAATGCCCCCATTTTTGATTGCACCTCATTAATAGCCTTTTTGATTTCGACTTGGTTAGATTTTAGTTCTTTTATTTCTCCAGAAAGGGTGTCTCTAATAACTTCCACGCTTTTTTCAAGCCCAGCTAGTATCTTTAAAGTCATGATTCTGAACTCTAGGTCCGACATCATACTAATGTCAGTATTGAGTAGGTCCCTGGCAGACGGTACTACCTCTTGTTCTTTTGCTGAGGTGATTTTTTTCGTCTTGTCATTTTGTCCAGAGGAGAACAGATAAATGAGAGAACAAAATGCTAACAGTTTAACAACATCCCCAGCAAACATACTCTATACAAATCAGAAAAGACCTGAAGCCAGGGGAAAAGAAAGGGAAAGAAAGAAAAAAGAAAGAGAAAAAAAAGAAAAAGAAAGATAAAAACAAAAACAAAACAAAACAGAAAAACCAATATGATCAAATACGATCAGGCTAATGCATAGATCAGTGCCACACACTAGATTTTGGGTGTATTTTGGTCTGTTAGAAGAAAGTGCCTCCTAAAATTTTAAAGGAAGAAAGACTTATATATGTACAAAATAAAGGTTGATACAATGAAGGGATGGAAGATGACTGTAAAGATGAAACTTATCAAAGCTTTTATAAACGGAATTGATAAGAAGTTTTTTGAAAGAAGAAAGAAGAAGATTTAAAAAAAAAGAAAAAAGAAAAGAAAAAAATGGGAGAGACTGTGATCAGGCAGGAGACTAGAACAAAGCCATACCCTAGTGATTTAGGGTATATTTTGATCTGTTAGAAGAAACTGTATATCAAAATTTTAAAGAGAGAACAACTTATATATATATGCCAAAAATAAGGGTAACTACTATGAAGGGAGAAAATATGACTCTAAAAATGAAAAATAAAAAATGTTTTTTTAAAAAAGGCATTGATAAGATGTTGGTTGAAAAAGGGAAAAAGAAAAATTCAAAAAAAACCCCAAAAAACAGTTAAAAAATTAACTTTGAAAAACTAATGAATCATGGTAAAAAAGCCATGAATTCTATGTGCAGTATTCCCCTAGCGCTGGAGTTCTCCCGTTCTCCTTGATCAGTCAACTTGGTCTTGGCTTGCTGGCTGTTCCTGCTGATCTTCTGGGGGAGGGGCCTGTTGTTGTGGTTCCCAAATGTCTTTGCCGGAGGCGGAATTGCCCCGCCCTTGTCGGTCCCAGCTAAGCAAGCTGCTTGGTTTTGCTCTCAGGATCTTTTGTTCCCTGCGAGCTCTCGGCACAGCTTTGGAGGACCAGGGTGAAAATGGTGGCCTCCCACTCTCTGCCTGGAGGAGCTGAGAACTCGGGCCCCGCTCCTCAGTGTGCCCCCAGAGAAAAACAGTGAATCACTCCCATCTCCCTGGTCTCCGTCCGCACTCTGTGCTCACCCGGCCTGTGACCGAGCGTTTCTATCTCTGGCACCCGACCTCATGTGGAGTCTCCAAACCCAGCAGATCCCTGCGGTGCGCTCCCGCGCCGCTCCTCCTGGGGGAGGAAGGGGAGTCTCCCCGGCTCTGCCGCTTGTTGGGTCCCTGCTGGAGGAGCAGTGGCCCGACTGGGCTGCCACGGATCACAGTTTATGGCCACCCCGAGGTGAGAGCCCGCGCCTCAGCTCCATCTCTGCATCCAGCTTCCCTGCTCCGATCCCTGGGAGCTCTGCTGCAATCAGACATCCCCGGTCTTTCTGTGACCCCGAGGGTCCTGAGACCACACTGTCCCACGAGGGTTCCACCCCCCGCTTAGCCACTGGAGCGACGTCCCTCAGCAGAGCCGACTTCTAAAAGTTCCGATTTTGTGCTCCGCGGCTCTATCACTTGCCAGAAGCGGCCGGCGGAGGCCCCTCCCCCACCGTCTATCCTCCCGAGTATCGCCTCGGATTCACTTCTCCGCACGTCCTACCTTCCAGTAAGTGGTCGCTTCTCTGTTCAGTGAGTTGTTGCTCCTCTCCTCTTCGATCTCCTGTTGAGTTCGTAGGTGTTCAGAATGGTTTGATCCCTATCCAGCTGAATTCCTGAGACCAGACGAAATCCAGGTCTCCTACTCCTCCGCCATCTTGCTCCGCCCCCCAACTAAAATGCAGTTTTAACTTACTTTGAGTTCTGAGGATTGCCAAAACCCGGTAAACTCACACCTCAAGACAAACTTCAGAAATGCCAGAGAAATTCCTAAAGATCTGCTACTACCCCTAGTTCTACCCCCAACCACCCTTGGGGCAAATTCTTCATCATGATGCTTCATGGTAAAAATATGCAGTCCTATTATTAATTACTAACTACATAAGTCAAGAGTGGGAACCTAAACTTCATTCAAAACTCTTTTCTCATGTGATTTTTATTAAGTAAAGAAACTACTGTATGGAAAGAGGTAAGAATGACATTCACAGAAGATTCTTTCAACTTTCAAATAGTAAAAATGCAGAGAGACTAGGAATAAGTGACCATGAAATATGCTGTTTCACAAAAACTTTATGGTTAATTAATTTATTCAATAAAGTTTTTTGTGCACTTATTTTTAAAAAGTCACTAAACAGGCTAAGTCCTGTTTAGGGTATGTTTTTTTATGAGACTGGGAGGCAGCTTTTCAGGAAACTATGGTCTTCAAATTGAGTTATGACATTTATATATGTTATCAACAGAACACAACAATAAAAATGTCACTGCTATAGGGAACTACAAACAGGAACTGAAAGAATGCCACGAAGGGAGGGACCATTTTTGTTGAGGTGATCCAGACAGACATCACAGAAGAGGCAGCCTCTAAAATGGTCTTTAAAGAGTGACAGAAATTCAGTAGATGTGGGATGGTGGCTTAGGAAGAGAAAGTGGCAGGGGGCCTGGAGGGCTCAGTTGATTATGCGTCTGCCTTTGGCTCAGGTCATATTCTCGGGGTGTGGGATCCAGCCCCTGTGAAGGCTCCCTGCTCAGCAGGAGGTCTGCTTCCCCCTCTGCCCCTCCCCCCACTTGTGTGATCTCTCTCTCTCTCATATAAATAAATAGAATCTTTTTTTAAAAAAAGTAAGAGGAAGTGTGGAGGGGGATAAAGGTAAAACATGCTTGGGTACTGGCCTCCAGCAAAGGGTTCATGAAGGTAAATAATGGAAAATGAGACTGGAAATGGTCAATTGTGAAGGGTCTCTACTCTTTTTTTTTTTTTGAGTTGTTTTATTAATTAATTTTGTTCAATAAATATTTTATTGAGTTCTCAGTATATGCTTGATGCCATGCCAGGACAGATGGGGCAGTTGTGTTCATGGTGTGTAAAGCAGAGTGAGGGAACTGGGTAGTTACCTGAGCTGGATGTTGTGCTGGATGTTACCTATCTCCTTACTGTTCCACTCTCTGCCACCTCATTCCACTTTGCTTTGGGCTCTGACTTCTGTGGAATGAAGGAAAAGATGCCCTTGTCCCAGGCTTCTGGGTTCACCCAAAGGGAGGGAGAATCAGAGGTAGAAAGAGGGTGAGGTTGGGATATTTATTCTCCTGGCTTTCTCCCTGCTGGGTCACTTTGAGTTGGCCATGTCCCTCTACTGAAGGCCATGGTTCCTCTTGGGGAGCTCTCTTTATTCAGCTATTTTTTGAGGCTTGTGAGCTGTTTCTTTCTCTTGTCCTCTCAGAAGCAATAGAGGCAAATTATTATCATTAGCCCTGGGCTACTATGTCCTTCCTTTATTTAGCTCTTCTCATTAGCCAGCTTGACTGTGCCATCCTTTGTCTGACGGGCCTCTGACTGAGAGAGCTATGAGAGTGTATTAGCTACCTGAGGCTGCTGGGACAAATTACCACAAATTGGGTGGCTTAAAACAACAGAAATTTGTTCTCTTACAGTCCTGGAGGCCAAAAGTTTGAAATCAGTGTCAATGGACTGAAATCACAGTGTGGTAGGCTGTATTCCCTCTGGAAACTCTAGTGGAGAATCTGTTCTTCCCTTTTCTGGGTTCCATTTTCACATCCCCTTTCCTCTTCTGTCTATATGAAATTCCCTTCTGCTTTCCTTTCATAAGGACCCTTGTGATGGTATTTAGGACCCACTCCCCATCTCAAGATCCTTAATTTAATCACATCTGCAAAGACCCTTTTTGCTATAAGGTAAGATTTACAGGTTCTAGAGATTAGGGTCTGATATCTTGAGGGGTCGTCATTCAGCTAACTTCAGATAGTGAGGTGCAAGATGCTAGGTAGCATAAAGCAGAGAAACCCCGACCAATCTAGTAGGTCCAGGGATGCTTTCCCAAGGAATAAGGAATAAGGAACAACTGAAATTTGTAGGTAACAGAAATTATCTAGGCAAAGGGGACCATGGATGGAGTTGGGTGGGGGACTGTATAAAGCAATGAGTAGCTGGAAAAGGGATAGAGCATGCATTACCCACTTGGCACATTTGGAGACTTGACTGGCTAGTGTGTAGACTTAGGTGAGTAGGAGAGGTTGATAGGGAGGTGACTGACAGGAGATGGGTCCAGAAAATGAAAGATTTTATCAATGATGTTGGGGAGTTTGGATGTAGTCCAGTTGGCAAAGAGCATACATTGCATATTTTTTAATGAGGGAATGAAATGATAAAAGTGGGGCTTTAGAAAGATTAATTTAGTGTTAGAACACAGGGCAGATTGCAGCAGGGAAAGCCCAGAGGCAGGGAACCTAGTTGAGCAACGAGATGAAAATTTGGCCGCTTGGTAAATATCTGAGGGTATTAGACTCCGAGTAGAGTGTGCTCAGTGTCATCAATCATTGATGAATATTTATTAACTTTGAACAGCATGTTAGATTGTGACTAGTGTGAGGAAGATGGAAGAAAGGCCTAGTATGTGGTCTGGGAGCATATATAAGGTTTGCAATTTAATTGCACTGAGCTCTCTCTTTCTCAAAATATTACTTCCTGTTTACTGTTTAGGAAATAATTGATCTACTTGTTATCTTGAGTGTTTTGCCAGATACCACATTGATTCTACAAAGAAAAGTTCGTTTCTGAAATTTAATCCTGGAGGTTGAAGCCCAGGAAGAAAACATCTGTGGGCTCTAAGACACCATTTTCAAAGAAACCTTCAATGACATTAACTAGAAAACTGTTAACCAGAAGTCTGTGATTTTGAGTCACACTAAAAAAATACTGGAAGAAAACAAATGTAGTGCAAGCTCTCTGTGTAATTTTAGAAATGTAATTTGGAATATCTGACTATTTCTTATGCACTATAGTAATGGATAAACACAAAAGAATGTTCAAAACAGGTTGATCTGGTGAATGTGAACAATTCAGTTGTTACTAAGTTACTTTTTACCTATTGAAATATACTCTTCTGGAATAAAACAAGTAGACCAGAAAATCTTGATAATTTTAAGTTTGAAAAACCACAAGGGAAAATGTAATACTAACATGTCCCAATTCTACCCTATCCCCCAGCCAAGTCATACTGTCCAAACAGTTTTTTCCTGAAGGGGAACATTTTCCTATATTCAATAGTCTATTATTAATTCTTAATAATTTCTTAATTAGACAAGATGGATATCTACCAGAATGTAGTTAACATGCAAGTTCAGCTCTTCCAAAGAGATGTTGATGAGTTTGCTGTATATGGATGGTATGAAACTATATCCAATTTTTTGAAAATTAAAACATTATGAAATGATAATGGAAAAATAGCAATAATCATGCCTGGAAATGTGCCTATAGCCAGAGTTTAGAAGAAGAGTTGAACTGAGATATGAATATGTTCAGCCAAGACCCAAGGAAAGAGCAATGTGTGTTACAGAGATGTCCACACTTATCAGGGGAAAGCCATCAAGACTGGGTTACTTCATAACCTGGCTGTCAAACAATATGGCAAAGACTGGCATACTGATGGAAAGTACTTCATTAGAGTGGTTCTGCTTCCCCAGTCAAACCCTAGTGGATACAGAAACATTAATCCCTTTCATGTAACCATCATCTTCCACTAAAAAGAAAATATGTTGCCTAATTACAGTTATTGTATCGTATCATAGGAGTTCAAAGGAGAATATACATATACACACTTTCACATGTGATATGCTCTGCATTAAAACGTGAGGTGCTGTATTCCTCTGCAGCTTCCTACCCTGATGAACTTGACCCCTTTGCCTCTCCCTCTATCCTGCCATGGCTCTCTTCTAATTGGGCTCCTCCTTTCTAACACAATAAGACCCAAAACCCTCCATGAACTTTCAAGAGCAGTAGTAAAGGGGATGCATTTTTCCTTGGCCCATATTACCAGCTCTCCCCTGGGCGGAACAGATTAAGAGGAGAAAGAGTCAGAATTTTTGGTGATTGTGTAGCTCAATTCTGTAGACATTCAACCCTGTTGACGAAGTAGGTTCAACAGTGAAAGCTGATGTAAAACAGTGGTGATGTAATTCCTCTTAAAGAAAGGAACTGGAAGAGTGTCAGAAGTTTCTAGCATGGGCTTTCATTACAGTACTTTGTGAAGCTTGTTGCTTTTTCTATATCCATTTGAGACCAATGCTATGGGGGATATAGGCTTTCAAGACCTTTACTTGGAGGTCGCTATCAAGGCTTCTGAAATATGACCAAAAATGCTTAAATTAATTTTCTTTCAATGCCACTTTGTATACTAAGCCAAGAAACCATACCTTATTTTATTTCCCAATTGTAAAGAACTCTCATCCAAAACAATTCAGTCAGCTGACTTATATAATGTCCCAGGGACAGTATAACATAGTTATCACCTTGCTAGAGACATAAAACACTCAACATATGATTGTACCATATAAAATTAAACAGTATAAACCCTTTCCCATGGGGTTCCTTAGAGGAACCAACAGAGTTCCTTAATGTGTACCAAAATATTTCACTCTTGACTTCTTTCTCTCCTCAGTCTCAGCCAGATTTCAATGGGGATTTGGTAGGTGGACAGGTCTCTTCAGGAATGTATTCTTTCTTAAATGGTGCTGGTGGGCTTGTAACATGGGCAGGGTGCATCAGGCCTGCTGTCTTTAGTTAGAAGTCACGAAATATTCTTTGAGTTTGTTAATTTTTCTTCACCTTCACCACTACGGGCCTAGTCAAAGACATTTTTACTTCTGCATTAATCTTCTGGCATATATTCTTCTCTTCCTTCTGTTCCTCACTTCCCTGAAGCTATAGTGATGAAAAAGACATCTGACTGTATTGTAGTGCTACTTAAAAGCTACTGTCCAGTTTTACCTAGCACCCTTCAACTTCTCGATTACTTTGTTTTAGTGATACTAGGTGATTTTCAGTTTCTGGAAGGAGCCATTGTCTCTGCCAACTCTGATCATCACACTTTGGCTTATCTCCACCTGGATGCTCCAAGAAGTATATAATGGGGGAGATTCATCTTGTTGGGTGGCCCAGAAAGAGCTTCCTTCAGAGAAGGATGCTTGAGATGAAATCTGAAGGATTGTTAGGTTTAATTAGTAGAATTAAGTTTTACACATGAAGTTTTGCATATGAAGAATATCCAGAGACGGGAGTTCATGTAACACATGATGCTTCCCTAAGAAGTGTCTGGAGGTGTCAGGAGAGTGGGAGAGGTCATATTAAGGATTTCAATCTTTCACCTTAAGGGCATTTGAAAGCCACCAAAGATAAAAAAGCATGTCCATTAGATTGCTCCATTGCCCAGGATTTATAGCTAATGCCTAAATCCAGGGACTATTTACCAGTATTCTAAGTTCAGAGATCTACCAGTTGATGGGTTTAGCCACCTCACCACATGGTCTATTGAAAGGGTTCAGTATTAACACAAGCCCTACCACCAGCCCCAGCAATATACTAATAGAAAAGAAATGGGAGCTTCTTGGCTTTTGGAGTCCCAGCATTGCTCATGGAGAGCAGGGAGGGGAACTTTAGATAATCATTTCTAAATAGGAGGGGTAGAGGGAGGGTAGGGCGATGGAGGGCTGCCTAGAGAAGGAGACTGACGTTATCCCTAACTTTTCACGGAAAAATGTCAAACCCTCTCAGTTGCAAGAATTGTACAATGAACATCTGTATAACTTTCACTTGGATTAATCAGTTGTCAACATTTGGTCACTTTTGCTTGATTTCCCTCTCTTTCTATAAATGTGTGTGTGTGAATATTTATTTGTAAATGATTAGAGAGCTAGTTGAGAGTTAGTAATGATACTTCACTGCTAAATTCTTCAGTACGTATCTCCTCAGACTAAGGGCATTTGCCTCAATCACCATAATACAAATATCACCCTCAGGAAATTAAATATCAGTATAATACTTTTCTTTCAATGTAGAGAAAGACCCAGAAGGCTGACACACTTGGATTACCACTGGGAAAAACTGAATAGATTATAGGTGACCTTTGCTTTTTGCCTCGTGCTTTGTTATCCAAAATTTCTCAGTACTTGTTTTACTTATTTAAAATAAACACAAGTTACATAAGTATGTAGAAATATAGCATCCAATATTAGGAATGCAATGAAACTGTTGATTTGATATGAAAGGTTGATATGAAAGGTCTAAAACATATCAAAAAGGCAGGCAATAAACTCCTTAAAACCATGCACATGTTTGACCCAGAAAGGTCGATTCTAGCAATTCATACAAACGCACACCAAAACCAGGCTCAGAGATTTTCTCAACAGTGTTATATTTAGGCAACATATGGGGAACAACCTAAAAGCTAACCAGTAACAGTTTGGTCAAATAAATTATGATACATGTACACTGTACAATACTATGTAATTCATTTAAAATGTATGTTTTGTAAGGATTTTTAATGCCATGGTAAACAAAATTTATATTAAGAGAAGACAGGGCTAAAACCTTGGAAAAATTTTCAATGTAGGTATAATTCTGTATATACATGCATGCACAATATACTCTCATATAAAGAAAAACATTTGGAAAGAATGAATCAAAATGTCCAAGGTGGTTATTTATGGTTGGTGGAATCTGAACCATTTTAATGTTCTTACTTATGCTTTCCTGAATTCTCCAAATTTTCCTCAGTGAATAGATAGTGCTTGTTTCTGAGTGAATTTCTATTATAAAGGAAAAACATTCACCTTGTAGAAAATGAAGTCAAAAGAAAAAAGGAAATTAAAATTTCCTGTTGGGGCACCTGGGTGGCTCAGTGGGTTAAGCATCTGACTCTTGATTTCAGTGATCTGAAAGGTCGTGACCTCAGGGTCATGAGATCAAGCCCTGAGTTGGGCTCCGAGCTCAGTGGGGAGTCTGCTTGAGATTCTCTCTCTCTCTCTGCTCCCACCCCCTTGTGCTCACACTGTCTCTCTCTCTCTCAAATAAATAAGTAAATCTTTAAAAATAAATAAAATAAAATCTCCTGTAATCTTGAGCATTTAAAGTTGTAAATATTATCTCTGTATTTTATCATTATAAGTATATGCATGTGTTATTGCATGTTTGTATAGGTAAAATATGGACACGTGTATATGTCATACTCATCAGTGACAGGGTTAAATCTGTATCAACAAAGATTCAGAATCATCTTCCCATGAGTGATCAGACATGAGCCATTAATTGGAAATCACAAGAAATATGTGGAGAAGAAAATGATGAGTGAATTGATCTGTGGGTATTAATTAGACATATATACACACAAAAATACATGGATGAAACTTATCTTAAATAAGATAATACTCTGCACAGTTTTATTTTTCATTAGTGACACATTGTGAGTCATTCCACATCATTCCATATTTATTTCTGATCCTGCTATATTCTATTGCAGGGCTTATACTGTTAAAGCAATATTTCTTTCACAAACTGAACTGAGCTCATCAAAGTGTATTACTTATTAATGAGGAAACCACAAAGTACCCATGGCCCGTGATGGTGGTTGGATATTTGAATCACCTGGAGAGTTTTCAAAAACACAGAAGCCTGGAGCTCACCTCCAGTGATTCTGTTCTAGTTAGTCTGGGATGGGGTCCAGGAATGAGTATTTTTAAAAAACACCCTGAAGTGTTTCTAATGTGCATTCAGGATTATGCACCACTGAGGAAGACATGCCAGTTTGATGTAATGTGGGAGAAAAGGGGCTTACAAACATAAGACTTCTAACTCAGCACAGACTGCTGTTTTGCACTTTTACTTCCCGTGGCCATGATGTCACATGGATACAGTGACAAGAATAAATGTGCAGCATGGACCATTCTGAGCCACTTTCCCAAGCTGATCAGACATGAACCATTAGCTGGAAATAACAAGGAGTATACAGAGACTCAAATGATGAGTAAATTGATCTATGGCTATTAATTAGACATACCAAGCACCACGGAATTATTTGACAGGCGCCAATTAGTAAATAGGTGACAAAATGTGTCAAGTGAAGGTCAGCTAACAGAGTGGCGTCTCGCTTTTCCTGCAGCTGCTGTTGGAGGATTTCTCTAGCAAGCCCTCTGAGATGCTGACCACTCCATTTGCTTACTTCTTAATTTTTTGGGAAAAGAGTTCCTTTCTCAGTAGAGTAGTATATTCAACCAACATAGTATATTACATCAACACTCAGATGCACATTGTAATATTTTAACATCTGTGAAATTGATTCCATCCGTGATTTTGACTCCGTCTTACAATTGAAATGATAAAAACATTGCTACTGTTTAGTTGGTAGCATTGTTTCCTGTCTTACTGGTACATAGAATAGTGGGGTATCTTGAAACTAAAGGTGCAGTGAAATATGGACTATTTTAAAGTCTTCACAATTGGGCAATTTCTTACCACCTTTTTTTTTTTTTTAAGATTTTACTTATTTACTTTAGAGAGAGAGAGTGAGCAGAGGAGGGAGCAGAGGGACAAGCAGACTCCGTGCTGAGCGCAGAGCCCGATGCGGTGCTCCATCCCACGACCCTGAGATCACGACCTGAGCTGAATGAAGAGTCTGAGGATTAACCGACTGAGCCACCCAGGCACTGCAATTTCTTACCATCTTTAACACTATCTTCCTGGGATAAGCCTCCATCATTTTTGCCTACATTTTTGCAATAACCTCCCGGCTTATCATTCTACTTCCCACCTGTGTCTTTCTTCACTCCGTTCCTAACAGTGACCAAAGTGTTTCTGTTAAAACTGTAGTCTTACCTCCACTTCAGGACCCAGCTTCCCCTGCAGCCCTCCCAAGGGGGGTTCTTTTTTCTCCCCATCATCACACCTTTAGAGGCAGTCTCCTCACTGCACCCTTACTTTCTCCTTGCTTCCTCCATGAAAACCCTGAGTTTTGCATCATTAGACTGTGAGATTAGCCAATCAGTAGGCATTCTTAGGGCAGCCCTCTGCCGTTGACCAGTCACCTTCAGTGAAGGCGTTGGCTTCTCGTTCACTGTCATCTCACCACTGGTTTGCTATTGTAATGCTTAGTGATTTACACATACACAAAGAAGATCCTTCCGATTCCCTGGTTTAGTGGTTTCTTAATCTTGCCTTTAGTAATCTTACCCTTTGCCCTACTTAAGCACTGTCCTTCAGGGTAAACCTTGATCTTGTCCTGAAACTGTATCTCCTACAAACTTGTCAATTTTAAGTACTCTGTAACTCTTCTGCCCCCTTTCCTGCTCATCACTTTTAGTACCTAACTTCCATAGCTTTAGTCTCCACATCAGCCTTTAATCCCCAGATATTACCATCTGTCCATACTCCATCAGCCCCTTCGTGTCTTCTCTCCCTTGTGACCCAAGCTTCAATTCTACAGTCAATCATTTTCGACACTTCCTTGCACATACCCTCAACTCTCTCGACCCCTTTCAGTTTGTCATGCTGTTTGATGCAGCCATGGATAAACCTCCTCCCAGGCCTGGATCCACGACGGAAAGTGGCTATAGTAAAACATCCAAGACTGCTGACGGCTCTCTCTATGCTAATGGTCAATAACCTCAGGTGAGCCTCTAAAGCTGCCAAGGGATCACATCCTATTTTCCACATTTATGTCTTTTCTGCTATCTTAGACAGGTATTTCTTACTTTCCTAATCTGAAATCTCTCGCATTTTCTTCCCATCCCCACTTAGCTGTGATACTAAGGAAAGTGACTACCTTTGAAAGAGCTTCCACAGACTCCTGCTATCATAGCTGATAGCTTACTTGCATTGGGCTCTATCTAGATGTCACTCGGGATGAACTGTCTGTGTTCCTTCCTGGCTACTGCCAAGCTTTGTTCTCATGCACAGATCCTATCCTCTCTCACTTACATCCCTCCAGTAAGTTCCCCCATCTCTCTCCTGCATCATCAGCTTTCCCCTTGCCTCTGGGTCATTCCTGTAAGTGGAGCAACATGCTGTTATTTCTCTCAACTTACAAACAAACAAGCAAACTTTTTTGACCTCACCACCCAATTTCTTTCTCTTCCTATTTGTGGCAAAGCTGAAGAAAAAGGTGTCTATTCCTGTTGTTTAATTTCTCGCCAATTCCCTCTTGAACCCACTCCAAACAGGTGGTCCGCTCCCACCCTTTCCTCTAAATACTCTTACCAGGCTCACCAACTACCTCCGATGTCATTTGCACAATCCAATGTCGCTTCTCCATTTCCACCCTGTCAGTCAACATAGATAAATCTCCCCTTAGACACTTCCTTCTTTTGGACTTCAGATTCTTCTTTTCCTGTTTTCCTCCCACTTCACCAGCTGCTCGTTCTCAGTCTCCTTTGCTGATGACTTATTTTCCTAATCTTTAGATGTTGTCCCTGGGGGCTCAGTTTAAAGATCTGTTTTTTTTCTTCTTCTATAAACATGAAATCCCTAGATGATCTTATCCAGTACCACGCCTCTAAATATACCAGATGCTGATGACCCCCCAGATTGTATCTCTAGATCAGACCTTTCGCCTGAACTCCAGACTTGTACATCTGCCTTGTTCCCGGGTGTCTCCATTGGGATGTCTAGTAGGCATCTCAAAGGCAATAGATCCCAAATGGAACGCTAGGTCTTTCTCCCCATTCTATCCTCCTCTGGAAAAAAACACGTATTTAAAAGAGTGCTGCACCTTATCTGGCAGAATAGGGCAGAAAAGCAATGCCTTACTCAGGTAAAAACACTATGCTACTCACATTAGAGAGAGAGAAAAAAATTTAAACTTTAATTAATGCCATGGGTGGATTTATATATTTGGAATTGTAGCAGTTCCATCAAACAAGGAAGTATATTTTTACCTCCTCTAAACATCTGTGGGTTTAAAAATTCCATTTTAACGGGGGACTTAGGGAAAAAAAAAGGATTTTTCTGTACTTGCTTTATCAGCTTTCTGTCTTACTTTTTTTTTCTGCAAGATGATTTATGCTATTTAACGATTTATTTTTTTTAATTTAGGTGTTTGGGCCATTTTTCAATCCTTCATATAATCTCAAGCAGTGCAAACTCCTTCTCTACTTTCCTTCCCTATTCAAAAAGAGAAACAATGTGGGGTGGGGTTAGGTCTGTGAAAGGTTCAATTCTTATTTATACAAAATTTAAAACATGAATAAAAAACATTTTTAATATATGGAATTGTCTGGAAAACTCTCAGGAAAAATTCATGGAATTTAGTTTAGGTCATCTAATGGGTATGAATTGCTCTGTGATTAAGTCAATGACCTTGACCTCTGTCAAGGTCAGCACTGGCTCCCTTATCCTCTTGCTTATTCAAGAATAGTAAGTGCTTTAATACTTTTCTCTCTCTTGTATCAATAACTTTTTTCCTTATTAGATTTTGTCATCATCACATAACATGCTGTATTACTTTCCAACTTAAAATGAAAAAACTCCCTTTACTCCTTTGCCTCTTCTGTTACCAGTCCATATCTCTGTTCTGTATAGAAAACTTCCTTGAAAGTATTGTCCATACACCTCCCATTCTTACTGACACCCATTTGAGTCCATTAGTATTAGGTTTGGGTGCATATAATAGAAAGTATAACATAAAAGAAAATTAAAAAGATGGCAGTTATTATTTTTTTTCCCACACAAAATAAGGTCAGATTTAGTCTGGTCAGGTTAGTATAGTTACTTCATGGACAGATGGAACACATCTTTCTACTCTACTGCCTATGCTTGGTGCTTCCAAGGCCACATGACCCACAGACGCTGCTGGTGCTCCAGCCATTACTTTGAGTTTTAATGCTTAGAAGGTATGGACAAAGGAAGGTGTAGTAGGTGTTATTATTTGTGCAAAGTTTTTCTTATCTCCACTCCCCTGCCATGGTTCCCAGTTGGTGGAGAATAATAACCTTCATTGACTTTGGGCCCAATCATGTAAATTTTGGGGCCAGTAGGTGGAAGTGACTTTGTGGGTTCTGAGCATTAGGAAGCATTAGAAGATGTGGCAAATTTCCAAGCTTCTTAGGGCTCCCACCCCTGCCACAGGAACAGCATATTTTTCTGTCAGCCTGGAACTGAAGCAGCCCTGAACTTGATCCAGAGCCTGGAGGGCAGCCTCTCTCAGCCAAGTCCAGTGAGCTCAGCTCAGATCAGCCACAGTACTGATCCAGAAGCATGAAATAGAATATATGTTGTAGGTCATTGAAATATTTTTGGGTTTGTTTCATAGAACTGTCACAGTAAAAATTTGACTAGTGCAGAAGGGCAAAGGATGCCTCCTGGCTCAATCAACTTCCTTTTCAGCCAGGTTCCCAGAAATCCCACACACACTTCTACTTACTTGTCATATATGGTCACACCAGGATGAAAGGAAGATTAGGAAATACAGCTGGGTGCCTTTTACCCCAAATGAAACTGGATTTCTTGTTCCTAAAGAACAGTGCATGGCTGTTGGGTAGAAACCAGCAGTTGCTTCTGTAGGAATCCAGTCAGGTTTTTTCTCCAGCCCTTCAAAGAAGCAGCCCTCCACAAGTCAGCCCCACTCTACTGGCCTCTTGGTAGCCTTTGCCACAGTTCACTCCCTGGAATGCTTTCCTACTTTCCTTTTAGAACAGCTCTTGGTTCTTTTCCTCCCTCATTGGCCACGCCTTTTCTGTTTCCTTTTTGTGTTCATCCTTTTCCCTGAGCTCTCAACATTGCTTGGAGCTCAGCCCTCAGCTTACTTTAGTGGAGAGCCATCTTCATTCTCTCACTGACTTATCCAGTCCAAAGATCTTACAGAACATCGATATACACTCATGCCTCCCAAATCCATTTCTTCAGCTCCGACTTCTCTCATAACTTCAGACATACATATCCAACTGTGTCTTTAAGTCTCGCCACTAGATGTTTAACACGTGTGTCTCATATGACCCGAACAGAACTGCTTCCCATCCCCACTGAACTAAAATTGCTCCTTCTGCAGCTTCCCCATGATAATTCCAAGACTTCTAGAAGTTCAGGCTAAAAAATGATTCCTATCTTTCTTTCAAACTCCATTTCCAAACCATCAGCAAATAACTATCAGCTATCTTTATAAATAAATCATGCTATATTCAGTGAAAAGGAATGAACTCACTGTGTATGTGAACAACGTGGATTAATCTTACAGATATAATACTAAGTGAAATATGCCAGGCATAAAAGGATATATTTTATATTATTCCATTTGTATGAAGTGCATAAACAGACAAATCTATAGTGAGAGAGGCTGGAATAGTGGTTATCTCTGGGGACAATACTGACAGAGAAGGGAGAGGAGGCATTCAGGGAGGTTGCAACAGTATACACAAATGTGAAAATTAATCAGATGATTCAATTAAAACTTGCACACTTTAATGCATGTAAGTTATACTTCAATAAAAAAGAAATATTATTATAGGTTATCAGTACCAATAATTCACAAACTATAGATTTGTTATGCTGTATATGATGAAAAAAATGAATTCATTGAGAATATCTTCTATGATTTATGTTTATAATAAATATATATTTATTCTTTATCCTTGCTTTGGGCACAGAAGTAAAACCCTTGGAATTTTTTAAGTGATGGGAACAACAAAGATGTTGTTTGTTATGTTAATGAGGCGACTTTCAGAACTCACCTAAGGATGGGGGCTGGTTGCCTGGAGAACCAGTCTTGGTGATTAGAGGAGTAGAACTTTCAGTCCCATCCCCTGACTTCTGGAGGGGAGCGAGCCTGGAGATTTGTTCAATCACTAATGGCCCGTGATTTAATCAGTCATGCCTATGTAAAACCCATGCCTCTGTAAAAACCCAAAAGGATGGGGTTTGGAGAACTTCCAGGTTGGTGAACTAGAACGTATCCATGTGTCACCAATGCGGGGCCCCAAGCTCCATGAAGACAGAAGCTCCTTTGTTGGGGAACTTACCCTATGGATCTGTTCATCTGGCTTTAATATCCTTTGTAATAAATCAGTAATATAGTGAAAAAATGGGTTTCTTGACTCCTGTGAGCTGTCCTAGCAAATTACTCAAACCCAAGGAATGGGTCATAGGAACCTCTGATTTATAGCCAGTCAGAAGCAAAGGTGACAAGCTGGGTTTGTGATTGGCATCTGAAGTGAAGGGCAGTCTTGTGGGACTGAGTCCTTTGCCTGTGGAATCTGATGTTATCTCTGGGTAGAGAGTGTCAGAATTGCCTGTTGGTGGTGGAAGACTCTAAACACACACACACACACACACACACACACACACACACGCACGCACACACTGGAATTGGTTCCAGGAGCCCAAAAAGATATTTTGTAGGTATGTCTGTATCCATAGAGTATCTTTATGGAATTGGCCACTTGATACATCCATTGCTCTATGATCCTGGTTCAAACCACCACAATGTCTTAACTAGATTATCAAAATAGCCTTTTAGTATCCCTATTTTCCCCTTCAGCTCCCCTTTGATTATTCAAACAGGATTAAGATTATCTTTTTGAAATCCAAGTCAGATCATATTTGTCCTCTGCTGAAAATCCTCTGAAGATTTTTTGTTGTACTCAGAGTAAAAACCAAAATCCACGTGGTTGTCCCCTTAGTTCCTTAATGTCTCCCCTCAAAAGTCATCTAAGCAGTGGAGACTTTCATGACTATCCTATATAAATAGTGTTCTCCCACCTTCCTAACACTTTCCACTCCCTTTAACTGCTTTTTCTTTATAACTCAAATCACCTTCTTATAGAGTATCAGTTTAGCGGTTTATTTTGTTTATTTTTGTCTCCTTCTTTCCCACTGGAGTGTGAGGTGAGGTGTATGGTCCCTCCCCTTGAATCTGGAGGAGCTTTCTGACTGCTTGCCTAATAGAATATGGTGGATGTGGTGAGGTGCCAGTTCCTGGTCCAGGCCTTGAGACACTGGAGGCTTCCTCCTTCTATCTTTTGGAACACACTCTCTGGGATCTGTGAGTAACTATGTAAGAAGTCCAACATACTTTGAGACCTCCATGTTGGAAAGGTTATGTGTAGGCACACCGGAGGACTTATCCCAGTGGAGCCTAGGCTTCTAGCTATGCCAGACGTGAGTGAAGCCATCTTCAGCCCTCTGGACCAGCCATCCTCCATCTGGATACCACCAAGTGACCTCAGCCTATGTCACAATATCTGTCACATCAGAAAAATTGTCCAGTTGAGTCCTGTCTGAATTAGGGAGCCAATTATTATGAGACATAATAAAATGGTTGATATGTTAAATCTCAACATTTTGGGTTAAATTGTTGAACAGCAATAGCTAATCAGACATTAGTTCTCTGTATATGTGTTGGGGGATACCAACTAGTAGGTTTTATTTCAGGCTGTACGTACAGGGAGCATGTAGGCAGGCGTCCTCCTACCCCCAGTGACAAAACCAACAGGGCTTCACCCTGTGGCGCCATCATCCGCACCCACACGCCTGGCTCTCTTTAGGCAGATCATGTAATTTCATTAAAGAAGAGGTTTGAGACTTCAGTATGGGCGTGGATATTAACTTTTGCCAGTCTCTCTATGTGTGGGGGTGCAGGAGATATGTCCTAGGTGCCCAATACACCCTCCTCTATTTCTCTTGATCACATTTGGACACTTGGATGTGTTGCCAGTAGAATAGCCCCCGAGGTCCTATGGCCTTTTCTGTGTGTCCTGCCTACAGCTTCCTGCAGTCTGTTGACACCCACCTCTCCCTTTTCTTGCCTGTAGAAATTCATCAAAATGTCTGGGTCTACTCATGGGTTCCAATTCCCCCCACCTTTTTTTTTTTTTTTTAATCAGAGCAGGAACAGGTGTATTCCTTTCTGTACCTTTTTGCTCATTTCAGTGGGATTTGGGGGTGGTGGTGGGGAAACACTTACGCTTTTTTTTCCCCAAAACCCAAACATGTATTTCTATATTAGAAAATACATGGCAGGAATTCTTCAAAGAAAAGGGATCTTTAAAGAAGTGTGTGTGCTTGAAGAAACTGAATTCTGATTGTTCAAGAGTCACCTTTTTTGTCACTTGTTCAGATATACCCTCAGAGCTGGCTGGGTCCAGCTAATCAGGAAATGCAAACTCATTTTCTCTGCCCAGTGGGACCTGCTCAGTTCAAAGCTCCCTCGTCTCAGAGAAGAGGGCAGGAAGGGCACTGTCCCCAAACCAAGTTCCCTAAGAAGCATTTCAGTCTGGGCAGTGAACCATAGCATTGAACTTCATGGCATGAAAGTCTAGATTGTAGCATATGTAGGTTTTATTTATTTTCAGATCCTATTCTTTAATTAACTGAATTGCCCACATTAGTACTGTATAATTTAGAGGAGCACATATACTTTTATTACACAGCCAACTAAAATGTTCATGAAGCATTTTTAATGATGTGAGAAAATGTTTATGATAAAACAGTGAGAGCAAAAGCAGAAAAGAAAGTGTAACTCAAAATGTTAGCTAGCCTATGACTTTGAAAATGTGAAAAAAAAACAGAATTAGGAGCATGTGTGAGGATACTCATTTGATTTGCTTAAAATAATTGTGGGTGTTTTTTATTAAAAATGTATGTGCGATCTAAGTAAACTTATTATTTTTTTTTTAAAAAGCCAAAGTATGTCTGACAGGATACAGGACTTTTCTAAATCTGGCATAAAATGGTTAAATAACGTTCTGTGTATAGGGCTATAGCTTGCTAATAATTCAGACCGACCACCACTGAAAACAATTAGAAATCCAGGATAAAAAATGTAAAAAAAACAACAAAACAAAACATTTTAAAAGCATCTAAGAGGGACAAGGTAGTAAGGGATTGCTAAGTCCAAGTCTCGTTCACGGTGGCAACCTTGGGAGGTCAGCAGAGCACCCAAAGCTCCTGGCTGTTGCTATGCCGCTTTTGCTGAATTTGGCAAGCTGATAGTTTTTGGAGCTTGCTGAGTGGGAGAGAGAGAAGTCCAGTGACCACCCATGTTGCAGAGCCTAAGAGGCGACCATCCACCAGAAAGCTAGGACTCCAGAACGCCACACCCTCAGGATGAGTGAACCAGAAATATGTCACCCCTGCTCCCAGGAGACTATAGGACCTGTGTATTGGTTTCCAGCTGTGAAGAGGTTAAAAAAACCCTAAGGAATTGTCACCATAAGCCTGCCACTAGTGGAATCTGAAATTCCAACTTTGACTTCACCTGGGGGCGGGTGGGTCTAGGTTTTGTGGGGACTAATGCTTTTACAATTTGGGGTGCGGTGTTCATTGAGAGGAAAAAAAAACCAATTAAAATACATAATTAGGTACAAACATTGAGTATTCATTTGGAAGAGAAAAGGAGTTGCAACAAATTCCAAATTTAAGAAGCTGACTGCTATCACAAATATAAAATTTAGAAAAATAAGATTTTTTTATTTATTAAAGACCTCACCTCAATAGAACCCTTTTATCCCCCTACATTTTTTGGCTGCTTTGATAGCCTCTTTTTATGACAATGATTTTATGTGGAGAACATAAACATGATTTAGCCTGTACTCTAGCATGGGTGATAGAAATTTATTTTATTACTGATGGCTTGGAAAAACTTCTTTAGGTTTCATACCTCGTTACGGGTAATGTCATGTACGTTTTTAGGATTGTTATCAAATTTAGGACGTTTTGGGATATCTCCCAAGTTTTTTTTTTTTTAATATATAAGCTATAAAATCTCAGAGCACTTCAAATTTTCTTGGGCAGTGACTAATCTTAAATACTCTTTAAATTAATGGTCCATTAACCAGTTATTGTTGATGTTAGATTGTAGTGGCATATTATTAGTTTTATATTATCTTAGTTCATGTCAGTATTTTGCATCAAATTGGTAAGAAATTTAAATCTTTTAATACGGGTTCAGATATTTCACTTATTTATTAATTTCATTTTCAAGTTATCCAAGAATCCGTTTTTTACTTTTATCTGAAATTTATGTCTTTCTCTTAGTCATTTACTGCTCTTGGTATAATCTAAAACATTTTTCGCTACTCTTTGCTTCTTGATGTATAATTTAAGAATCATTTTTGTTGATTCCTTCGTTCATCTTTATCACCATTATTGTATATTTCATTAATACTTTATCAAAATTTCCTTTCAGTTCTTTTTAAATAAATCTAAAGATGACAAGAAGTACCCATTTTGGGCTCTAACACAGTATTCACTTGTTTTTTTTCTTATTTTTTTAAAAGATTTTATTTATTTGAGAGAGAGAGAGAGAGCACGATGGGGTAGGGGGAGGGGCAGAGGGAGAAGCAGGCTCCCCTCTGAGCAGGGAGCCCCCCCCCCCGCCGCCCTCACTGCAGGGCTCTATCCCAGGACCCTGGGATTATGACCTGAGCTGAAGGCAGACATTTAACCGACTGAGCCACCCAGGCGCCCCTCTTTATCACTTGTTTTATTGAAACATTCCAAAACACATTCCCAAATTGTGGTTAAAATGGCACATTTGGACTTCATCAACATTGAACAAATTCTTTGGCATCTCCTTTGCATTTGAGTTTCTCTGCTGAATCTTTGAAAATCTATATTCAAATCTTTAAAATGGCACTCCACTCCTGTTGCAAGATTGAACAGGTTTATAATGGGCAAGGCATCTCATTACATTTCTTAGATTATTTAAAGGAAACCCCACCTTGATACACATATTTAAAATACTCCACATAAAAGACAATCTGAAAAGAAAAAGAGTAACTGTTGCAAAATACCAGAGTGGTCAACCATATGAGGGACTGTGGAGGCAGCTTTTTGTCACACAAGGCTAAAGGAATGAGCTGCCTGCAGGCATATGAAGGGGTTTCAGCCCTGTAGCCTGTGTTATGGTGTATTTGCCTGTAATTATTATTAGTCCGCAGCAGGTTACGCTTATATAGAACTTGCTTCACGTTGTTGAATAAACTTACAGACAGAAGTTTTTCAACGGATGGAAAAGTTAGAAACTATGCTCAGAGTTTGTTTGTTTTTTTGCTATGCCATTTGTACTTAAATAATTAGAGTTTAAACAATCTCCAACTGATTAATGTTTGTCCCGTATGGTGACAAATCTACAATAATGTAGATGTCTTTACTGTCTGGCTTGTTTGGTTTATCACCTTATTGTATACAAATTTTCTATTACTTTTACTAATTATTCACAAACTGTTTTAGGTAAATAGCTTGAGTTTCTGTTTTTTTCTTGAAATTTTGGAGACGCTTATGCAAAAGCTGTATCAGATTTAGCCAGTAGATGATTCCCATGACATTCTTATTATTTGAAAAATATTATTTTCACTCTCATCTCTGAAACCTCTTTTTCTTAAACATTACATACCCATAATTACCCTATAAATCACTTAAAAATAATAAATGTTCTTCATATTCTGTTTGTAGATTTCTCCTTGGGCTTACAAAATCTTATTAAATTTTTCCCTAGGTGCTTTATAGTTTTGATTCTAATGTAAATGGTACCTTTAAAAATATTTATAATATCTTTTTCATTGCTATATGGAAATGTAACCATTTCTGTCTGCTGTCTGCTGATTTCATATCTAGAATGATTGCTAACATCTAATGTCAATAATTCATCTGTAGATTAGTTTCTAGATTAGTGTACATACAATATCGTGTCATCTAAGATAATCACAGATTTGTTTATTTTTAAAAAATCTTTATGGTTTAACTTTTATTCTTTTTTTAAACTTAAGTATAATTAACATACAGTGTTATGTTAGTTTCAGGTGTACAATATAGTGATTCAACAATTCTATAATGTTACTCGGTGCTCAACATGGTAAGTGTCCTCTTAAACCCCTTTAGGTATTTCACCCATCCCCACCCACCTCCCCTCTGGCAACCACCAGACTGTTTTCTGTATTTAAGAGTCGTTTTTCTGTTTGTCTTCTTTATCTATTCATCTATGGATGGACATGTGGGTTGCTTCCATATCTCGATTATTGTAAATAATGCTGCAATAAACATAGGGGTGCATATATCTTTTTGAATTAGTTTTTTTGTTTTCTTTGGATAAATACTCAGTAGTGGAATTACTGGATCATAAGGTAATTCTATTTTTAATTTTTTGAGGAACCTCTGTACTGTCTTCCACAGTGGCTGCCCCAGTGTGCGTTCCCATCAACAGAGCACTGGGGTTCCTTTTCCTCAACATCCTCAGCAACACTTGTTGTTGCTTGTGTTTTGGATCTTAGCCATTCTGACCGGTGTGAAGTGATATTTCATTGTAGTTTTGATTTGCATTTCCCTTTCCCTGAGGATTAGTAATGTTGAGCATCTTTTCATATGTCTGTGGCCATTTGTATGCCTCTGGGAAAATGTCTATTCAGGTCCTCTGCCCATCTTTAAATTGGATTATTTGGGGGGTTTTTTGTTTGTGTGTTTTAATTTTTTATTCTTGCCCTGGCTATGACTGCAGCATGATGTTGAATAGAATTGGTGATAATGGACAATTTAGTCTTCTTTCTAACCTCAGGAGGAATGTGTTCAATATTTCCTCATTAGCTGTGATTGAGCACTGTAGAATTGTTATGATACACTTGTTTTCCGTATTGGCACTCTGAGCTGAAAGGGTCTACCGAGTCACAAGATTGGAAGAGATGGCTGAGGGAATGGCCCCCACCCCATACTGAGTGGCGATGTGGACTTCATGGGGTTAGGAAGGATTTAAAAGACTAGCACTGGGGCACCAGAGTCAGAGAGAGTGTTAAATGTGATAGAAGGGAGCACAGGCATCTGCAGGAAACCCAGATGGCTGGCAAGAGGTCCTCCACCTGGGCACAGGACTAAGGACAGGGTGGTGAGAACAAGGCACTTCATGATTTCAGCCCAAATCCATTCTGAATTTGTCCTGTTTATGTTTTATTATACCGGATGTGAAGTAAGATTGTCATTGAACTTTCCTTAAAGTTGCTGATCTGACTTTTCTGGCAGAGGGTGGGAGGAAGAAGACCCCATGCCCCAAATGGCAGGTGGCTGAGCAAACTTCTCCATGGGTATCAATGCTGCAGAAATCAAAGAACAATCCTAACTATGGTGAGGAAAGGGGACTAGTACGTGCTTTTCATTTTCTTTAAGCTTAATTATTTTATTTTAGGGTTAAATTTTTTTTTTCATTTTTGGTAAAATGTTAAGACATCGGAGACTGTGCTCATATCTTGTTCTTTCCTGTCCCCTTTACTGGTGTCCCAGCTACTTATTTCACTCCTTAGAGGAAACCACAGTGATCAGTTTGTTGTATCTCCTTCCAGATATATTTCAATGAATTTTTGTTCATTAATATGGCTATAAAATATATATAGTATTGTTGCTGGTGTGTGTGTGTGTGTTTGTGTGTGTGTATGTTTAATGCAAATTCTATCACATTCAAGTTATAGTTTCCCTTTACTCTTTTTGGAGCATCAATTTCTTCAATGGTATCTCCAGAGAAAACACTGTAAGAACTGCAGTGAAACAATCTTCTCTGGAAATTTCGTCAGAGGTCATAATGAACATAGAGATAGAAGATGCTAATGCCATAGAAACTCAGGACTAAGAAAATTGAAAATGGCTCAGTTTACTGTGGCAATCGTATGGCTGATAAAAGAAAAACAGCTGCCCCAAATTTCCTCCTTTGCAGAGAATGGCCCACAGAGCACCTGTATACCCTAGCGATGAGGAGCTCAAGTGAGGGCTCTGGCTGACACCAAAACAGTTACTAATTGTTTCCTCTCCTTAAGATCAAGTCTAAATGAAGAGGCTAAATGAGTTTCTTTTAAGCATGAGAAGCTCCTGTTCAATTGCAGTAGGACTGCTGCAATATGAAAGATGAATGGTGGTATGTTTTTTAAGGAGTCTGCTTCCAATTATTCTTGTCCCTTTATTGGTGAGAAGCAGTGCCTGTATTAGTAGGATCAGGGACTGAATACTCTTCAGAAATTCATTATATGCAGCAGCCACTTTTTAACCTTTGCCTGCGAGTGAATTTTGAAATGCACTCGTGGTGGATGGGTTTTAAATTCTAAAGGTGAATGAAATGGCATTGTCAGAGCAGTAATGTCTATGGTGATGACAACACTGGGGCCTGGAAATTGAGTTCTCCAAGGGAGGGATATTATGGGAAGAGTTAGAAAGAATTGCGTCTTGATTTCCAATATATTAATTTATTCAAATAGCCTCATCTACTTCTATAAAGGAATCATAGGATGTTAGAGTCAGAAAGACATTAGAGATAATCCAGTTATTGAAATGAAATTTTCAGATGTAATGAGAGCGATAGACAAAGCACTGAACAGTTCAAGGTCACACAGTGGATGGAACAAGAAAAACTCAGGCTTCCCAGATTGGGGTGGGTACCATGGGTTTTCTCTGCAGCACATATTGTGTGACTTAATCTGGTCATGCAACGACCATGTGTTGATTGAAGCATTACAAGAGAATGAAGCTTTTGTGAGATGATGTGTGAGTTGGAAGAATGGACATGAGTTATGGAGCTAGCCACCCGAATTTGAATTCTGAATCTGCCACTTATGTGATTTTAGGCAAATCCCTTTACCGGCCTCACCTTAGTTTAGCCATCTTGCCTATCTTGCAAGAAAGATAAATTTTGAGGGGAAGCTAAATGAAATCATTTCAGGAAAGTGCCAATAGATGGTCCACTGCATTGTGGGATCTTGAGAAGTGATTGCTTCCTTCTTCTCTATTAAACAAGATGTCAAAAAGGAGAAAATAAACAGAATAGAACCAAACAAAAACCCAGAAATAACTCTCACTGGAAATAACTCTTGGGTTTTCTATATTTTCTCCTTTTTCCTTCCTTCCCTAATGTACTAAATTAGGTAAGCAATCATAGCTCTGGTTTCGCCTCATCTGCAAAGTGATCTTGGGAACATTGGCTTACCAGGAAAAGCTGCTAGGTGTCTAATTTTACATGATGACCCAAGAAATGGTGACGAGAACTCTGGAAACTTGTGGTTGGGCCCCAGATCACTTGGATTCAAGCACCCAACAGGAAAAAAGGTGAGGGTTGCTCCTGATTTTTCAGAACTTCCCTCAGTGCATAGGCAACTCATTCTGAGAATGTAGAAGGACATTCTTATGTTTTGCCTGAGGGTAACTCTTGGCTGTGGGCAGGGAAGAATGGTTCGTGGTGTGGAAACGTGAGGGGATCATCAAAACGCCCTCTGCTAAATACCAGCTCGTGCACGTTTGATAAACATTTTTTTAAAGGCTGCCCAGGGCTAGCTGTTGGGACTTCAAGGATAAACAAGCCATGATGTCTCACTTCTGGGGAAGGTGGTCTCAAATCCTTGAAAGACAGGCTGTAAGAAACCAATAGAAAATCAATATGAAACAAAGACCTGTGCCTCCGTCCTTACTCCAGGGACCCTGACTGAAGTGACCAAGGAAATGTAAATGTTTTAAGTCAGAGAAGGGTGCCATTCAGCTCCAGAATTAGCCGCACTGCAGGTGGAACCAGATGATAAAAAGGACCCAGAGCACTCACTTTGAACTCTATCCTGAAGAAAGTGGTATGTGTTCAAGGGAATTAAGTAGAGAGGGAACTCAGATGTTCTAGAAAGACAAAAAAGAAAGATGGAGATAAAGTCAGGCTGAGATACGGGGGAGTGTGCCGTTCAGACTGGAGGCTGTGTCAGATGAAGGTAGTAGCAGCAGGTGCTTTGTTTTGTTTTGTTTTGTTTTGTTTTACAGATTTAAAGGTCTTCCCACTGAGTAAGTATGGTAGAACCTGGAGGGAAGTTTGAGAAAGTCAAGGGGCTGGATCGGGAGGATGGGGAGGGGTTGCTGCCCTGATCCCTTGGTGGATGAATAGCAGGTGGCAGCAGCAATGAGCGAGGCTCTCCCTTGGCATTGAACAGATGTTGCAGATTTTGGGTGTTTTTCTCAGCATTAAACAGAGGCACAGTCATGAATGGAGTTTACAGACATCCCAGGAATAAGGTTAGGTAGCACTGGGATGCTGCCCAGGGAGGCCTAGCCCTGCATAGGGTGGAAAGGGGCCACAGGTAGGACAAGCTGCACGGGGAAGGGTCCTGCCCTACTGGCTCTAGCACCTTCCCATTAGCACCACTGCATACTCAGAAGAGGCACAAGGGTTGCTGGGGTCAGGGTGACAACCAGCAGGGGTACCCATGCCCACTTTCCCACCTCTGGACACCTCAGTTCCCTTCATCTCTCCCTGCCACCCCTGCCCCGAGTGTGCAACTGAGCTTCTGGTAGCATCCTTCTGGTTTCAAGCACATTTCCAAACATGCTTCCTAGTTTTCCAGCGATAACCGTGGGGTTTGAATTGCTTCTTCGTACACTTGAGTCAAGTGCTCCACACCTCAGTCACTTGAGGTCCAGATAATGTCTTGGTGATTTGAATCTGACTGATAGGGATGAGAATACCTAGGGGGAGGCAACGAACGTGGGGTGGAGAACGAGCCGACACAAACCATGATGTGGAAGGCAATGAAATAGAAAAGAAACTAGGTCAGACTCTGGGAGAGCGGTCGCAAAGAGGCCCAGAATCTGTTCATCACATGGGGGTTTTGAAGCTGAGAATCTGTTAGTGGTTTGATTCAAAAGAAATAGTAACCAGTAACAAACTGAACACAATACTCCTGGAGAGTCTTCATGCCACCGTGGGGCGGGAGAGCTCTGTTTGTACAGTTCCTGCAGAAGGAAAGTAGTTTCACACGGACACTCACAGGCCAGGTGGGACAGGTGGAAAGCCCCAGGCACCTTCTGCAAAAAAGCTTGAATGTCCCAGGCCTGGGACAGTATCACCTCTCCCTGGAACTTCCCCTTTTGACAGCCAGTGGGTACAGTCAACTCCCTGCCCTCACGGAAAGGGAACTGGAGTGGGCGCCACTCAGCGACTTCCTGGGGATGGGTGCTACAAGTCCTGATGACCGTCTAGGGGTGAGGGTCAAACCCGTGCCCTCTCATGCCTCCTGACTCCCCTCCCCCACTCCTGCAGGTTTTTCCTTTTTGGCCCTGGCTCCTTCAAGCAAGTGGGTGGACGTGGATTCTTCTTGAGCTTTTTCCATTTCCCAGGCAGGCATTTCCTTCACACACTGCAGGCTGGCGGACCCTTCCCTCGACCTGATCCTGCCTGCTCTCTGTCTCTTAGAGAATTAATTGACACGAGGTTCAAGGATGTAAGAGGATGTTTTGCCTTTAAACATCTAGACAAGTTTTCTGTTCCAGGTAGGAAGAAATCGTCAAATATATAGGCACATGGTAGCCGAGAAAGCCCAGTGCACACTTAGATTTGGAAAGCACAAATTATAAAAAAAACAAACAAACTGCCTTTACTGAGAAGGATGTATTGAGACAGACGATAATGATATTCAGCTAATTCCAGCTTTTCCTCATTGTCTCTGCCACTCTGTACCCTCTCTTACTCTGTGGCTTTGCTATTCCTTCTCATTCACCTTTGACTTTCCACCACGTTAGTTGCCATTTTGATTGTTTTCCTGTTCCTTGCTCCATTTGGACTATTGTTCTTTTTTATGTATGATTATAGTGAAAGCCTGAAGTCCAGATAATATTAAGCTCCAAAGGCCCTGTTAATATGCATTTGCACCACAAAAAGGAAATGAGCTCATTTGTATGATAAATTAAAATGTGTTATCTTGCAGAAATAATGAACATAAAGGTCATGCAATGTGAAGATGCCATGACGTTTCCCCAAGTTCAAAGATTGCATTTGGGAACTATATTTCCCCTGGGTTAGAGACTGGTGTTAAGTAGGCAGAGAATTAGAAGCTGATAAAGGAATTACTAATACTGCCGTTTGTTTTACAAATTTCAATTAAAGGATTTAATATGATGGTTAAACTACAAATTACATTTAGTAAAGCTACAAGACTGGCATTTTCCTTAATTTAATATTCCTGCTTAATGCTAGGAGGCATTAATCCAGGAGGTACTGGGTGGTCTCAAGTTCAAATGAAATCCCTGGTATTCATGACTTCTGGTTAAATAAGAAATACTGTGCATGAGACTGGAGAGTGGAATGAAGTATTATGCTGTTTTTTTAGAATCCAGAATTTAATACGATTCCATTACATTTGAAAGATTTAACAGATCTCAGAATGAATGAATCAAATGTTTGGATAAATCACCACAATTTCTCTTTCATTAGTTTGACAGTTGCCAGTGAAGTAAGTAGCTTTTACTTTGGTAGATTTCCAAGCCAGTAAGAACAAACACTTAAAGAAAATGAACATGAAGGCACAAATGTGTATACTCAGTGTCACCAAATTATAAAAGCTTTAAAAAAATCAGTTTTATGGAATTCACAGGGAAAATTTCGTGATATTTCCAATCAGATGAAGAGGGTTTATTTTGTTCAACCATGAGATTTAACATAATTTCTCCAGTTTTTCATATTTTGCATTCACAATCTGTCGAAGGAAGGGCTAACTCCACGTTAGTGTGTGTATGTGTACAAACATCTCCAAGTCCAGTTAGCTTGGTTTTTCATTTGAGTTGTTTTCGGTGAAGTTAGTCATGTGGAAAGGTAAAGGCCTTTGAGTCAAGTGTGCCATGCTTTCTCTTACTTGAGGTCCAGAAAGTGTCCTGGTGATTTTAATCTGGCTGATATGAATGAGAAGACCAGAAAGAAGAAATGAAGGCAGGGTGGATGGAATGAACCAACACCAATGATAATGAAGATAAGAATGAAATAGGAAAGAACATCAGGTCAGAATCTGGAAGAGCTTGTCAGACACCCTTGTGTATCCTGCTTATACAGGCGGGTTAGGAAGCTATGGAAATTTGTTAGAGGTTTGGTTCGGCAGAAATAATAACCGATACCAGCCTGTAACAATAGTTTACCTAAAATTCTTGCATGGATGCCATTGCTCCCGGGACCAAGTTCTTTGTAGCCATTTTGTGGTCTTGGAAGTTTGGTTACTTTCTATGCCCTGGCCTTCCCTATTCCAGCTGCACTGACCTGCTTTCAGGAACTCTACATGTCTTGTTTCCTAAATTGCTGCCTAACACACCCAACCCCATTTGCCTTGCTTGCTCCTGCTCATTTTCCAGTTCTTCTCCAGGAAGCCTTCTCTTTCCCAAGGACTAGGTTAGGGATCCTTGTTATATGCTCTCATAATACTGTTGAGAGTTGTAGTTAGTTACTAACTTAATTAGTTGTTCCTTTAATGTCTGTTTCTCTCGTGGGACTGGTATATCCATGAGAGTAGGGACCATTATCTATCTTGTTTACATGTGTGTTGCATGGAAGGTATAAGAAAAAAAAAACAAAAACACTACCTACCTGAGTACTGAGCAAGGCAGAAGCCTGGTTTATGAGTTGGATTGTGACCTCCTCAAAAGATATGCTAACATCCAACCCCTAGTACTTGGTGAATGTGACCTTATTTGGAAGTAGGTTCTTTGCAGATTTAATGAAGTTAAAATGAAATCATTAGGGTGGGTCCTAATTGAATATAACTGAAATTCTTATAAAAAGAGGAAAATATCACATGAAGTCAAAGACACAGAAAGAGAAGGCCACGTGACCACAGAGATAGAGATTGGAGTGATGTGTTTATGAGCCAATGAACACCATGAATCAATGGCCACCACCAGAAGCTCGGAGAACTCTGGATTCTACCCAGAGTCTCAGAGGGAGCATGCTCTGCTGACACCTAGATTTCAGACTTCTAGCCTATTAAATTGTGAAAGAATAAATTTCTGTTATTTCAAGCCCTCCAGATTATCAGATTATGGTACTTTGTATGGCAGGTGTTAGGAAACTAATACTTCCAGCCATTGGAACTGGTACCAAAGTTTCCAGCTGAACTAGCAGCAGGTGGCACTGACTTCTGTGGTGATGGGCAATGGTACTGAAGTCCAAGTTTGCTCTTAGAATTTGGGATTAGATTGATCTGGCAGTTGAGGCATGTAATAAGTGAAGCTGAAGAGAGAGAGAGAGAAGAATTTCAAGGGTGGGGCATCCATGAGAATAGCTGATAGTAGTAGTTAACATTTAGTGGGTAATTATATATGCCAACATCATTGAAGCCTTATATGAACGTGTTTTTATTTATTCCCATAAATAACTTATGAGGTAGGTCCTCTTATCTTTATTTGTGGATGAAGAGAATGGGGAACAGTAAGACTGAGAAATGGCAGGGCCTTGATTTGAACCCAGGCACATATGAAGGACAGACAGCAGGGAAAGACATCCCAGAAATCGCCACTTGGTGTAGAGCTATTTAGTTCCCAGAAATATTTACTAAGGATTCATCTGGGTCAAACTGTTTTACAGGCTGTGGCTGTATACTGAGATTAAGCTGATTTCAAAGCTGTTATTGACATATAGTTATATGCTTTCTATTTTTAAGCTTGTTTTGACAACAGTGTCAATCCATCTACATGTTTCATAACCCCTTCGGCAATGTAGTGTGATATTGTCATGATATTCAGAATCTTGGTTTTATATCTACCTCATTAAAACCCAGAAGTACTTATGACATACTGGTGCTGACTCCTTCCTCTCTTACAGGTGCTTCTTCTGCTTCCAAAGTAGGTCAACCAGTAGCCCAGGGTCAGAGAAGAAGAATATGCAGAGGAATCAAACGCTGGAAGGAATCCTGACAGAGGAAGAGATCATTAATTCTCCCTCTAGATAGAATGGCATCTCTCAGAGATGAAATCTATTCTTGAAATTCCCATGAGAAAGAGAATCCATTGCGTCTCTGAGTGTAGCATATGAGATAGTGGAACAGGGCAGGGTAGTCAGTCTGAGCCTCACATCCTGCTCTTCCACTTTATCCCCCGGTTTACTGAGGCTCCATTTATTTCCTCATCTGTGAAATGGAGGTAACACTAGCCTACCTGCTGTCACCATTTTTTGAGGGACAAAAATGAGAACATGGAGAGCACAGTGTTTCTTCATTCAGAGCAATTCCACTGAAATAGTTCTAACAGGAAGGAGCATCTTTTCTTTCCTTTTAGGTAGGTAAACATTTTTATTATTGTGTCCCAGGGATTGTTACTTTTGTCTTTCCAGATCCTTTCCCCTTTCCTTTCCTTTCTCTTTTCCTTTTCCATTTTCTTTCCCTTTTCCTTTCCTTTCCTTGTTCCTTTCCTCTTTCCTTTCTCTTTCTTTCTTTCTTTCTTCCTTTCTTCCTTCCTTCCTTCCTTCCTTCCTTCCTTCCTTCCTTCCTTCCTTCCTTCCTTCCTTCCTTCCTTCCTTCCTTCCTTCCTTCCTTCCTTCCTTCCTTCCTTCCTTCCTTCCTTCCTTCCTTCCTTCCTTCCTTTCTTTCTTTCTTTCTTTCTTTCTTTCTTTCTTTCTTTCTTTCTTTCTTTCTTTCTTTCTTTCTTTCTTTCTTTCTTTCTTTCTTTCTTTCTTTCTTTCTTTCTTTCTTTCTTTCTTTCTTTCTTTCTTTCTTTCTTTCTTTCTTTCTTTCTTTCTTTCTTCTTTCCTTCCTTCCTTCCTTCCTTCCTTCCTTCCTTCCTTCCTTCCTTCCTTCCTTCTGTCCTTCCTTCCTCCCTCCCTCTTTCTTTCTTTTTCTTTCTTTCTTTCTTTCTTTCTTTCTTTCTTTCTTTCTTTCTTTCTTTCTTTCTTTCTTTCTTTCTTTCTTTCTTTCTTTCTTTCTTTCTTTCCTTCCTTCCTTCCTTCCTTCCTTCCTTCCTTCCTTCCTTCCTTTCCTTTTCTCTTTTTTTCCCACCAATCATCTCTATAGTCTCTTGAATCTTTTTCAGTTTTTCACTTGCTGTATACTAGGCAGAAGCTCAAATTGCACAGGGAATCCATACTCTGCTGCACAGACCAGGTAAGTCATACACGTACACATTGAGAGAAATGCTCTTCACAGAAACTCTATGTGCTTTTTATTCTAAGTGGTTCACTAGCTCCATAGGTCAATTTTGGTAGTTTTGGGCATGACAGTAATTTGCACAGCTCATTTTTTTTCCCTTCTCTATATATACTTCTTGGACTTTCCTTTTCCTTTAACTTGATTTTGGTAATTTTTTCTTGTTAAGATCATCTCAAGTACAAATGCCATTATTCTAAAACATAGACAGTCCTCTCAAAATACTGTAATGATTGTCCTTAAAAAAGGTGTTCATTATTCAAATCATAAGTTTCAGTAATGTGATCATTGATCTCAAGCATGTTACGGAAATGTCAACATGTGGGTACTAACAACTGATGGTAATAATAATAATAATAATAATAAAAAATAGTGCCAATTCAACTGAAGTCATATCACATGGCAGGCACTAGGTTAAGTTCTCTTTTACATTTATCGTAGGCATCCTCAAAATATTCCTGCTAAGTGGGCATGACTATTCTTATTCTGCACAGGTGAAAGCTGAAGTGTTCATAAATTAAATTGCAGAAAGACAGTTCAAGCAAGGTAAGTCTAGGGACCCAATAGCCAGTAC
Source organism: Eumetopias jubatus (assembly GCF_037043125.1). NCBI lineage: Eukaryota > Metazoa > Chordata > Mammalia > Carnivora > Otariidae > Eumetopias > Eumetopias jubatus. The sequence goes on along the minus strand of NW_028274823.1, from coordinate 48,764,528 downwards.
TTTATCCTGTGCCTTCAACTGTGTCCTAGGGATGCTATGGCCCATTAAGGACTGAGCAGACCTGGTTTTGGAACCTGTATGGAATCAGGGCATCAGAAAACTATAGAGTCTTTCCCTTAATATCTATAAAAATGTCTTCTTTGCCCTTTACAGTAGCTGTTACATCCATCTGTTCACAATGAATTTCTTAGTCACCTCTGGTGATATGATTCTGACTCCTTAAGTATTTTGTCCTGGCCACCACAGGGAATGCTTATTGTGATAACATCTGCTCACTCCCTTCCTTCTGGTAAACTCTGAGGCAGAGGATTCACTGGAGGCCTTTTAGCACCATCTACCTTTTCTGGGTGTGAAGAAAGTTGGCCATCTGTCAGTGGCCATGGGGTATCCTTCACCGACCACTTGCATTTAAATTTCCTGGACTGAGTGCTCCTCTTATCCACTCTATTACCACGGTGATTTTTGGCCTCTCCTTACATACGTGCTTAAGAAATTAGAATTCCTCCAGGAAGCACTAAGGCTGTGCTTTCCAGCAAGGCAAAGGATATATCCCACTGTAATAGGACTTTGGTTTTCAAAAAGACAGTTTTATTATTTGTGCTTATTGTAGTGTCAAGTTTCTTTGAACTTACTCATCACAATAGGGCATGGCCCTCTGAATTATAGTCTATAAAAGTGTAGGTAAGAAATCTCTGTGATCACTCCCTCCACCTTTTTGGAAGCTCAGCATTTTGAGCTGAATAAATTAGAAAGCTGGAATTGTATCTTGAGCCAAGGGGTTGGCTTTTTATGATGGTTGACTTTTAGTCAGTCTGGCATCTGTTGCTCTCTTCATTTTTGATTCTTTGAATTTCCTCCTCCATATTATTTTAAGATTTAAATGTCCGGGTGGATGCTAAATTCCTTTCTCACACCTGGCTTCCTGAGGAAGCAAGGAAGTTTTGCCTTTTCAGTAGGCACGAACCATGTCTCTTGACCTGCTTTTTGTAACACCCAACACTTCCTCTCCTGGGCTTTAATGGTCTCATTAAGGTTCTCAGAAATGGTGGCTCTCAGATATCATTTACCCAAGTACCATCAAGGTTTCAGTGGAAAAGGGGCTGAGAGAAATAGAAAAACAGTCTCAGATTTCTATTCATCTTCAGCCAGCTTGTCATGTTGCCCTTTGAAAGATGGCTTTGTAATTAATATGGGCAATGGACAAGCTAGCAAGTACCACTGGCTGCCCAGGCAAGCCACTTAATGCTTTTTTTTTTACTGCTAATAAGACATAAATATGGCTAATAGTAGCATTTTCAGAGTGTATTAATGAAACACAATTTCTGAGTGTGATATGAATTTTATCTAGTTAGTAGCTTTTAAAATGCCTTCAGACCTGTTTTCAAAGGGAATTTGATGCCACTGAAAAGGGATTCAGGAACCAGAGACCCCAGATGGCTCAATACTCCATAGACAGCGTGAGGTCAATTTCCTGGGAGGCTCAAGACACCCCTATTCCAGGAAACTTGATTGGGCTTGTAAGTTCTCTAACATTTTTCCTTCAGTAGAACAATACCTTAGACTCCTTATAGTACTACTTCTTTCCATCAATGAGCCAGAAAAACAACAAACAAAACTAAGTTAGACCTTGTCTTCAGCTTGAGATCCTCGTAATTCCTGACACTTTCTCATGGTACAGCAGATCACAGAAACTGAAAAGAGATAGCTAGCCTAGAGTGCTGGCAACTCGAGCTAGAGCCTGGAGTTGTTAATGCCTCTCGGTGATCTCTAGGTTCTTTAGCAAAACTACTACACACCTTTTAGCTAATTTGCCTTTCTTCCCTTTTTCTTCTTCTTCTCTCCCTCTCTGCCCCCCTCTTGTCTCTTGGTTAGTTTGCTTCTTCCTTTCTCCATACCTGTTTGTGTGTGTGCATGTGTGTGAACCTCAGGCATGAACAATTGAGTTAATCGGATTTTTCAGTTCATGATTCATTAGCATACTTCTTTTCTTTGTTTTATTTTATTATTTTCCCCTTTGTTGTCCATCTTTATGTTCTTCTCTATACCTTCCATAGGCACCCACTCAAGAACATTTAATATCTGTACTTAAGAGGGGTTATCAGTGAAAACCATACAGTTTTGTTTGGCAAGTGTGTCTTTTTAATTTATATAAATGGTGCTGTGTTGTAAAACTCATTTTGCTTCATTTATTCAATCAATCCTGTTGTTGAAAAGATTCAATATTGTTGCTGTTTGTAAACTTCTAGCTTATTCTACTCCATCATCTTCTGTCAAATATGTGCCCCACATTTTCATTTTTCATTCCTCTGTGGATGGTATCCAGGTTGCTTCAGACTTAGTTAGCATAAGCAATATTTTAAGGAACATCCTCACATATGACTTGACTCCTTACATTCCCAGGTGAGTTTCCCTACTGAGGAATAAGATAGCTAAAATTGTAGGTATGAACATCTTTAATTTCACCAAGGTTCACCGTTTTCCCCTCAAAAATGTTTTCTTTACTAGTAATGCTTAAAGGTTCTGACTTAGCTCATTTTTGCTATTGCTTGATGTTATCTGAGCATCAGCTCAAAGTTCAGGATCTTACCATTTAAGTCAGGCCCAAGGGAGGGTGAGGCTCCTTGGTGTAGTTCATTAAGTATTGATGTGGTTTTGGAATATAGGTGCGATTCGGTGAGGTGGAGTCCGGAGCCGATGACCAAGAAAGAATTCTTGAGACGTCTTTGGTGCAAAATGGTGGTTTTACTAAAGCACGGGGTCAGGACCCATGCACAGAAAGAGCTGCCGCACCAGGGTCTTGAGGAGTAGTGATTATATACTCCGGAGTTGGGGGGAGTAAGGAAAAGGGAGGTTTCAAAAGAACTTTCATATGCTAAAGAGGACCAACCTACAAGATACCTACAAGATACTGGAGGCCTTGCCATTGGTTAAGCTTGTTTCCCCCTCTAGCAAGGTATTAATGTGAAGATGGTTGGGAGAGTCCTGCCAGAATATCACATGTATCCCCCCCATGAGTAGGGAAGGAGGGGAGGTTGCAGGGTGTCAGCTTGTGCTTTGTCTTCAGCTAGCCTTCTGCTCCCTCATCAGTATGATATTTTGAGTAGAATTTCTCTTGATCTCAGGGTGGGACAGGCATAGGGTGACCTTTGTAGACATTACTATTTAAAAAGAGGGACAGGGCACTTGGGTGGTACAGTCAGTTAAGTGTCCAACTCTTGGTTTGGGCTCAGGTCATGATCTCAGGGTTGTAAGATCAAGCCCCATATGGCGCTCTGCACTCAGCACAGAGTCTGTTTCAGGTTCTCTCTCCTTCTCCCTCTGCCCCTCCTCCCTGCTCTCTCTCTTAAATAAATAAATATTTAAAAAGGGAAAAATGGGAGCCACTAAGAGTCACTGGATCTAGTAATTATGAAATATAGCTGGGTGAATGCAGGAGGCTCCTGTTTTAGAGCTCAGTTATACTTCTGCAAAGGAGTTATTCATTATTCTTCACCATTTTGGCTGCACTCTCTGGGCTCTCAATTCCACTCTCTGAGTTGTGCGTTCATTTTTATAAAGGTAGCTCGTGTTTGCAGCTGAGTAGTGTCCTCAGGCCGTCTCCTGGGGGTAGATTTTGGGGACCCTGAGGTGTTATTTCCTTTTGTGCTGTCTCTGTCCCTTTCAGTCCAGGTGGTAGATGTTTTTGCATCTAACATTCTCTTAAAAACTTCGTGGGTTTCCTGTGCGTACTTTCTGGAATTCAGGCCATTAGACAAAAGCATGCTGACAAATCTCTTCAAGCTAAGCCCTATTCTACTTTGGGCTTCTGGGGCTCTTAAGCTTCTTAGAAGCTCTGCTATTTGAATTAAAGGATTTGTGAGTCACACCCTTGAAACTTGAAGAGCTCTTTTGTGCGTCAGAATGACCCTCTGAGGCACCACCTTTGATATTTCTATTGATATTTCTTTGATATTGCTCACTCTTTCAGCTTCAGCTTCACTGAGGGTGTCCTGGGTTTTATCTATGCTCAGAGCTATTTCCTAGATTTAGGATTGTTTGCCATTTGATGGGGCTGGGAACCTTTGAAACTAGCAAGTTCTGGTTCTTTCTGTATAATGGTCCTTGCTTCAGCTAATCTCTGCCCTCCCAGATTTTACTCTAAGCATCATTTCTGTGGCATTTTCAACCCAGTCTGGATGGAAATCTCCTTAGCTAGATCATCTAGTGCGCAAAGTATATTTCTAACTTCCACATTACTTCTGGTTACTGTTCAACTTTCTGTCAGGAGATCATGAGGATCTCCTTTCCTCCAGTATTCAGTAAGATGTTCCTCATTTTCTTTTAAGCCCTCACTGACAACCTGTTAAAGTCCAAAATTTTACAAACAGTCCAATTAGGCAATTTATACTTTTACTAATGCTGTCTTCAAAGTCTTTTATCTGTCCAGTTTCTGCCCACCGTCTCTCCCATATAGGCTTTTGTTATGGCACATCTTACTTTTGGTACCCAAATCTGTATTAGTTATTTGTCACTACACAATAAACCACCCTAAAATTTAGTGGGATAAGACAACAAACATGATCTTACAACCTCAGAGTTGGGAACACGGCAGCAGCTTAGCCAAGTGGTTCTGTATCAAGTTTCAGGTAACCTGCTGGCCAGGGCTGCAGTAACTTCACAGCCTGGGAAATCTGAGTCTAAGCACATTCACATAATTGTTGGTAGGTCTCAGTTCCTCACTGACGATTGGCTGGAGGCTTATTGAAACCTTGTCATGCAATTCTCTCTGGAGGACTGTTCACAGCATGGCTGCCTGCTTTCTCCAGAGCAAGAAATGAAAGAGAGAGGGAAAAGAAGAGGGAGAGAACTCAGGATGGAAGGCACAGTTGTTCATAACCTAACCTTGGAAATATTTTGTCAGCTATGCCATATGCTATTGGTTACACACACCAGCTGCGAGCCAGCTTGGGAGAGGACTCACAAGAGTGTGAATACCAGGAGGTAGGTATCATTGGGAACCATCCTATAGTATGACTACCACAATGACTCCATCTTCTCAACACTATTATTAAACAATCCATTGTTTCCCCCATTGATTTTTAGTTATTATTCCCAGCACATATAAAATTCTTACATAGATATGGGTTCATTTCTGGCTTTTTAATTTTGTTTCATTTGTCTCTTTTATTACTTGTGATCTTTCAGTGTGTTACCATTTGTGACCTTTCAATAATTTGTCTTATTACCTGGTAGGGCATGAAGGAAGTAAATGGTTAAGCAGTAGGTCTAAAGCCTTTTCTATCCCATGGGATGCCCCTGGGAGAGAAAGAAGGCATGGACTCAGTAAAATCTTTTTGTAAATTTGCTGATGGAAAATGTGATAAACGATTAATGGTTTTTGCTAGTAGGAGAGTTTAGCAGGATGTTCAGTTGTCTGGGGTTATTTAAGGTAAGTAAGCCTGAGATCTATGGATTTATGGGACACAGCTCCCTGGAAAATGTCACATAAACTGTGTAAGTCTCTGACTCTACCAGATGAGCAGATATTTCCAACCAACTTGGCAAATAGGTGATCAAATTTTGAGGCTTCCTTTGATTCTGTTTAGATGTTTTTTCCAACAAGAATGCTTTATTGCTGGTGTTGTCCACGGGAGACACATAGTATCTGTTTGTCTTTTTGTTATGTTGAAGTTGTTGACAATCAATCAATCAGTGCCTAGATCAATCAATTTCTTCAGGATTGCAAAATGGTGGAATTCTATCATTCCTTCTTTATTTATCAGCTGAAATATTTCTATAAAAAGAAAATTCCCTTCATTTACTATTTGGTAATCCATTGGTGTAGTTCTTACAGGAAAGGCAAAATAAATGCTTTAATCTTTTGCTTTATTAATTTTAAAAATGACTTGGTTTGCTATCATCTTTCAAAGTTCACCTATTATTATTATTTTGTAGTATTTTTATGAAGTCATGGATTTAAACGTATTTTATGTATTGTAATCCATTGTGGATATTATCCTTATTGATGCTGAAGTCATACCATATTTGACACAACTCATCAGCTTGGCTCTTGAGTCCTTTAGACATGATTCTAATATTCTTTGACAGTTCTGTTTTCATTAAGTACAAGAAAATGTTCTAAACTCATTTGGTATATTTCTGCCCTGGACTGGAAATCAGCTATTTCTTGAAGATATTTAACTTCCTTTCTAGAGAAATGGTGTTTAGAACTCATACTCTGAGTGCTAAGGTTCTTATTGCTACTGGGTTTCTCCACAGTCTTGCCAACAAAATATGTTGTTAAACTTCTCTAATGAATCGTTGAACACTACATCAAAAAACTAATGATGTATTATATGTTGGCTAATTGAACATAATAAAAAAAAAGAAAGAAAACACTTTTTTCTTTTGATAAATGGAGTCTTGGCCTAATTTTAGTTGGTGTTTCTTTTAATATGAGTAAGCTTGAACATTTCCTATGTCCAACGGCCATTTCCTTTTTCCTTGAATAGTCTGTTCATTTCACTAGCTCGTTTTAAAATAACATTGTTGGACATTTTCTTCTCTAGTTTTAGAAATGTTTTGTATCAGCAGTTCTCAAAGCATAACCTGGGGAGCCTGAGGGTTCCCCAAGACTACTTTAGGCAGTATATGAAGTAAAAGGTATTTTCAGAACACCAAGATATTATTTGCTTTTCCACTGTTATTATGAATCTATAATGGAATTTTCTGCTGGTCGTATGACATGTGAAATTGCAACAGAAAGAATGCAGAAACAGCCATCGACTAAGCTAGGCATTTTAAAAAATTACAGAAATGTAAAGCAATGACAATCTTCCTGAAAGTTTTTTGTTTCAATTTTTGTGTAATGAAGATCCTCAATCTTTTTTTGAGTCTTATAGGACATCAGACTTTTTTGCCAGTAACACTAGATACAAAGAGAGAACTAAGAAATATTTTTACCTCCTGAGGAAAAGAATTTTGAATTAGTGTTGTACATCCTATTAAACTTTCATGGTGTGTGGAAAAAATCTTCAGACCCTTCAAGACCTCAGGAAGTTTAGCATGAAAAGATCTTCCTAAAAGCCACTTGAATGAGGGTGGTGGGGAAAGCTATGACATGAATGTCCTTGCTACACTGAAGCGAGAAGAACAACGCATGGGGTACAGAGGAGGGGAGGTGGTCTAGGGCATGAACACCTCTCTTCATAGGCAGTAGGCTCTACCAAGTGTTTTTGGCATGAATTTTGGTAGTTACTTCATGCTGTTGATCCACACTCACATTTTTTCTTTAAGCAAATTTTTTTTTTTTTTGGCAGGGGAGGGGTATTAAGTACAAGATTTTATTTTTATACTTTGTGTATTTAACCTTTTGGATATCTGAGGAAACCCAGTTTGGCCACTACTGGGCTCAGACATGTCCTGATGACCAGTGTTCCCCACTTCATGAGGATATGATCACACGGGAACAAGTGGAGACCTTGACTGCTTTTGTGTCTGTCCCAGTGACATAGTGTAGCTTGTACTCTAATTCCATACTCCTAACTCCAGAGCTACCGCCCTAAACTTTAAAAAAGAACCCTGCAGAGAGACACCGCTATGAACATATCAGATTGCTTCTGAAAACCTGCTTCTCCAGGACCTGATCCCTGCAAGGTTAGCTTCATTGTTATGGAAAATAGCAGTTACACATTAAAGATTTTCAGCGGCAAGCTGAGGATGCCTAATGTAGCAGCACCATGGGAAACGCAAATAAAAACAGTCATCAGTTACTGTAGTAATCAAACATTATTGTGCGAAAGCCTGGGAACAGCCTTAGGAACCCAAGTATATGGGCTTCAGGATGCATTCCACAGCTGTGCCCTCAATTCTCTTCATGTCTTTCCCCATGGCTTAGAAGAGAACAAACTCATCTGGGCACCAGGCTGGCATCTTCATTACCTAGGAGATAAACCAATCCTGGGAGGATTTCTTCCCCTCCAGCCACCGGTCCTCCCCTGCAGTTTAATTTTGCATTTGTATTACTCATTTGGTTGTTATTTATAAAGTGGCAGAGATTAGGTTTCTGAGTAAAATTGGATTTGGTGCTGAAGTTCATAACTACTTTTCAAAAACGAAATTTCTTAAGCCCAAGTAAGGGAGAATTGTTCCTAGAAAGATGCTGATGTGGTTTTAGGATGGGATATTCTTCCTGTCAATTCTGAATGCGGTCATTACTCTCTAGTTCTTGGGTACTGGTACTCCATGAAACTAGAAACGTAATTTTGGAAGTATGATTACAAAATGATTAAATGTGAGCAAGTATTTCTAGAGCTATCTGTTTTTATTAAAGTAGAAGAGGGAGTTTTGAAATCTGGCTAGTTGGCAGCTTCAGAGGAGAAGGACCTTGGCCAAGTCAACCAGTGAGATCTCATCCTTAGGTTTGGGCCCCCCCATCATTGCCCAAACTGATAGATAGGTGTGCAAATATCAGATTTTGATGTATTAACTTACAGTGGGAGATTCTCCTTTATTGGTTTTGGAACACTTAAGTCCATCATCCTGAGCATTGTTTTCTGGAATGCAGCTTTATCTAGATGAACTGGAATCCAGGGGTAGGGATTTGGGCTACTCTTGCAGGATATGGGCAAGGAACAGAAGGGTCCTCTTTTATTTATAGGGAGCCTTTATCCTCTCTTAGAGCAATGTGGAAGAAGCACTCACCTGCACTTGCATTCTGGCTTTCCTCTGTTTGACCTTCACTTCCACAGAGATTCCACAATTATTTTGCAACTCCAGAGAATGGTTTTCAGCTTTTCACCATCAATGCTACACTCATGTCCTTCTAGGTATGTATCTTTAAGGATTTAATTAATTTATTTTATTTGAAAGAGAGAGAGTGTGTGTGGGGGGTGTTGAGGGAGAGGGAAAGAATCTCATGCAGACTCCATGCTGAGTGTGGAGCCTGAGGTGGGGCTCCATCTCATGACCCTGAGATCATGACCTGAGTGGAAACCAAAAGATAGTTGCTTAACCAACTGAGTTACCCAGGTGCCCCTAGGTTTGTATCTTGAGGTAGAAAGTCCATGGTTAAGTACTCCAGGGAAACCTGGCTGGCCTAATTCTAACACATGCTACCTAGAGACTTTGAGTTCATTATACTTTTCTGATTGTAGTTTCCATATCTATAAATGGACATCATATTTGTAAGGATCTTATCTCATGGGGCTGTACTGGGATCAAAAGAAGTAGTTCTTGTGAAGTGCTAAGTATGTGTGGTATGCAGACTCCATGGTGGTGCCAATTATCCTCACTTCCTGGTATTCATGTTTTTTATGTAGCCCCTCTGATACTCAGTACGGCTGATATGTGTAAAACTCTAGGATATTGTGGTCATGGTGGGGTATGATTTCTGAGGCTAGATCATAAAAGACATTGTATCTTCCATCTTGCCTTCTTGGGTCACTTGCTCAGGAGGAAGTCAGAGGACACTCAAATAACCCTCATGGAGAGATCCAAGCATGGGAACCCATAGTTCCTGCCAATAGCTATGTCAGTGAGCCATACTGGAAATGGATGCCTGCAACCTCTTGAGAAATCCTCAGCAGAATCCCCTAAATAAGCCCTTTCTGAATTTCTGATCCACAGAAATTATGAGATAATATCGGTTTGTTGTCTTTTTCTTAAATTTTTAAAAAAGATTTTATTTATTTATTTGAGAGAGCGAGCGAGAGCGAGCATGAGCAGGGCGAATGGCAGAAGAAGAGGGAGAAGCAGGCTTCCCACTGAGCAGGAAGCCCAACGTGGGGCTTGGTCCCAGGACCCTGGGACCACAACCTGAGCTGAAGGCAAACACTTAACCAACTGAGCCACCCAGGCGCCCCGGTTTGTTGTCTTAGGTTGCAGAGCATTGGGGTAATTTGTTAGGTAGTGATAGGTAAGCAATACAGTATAAAGGTACTCAATAAATCATAGAAATTATTATTAGAGTTTAGTCAATTAGAGTATAGTTTCTTTATGCTCTTGTTTTGATGTGGGAGAAGTGCCAAAACAATCAGAGACACCTGCTCAACCATTTTGGTGTGGGCCATTTTTCTACATGGCTGATTTGTCTTTCAGGATGCAGTAGTGTTAGCTTGTGATACCTACATCTAGTTATTTGAATACTGGCTACACCATTTAATTATATAGACACATCAGATTAGCAAACAGTTTCAGGATAAAAAATGTTTTAGAATGAATGTAAAAGAAACCAGAAATAGAACAGCTAATGCAAAGCCTTTTGTTTCTCACTGAATGTTCTGATGTTTAGGCTCTCCAAATGGGTCATGATTATGAGACTGGTATATCAAAAACTGAAAGAAATTAAGATAAAGAATAGCCTTGTTGATTTATATTTCAATTAATACTTAAACTTTTATGGTCATTTAGAAAATTGGTTTATCTCTGTGGTGTAACTAGGTTCAATATTGAGTGAATAGGCAAAACATTTTGCCCACAAATAAATAAAAGGAAATATTCCCGACCTTGGGAGACTGGATTTTAGAGGACACCAGCCCCTGGGCTGTCTTCCAGCTATAACTTTATGTTCTCTCCAGCCTAACCAACAGGGACATTCATACAAAAGATTCAGACAAAAGCTGCAATAGTGGTAGAGCTTACAATCATGGTGCCATAGGATAATCAGTGGTCTTGAGGCGGGAAAATTAGGTTCATATCCTTTTTTTTTTTTAAGATTTTATTTATTTGAAAGAGAGAGACAGAGATAGCAAGAGAGAGCACAAGCGGGGGGCAGGGAGAGGAAGAAGCAGGCTCCCTGATGAGCAGGGAGCCCGAAGTGGGGCTCGATCCCAGGACCCCTGGGATCACAATCTGAGCCAAAGGCAGATGCTTAACTGACTGAGTCACCCAGGTGCCACTAGGTTCATATTCTAATCCAACTTTTTCCCATCTGTGTGGCTTTGAGGAAACTGACCTCTGTATGAGCTTTCTTATATGAAAATAGAATAGTAATTGCCTCACAAATCCTTAGGTTTGAAATAATGGGATATATGTGATTGTGTATATTCAGTGGATGGCCTGGCATAGAAACATAATTTGAAGGTGAATGAAGAGAGCTTTGAAGTCACCAAGGGAATGACCTTGTGCACCTACTTACCTTCTGAGTGAAAGATTTTTCTGTTGGGTTTCTTACCATGGAATGTGCAGTTCATGTGAAGAAAATTTCTCAAGTTTCTTTGTGTTCTGATTGGTTTCGTGGAGTTTGGTTTTACCTCCATTTATAAGGCCCAGTTGTCCTGCATTGCAATAATATCTTACTGGCCTCTGGTCTCTGATAGGTTATAAAGCTCTTTTTGGGGAAGAGACTACATCTTATTCATTTATTATTGTTTAAAAATATTTCTCAAGACTTGGCACAGAGTAGGTTCTTAATAATTATTTGATGAGGAAGTAAATACCACGGATTTTTAAACTAAACTCTTACTCTTGGAACCATGGACACTGCTATGAAGTTTCTGCAGTCCAGAGGGCATGCAGCAATTGTTAATTTAAAAAAGAAAGAAGGAAAGGAAATGGGTGGTAGGTAAAAAGAATGTGAATGTTTCTGTAGAAACATATCACTGTTCTTAGTGACCTTGAACTGAGTCTAACTATGTGGGATTAATCAATGCAGATGAATAAGCCCTTTATAAAAAGCTTCAAAAGCCTTGTGCTGGAACAAACCACCATAAGGATTTTTTAATAAATGTGCAGATTGCCCAGGGAAAGGGACTTCCCCCAGTAATTAACACTCCCTCTGGATTTTGTTGGCATAAACACTTTGCAGCAGTTAATGTATATGAAATTTTTTAGGCTGAGCGGGGATATACGAGAGCAGAAGAGAAGGCACTGGCCTGCAGTGATACACATCAATATCAGACATGGAGAGTCAGATGAGGGGAGGGGGGGATAGGTCCATCTGCAACCTACATAACTTGGTAATGAAATGTAGACTCATCTGCTTCAATAGGATGTCAGATGTCAGATGTCAGATAATCATTTAATTCATTAAAAATGTAAATTATATCAATGACAAAGGCTTCTCCCTTGCACAGGTCACTGAAAAGGGCCAAGGCTAAAATTTTAATGAAAACATACATTACATCCTTAATAAATAGTAAAGTGGCATTGCATTCAGCATTATTTACTGAGGGTAGTGGTCCTGGGAACACAGCTGTCAGAGAAGTGAAGGGACCTGGGAAAAAGAATCTGTTTTAGTTCCTTCTCCCAAAGGTATGATTTAAAAAAAAACACTAGTTCTTCAAGATGCTTTCCAAAACTATCTTCCAGGTTCAAAGAAGTTTGGAGAATAGTTAGTACTAAAACTGTCCTTTTCGAGAGACACAATAGATTTTTCTCTAATGTCAGGTGGTTTTTTATTTTTTAATAATCATTATAAAAGCAATACAGGCTCATTCTAGGAAAAACAAACAAGCAAGCAAAGAAAAACAAACAAACTCAGAAGAGATTTCTTCCCAGTTGCTGAATTCTACTCAAGAATAGAAAACAGGGGCGGGGCGGAGCAAGATGGCGGAGGAGTAGGAGACCTGGATTTCGTCAGGTCTCAGGAATTCAGCTGAATAGGGATCAAACCATTCTGAACACCTACGAACTCAACAGGAGATCGAAGAGGAGAGGAGCAACAACTCTCTGAACAGAAAAGTGACCACTTACTGGAAGGTAGGACGTGAGAGAAGTGAATCCGAGGGGATATTCGGGAGGATAGACGGCGGGGAAGGGGGCCTCCGTCAGCCGCTTCTGGCAAGTGATAGAGCCGCGGAGCACAAAATCGGAACATTTAGAAGTCGGCTCCGCTGAGGGACGTCGCTGCAGTGGCTAAGCGGGGGGTGGAACCCTCGCGGGACAGTGTGGTCTCAGGACCCTCGGGGTCACAGAAAGACTGGGGATGTCTGAATGAGGCAGAGCTCCCAGGTATCAGAGCGGGGAAGCCGGCTGCAGAGACGGAGCCGAGGCGCAGGCTCTCAGCTCGGGGTGGCCATAAACTGTGATCCGCGGCCCAGTCGGGCCACTGCTCCTCCAGCAGGGACCCAACAAGCGGCAGATCCGGGAAGACTCTCCTTCCTCCCCGGGGAGGAGCGGCGCAGGAGCGCACTGCAGGGATCTGCTGGGTTTGGAGACCCCACACAGGGTCGGGAACCAGAGATAGAAACGCTCGGTCACAGGCCAGGTGAGCACGGAGTGCGGCCGGAGACCAGGGAGACGGGAGTGACTGGCTGCTTTTCTCTGGGGGCGCACTGAGGAGCAGAGCCCCAAGTTCTTGACTCCTCTGGGGCGGAGATTGGGAGGCCGCTATTTTCACTGTCGTCCTCCAAAGCTGTACGGAAAGCTTGCAGGGAACAAAAGCTCCTGAGAGCAAACCCGAGCAGCTTCCTTAGCCCGGACCGACAAGGGCGGGGCAATTCCGCCTCCAGCAAAGATATTTGGGAACCACGGCAACAGGATCCTCCCCCAGAAGATCAGCTCGAACAGCCAGAAGCCAAGACCAAGTTTACCCCTCAAGGAGAATGGAAGAACTCCAGCGCTAGGGGAATACTGCACATAGAATTCATGGCTTTTTTTAATCATGATTCATTAGTTTTTCAAAGTTAATTTTTTAACTGTTTTTTTTAATTTCTTTTTCCCTTTTTCAACCAACGTCTTATCAATCCCTCTTTTTAAAAAAACATTTTTTACTTTTCATTTTTAGAGTCATATTTTATCCCTTCATAGTAGTTACCGTTATTTTTGGCATATATATATATATATATATATATAAGTTGTTCTCTCTTTAAAATTTTGAGTTACAGTTTCTTCTAACAGATCAAAATATACACTAACTCACTAGTGTATGGCTTTGTTCTAGTCTCCTGCCGGATCACGTTCTCTCCCTTTTTTTTTTTAAATCTTCTTTCTTTTTTCAAACAACTTCTTATCGTATCAATTCCTTTTATAAAATCTTTTATAATCTTCATCTTTACAGTCATCTTCCATCCCTTCATTGTATCAACCCTTATTTTGTACATATATAACTCTTTTTCCTTTAAAATTTTAAGAGGCACTTTTTTCTAACAGACAAAAATATGCCCAAAATCTAGTCTGTGGCACTGATCTATGCACTAGCCTGATCAAATTTGATCATATTCAGGTTTTTTTGTATTGTTCTGTTTTTGTTTTTAATCTTTTTCTTTTTGGTATTTTTTTTCTTTCTTTCCTTTTTCTTTCTTTCCCTTTCTTTTCCCCTGGTTTCAGGTCTTTTCTGATTTGTATAGAGTATATTTGCTGGGGACGTTGTTAACCTGTTAGCATTTTGTTCTCATTCATCTATTCTCCTCTGGACAAAATGAAAAGACAAAAAAAATCACCTCAGCAAAAAGAACAAGAGACAGTACCGTCAGCCAGGGACCTAATCAATACGGACATTAGTACGATGTCCGACCTAGAGTTCAGAATCATGACTTTAAAGATACTGGCTGGGCTTGAAAAAAGCGTGGAAGTTATTAGAGACACCCTTTCTGGAGAAATAAAAGAACTAAAATCTAACCAAGTCAAAATCAAAAAGGCTATTAATGAGGTGCAGTCAAAAATGGGGGCACTAACTGCAGGATAAATGAGGCAGAAGAGAGAATCAGCGATATAGAAGACCAAATGATGGAAAATAAAGAGGCTGAGAAAAAGAGAAACAACTACAGGATCACGAGGGCAGAATTCGAGAGATAAGCGATACGATAAGACAAAACAACATTAGAATAATTGGGATCCCAGAAGAAGAAGAAAGAGAGAGAGGGGCAGAAGGAATATTGGAGCAAATAATAGCAGAGACCTTCCCTAATGTGGGGAAGGAAACAGGCATCAAAATCCAGGAGGCACAGAGAACCCCTCTCAAAATCAATAAAAATAGGTCAACACCCCGACATCTAATAGTAAAACTTACGAGTCTCAGAGACAAAGAGAAAATCCTAAAAGCAGCTTGGGAGAAGAGATATGTAACCTACAATGGTAGAAACATTAGGTTGGCAACAGACCTATCCACAGAGACCTGGCAGGCCAGAAAGGACTGGCATGATATCTTCAGAGCACTAAACAAGAAAAATATGCAGCCAAGAATACTATATCCAGCTAGGCTGTCACTGAAATTTGAAGGAGAGATAAAAAGCTTCCAGGACAAACTAAAACTAAAGGAATTTGCAAACCGAAACCAGCCCTCCAAGAAATATTGAAAGGGGTCCTCTAAGCAAAGAGAGAGACTAAAAGCAGATCACAGAAATCACAACCAACACCAAAGAAATACAAACAATTATAAGAACATATTATGAGCAACTCTATGCCAGCAAATTAGACAACCTGGAAGAAATGGGTGCATTTCTAGAGATGTATCAACTACCAAAATTGAACCAGGAAGAAATAGAAAACCTGAACAGACCTATAACCACTAAGGAAATTGAAGCAGTCATTAAAAATCTCCCAACAAACAAAAGCCCAGGGCCAGATGGCTTCCCAGGGGAATTCTATCAGACATTTAAAGAATTAATACCTATTCTCCTGAAACTGTTCCAAAAAATAGAAATGGAAGGAAAACGTCCAAATTCATTTTATGAGGCCAGCATTACCTTGATCCCAAAACCAGACAAAGACCCCATCAAAAAGGAGAACTACAGACCAATATCCTTGATGAACATGGATGCAAAAATTCTCACCAAAATAATAGCCAGTAGGGTCCAACAGTACATTAAAAGGATTATTCACCATGACCAAGTGGGATTTATCCCTGGGCTGCAAGGCTGGTTCAACATCCGAAAATCAATCAACGTGATACAAAAGAAAAAACAAGAATCATATGATCCTCTCAATAGATGCAGAAAAAGCATTTGACAAAGTACAGCATCCTTTCTTGATCAAAACTCTTCAGAGTATAGGGATAGAGGGTACATACCTCAATATCATAAAAGCCATCTATGAAAAACCTACAGCGAATATCATTCTCAATGGGGAAAAGCTGAGAGCTTTTCCCCTAAGGTCAGGAACGCGGCAGGGATGTCCACTCTCACCACTGCTATTCAATATAGTATTAGAAGTCGTAGCCACAGCAATCAGACAACAAAAAGAAATCAAAGGCATCCAAATCGGCAAAGAGGAAGTCAAACTCTCACTCTTTGCAGATGATATGATACTGTATGTGGAAAACCCAAAAGACTCCACCCCAAAACTGCTAGAACTCATACAGGAATTCAGTCAAGTGGTAGGATATAAAATCAATGCACAGAAATCAGTGGCATTCCTATACACCAACAACAAGACAGAAGAGAGACAAATCAAGGAGTCGATCCCATTTACAATTGCACCCAAAACCATAAGATACCTAGGAATAAATTTAACCAAAGAGGCAAAGGATCTGTACTCAGAAAACTATAAAATACTCAGGAAAGAAATTGAAGAAGACACAAAGAAATGGAAAAATGTTCCGTGCTCATGGATTGGAAGAACAAACATTGTGAAGATGTCAATGCAACCTAGAGCAATCTACACATTCAATGCAATCCCCATCAAAATACCCTCCACTTTTTTCAAAGAAATGGAACAAATAATCTTAAAATTTGTATGGAACCAGAAGAGACCCCGAATAGCCAGAGGAATGTTGAAAAAGAAAAGCAAAGCTGGCGGCATCACAATTCCGGACTTCCAGCTCTATTACAAAGCTGTCATCATCAAGACAGTATGGTACTGGCACAAAAACAGACACATAGATCAATGGAACAGAATAGAGAGCCCAGAATTGGACCCTCAACTCTATGGTCAACTCATCTTTGACAAAGTAGGAAAGAATGTCCAATGGAAAAAAGACAGTCTCTTCAACAAATGGTGTTGGGAAAATGGGACAGCCACATGCAGAAGAATGAAACTGGACCATTTCCTTACACCACACACAAAAATAGACTCCAAATGGTTGAAAGATTTAAACGTGAGACCGGAGTCCATCAAAATCCTAAAGGAGAACACAGGCAGCAACCTCTTCGACCTCAGCCACAGCAACTTCTTCCTAGAAACATCGCCGAAAGCAAGGGAAGCCAGCGCAAAAATGACCTATTGGGATTTCATCAAGATAAAAAACTTTTGCACAGCAAAAGAAACAGTCCACAAAACCAAAAGACAACCGACAGAATGGGAGAAAATATTTGCAAATGACCTATCAGATAAAGGGCTAGTATCGAAAATCTATAAAGAACTTATCAAACTCAACACCCAAAGAACAAATAATCCAATCAAGAAATGGGCAGAAGACATGAACAGACATTTTTCCAAAGAAGACATCCAAATGGCCAACAGACACATGAAAAAGTGCTCCACGTCGCTCGGCATCAGGGAAATCCAAATTAAAACCTCCATGAGATACCACTTCACACCAGTCAGAATGGCTAAAATTAACAAGTCAGGAAACGATAGATGCTGGCGGGGATGGGGAGAAAAGGGAACCCTCCTACACTATTGGTGGGAATGCAAGCTCGTGCAACCACTGTGGAAAACAGTATGGAGGTTCTTCAAACAGTTGAAAATAGAGCTATCATACGATCCAGCAATTGCACTACTGGGTATTTACCCCAAAGATACAAATGTAGGGATCCAAAGGGGTACGTGTACCCTCATGTTTATAGCAGCAATGTCCACAATAGCCAAACTGTGGAAAGAGCCAAGATGTCCATCGACAGATGAATGGATAAAGAAGAGGTGGTATATATACACAATGGAATATTATGCAGCCATCAAAGGGAATGAGATCTTGCCATTTGCAACGACGTGGATGGAAGTGGAGGGTGTTATGCTGAGTGAAATAAGTCAATCAGAGAAAGACATGTATCATATGACCTCACTGATATGAGGAATTCTTAATCTCAGGAAACAAACTGAGTGTTGCTGAGTCGTGGGGTGTGGGAGGGATGGGGTGGCGGGGTGATAGACATTGGGTAGGGTATGTGATATGGTGAGCGCTATGAATTGTGCAAGACTGTTGAAACACAGATCTGTACTTCTGAAACAAATAATGGAAGATATGTTAAGAAAAAAGAAAAAGAAGAAGATAGCAGATGGGGAAGAATGAAGGGGTGTAAGTCAGAGGGGGAGACGAACCATGAGAGATGATGGACTCTGAAAAACAAACTGAGGGTTCTAGAGGGACGGGGCTGGGGGTATGGGTTAGCCTGGTGATGGGTATTAGGAGGGCACGTTCTGCGTGGAGCACTGGGTGTTATGCACAAACAATGAATTGTGGAACACTACATCAAGAACTAATGATGGAATGTATGGTGATTAACATAACAATAAAAAATTAAAAAAAAAGAATAGAAAACAGGGGCACCTGGGTGGCTCAGTCGTTAAGCGCCTGCCTTCAGCTCAGGTCATGATCCCAGGGTCCTGGGATCAAGCCCCACATCGGGCTCCCTGCTCGGTGGGAAGCCTGCTTCTCCCTCTCCCACTCCCCCTGCTTGTGTTCCCTCTCTCACTGTGTCTCTCTGTCAAATAAATAAATAAAATCTTAAAAAAAAGAAAAAGAACTGAAAACTGCTGGAAGGAGCCATACCAGTTTCTTCATATTCCATATAGACCCAGATATTTGGGCTTAGGAGTCAGTCAGCCTGGAGCAAATTCTGGCTCCTCCACTAATGATAAGACTTTGGGTAGGTTCAAAGATACATAACATCTCTGTAATACAGTTTCCTTATTGGTGAAATCGGGAAAATAACAATACCGACTTTATAGAGTGTTATAAGGCTTAAATGAAATAGTGCAGGTAAAGATTTTTTAAAAAACTGAATACATAACAGACTTACTTCTATGGTAGTACCTGTAGATTTGTCTTATTGATTTTAACAGTTGTGTACAATTTAATTTTATGACATACAAAAATTTCACTAAGATTTTTAAAATATAATTTAGAGTGGAATACGTTTTTTTTTTAAAGCATGGCATGAAACTCTGAAAGCATGAAAGAAATGATTTAAATACATACAAATGAACATTTATGAACAGGAACAAACCTCATGAACAATGTTAAAAGACAAATGGCAAAATAGGAAGAAAACTGTAATTCACAAGAAAAGACCTAACTTCTTTAAAATGTGAAGAACTTTTCCAAATAAATGAGATTAATCCAATAAAATGAACAAAGACTAAGTACCTCTGAAATAAACACACACACACACTGCCAATTTGCAAATCGAGAGCCATGAAACTGTCCCTTTCCTATAAAGTTAGCAAATATTAGAAGGATCTTAATACACAGGGTTGCTGGGCGCCTGGGTGGCTCAGTTGGTTAGGCGACTGCCTTTGGCTCAGGTCATGATCCTGGAGTCCTGGGATCGAGTCTCACATCGGGCTCCCTGCTCAGCAGGGAGTCTGCTTCTCCCTCTGACCCTCTTCCCTCTCATGCTCTCTATCTCTCATTCTCTCTCTCTCAAATAAATAAAATCTTAAAAAAAATACACAGGGTTACCAAGTATGGATAAGAAAATGAGAATGTTAATGCACCCTTTGAAGATGTAATTTGGTCTAATTTTTGTTGGAGTGCAAGATGTGAATTTGAATTAAAATGTAAAAAGTGAGCATGCCATTCGAACCAGGGATTCCACTTCTGAGATGCTACTCATCTACTGATATGCTTGTGCACATGCAGAGAGATTTATGAGTAAGCATGTTACAGTGTTTTTTTGTACTCCTGAAGAACTGGACATAGACCATGGAAGGTTCTGAAAAGTCTTGTTGCTTTCTAGCTCTTTCCCACTGGCTCCACAAAAGATGGAGCAGGGTGAAGGCCCTCTTGAAGGTGCAGGGGCATGGAAACTTGAGCACTGCCAGACACTGCTCTCCTGAGAAACAGAAGCCTGAAGTGGCTTGTAGAGGGGCAGTGGCCTTCCTGCTCCCAGGACCCAGGCTAAGACCCACTGCTTCTGGGGGAGTGAGAGAAGCCACAGTTGGCTACCTGGAGGAGGAACAGGAGACTCTCCTATCTTGTGGCAGTGAGAGGGGGACAGGAATGCTGAGAAAGCCCCACCTGCAAAACCCTGTTGCCCTTGGTTGGATTGAGGCTGGACTATGGGGACTCTTAGCCCCCATCATGTCACCAGCACCAGTAAGCTTCTGCTGGGCAGGGGCAGGGAGAGGAGAGAGCCATCCTGGCAGGCAGAAAGGCAGGGAATCCTGAAGGGGGTGGCAGCGGCCTGGACCAAAACTTGGAGCACCCTAAGACCTGCACCAAGTGCCAGGTAGCAGCAGCCAGAGGAATTCGGACGTATGGAGCACTGAAAATAACCTACTATCAAAAAACTCACACTCTGCTCAACTTCTCATCAGACTGACTCAATCCCTAACCCCATAGACTGGACACAGGTGAGGAAATAAACAAGGAACTTTGCAGATAGGCCAACAGAAATGATCCAAACTGGAGCGAAGAAACAAGAATAACAAAAAGAAACAAGAGTAAACAAAAAAGGAACAAGGGCTCTTCTTCAATATTGGCTTGGGATCTAAGAATTTAAGATGATTTTATTAAATTAGATGCTTGATAAATAATTCTACCTTGGCCTTGTTCCCTGATTTTGTTTTGGGGCTGTTCTCATATTGAATATTGGCATTGGATGGATGTCCAGTGGATGAGCTCCTAACACACTATGGGAGGAATTACCAATTCCCAAAGACATTAGAAGTTCCTTTAAAACAAGATGGAACCCAACGTAATGATTTGAACAAAAAGTTTGGTAACTTTTATCTCTCATTTCTGCTATGACTGATGCCCACAGTAAGGAAACAATGGTTTCTCACCAACTGTGACTCTGTATCATCCCTTTGGAACTTTATTGTTCAAACAAATCTATCCTACATGGAGAATATGCATACAATCTTCTGTATAGCCATTTTCCTTTATTAGATCATTTGTTCTAGAACCTACAACCATTTTTACCCTCGTTTCCCTTAAATACTTGGCAGGAAGCAATACTTCACTCCTACTCTGAGTGATGAAACTAAGGTTGAAAGACATTGTAAATATTTTATGTTAAAGAGAGACAGGGGAGAAAATCTCTCAATTTGTTGTCTTTGACTAACCTGTGAGGGTTGCTCAATTTTTCATCTTAGCAACTTATTTTTCTCTGGGTCAGTGACTACTTGCAGAAAAGAGTAAGTCTATATCTGCCCAAGGAAAAGATCTGATCTGAATACTGGAATTCCACTGATATATGTAAAGATATTGGTCTCCTGTTTATAGTTGATATTTTCCACACTAAAGATGAAACAGCTGCCAATTCAAAATTGCAGCCCTCCAGCAAACCCCACGGCATTAGAAAAGTGCCTGTACTCCTGGCACTTTCCAGCTGTCAGCATCAGCACTCACCTTTCTTCTTGCATTTTATTGTAAATGTTTTGACCAGGATTTATCACGCAGAGGCAAGAATTCACCTGTTCCCTGTCACCAAACACTACATTGATTGAGAAGGCTGAGGGAAATCAGAACTGAAGCTTGGTCGCTAAAGAATGATTTTGCCTGGATATGATCCAAACCCGTCATTTCTACCAGCCATGTGGTATAGCGGTTAGGCTTACATATCCATACAGGCCTGAGTTTAGACTCCTAGGTTCCCAGTTTCCCACCAATAAGAACTAGAGCCAGTTATTTGGCATCAGTGAGCCTCAATTTCTCATATTTGAAACTGGGGTAAGATATACATCTTATTGAGCTGAGGTGAGGGTTATATGAAGTGTCGCATGAGTATCTTTTGGCATAATCTTTGGGTCAAGTATTTATCTGGTACTGAAGGAAAGAACTGAGTTGATGTTCTGGCCTAAAGATTAGGTGTGCCTGCCAGGTTATAAAAAATACTTGGCAGGGGGGTGGGATAGACCCAAATGCAGTGGGGAGGCTGAGAGGCAGCATGGCTCAACAGCCTGGTGATAGGAAGTAAGTAATTGCGTGGTTGTCCATCAACTGCAGAGAAGTCTGGTAGGAGAAGGCAGGGCCCAGACAAAGGACAGCGCTCAGAAACATCTGAGTGATGTCTGGAAATCATGGTAAGAATAAAGTAGTGAACTCCAGTATTGCTGAGAAAGAGGACAGAGGAAGCTACCCTAGCAGGGACAATGCTGACGCCTAGTACCAGCCCTTATGTCATTGCACTATAACAACAAGGGACTAATCAGTTCTTCCTACTTGGGTCAAGGTAAAATCCAGGCTGAACTTTAAGTATCTCATAGGTGGGGAGCTTATGGGGCCTGAGGCAGGGTGAGGCTGCCTGGGGGATTTAAGTGGCTCTCACTGGATGGGAGGAATAAGATGGAGCTGTGCAGAGAAGCAAGCAGGTATTGAATGCTTGGCCTGGCACACCCAAACTGAATAATATTGTGTTGTTTTGCCAGAAGCTGCTAGCTTTCACACTTCCATTTTCCTTGCACTGCTGAAAATATATTCTCTGCTAGATATGGATACTTATCAATAATGGCTGATGGGTGGGTTATAATTGGGCGGGTTCAGCATAATTCTCCAAAAGAACCTTCCCGCTATATGCCGTCTCTTTTTCAATTCTGTTATTCTGCCCTTGGAAATCTTTCTTTATAGGCAGGACTTTCCCCAGTTCTGCATGTGGGGATGAACTTGCAAATAACAATCGACCTTTCTGGCAAAGGGAGAAACAAGTTTTGCCTGCCTATTTCTCCCCAGGTGCTGTTTGCTTAGGAAGCTGGCTGGGAGGTGCCTCACTGGAGAGTACTCTCTGTGGGCATAGGAGACCCACCCTGTGCTCTCACTTCTTGGAGAGTCATATGGCTAGAGGACTGTTCGAACAGACTGCTTGCTAGAATTTAGACCCTTGTTGCTGACTCCAAATTTGGTGATCTAATTTCTGCAGCACAGATTTTAAATATGGCTGTTCTCCAGATATGTATGATTAAAATTCGAAATGGCATACAAATACCATGTTAGTCAAGAGAATGAAGTTTTTTTCTTTGAAAAATAAAAAGCAGATAAATCATGTATGTATCTTATGGTTGTAATAATAGCTATAGTAATGTTTATGTCAAATTTCAAAGAACAAATAACTTAGCAAATGGCGTGTAACAAAGAGTCTCCCAGTGTGAAATAGGACTTGTTAGTTCATAATGTAGGATACCTGGGGAAAAAATGGATTTTGAGTTATCTGGGATGAGCTGATCTGCTATTTTTTTAAATAGTAGGAGAATAACAGTTGCTTTGAATTTAGCATGCTTTAAAACCAATAACCTATGAAGTTTTACTTTGTGGGTGTAAAGTCTTCGCAATAAGACATTTTGGTGTATTTATGAACTTCAACTGCAATAGATCAATTGTGTGTGTGTGTACACTATACCCGTGTGTTATGTGAATATGTTTGAGAAGGGGATTACTCTTCATCTAATTGGATAATTAAATTGGGTTAAATCATGGAGCTTTATTTCCAGACTCTAGGCATTCCAAAGTGACCATTTTAAATTAAAAAATATCAACTATTGTAAAGCTTGTTTTATAGATTCATTTGATCTTGAATAATGGTATATGAGTGATTTATTTGCTTTGAATCACATATTTAAAAAGGCCAAGCTTGTGAAATATTAAAAGAGAAAAATATCACCCTCACTTCCTTGCTAGGCATGATCTTGGTGTTAAAAGCCTGGGGTCTCAAAACTATCTCCAACACTATTGTTAATACATTCAGGAATGGATGCTGTGTGACATCCACCTTTTTATTTTTTGTATTCACTAATCAGCACAAAAGGAGAGGTTCTAGTTCATTCTCACTTGAAATGAAACTTCATATGTATATCCTTTAGATTCATTCATGATAACTTAACAATGGATTCTAAGAGAGGAAAAACAGAACCAGAGCAAAAAAAAAACCCCAAATCCCAAATTTATAGCATTTACTGACTTCTGGGGTATAGATGCTCTCACCATGACTGGTTTCAAGTTACCAGTGTGACCTTACTGAACATGGAGTTAGGAAGAGATTCTGACATTTGGCTTTTGCAAGCAGGTGCACGAGCAGGTGTGAGCGGGCTCCAGCACACCACTGGTCCTAGCCAAAAAGCTTCACTTTTATCCTCTGCTTTTCAGCTTCCAGTGCTGAAGAACTATTGAGGTTGAAGAGATTCAAATTCAGTTTCCCTAGGTCCAACTCTGGGAAACCCCGTCAGCTAGAGTGGAGGAAGCTGTATTCTGTTGTGTCTGTGTGGTGACATAGATGCATGAAATATTATATAGCAGACAGGTAGCTATATACATTTCCCCAATTATTTTCAGCAACACAAGGCTGGGGTTAGTCTCAATTATTGTCAATCAAATCCACTGGTTCTCAGCTGCCTGGAAAACATTTGGCAATGTCTGGAGACATTTTGGTTGTCATAACCGGGGAGAAGATTCTATGGTATCTAGTGGTAAAGGTCAGAGATTTTTCTAACATCCTATAGTGCACGTGACAATCCCCACAACAAAGAATTATCTGGCCCCCAAATGTCAATCATGCTGAGGTCACATGTACGTCTGGTCAGATCCAAGTATGCCAGAGAATTAGTGCATACTGAAGTCTTTACTTCTTTTTGGAATTTGCCACATTTTACCCCGTATAAGGGAAATTTAATCCAGAGATACTCAGTTCTATTACATCTTGCCGTGGAATGTGGGCAAAATTTTATTTATGGAAATATTTGGGTACCAATATTCAGTACAGCTTGGCTCGATTCTTTTACTATTGTTGCCTGAAGCTCTGCCTGTAGTTCAGCTGCTCAGTTCTAGTGGAGGTGCCCAGAGATGCTTCCAGATGGGCAATAACCTAATTGCATGGGAGATCCTGGCTGGCTTCGGGCTGTATGACCTTTGAGCAATTTTATTTCCTGACCTCAGTGTCCCTGCATCTTTTCTAACCCCAGGATGCCTCCCTGGGTTTTTGTAAGCTGGCCCTTATATGCTTGCTATGCCCTCATGGGAAAGAAATTTGGAGAAAGAGTTGCCAATGAGTCTTTGCTATCTTTAGAGCAACTGCCAGTTTGTCAACAGTGTGTGCCATGGCCAGGGTTGTGGCCTCAACCACTTTCTCTGTATCTTTTAAATTTGCATAACTTACTTTGGATACACTTCCACTTGGCTAGGCTGCATTAGAAGAGAGAATTCCTGAGGCCCCTTAGGCCTTTCAGGAGACCTAGGGCTGTAAAGACCTCTTGATTTCATTTAGAAATTGCCCTAATGTTCACCTTTAAATATCTAGTCCTGCTTTTCTGTTCTGCAGAGTCACCAGAACCTAGAAGGCAAAACCCACCCTCTCCTGTAGTCTTTCTCACACCCAAGACTCACAACAAGTCTACACCATTTAAAAGATATTTAAGGCCCACAGCAAGCACCAGACCCAATGACGAAAGGTTGAAATCCTCTCCTCTGAGATCAGAGAAAAGGCAAGGGTGCCCACTCATACCACTGTTACTCAACATGCTGAAAGTCCTGGCTAGAGTGATCAGGCAAGAGAAGGAAGTAAGGGAATCCAAATTGGAATGGGAGAATTCAAATGAGCTTTGTTTGCAGATGAAATGATACTATATAGAGAAAATCTTAAAGACCCTACCAAAAAATCGTTGGAACTAATCAGTTCGGTAAAGTTTCAGGATATGAAATCAATATGCGAAAATCAGTTTCATTTTTGTGCACTAGCCCCAAATTATCTGAAAAAGAAATAATGAAAACAATTCAAGTTACAGTAACATCAAAAATAATAAAATTTCAAGGAGGAGAAGGATCTGTATCCTGAAAACTTTAAGACATTGATAAAAGAAATTAAAGACAAAAATTAATGGAAAGGGATCTTGTGTTCATGGATTGAAAGAATTAATATTGATCACATGTTCGCACTCCCCAAACTAATCTGTAGATTCAATGCGATTTCTACCAAGATTCCAATGATATTTTTGACAGAAATAGAAAAATGGTCCTAAAATTTGTTTGGAACTACAAAAGACCCTGAATAACCAAAGCAGTCCTGAGGAAGAAGAATGAAGCTGGAGGCATCACACTCCCTGATTTCAAACTATGTTGAAAAGCTGCAGTAATCAAAATAGTATTAGAGTGGCATAAAAACAGATGCATTAACCACTGGAATAGAATAGAGAGCCCAGAAATGAGCCCAGGTGTATGTGGTCAACTAATATTTGACAGGGAAGCCAAGAATACGCTATGGAGAAAAGACAGTCTCTTCAATAACTGGTTCTGGGAAAATTGGATAGTCACATGCAAAAGAATGAAGCTGGACCCTTAGCTTATATCACACACAAAAATCAATTTGAAATGGATTAAAGACTTAAATGTAATACCTGAAACTGTGAAACTCCTCTAACGAAACATAGGGAAAAAGCTCCTTGACATTGGTCTTTGCAGTGGTTTTATGGATATGACACTCAAAGCGCAAACAACAAAAGCAAAAATTGACAAGTGGGACTACATCAAACTAGAAAGTTTCTGCACAGCAAAAGAAATGATCAACAAAATGCAAAGGCAACCTATTAAATGGGAGAAAATATTTGCAAACCACGTATCTGATAAGGCTCTAATATCCAAAATACATAAGGAACTCATACAACTCAATAGTAAAAAACCCAAATAATCCAAATAAAAAAATAGGCAAGGGACATAAGTAGACATTTTTCCAAAGCAGACATTCAAATGGCCAACAG
Organism: Eumetopias jubatus; assembly: GCF_037043125.1. Classification (NCBI taxonomy): domain Eukaryota; kingdom Metazoa; phylum Chordata; class Mammalia; order Carnivora; family Otariidae; genus Eumetopias; species Eumetopias jubatus. The sequence continues at coordinate 48,737,828 of NW_028274823.1, read as the reverse complement.
GTACATGAAGAGATGTTCAACATCACTAATCATTGGGGAAATGCAAATCAAAACTGTAGTGAAATATCACCTCACACCTGTTGAAAAGGCTGGTATCAAAAAGACAAAGGTAGCAAGTACTTGTGAGAATGTAGAGAAAAGTGATCCCTGGTGCCCTGTTTGTGCCAATGTAAACTGGTATAGTTTCTATGGAAAACAGTATGGAGGTTTCTCAAAAAATTAAAAATTGAACTACCAGATGACCCAGGAATTTCACTTCTGGTTATATATCTGAAGGAAATGAAATCACTATTTGAAGAGCTGTCTGAACCTCCATGTTTATTGCAGCATTATTTACCAAGACATGGAAACAACCTAAGGGTCCACCCAATGGATGAATGGATAAAGAAGACGTGATTTATAAAGGAATGGTGTTCAGCCACAGAAAGGAAGGGAGCTTATATTTTTATCTTTTTAAAAAATTTTTTATTGTTAGTTAATCACCATACATTACATCATTAGTTTTTGATGTAGTGTTCCATGATTCATTGTTTGTGCATAACACCTAGTGCTCCACGCAGAATGTGCCCTCTTTAATACCCATCACCAGGCTAATCCATGCCCCCCGCAAGAACCCTCAGTTTGTTTTTCAGAGTCCATTGCCTCTCATAGTTCGTCTCCCCCTCCGATTTCCCCCCTTCATTCTTCCCCTCCCGCTATCTTCTTCTTCTTTTTTTTTCTTAACATATGCTGCATTATTTGTTTCAGAGGTACAGATCTGTCATTCAACAGTCTTGCACAATTCACAGCGCTCACCATAGCACATACCTTCCCCAATGTCTATCACCCAGCCACCCCATCCCTCCCACCCCCCACCACTCCAGCAACCCTCAGTTTCCTGAGATTAAGAATTCCTCATATCAGTGAGGTCATATGATACATGTCTTTCTCTAATTGACTTATTTCACTCAGCATAACACCCCCCACTTCCATCCACGTCATTGCAAATGGCAAGATCTCATTCCTTTTGATGGCTGCATAATATTCCATTGTGTACTAATGGAATTATTTATCCATTTATCCATTCTCTTCTTTATCCATTCATCTGTCGATGGACATCTTGGCTCTTTCCACAGTTTGGCTATTGTGGACATTGCTGCTATAAACATTGGGGTGCATGTACCCCTTCGGATCCCTACATTTATATCTTTGGGGTAAATATCCAGTAGTGCAATTGCTGGATCGTATGGTAGCTCTATTTTCAACTGTTTGAGGAACCTCCATACTGTTTTCCAGAGGGGTTGCACCAGCTTGCATTCCCACCAACAGTGTAGGAGGGTTCCCTTTTCTCCGCATCGCCGCCAACATCTGTCGTTTCCTGACTTGTTAATTTTAGCCATTCTGACTGGTGTGAGTTGGTATCTCATTGATTATATTTTTTCTTAAGTTTATCTTTCCAGAGACGTACAACTTGGGCCAATGAGGTGTAGGGAAAGGTTTGTGGAGGTTTTTGGATGAAGAAGCGTCTTTACACCTAGGAAGAACCATGGGAATGAATCTCTCTTTCTTGCCAGACGTAAACCAGTCAGTATACAGCTTCATTTACTTCTGGCATCTCTCTTGTGGCCCTGGGTGAAATCAGCTTTAAACTGACTATAACTCTGCACGTGGGAGAGGAGAGTTGAAGACACTTTAGTCCTTGATGATGCTATTTCACTGCTGGATGGATTCATATGTTAGCCCTCTTTATCCTGAATTTGTATAAATATGGGACAGTGACTAAAATAACCAGAGTGGCTTTGAGTTTGATTTTTCGTTTACATGTTGTCAAATGCATGAACAATGGCATATATGTGTTCGAAAAACTTGTATTTTTTGTGATTTCCAGTAGATGACAATGTGAGTTCCCATAATCCTCCCTGTCCTTCGTGTAAACATCTAGTAATTAAGGTAAGAGATGAAAAACGGTTAACAAAACTGATAAACATCTCCATAGACCAGAAAATGAAGAGAAGCACAGAGTGGGGAATAGGTTCTGAAGTTAGCAAAAATTTTTTGAGTCACATGCTTTTTCAGGGAGAAGAGAGATTTTTATCATTAATTCCATTTTTTAATAATTACTGGATGAATAAAGTTTTATTATTATGTTAATCACCATACATTATATCATTAGTTTTTGATGTAGTGTTCCATGATTCATTGTTTGTGCATAACATCCAATGCTCCACGCAGAACTTGTCCTCTTTAATACCCATCACCAGGCTAACCCATCCTCTCACCCCCCTCCCCTCTAAAACCCTCAGTTTGTTTTTCAGAGTCCATCGTCTCTCATGGTTCATCTCCCCCTCCGACTTACTCCCCTTCATTCTTCCCCTCCTGCTATCTTCTTTTTTTTTTTTTTTAACATATAATGTATTATTTGTTTCAGAGGTACAGATCTGTGATTCAAAGTCTTGCACAATGGATGAATAAGGTTTTTATGTTTCTTCTTGAAATATAAAATTTGTATAAAAATTTCCCATTTTATCTAAGTTTTCAAGCTTATTATCATAGAGTTGCTCATAATATTCTGTTATTCTTTCATGTCTCAAGTGCATAACATATCTAGTTAGGTACTTTTTCATTCCCAATATGGTTTATTTTTTTTTGCATCTCTCTTTTTTTTATTCCTCAGACTCACTAGATACCTATTTTATTAGCACTTTCAAGGATATTTTTGGCATAATTGGGGAAACTTTAATATGGACTGCATATTAGGTGATTGACAGAATTATTCTTAATTAGTTTAGCCATAAAGATGGTATTCTGGTTATGTAGGAGAATATCTTTATATCTAGGAGATGTAGGCTGAAGTATCAAAGAGTGAAATATCACAATTTTGGGGGAGGGAGGGAAAGAAGGAGAGGGAGAGAAATAGAGAACACAGGCCTATGGGGCAAATATTTACAAGGTGCAATGAAGAATCCAAACTCATATGTATGGTATTTGCAAATAACTAATAAACCCTGTCTTGAAAATGCTACTGGTGCAATATTATGAGTCAGCCATAAAAGGGCAACCCTTTAATATTCATTCAGTGATTCTTTAGGGTGACTTTTAGCTGTTTGCAACAACCCCAAGTAGCAGTGATTTAAATAAGATAGGGGTTCATTTGTCTCTCATGTCAATGACCTCCAGGAGTTTGTAGCTTAGAGCCATTCTGGTTGCTTCACTAGCATTTCTGTCCTCTTGCTTCATCATTCTAAATATAGGCCATATATTAGACCATTGCTGCGTGGGCTTCAGGAACCCCACAAATGTCCAGGACAACAGGAAGGAGGAAGAGACAAACTGGGATATGTCTTTCCTCTTACGATCACTTCTTGAAGATAATCCTGCTTACATCCCAGCGTCCAGCACTTAGTCCTAAGGCCAAGATATTTACTTGCAAGGAAACCTGACAAATGTACCCAGGCAGGAATTGGTCTATTACTGAGAAAGATGATGAGAATGAACCCGGGAGCACACAGGAACAGTTTTTCTCCCAGATTGTTATACATGTTAGGAAGACATGGGGAATGTCTTCTACCATGTGCCATGTGCTGTCATGTTTTGCCATTGATGGTAGTCAGTCATCTTGTTTTAAGGACTGAAGGTGAGGGAAGTTCTCCCAATTTGATGACCCAGTTTCCTTGAGAGGCCTTTCTGGTGTACCTGTTGTGATTTCTTTCGGATCCTTCTATTTTACAAACCTAGAGGCCACATAAATCCTTGCAGCCTTGCAGATTGTCAGAAAACCAATGGTTACAAATAGGAATGTTTTTGATTTCATAAGAGGGGACTTAGTTTCTTTTCCATCATTTTCTCTTAGTGTTTATTTTATTTCTTTCATTTGTTTGCCTCCCTAGAGAGTCCTTTCCAGTTTCTCTTGTAGCCATGTCTTCCACTCACTCCTGTCAAGCCTTCCCACACTGGAAAACTCCACTATTCTAGCACACTGTAACACAGAATCCATCTGTGCAATGCTTTATCCTGATTTTGTAGATTATGTCAATGTCAGTATCCCGTATTTTTCCCTTCCTAATAAATAAGTAAATGTTTTATGTCTGGTTTAAGTCATTAGGTTTTTTGCATGTCCTAGGAGAAAACCAAATGATGTATGGTGAGGAAAAATATTGACTGTTATCTGAATAGCTACTGTACTGTTCTCTTCAGATAAGATACATTCGAGGTCAGACTTCCGGCCACAGATTGAAAAATTCCCCCAAAGATGAATAAGGATTTAGCAGTCCAGAACTGCAATGTGGTATGCTTGTTTGTCACGGTTATTTCAGCTTACACCGCGTTGGGCTGCAGGTTTCTAGCACCATCTGTGGGGCTGCTTTTCCCAATTTCACTTGTTCTCACAGATAAAGGACTCTGGTTAGAATGGAGGAGTACTATTAATTGACTAGCTAAGGAAAAATATTAGAGGTCCCGATAACTTTGTCAGGGTGTTTCTTTGTGTTTCACTGTAACTCCTGGGTGTTATGGTATCTCTCTCTCTATTTTTTAATTCCTCAGAGTCAACTCACAGAGCGCATTGAAAATTAGTTAATTATTTTTTTTTTATTATTAACAGGAAAACCACAATTTGGGTAGCATTATGTGCTTTTCAAAGAGTTTTAGTGCCTATTCTATTTCATATTTTCATAAATCTATGTGCCATTGTCACCATTTGACAGGGAAAAGAACGGCCAAGGAGATTAAGTGGTTTATCCAGGGCTGACTGTGTGTCTTAGTTTATGCCTGTTTTCCTGGCGTCAGTGCCCTCCTTTCCTCTCATATGTGCCTAGACTTGGACAATAAACAAGTCACGCTATTTCTCTGGGACTGAATCCCAAGCCTCCTAACTGCTGGTGTATCTACATAGGGAATGAGATACAAGTACTTTTGGTAGTTACTCTCCTGGCCTCCGAGTCATGATCTTTAATACTTGCCAGGACAGGAAAAGTCCTATGATCATAATTTTTAAAAAAATTTTTATGGAAGATTTTGCACTGTTTTCATCTAGTTGCTCTTGTAATAACACATGTCTTGAGGAGGCAATTTCATAAGTGCACTAAAAAAAAAAAGACTGGTAATCTAGAGTCTTAATATACATAATTCAGCGTTGAGTTCATTAAGCTCAAAATAGCAAAAAACATAAACTGATTTAATTTTATATGTTTTTCAAACTCTGTTTTTATTTATGCTATTACAGATTGGATTTGAGGCATCGAGATGAGGAATAAGCAACATGTAACTTGTTATGAAGAATGGGACCTAAGCTTATTAATTTTGTTCATTGCTTTGTCTCCAGCAACTAGCTCTGTGCCTGATCTGGCATAGAGTAGGCACTCGATAAATATTTGTTAAATGATTGAATGAGTAAATTAATGCATAAACAATGCTTTTCTAGAGACTTAACAATACAAACTTATTTTGGGCATAGATTATTCACAATGAGATGCAAAAGAATTACTATGTAAATTAGATGACAACAAATGTGAACACTTTGAATGTAGTGAAATATTAAGTCTTGTAAATTTGAAGGGTATCTGATATTAGAACCTCCTTGCTGGTAGAACTATGTCAATCTTTCCACCATAGTAATTTCCGATGCTTTGAAAAATAGAAATGTGGAATTGTTATTTTATGTTGGTGTAGTTGGGATATTTTGAATAAATGAGATAACAATTCAAATTGCCTATAAATGTTTATAATGCTTGTAAAACATGATATTTTAGTTGAAATTTTGTATGGTCAGTGTTTTTTGTTTTTGTTTTTGTTTTTTTAGGAGCTCAAATAGCATGAGGAATCTTTTAATTACAGTGTTCCACATCACAGCCAGAGGCATATGGAAAGAATAAGCTTGAATAATCATAAAACACTCAACAGTAAAATTATTTTGTTAATTCAGAGAGGGTGCTAGAGGTAATACTTTTAAAAATTGACTCTAAAAGTAAAAGAGAAAGTAAAACATCTGGTCTGACATCGCTGCATGTTTTATCAACCCAGGTTCATTATATGTGTGTGCTTATCTAAGTGTTTCTGCTTAAATAGTAAAAGGGATAAAGACATAAATGCCATAATGACCTTCTTAAACACTTTATTCTTTCCTTTCCCAATTGTCTCATGTCTGGTTAGAACCCAGGCATAATTTCATGAGCATGTACTGTTGGAAATGAGTCCAATGATGGGACTGACAGTGAGTGTTTGTAGGGTCTTATCTCTGTGCTAACAGTGTACTTAGAGACTGTGAAATTGAACTTTTTCAAAAGCTTTCTAGAGTAGTTCCACTGCTGGTACATGTGCAACTGGATGCTTTCCTTTCCTTTATTAGAAATCTTTGCAAAAACTTTTGGCTGCTATCTCTTTCTCAAAGCATATGGATGTGTGGATGTGTAAATGGAGCCCCATATTTTAATTTGGGTAACTTTGATGGAGAAATATGTGTTATCTGTAGAAATCTGTACTCATAGTCCCGTTGGTCAACTCCAGTGTCGTTTGGGGCTAAGTTCATATTGGGAAGAGTGGCAGGACTGCATCTATAAGCAATCACCATGGCAACTTAGTATGGTAGGCTGAGTAAATGGCTCCAAAATATGTCCACATCCTAATTGCTGGAAGATGTGAATGTTATCTTATCTGACAAAAGGGAATTTGCAGATTGATTAAAGTTAAATCTCGAGGTGGGGAGATTATCCTGGATTATTCACCTGGGCCCTATATAATCATAATTGTCCTTATCAGAAGATGCGGGAGGAGCCAGCGTCCAAGAACAAGGCTGTGATGATGGAAACCCAGACCAGGGCAGTGAACTTTGGAAGTGGAGCGAGGTGGCCACAAGCCAAAGAATACAGACTGCCATTACAGACTGAGAAAAATCTAGAGAAAACATTCTCCTTAGAGCCTCCAGAAGCAACCAGTGCAACTGATACCTTGACTCTAGTCCTGTGAGACCATGTTGGACTTTTGACCTCCAGCAATGTAAGAGAATAAATTTGTGTTGTTTTCAGTCATTAGGTGAAGTTAATTTGTTATAGTGAGAACAGGGAACTAATACACTTGGTTACGACAGAGATGGTGTGTGGAGCAAAGGCACTGTCCTAGGCTAGAAAAATGTTGCAAAAATGCTCTTTTCCATTGAATGGCAAAAATGACCACTTGGGGGTTGATTATTTTCTCTGCTTTCACTTAAAATTGAGAGCCATTGGTGACTTTGAGAAGATAATTGTCACAGCTGTCCTCAGAGTAGCAGCTCCTTGAATTCCTAAAGGACAGCCACAGGCTGGCTCATGCATATGCATTATCTTCCATATCATCCTATTGTCCTCCTCCACTGGGCATTGTTACCCCTGTTTTAAAATGAGGAATTAAGGCTTATAAAAATAAAGTAACTTGCCAAGCCTTTATAGCTAATAAGAGGCCACACAGGGATTCCTAAACGTTCTTACACTTAAAAACCTTTGAATGTCTTTTACAAAATAGCTGGCTTTCAAACTCTGTTAAGGCGATTTGTTTTATGTATTTTCTTCCGTGTAGATGGAGAGATCCATTGGAGGTGAGAGCCTGGTGTGACTATTTGTGCTACGGGTTTGTGTCCCCATAGTCCCTGGCAAGCATCTGGGGCCAGTGGTCTTGAGTGGCATGAAAAATTAATCCCCAGTGCTGGAAGGTGAAGTTCTGCTACACACACCTTGGGATACTCTACTTTTGGACTTTCTCTTTGAGAACTCTGGATGGCAACCAACTCTGGCCTGGGGAGAAGGAAGAGTGTTTCTGCCCTGATATGGCCTGAGGGTCAGCTCTGCAGGAAGTTTTAGAGAGGACTGTTTAAAACTCTAGATTCTGATTCTACACAGAGTAGGAACAGGGAGAAAGGGACTATTCCTGTGAGGAGAGTTGTTCCAGGAAGTCTAATGGAGGAACTGAGCTGAATTATTAAGTAGCAGCTGTTCAGAGCAAGAAAGGACCTGGAGGGCCCTTTCACCCACATAGGCACTGAGCCTGGATGAGTTGCACCGAGTCTCCTGAACTTCTTTGGTGGGTTTAGGCAGTGGTGGATCCTCAGCTGGCATCTTGATCCCAGACCACTGCTGTTCCCAAAGCCCCATGACTTGTATCATGAGAAATTTTGTCTAAGAGAAGAGCCTTTTCAGATGAGTAAGGACAGCAGGAAGAAAAGGAATGTGGTCCAGGACGACCCCCATCCCTCATGGAATGGGTCTATTGGAAACTCATGGGAAATGAGGTGGGACAGACAGAGCAAGGCTCTCCTCACTAGAAGCATCATGCTTTTGTTTGTCATTGTGCACTTAAGGAAGGATACATTCATTGTTTTATGCCCTACTTCTGGAAGGCTAGCATCATCTTATACCTAGGTAGTGCTATAAAACTGAAGTAGTTTTAAATATAGAAAACAAATAATAACTGCTATAATTTATAAGGACCTGGCTGTATGTAGAAAATATCATACTCTGTATTGTCCATATATTATCTAATGAAACCTTCAAAATAACTCTGTGAAGTATGTTACCTTCATTTTTTAGAGGAAGAAATTGAAATCCATTCAATATTCAGGATGGGCCTTGTTTTTCAAAGCATGTAACAGATCATTTGCTTAGAATGATGCAATAAACACCTGGCAAAGGTAAGATATGGACACAGATTTCCAGTCTCTAAGTGCACTGCTTCCATTGCTGCATTAACTCAAACATGTTCAAAGGACAAAAGCAGAAAGGCAAACATGGACTATGGTTTTTGGAGGACCTGGGCTGGAATGTCAGATCTGCCATTCCCTAGGTTCAGACCTGGACAAGCGAATTTACCTCCCTGGGTCCCAGTTTGGTAAAATTATTAAAATACAAATAAGTATGAGCACCTCCTCAAAGGGTTGTTGAAAACTTAAGTCCTATAAGGCATTTAAAGTGCCTGCCTCACCGTAAGTGCTTAATAAATGTGGGCTCTTCAACCTCACTATCATTTTTATTTTTGTTTATATCTGAGAACAATTTTGAGTCTAATTCAAGATGAAATAAATCCATTTAGGAATAACTCAAAAAGGGCCTGGGAAAAAGTGATTTTATATTTGTAATTCCTTTGGAACAATCTATTAAGTTTTAGTTGTCTCTTTCAACAGCAACGGGTTGGCTTATATGTTCTTTTAAAAATGGAATTGGATCATGCCTAGATGTGAGGTAAAATGTTTATACTTCTCTTATCTTGTCCATTTCGTTTCTGAAATATGATTTTCACGTGGAAAATTTTAGGAAGATCTTCTTAGATATGAATTATAAATAATGGCATCCCAAGATGAAAGAAAATGTGTGTTGGTTAAACTCAGATTTGCCAAGTAGGTTGTGACTACAAAAACGTAGGAGCAATGTTTTAAGTAAAATGATCCAACTGCTTTTGAAGTGTATTAAAATATATAGTTATAAGGTAATGTTCAAGAAAACTGGCTAAGATTTCAAAAATGAATGCCTTTTTTCTTCTAAGAAAATATATGTTATCATTATAACAACTGGAAATATGAAAAGGAAGGAAAGCATGTGTGTGTGTGCAATGTGTATATTAGTCTAACAAATTCAATCTCATTAACTGGGATCTACAAAACAGTTTAGAGTTTATTCCTTTATAACTGTCCTCATTTTCTGCGTGAGCTTCTCCCATCCCCCACTCCATTGGGTGGGAGGGAGGCATAAAGGAAGGGAATAAGTGTATTTAGTCCAAATTTATAATCTGTGTTCTTTCCAATAATTTAAACTGTCTTTTAAAGAAAATTAGTCTCTGCTGACTCAGGCAAATGATTATTCCTATGCTTGTCTTTTCCAAGATCACATCTAGTGGTATTTGTGGGGGTGATTTAGATGATATGACTTTGAGTAGACAAGTGGGTTCCTTGAGTCTACCCAATGCTATTTGGATCACACAGTGTGACTGTCATAGAATGACGAACTAGGATTGATCCTTCCCTGGTGACTTTTCTTCTTACCTAGTTTTGTCCTCCCCAAGTCACTTCCTCCTTCTTCCTAAATCTAGACTTAAAACCAAATTAATGATATATAGAGTACAGGGAGTGAGAAATCCTCAAAACTAATAAAAAATGATGTGGCCCTGCATGATGTAAAACAAAACACTAATTTGCTTCATAAATAAATCTAGAGAGATTTCACATTTCCAAATACTGAAAATGCTGACATTTTTGGATAGAGCCGTATTTCACATTATACAAAAAAAAAAAAAAAAAAAAAAAAGAGTTCCCTATTGATCAATGAATTCCATTTAAAACACAGACCTAAAATATTTACTTGTGTAATTTCTTGGTGGTGGAATTTCTGAGCCTAAAATTATAGGAAGAAAATATATCCTATATCATACAGGAGTTATTAATACATTTGACCACAGAAAAGTCTATATCCTAAAGTGCCATTAAAATTTGAGACAAACTACACACCGGCAAAATACTGTTGTAAAATCCTTGATAGAGCATTATTGAAAAAATCTTATATGGAACGTTTTCCAATGAATAAAAGACAAAAACCCAATGGAGAATTAGTAAGAGTCACAATGAGGGAATTAACAAAATATGATACACAAATACTCAATTTGTGAAATCTTCACTCTCACTGAGATTTAAACAAAATTCTATTCATTCCAATGTTTCTCGATGCCAATATGTCAAACAGGCAGCTTCTTCGGTCCAGTGTTACCATTCTGTGCTGCAGAGTGTAGAACTTTTCTGCACAGCATCATGGCAATATGTTAACAATTGTCAAAACATGCTTATAACATTTTCACCAGTAATTCCACTTCTACACATTTTATCTAAGGAAATTATTTGAAATGTTGCAATGTTTGAAATATGAAAAACAGATTTTCACATTTCTATTCCTTAGAGCATTTAAAAATAACCCCAAACTGGAAATAACCAAATTATCAAATAAAGATTGATTAAATAAACAAGTATATCCATATAATGAAATACTACGTAGTCATTAAAAATGCTGTAGAAATGCCAACATGCTAACAGTACATTGTTTAGGTGATGAAAATAGGTTATTAGAAAGATATATTTGAAATATAAGGAGGGGGTGTGTGTACGTTGTGAAAGCAGTTGTGCATCTCCTATGTGATAAAATAGCACCCTGTTAACTCCCCTCCTGACTTGTGTTGGGAGACTGTCCACTCCTGTGAATACCTGAGAGTCACATGGGAGCAGGGTCACTTCAGTCTTTTTTATCTAGTTTCACTGGCATTTCCCCTGTACCACCACATCTAGCCTTCCCCCCCCCGCCCCACGGTGACCCCAGCTTGCAGCTCTGCCATTAGGAGGAGCATGTGTGAAGTGGGGACCAGGGCTTTGCTGGGGTAACTTCACACCTGCGGGGAGGATGGAGAGGCTGCACCCACCTTGATAACCTTGAGTGAGCTGCCGCCCTCGGTCCATTTACTTCAGCAGTCAGAGCTGGATTATCCTCCTCAGTCGTGATAGAGAAGAGAGATGCTGCTCTATGGGGCAACCAAATGGTTCAGAGGCAGGTAATTATGTTGTTCTTTCATCCCCAGCAAAGATAAGGGCCAGGAAGGATTTCCTTGAAGCTGAGAGGTCCATAGGTTCAAGCGTCATTAAATGAACGGTCTTTAAAACTATAGTGGATTTGAGGATCTTTAGTGAGAAATAAAAGACAGTATCTTGACCACAATATTTATTTAAAACAAAAGAAATTAAAAAAAAGATGAAACTATGGCATTACAGTACCAATATAGAAATTATTCTGCATTTGCTATTAGGAATGTACTTTAAAATGTTGACTTATGTTGGTTAGCATCACCTCTTGTAGCCACTACTTTACTGACATCATAGTATAGAAGTGTGTGAATTGAGCAAATCATGAAAATTACAAAATCTTTAGTAGGGTGTTTTATTTTTTTTCCACCTTATATGTGATTGGTTTTAAATCACAAATTAGGGTATAATTTTAAGAAGGGCTGTGGAATAAAAAAGTTTAATCAGGGCAGCACTAGTTGTCCCTTAATTGGTGACTCTTGCCCATTCAATTTTTCAGGGGTAAAGGATATTTCTGATTAAGAACATATTTGTTGCAACTACACAGCTGTGTAATTATGTAAGTTTTGAGATAAATATGTGAGTTCATATTGCTGTTATCATAGTTTGCCAGTAAGAAAGGTCGTATAATGGACCAGTTTGCACTGATGGCTTCTATTCCCTTTCTGTTGATGTTACCCAGAGAAAGAGTAATGAAGCGCTGCTTCTTTTTTTTAAAATTTTTTATTGTTATGTTAATCACCATACACTACATCATTAGTTTTTTTAAAAAAATTTTTATTGTTATGTTAATCACCATATATTACATAATTTGTTTTGGTGTAGTGTTCCATGATTCATTGTTTGTGCATAACACCCAGTGCTCCACGCAGAATGTGCCCTCTTTAATACCCATCACCAGGCTAACCCATCACCCCATCCTCTGCCCCTCTAGAAACCTCAGTTTGTTTTTCAGAGTCCATCGTCTCTCATGGTTTGTCTCCCCCTCTGACTTACTCCCCTTCATTCTTCCCCTCCTGCTATCTTCTTCTTTTTCTTTTTTCTTAACATATGTTGCATTATTTGTTTCAGAGGTACAGATCTGTGATTCAACAGACTTACACAATTCACAGCACTCACCATAGCACATACCTTCCCCAATGTCTATCACACAGCCACCCCATCCCTCCCAGCCCCTACCACTCCAGCAACCCTCAGTTTGTTTCCTGAGATTAAGAATTCCTCATAGCAGTGAGGTCATATGATACATGTCTTTCTCTGACTGACTTATTTCACTCAGCATAACACCCTCCACTTCCATCCACGTCATTGCAAATGGCAAGATCTCATTCCTTTTGATGGCTGCATAATATTCCATTGTGTATATATACCACCTCTTCTTTATCCATTCATCTGTCGATGGACATCTTGGCTCTTTCCACAGTTTGGCTATTGTGGACATTGCTGCTATAAACATTGGGGTGCACGTACCCCTTCGGATCCCTACATTTGTATCTTTCGGGTAAATACCCAGTAATGCAATTGCTGGATCGTATGGTAGCTCTATTTTCAACTGTTTGAGGAACCTCCATACTGTTTTCCAGAGTGGCTGCACCAGCTTGCATTCCCACCAACAGTGTAGGAGGGTTCCCCTTTCTCTGCATCCCCACCAACATCTGTCGTTTCCTGACTTGTTAATTTTAGCCATTCTGACTGGTGTGAGGTGGTAGCTCATGGAGGTTTTGATTTGGATTTCCCTGATGCCGAGCGATGTTGAGCACTTTTTCATGTGCCTGTTGGCCATTTGGATGTCTTCTTTGGAAAAATGTCTGTTCATGTCTTCTGCCCATTTCTTGATTGGATTATTTGTTCTTTGGGTGTTGAGTTTGATAAATTCTTTATAGATTTTGGACACTAGCCCTTTATCTGATATGTCATTTGCAAATATTTTCTCCCATTCTGTCGGTTGTCTTTTGGTTTTGTGGACTGTTTCCTTTGCTGTGCAAAAGCTTTTATCTTGATGAAATCCCAATAGTTCATTTTTGCCCTTGCTTCCTGTGCCTTTGGCGATGTTTCTAGGAAGAAGTTGCTGTGGCTGAGGTCGAAGAGGTTGCTGCCTGTGTTCTCCTTTAAGATTTTGATGGACTCCTGTCTCACGTTTAGGTCTTTCAACCATGTGGAGTCTATTTTTGTGTGTGGTGTAAGGAAATGGTCCAGTTTCATTCTTCTGCATGTGGCTGTCCAATTTTCCCAACACCATTTGTTGAAGAGACTGTCTTTTTTCCATTGGACATTCTTTCCTGCTTTGTCAAAGATGAGTTGACCATAGAGTTGAGGGTCCATTTCTGGGGTCTCTATTCTGTTCCATTGATCTATATGTCTGTTTTTGTGCCAGTACCATACTGTCTTGATGATGACAGCTTTGTAATAGAGCTGGAAGTCTGGAATTGTGATGCCGCCAGCTTTGCTTTTCTTTTTCAACATTCCTCTGGCTATTCGGGGTATTTTGATGGGGATTGCATTGAATGTGTAGATTGCTCTAGGTAGCATTGACATCTTCACAATGTTTGCTCTTCCAATCCACGAGCATGGAACGTTTTTCCATTTCTTTGTGTCTTCTTCAATTTCTTTCATGAGTATTTTATAGTTTTCTGAGTAAAGATCCTTTTCCTCTTTGGTTAAATTTATTCCTAGGTATCTTATGGTTTTGGGTGCAATTGTAAATGGGATCGACTCCTTGATTTGTCTCTCTTCTGTCTTGTTGTTGGTGTATAGGAATGCCACTGATTTCTGTGCATTGATTTTATAGCCTGCCACTTGACTGAATTCCTGTATGAGTTCTAGCAGTTTTGGGGTGCAGTCTTTTGGGTTTTCCACATACAGTATCATATCATCTGCAAAGAGTGAGAGTTTGACTTCCTCTTTGCCGATTTGGATGACTTTGATTTCTTTTTGTTGTCTGATTGCTGTGGCTAGGACTTCTAATACTATGTTGAATAGCAGTGGTGAGAGTGGACATCCCTGCCGCGTTCCTGACCTTAGGGGGAAAGCTCTCAGCTTTTTCCCACTGAGATGATATTCACTGTAGGTTTTTCATAGATGGCTTTTATGATATTGAGGTATGTACCCTCTATCCCTATACTCTGAAGAGTTTTGATCAAGAAAGGATGCTGTACTTTGTCAAATGCTTTTTCTGCATCTATTGAGAGGATCATATGATTCTTGTTCTTTCTTTTGTTGATGTATTGAGTCACGTTGATTGATTTGTGGATGTTGAACCAACCTTGCAGCCCAGGGATAAATCCCACTTGGTCATGGTGAATAATCCTTTAATGTACTGTTCGATCCTATTGGCTAGTATTTTGGTAGGATTTTGATGGACTCCTGTTTTTGGGTCATTTTTCTTTTCTTTTTGATAAGCCTGGCCAGGGTTTTTTTAACCCAATCTGATAGGCTGTGTCTTTCGATTGGGGCATTTAGCCCATTTACATTCAGGGTAACTATTGAAAGGTATGAATCCAGTGCCATTGCATTGTCTGTAGGTGACTGTTACTGTACATTGTCTGTGTTCCTTTCTGATCTATGCTGCTTTTAGGCTCTCTCTTTGCTTAGAGGACTCCTTTCAATATTTCTTGGAGGGCTGGCTTCGTGTTTGCAAATTCCTTTAGTTTTTGTTTGTCCTGGAAGCTTTTTATCTCTCCTTCTATTTTCAGTGACAGCCTAGCTGGATATAGTTTTCTTGGCTGCATATTTTTCTCGCCTAGTGCTCTGAAGATCTCATGCCAGTCCTTTCTAGCCTTCCAGGTCTCTGTGGATAGGTCTGTTGCCAATCTAATATTTCTACCATTATAGGTTACATATCTCTTCTGAGCTGCTTTCAGGATTTTCTCTTTGTCTCTGAAACTCGTAAGTTTTAGTATTAGATGTCGGGCTGTTGACCTATTTTTATTGATTTTGAGAGGGGTTCTCTGTGCCTCCTGGATTTTGATGCCTGTTTCCTTCCTCACATTAGGGAAGTTCTCTGCTATTATTTGCTCCATTATTCCTTCTGCCCCTCTCTCTCTTTCTTCTTCTTCTGGGATCCCAGTTATTCTAATGTTGTTTCATCTTATCGTATTGCTTATCTCTCGAATTCTGCCCTCGTGATCCTGTAGTTGTTTCTCTCTCTTTTTCTCAGCCTCTTTATTTTCCATCATTTGGTTCTATATCGCTGATTCGCTCTTCTGCCTCATTTATCCTAGCAGTTAGTGCCCCCATTTTTTATTGCACCTCATTAATAGCCTTTTTGATTTTGACTTGGTTAGATTTTAGTTCTTTTATTTCTCCAGAAAGGGTGTCTCTAATAACTTCCACGCTTTTTTCAAGCCCAGCCAGTATCTTTAAAGTCATGATTCTGAACTCTAGGTCCGACATCGTACTAATGTCCGTATTGAGTAGGTCCCTGGCTGATAGTACTACGTCTTGTTCTTTTTGCTGAGGTGATGTTTTTCGTCTTGTCATTTTGTGCAGAGGAGAATAGACGAATGAGAGAACAAAATGCTAACAGGTTAACAACGTCCCCAGCAAATATACTCTATACAAATCAGAAAAGACCTGAAACCAGGGGAAAAGAAAGGGAAAGAAAGAAAAATGAAAGAGAAAGGAAAAGAAAAACAAAAAGAAAAAGATAAAAACAAAAGCAGAACAATACAAAAAAAAAACAGAATATGATCAAATATGATCAGGCTAGTGCATAGATCAGTGCCACACACTAGATTTGGGGCGTATTTTGGTCTGTTAGAAAAAAGTGCCTCCTAAAATTTTAAAGGAAGAAAGACTTAGACATATGTACAAAACAAGGGTTGATACAATGAAGGGATGGAAGATGACTGTAAAGATGAAAATTATAAAAGATTTTATAAAAGGAATTGATAAGAAGTTGTTTGAAAAAAGAAAGAAGAAGATTTTAAAAAAAAAGAAAAAAAAGGGAGAGAATGTGATCAGGCAGGAGACTAGAACAAAGCCATACACTAGTAGTTAGGGTATATTTTGATCTGTTAGAAGAAATTGTATCTCAAAATTTTAAAGAGAGAACAACTTATATATATATATATATATATATCTATATATATATATATGCCAAAAATAAGGGTAACTACTATGAAGGGATAAAATATGACTCTAAAAATGAAAAAGAAAAAATGTTTTTTTAAAAAAGTGATTGATAAGATGTTGGTTGAAAAAGGGAAAAAGAAAAATTAAAAAAACAGTTAAAAAATTAACTTTGAAAAACTAAGGAATCATGGTAAAAAAGCTATGAATTCTATGTGCAGTATTCCCCTAGCGCTGGAGTTCTCCCATTCTCCTTGATCAGTAAACTTGGTCTTGGCTTGCTGGCTGTTCGTGCTGATCTTCTGGGGGAGGGGGCCTGTTGCCGTGGTTCCCAAATGTCTTTGCCAGAGGTGGAATTGCCCCGCCCTTGTCAGTCTGGGCTAAGCAAGCTGCTCGGGTTTGCTCTCAGGAGCTTTTGTTCCCTGCAAGCTCTCGGTACAGCTTTGGAGGATGAGGGTGAAAATGGTGGCCTCCCAATCTCCACCCGGAGGAGCTGAGAACTTGGGGCCCCGCTCCTCAGTGCGCCCCCAGAGAAAAGCAGTCACTCCCGTCTCCCTGGTCTCCGGCCGCACTCCGTGCTCACCTGGCCTGTGACCGAGCGTTTCTATCTCTGGTTCCCGACCCTGTGTGGGGTCTCCAAACCCAGCAGATCCCTGCGGTGCGTTCCCGCGCCGCTCCTCCCCGGGGAGGAAGGGGAGTCTCCCCGGCTCTGCCACTTGTTGGGTCCCTGCTGGAGGAGCAGTGGCCCAACTGGGCTGCGGATCACAGTTTATGGCAACCCTGAGCTGAGAGCCCACGCCTCAGCTCCGTCTCTGCAGCCGGCTTCCCCTCTCCGATCCCTGGGAGCTCTGCCGCACCCAGGCACCCCTAGTTTTTGTGACCCCAAGGGTCCTGAGACCACATTGTCCCACGAGGGTTCCACCCCCCGCTTAGCCACTGGAGCGATGTCCCTCAGCAGAGCCGACTTCTAAAAGGTCCGATTTTGTGCTCTGCGGCTCTATCACTTGCCAGAAGCGGCCGACGGAGGCCCCCTCCCCCGCCGTCTATCCTCCCGAATATCGCCTCGGATTCACTTCTCCGCACGTCCTACCTTCCAGTAGGTGGTCGCTTTTCTGTTCAGAGAGTTGTTGCTACTCTCCTCTTCGATCTCCTGTTGAGTTCGTAGTTGTTGAGAATGGTTTGATCCCTATTCAGCTGAATTCCTGAGACCAGACAAAATCCAGGTCTCCTACTCCTCCGCCATCTTGCTCCACCCCTCCCATGAAGCCCTGCTTCTTAAGCTAAAAAAAATTAAAAGGAAACCAGGTCATGGATTTGAATCTATATGACAGAACTTCATAATTTTGCACAATTCAGTAAGACCTCAATTTCCTCAATATTTTCTTATGTGCTAAGTCACAGCCTGAAAGAAGAATCGATGAGTTTAGCTGACATGGTCCATAATGTCTGCATTAAATTAGATGCCACTTAAATTTGGACTATGTTTTCCAGTTATTGTTTTTATTATTATTATTGACAGTGAAAATGAGGAAACATAGCATCCTTATATTATAGTTATGAATAGTTCAGTTCAGCTTTTTTTTAAAAGATTTTATTTATTTATTTGACCAAGAGACACATAGTGAGAGAGGGAACAGAAGCAGGGGGAGTGGGAGAGGGAGAAGCAGGCTCCCCGCTGAGCAGGGAGCCCAATGCGGGGCTCGATCCCAGGACTCTGGGATCATGATGTGAGCTGAAGGCAGACACTTAACGACTGAGCCACCCAGGAGCCCCAGTTCAGTTCAGCTTTTTAATAAAAATGCTTGAGCATGTGCTAGGCATGCAGCATTCTTTATATGTGCTAGCTAGAGCATGCTATATATAATGATGAGTTGGGCGTGGTTTCTGTTCTAGAGAAACTTATGATCTAGAGGACAGGATTTTAGAGGTTTTCTATTTCATGGTATAGATAAGGAAATGACGTGATTCCCTTAGTGAAATATAGCTGACACACACCTGAGCATGAGTTTTCCATTCTTTTTTTTTTTAAAGATTTATTTATTTATTTATTTGAGAGAGAGAATGAGATAGAGAGAGAGAGCATGGGGGGGGAGGGTCCGAGGGAGAAGCAGACTCCCTCCTGAGCAGGGAGTCTGATGCGGGACTCTATCCCGGGACTCCAGGATCATGACCTGAGCCGAAGGCAGCCGCTTAACCAACTGAGCCACTCAGGCGCCCCATGAGTTTTCCATTCTTGTCTGCCAATGAGAGTAGGGGTGTTAGGGAATGGTTGAAAGTGACTGTGTCATCAGCCTGGCCACAGAATAAATGACCCATTTAGGATTAGAAGACATCTCAATGGCCATTCATTTTTCTCCATCATTCCAACATAACTTTTGGTGAGGAGGGACAATGTAGTAAAGTGAGATGGATGGAGGACTTAGCTTCAAATCTTTGTTCTGTGCTGTACAAGCAGTTGATGTTTGGGGGCAGATGACTCATGTCTCTGAACCTCAGTTTTCTCATCTGTAAAATGGACACAATGCAAAAGATAATGGAATGAAATAATAAACAAGAGCAACATCTCAGTTCCTTACTCCTAGTAGGTATCCAAGGATAGTAGCTTTAATTTAAGTCGGTAAGAGCTGGGAAAGGCCTGATGTCTGGATAAGGGGACTTTAAGAGAGCCATGTTCCCGAATGAAAGAAAACAAAAGGCCCTCGGTTATCTGTTTGTAAGATCATGGAGTCAAAGACTGTAGATCAGAGGTGAGAACCCCCAAAATGGCCTGGATTTCCAGAACCTTTGTCATTTTCCTGCACTGGTTTTTGTCACTTCCACTTCACATTCTTCCCCACTTCTTTTCTCAGAAAAAACAGCAATGAATGTACTGATTTAATTATCTGCATTTATATTTCAGAACAAGAAAGAGGGTGGGTTGGTGGAGAGGCAAGACTAAAGGTGGGGATAGTTTAAGATTTAGAATAATGGTAAAGGGAGAGAGAGAGAGAGAGATCGAGGAATGAGGCCTGAAGACCTGGAGGCATAGGGAAAAAACTGAGCTGAGTGACACTAAGATGTGACCCCAGTGGCTCAGGTCAGGAAGCCCCTGGTTTTCAAGCACTGGCCTGCTTGGAGTTGGAGGGGAGAAGAGGGGTGTGGAGATGGCAGGATCAGAGGTAAATATGTATATACAAAATTCTCTTAGAGGCCCGAACACAATTCCTGCAGTCCTGAGGAACCTGAAAGGAATTCGGTTCTCATTCCAGAAGTGGAATTTAATAATCCTGGGAAACCACACATAGCAGCCAGAGAAGAAAGTATAGAAGTGAAAGAAGCCACTCAGCCTGAATTTGCCAGAGGGCTATAGTGTGAGCCTAAAGGTTTAAAAGTTTTCATCCCAGTGAGTGGAATTCTACTGTGCATTAGTATGAGAACTCTGCTAAGTTGAATAAACTGCCTTATTTCATCTTTTGCATAATGTGTATATAACATTTATAATTCCTACTACTTGCCTTAATGTCCAGAAGTGGATGCATGCCTCCAACTGAAGAACCTCTGAGTATGCTAAATGGATTGTGACGATCGCTTGATTTGGATTAGTAGTTGATGCAGATGAAAGGGAGTAGCAGACCGGATTAAAAATTATTAATTCATCCATTAGTGACTTGGCAGAGGAAAAACACCCTTATACTTTAAACCATTGCTTCTTTGGGGCACCTGGGTGGCTCACTGAGCCTTTAATACTTTTAATACAACTGAGGCTGACTTCGGCTCAGGTCATGATCTCAGGGTCCTGGGATGGAGCCCAGCTTGGGGCTCCGTGCTTAGTGGGGGAGTCTGTTTCTTTGCCTCTGTCTCTCCCTCTCTGCTGCCCCTCCTCCTCCCATCCTGGTGCACGCACTCGCTCTCTCTCTCTAAAATAAATAAATAAACCTTTAAACTGTTGTCTCTTTGACTGTAGGAGAAAATTTAATTTCTTTAAAATGGAAGAAAATACCATTCTAAGTAGTCTACTTTAAGCAGAAAAATTAAGAATGGTGTCCCAGGCTTTTTGTTTTTTTTAGAGGTAGATATGTTTCTTGTCTCAAGTTTCTAGCCAGATCAGATACAGATATATCAATTGTTATATTGATTCATGCATCCATCCAACCTTATATCCAGCATGCTACTTTCTCTGTCCTTTGGATGTTCCGCACTTAACCAGAAGAAACAAACCTGTCACACATCAGTGGAAAGAAGGGAAGGAGTGTCCTGCAGTGGTTAAGGTTCTGGTTCTGGAGATTCAAAGACTGGGCTGCAATTCTGGACCTATTGCTTACTTTCTATGTGATATTTTTTAAAGATTTTATTTATTTATTTGAGAGAGAGGGCACAAATGGGGAGAGGGGCGGAGGGAAAGAGAAAGGGACAAGCAGAGTCCTTCTGAGTGCAGAGCCGGATGCAGGGCCCAATCCCAGGACCCCGAAATCATGACCTGAGGCAAAGTCAGACACTTAACCCACTGAGCCGCCCAGGCGCCCCTACTTTCTATATGATCTTATATAAATCATTGAATCTCTCTTAGCCACTTATTCCTGGAGACAATTAGATAAAATAATAGTGTTTTTATGAGGATTATATGAGATAACATTTGTAAAACACTTTATACATTATCTGGTGTTTGGTAAGGGCTCAAAAATGTTTTGTCTCATTTTGGTAATTTTGATGATGATCATTATAACAATAGTAAAAGGTTATTAGTAAAATCCAACAATAAGAAATCAAGCAACTGAATTAAAAAATGGGCAAAAAGAGCTGAAAAGATACCTCATCAAACAAGGTATACACATGCTTATGTATATACATAAGCAAAGAAGGTATACAAATGCTTATTCAAATAAGCATATGAAAAGATGCTCGATACCATATGTCATCAGGAAAATGCAAATTAAGACAACAATGAGATACCACTATACACCTCTTAGAATGGCCAAAATCTGGAACACTGACAGCACCAAATGCTGGCAAGCATGTGGAGCAATAGGAACTCTCATTCATTGCTGCTAGGAATGCAAAATGGTACAGCCATTTTGGAAGACAGTTTGGCAGTTTCTTATAAAATTGAACATACTCTTACCAAGTGACCCAACAATCATGTTCCTTGGTATTTTCCCAAAGTAGTGGAAAACTTATGTCCACACAAAAACCTGCCCATGGATGTTTATAGCAGCTTTATTCAGCTTGAAAACAACCAAGATGGATAAACCAATTGCTGTACATACATAAAATGGAATACTAGTGGTAAAAAGAAATGAGTTACCATGCCATAGAAAGCTATGGTGGAAACTTAGATGCGTATCACAAGACAAAAGAAGGCAGTGTGATGTCTATGTGCTGTATGATTCCAAGTCTATGGCATTCTGGAAAAGTCTAAACTGTGGAAGGCAGTACTGTGAGGGCAGTAAAAAGGTCAGGTTCCCAGGAAGGGAGAGAAGGATGAATCAGTGGAGCACAGATGATTTTTAGGGCAATGAAACTGTTCTGTATGATGCTGTAATGGTGGGTAAATGTCACTTAAACATTTGTGAAAACCCACAGAATGTACAGCACAAAAAGTGAATCCTAGTGTCAACTGTGGGCTTTAGTAAATTATAATAATAAAATAAAGAAAAAATAATAAAGATAACTGTTTCACTAATTCTAATGAATGTACCTCACTAATGCAAGATGTTAACATCAGGAGAAACTGTGGGGGAGGCAGTGTATAAGAACTCTCTACTTTGCACTCAATTCAGTTTTTCTATAAACCTAAAAATGCTCTAAAGTATAAAGTTATTAATTAAAAAAAAACTAGGGGTGAGAAAAGAACTTTAACAGATTATCAAAGACTGTTGTATCCAAAGCATCAAGAAGCAGACTGGCATCAGACTTCTTGAAAATAATGGCATAATGCTTTCAAAATTGAGGGAATATGAATTCAAATGTAGAAATGTCTATCTGCCCAAACTGCCACCTAAATATGGGTAGACTAAAATCACTTAAACATGAGAAAAAAAAAAGATGATTGGTGCTAGGACCAAGGTCTGTAAAGTACATGGGAAGGAGAATACATTGCTCCTTTGGGAGAGATTTAGGAAATGCTTGACAGAAGAGCCCTTGAATCTTAGAAATGAGTAGGCAACTGACAAATGGGTAAGTATGGGAAATATGTACTGGGCAGAAGGAGTGGAAGGAATCATGGCATCAAGAATAAAACATCCTGGTATATTCTGGAAGCTACTAGTAGTTTCACATGTTTGTGATTGAGAGTCATTAAGGGGGGAGACAGGGTAGAATAAACTTAAGATGTCAAACGCTCCTCTTATGAAAGGCTTGTATGTCACACCCAGCTTCTGAACTTTACCTCGTAGACCAGAGGTTGACCAGCTTTTCTCTGTAAATGACTGGAGAGTAAATATTTTTGCCTTTGTGAGCCATATGTTCTTGTGTATAACTATTCAGCTCAGCTATTGGAGGAGAGCAGCCATTGACAATACGTAAATGGTTGTGAGTGGCTTCGCTCTTGTAAAATTGTATTTACAAAACCAGGCAGAGGGATGGGTTTAACCAGCAGGTCATAGTTTGCCAACCATTGGCCATGGAGAGTTAAAAAAAAATGAGTTTTAATCAAGCAAATGGACATTATCCTATTTGAGTTTCAGAAAAATAATCTTTTTTTTTTAAAGATTTTATTTATTTGTTTGACGGAGAGAGACACAGCAAGAGAGGGAACACAAGCAGAGGGTGTGGGGAGGGAGAAGCAGGCTTCCCACTGAGCAGGGAGCCTGATGCGGGGCTCGATCCCAGGACCCTGGGATCATGACCTGAGCCGAAGGCAGATGCTTAATGACTGAGCCACCCAGGCACCCCCAGAAAAATGATCTTGGTGGTAGTGCAAAGGATGCACCAAGCTATAGTAGGACGAGAGAGAGGAAGAATTGTTAAAAGACTCTGATAATAATCTAGGCAAGATACAGAGAAACCATGATCTGAGGCACTGGAGATGGAAACTGTGTGATGACGAGAGGATGTAAAAAATGTAGAGAGTACAGTTAATAAAATAGTCATGGATTAGAGTACAGGACAGACAGGTGGGTTGCTTTAGCTTTAATGACACTATTCCTTTCACAGAGATAGAATAGGGAAAAAAAAACTACATTTAGTGGAAAGATATTGGGTTTAGTTTTGAGGCTCCTGGAGTTCATCCAGGGATCTGAGTTACTGTTATATCCATGAGCCAACGATGGTCTCTGTATATTGGCCCCTGGGTTGTTTATTTCTTCACAGCAGGCTGAGACCCATTAGCTCAAAAGCCTGCCAATGCCAAGCTCAAATTTTTACACATCCAATTGTTTTAAATATAAACCAAACAAGCAGATTTCTAGCGATTTAGAGCCTGCCTGCTTTGCATACCTTACAAAAATGCACCCAACATCTGCTAGCTATAGATAGATAAAACCCCTGGCGCTATTAAAACTCCAAGCTGTTGCTGCTCTTTGGAGCTCTCTGGCCCAGAGATTCCCATCTGTGCTGCTAAGATAAATCATCTGGACATATGAGCCCTCTCTGATCCTTCTTTTCCTCAGAGGTCCCTTGACCTCCTCTCCAGCGGTCTCACCCTCTGAGAGACATCCCCCACGTGCAATCCTAGCCAAATATCACTCAAATAAAGCTTGTGGGTGCTTTCGCTACCTCATGGTCATATCTTTTTCCTTGATCAGCTCCCAAATCCCCTCACCCTCCTATAGTTAACAGTGATAGATGCAAGTTTTATTGGCATATGTGGGATGTGTGAGGTGAAAGGAGCGGGTGATTTTTCTCAGGGAGAACATATACAGTAAGAAGAAGAGCTTAAGGACAAGACCTTAGAGATTCTTCAGGAAACATTATTATGCATTGGCCAGGAAGAAGATAAAACACATGAAAAAATTACATGGACCTAAATAAGACAATCAGTTGAGAGTTACATTGAGGAAAGAGGAAATTTCAAGAAAGGAATGTTCTAGGATCAAATTCCACAGAGAGGTCAAATAGGCCAGAACTGAACACAATTCACTGGATTTGGGTATTAGGGGCTCATTGTAGAAGAAACTTCAGTGGTACCTTAAAGACAGAAGCCTACTGATTGTAAGTTGAAGAGCGACCAGGAAGTGAGATAAGTTTTGAAGTGTCAAGCATTAGAGAGTGAGTAAAGCATGAACACTGAAATGGATTGTGGAGTGACACCGAGTTTCTAGATGAGGACGGAGAGTAAGCAACAGTTCACACCATGTGTGGTCTTCTGTACTGGTCTGCAGATACCCAGAAAGATAATCAGGGAAGGAAAGATTGTGTTGATCTAAAGGGAAGATTTTAAGGGCAAAAGTCTTAGATAAATGAAAGGATAACCATTTTAAATGTTGGTGAGAATAGGTCTGGTGTGTTGAATCATAATGTTTACACCAGACAAGGAAAAACCTGAATCCTCAACTAGATCACAACCCCAAATAGAGATAATTTATAAAACTGGGTTTCCAAAGAATATCAATAGCAGGTGTGTTGGGAACGAGGAATAAGAAAGCAGGATGGGCAGGGAGTTATAAAAGCTTGTATCTGGTGCCATGGAAGGAGAACTGGGCCTAAAGTCAAAGTAAGATCTGACTTGTGATTCTCTGACCTCCTAGCTGGTTGATCTTTGATCACTCATTGCCTCTGCGTCCAGTTGAATGGTAAAATGGGAAAGTGTGCTTATCTATGGCATTCATTTGGTATCAGACTCAAGTAAAATAACAGATGTGGTGATGTTTTATGCATATGTAAGAGTCATGTACTCTAAGGCCTGTTAGGTCCACATCTCTCTTGATTCTCCTTCCATAAGAATACAGAAACATTCAAATCAATGGTTCTCAAACCTGACTGCTTACCATAATCTTCTACAGAGTTTTTAAAAAAATATATATGCTTGGGACACCTGGGTGGCTCAGTTAGTTAAGCTTCTGCTTTCAGCTCAGGTCATGATCTCAGGGTCCTGGGATTGAGCCCTGTGTCTGGCTCCCTGCTTAGAGGGAAGGCTGAGTCTCCCTCTCTCTCCCCCACCCCCACTTGTGCGTATGTGCTCTGTCTCTCTCTCAAATAAATAAATAAATAAATAAAATCTTTAAAAAATATTTTTTATGGTAAACAGATGGTAAGGGTATTACAGTCTTTGCAAAGACGGATAGAAGAGTCAGTCAAATCCTTGGGAAGACTTTGCATGGAATTGAAAGGCAGAAGGAATGGGAGGTAAAAAATACAACTTTTTGAAATTTTGCATTTTAATGTAATTGATATTTTTATCATGTTATATTTTAAAAGACATTTTCAGATACATATACATTATTTCATTTTGTGCACACAATGCCCCTTCAAAGGCAAAGATGGTTATTATTGTTATCATTCCTAATATACAATACTGAAACCAAGATTCATGGGGTGACTTACTGAAGGTCGCACACCTTGTAAGTATTTAAGCTAAAATTCAAAACTAGATGATCTTACTTACAAGGTCACACTGTTAAAAATCTCCCAGACTGGGAGACAGAGCCAAAAAATGAACCAGGTGGAGGAACAGTCCATTGGGAATGGTACCAAAAAATGCCATAGAGTGGGTGGCTTTTCACAGTTGTGGAGGCTGAGAAGTCCAAGATCAAGGTACCAGCAGATTTGGTGTCTGCTGGGCCCACTTCCTGGTTCATAGATGATCATCTCTTTGCAGTGTCCTCTCATAGTAGAAGGGACAAGAGAGCTCTCCAGGTCTCTTTCACAAGGGCACTAATCTCATTCATGAGGGCTCCACATTCATGACCTAATCACCTCCCCAAAACCCCACCACCAATTCCTATCACACGGAGGATTAGGCTTCAACATTTTGGAGGTAGGGGACACAAACATTGAGTCCATAACAATTATAAAACCAAATAGGATGAAAAATCGGAAAGACTAAAATATAAATCTGTATCACATCCCTGTCCCACTCAAAGAAAAATGTTCTAAGTGTGAGGTTCAAATGAATTTTCTTTTTATTGAAACATATACATTGCTTTGGTCATGTAAAAATCACACCGCATTTTGGTTTCCCTCGTATTTGTGCTATGACTTTGTTGTACAGTTTCTGTTTTCCCCTGGAGTTTCTATTTGCCTTTGTTGTTATCTTGAACAGAAAGAAATGTACGTTTTGCCACATGACTGAATTTAACAAGCTTCTTAAACAGATGATCTGTATAATAGGATCTACTTTTCTTCTTGCACAGATGCTTCCCGTGGTCACCTGAGTCCCCTTACAGCCTGTGCTCCTTCTTCTCTAGGTCCACAGCAGAGCTATCCTTCCGAGGCTGAATTTTATATTCTACGTTTTCTTCAACTTACTGTTCAGCTTAATTTTCTTTAGTACCTCCTCAAATAACTCCATGAATGTATACAAGCAGGGTAAATTTTTTGATCTTTTGAGGTTAAAAATGTCTCCTTTTTATTATCATATTTTGATATTTTGTTTGTGGAATTCTAGGTTCAATACCTTTTTAACTTAGGACCTTGCAGGGAATTTTGCACTGCCACCTTGCATCGCCTTTTGTATCACCTACGACAGACTCCTGGACTCGTGGTGGCCTGTACATTGATGTGTCTATGTCTGTTTTCCTTTAACTTCCCTCCCTTTCCTTTTGAATATTCATGTATTTTTGCAGCTTTGGGCAATCTTCTATGATTATCCCCTTAATAATTTCCCCCATCTCTCCATATTATCTCTCCCCTCACTTCCTTAATCAGCTTATGATCATCTTCTGGATTTCTCCTTTATTTCCCTCATCTTTACCTCACATTTTCTAGTCCTGCGTTTTGTTCCATGCTTTTGAAGATTGCTACAGCTTTGTCTTCAACACTTCTATTGATTTTTAAAAGTCAGATTTTAGAAGCATTAATTTCCCCAAACTCCAGTTTTTCAAGTTCTCCTTTGTTTGTAGCATTTGTTCTTATTTTAATGATACTATATCTTCTTGGAGTATCTGGAGACACAAAAAAGTAAGCCCTTGTCTTCTGGATTTAGGTTCATTATTTTCCTCCTGAAAATTGATTCCCCCCCCCGGATTAGTTTTTTTTCCTCTCTCTTTTTCTTTACTTGTTTTCTCTGATGCAGTTTTTCTCATTTATTTGATGATTGTTGGTTAGGTTTTGCTTTAGTGGGAGTGAGCCAGAAGCTGAAGGCCTCCACAAATACCAGAAGAAGGGGATTTATTCTTTTTTTTTTTTTAATTTTTTAATTTTTTTATTGTTATGTTAATCACCATATATTACATCATTAGTTTTTGGTGCAGTGTTCCATGATTCATTGTTTGTTCATAACACCCAGTGCTCCATGCAGAACGTGCCCTCCTCAATACCCATCACCAGGCTAACCCATCCCCCTACCCTCCTCCCCTCTAGAACCCTCAGTTTGTTTTTCAGAGTCCATCATCTCTCATGGTTCGTCTCCCCCTCTGACATACTCCCCTTTTCTTCCTCTCCTGTTATCTTCTTCTTTTTCTTTTTTCTTAAAATATGTTGCGTTATTTGTTTCAGAAGTACAGAACTGTGATTCAACAGTCTTGCACAATTCACAGCGCTCACCGTAGCACATACCCTCCCCAATGTCTATCACCCAGCCACCCCATCCCTCCCACTCCCAACCACTCCAGTAACACTCAGTTTTTTTCCTGAGATTAAGAATTCCTCATATCAGTGAGGTCATGTGATACATGTCTTTCTCTGATTGACTTATTTCACTCAGCATAACACCCTCCAGTTCCATCCACGTCGTTGCAAATGGCAAGATCTCATTCCTTCTGATGGCTGCATAATATTCCATTGTGTATATATACCACATCTTCTTTATAGAAGGGGATTTATTCTCACAAACAGCCAGCTTAGTTCTCTGTGAACATTTCAATTGCTTAAGAAAAGGGCCTTTTTTTTAATTTCATTTGTTTTGTTTGAGGCATATGTACTATATTGCTTCTCATTCTGTCTGTTTGTGGTGGTCATGGTTCAGGGCCTAGCAAGAGAGAATCAAATGCAGGCCTTGAATCATCCCCTCTGTTCTCTAGTTTGTATATCTGAATTGTGACTTCCTCTTTTGTTTTCAAATATATTTTCATCCCTTTTTTGTCTTCCAGAAATTGATCTTAACTCCCATGTACCGATGATGCTTTCCCCTGCCCTTTCCCTTTATAGGTTAATTCTACCTTGAATTCTTTTACTGTTATGTTATTAGGGTCTCATAATAGGGGGAGGCAATTGTGCTCAGATTGTCAATTCATGACAGAATTCTTGTGAAACTGACAATCTTCCTACAGTATTCTTAAAGGTATGTTGCTTGGCTCATGGCATGGGCTATGACTAGGGTATCTTTATTGTAGACAAACTTTGAATTAACTTTGATGTGTTTTACTCCTGTCTTTGAGATTCTGAAATTGGACCTCCTCTAAAGTTCTGAACAGGTGACCTGAATGTACTAAGTCATTGTATGTCATAATGGTAAGTCAATATATTTTGAATAGAGCATATAAGTCAAGAAATAGATGTGCCAACATAATGTTGCCGAAAGAACAAGTTAGAAGTGTTCGCCTTTGGGCCTTGGGATTATGTGTATGGTGTAGTGAGCTGAGACTATATTGCTGTTGATTATAAGCTCTTAAATACTTCTTCAGTTTTTACCCATGTTCCTCTTTAAATGTTCTACTTTTGGTTGTTTATTGGTCATATCCTTAACTCCAAACCTATGCTTATAGTTCTATTTTACTTTGCCTCGGAATTTTATATTACCCTCAAACTCCTTACTGAGGAAGATGAAGAGTTGCCTTACCTTGACCCTTTTCCCAGATATTAAGATGCATGACCAAGCATTTAGTTGTTGTTATGTTGCTTTTCTCCCTCCTTCTTCTCTTTTTCCACTTCCTCCCCTTCCTTCCCCATCACGTTCTGTTCTCCCCTCCCTCTTCTTCCTTGTTCTTGTTTTTCTCTTTCATCTCTTCCTTCTCCTCCTTCTTCTTGATTAATACTGTTAATAGAACTATATACAAGAAAGCCATGGTATAAATATAAGGCAAAAATATGTGGAATGGTCTCACACCATGTGGTGGATGCTGGGGTTTGCTGTCCAGAGCCCCGCTTCAGGATGGACGCACCCCTTGCCCCCGGTCCTGGGAGTGTTGATGGCAGATGGACAGCAGCTGTGTTGCTCTCTAGTAATTTTCTTGGCCTGGGAACTGTCTTGCCCCAGTTCCACCCTCTTTCTGGCACAGCCCAAATCTAATGACTCATCAGTGAGAATCTAAAAGGGGCAAACCTTCCTTGTCTTGATTCGAGACAACTCTGAAGGACCATCCCAGCTCCAGAACGTCCTGTGGGATCAGCTAAGGTATCTGGTGCAGCCGAATCACCTGCTCAGTTCTGCTTCCTTCAGTGCTTTACAAAAGTTGATCCCAAGAGCACTCCCCAGTGAACTTCCTCCATCTCACAGCCTCTTTCCTGGGGAAATGAACAGATGATATTAGGAGTCATAAAAGGAAGCACTGGAAGAACGAAACACAGAAATGACAAAAGTAATTCCTCTTGAATCAGGGTTAAGGAAGGTTTGGAATGCTTTACCTTATAAACCATTTTAGCATATATATATATATATATATATTTTTTTTTTTTTACCATGTTAAACAGCAAATACAATTTAGGGCTGTTGAAGTTTAAGAAAAGCAAACTAACTGTGGAGAGGACTTACAGTTGAGTATCACAATTTCAGAACTGTATTCATCATCCAGCTTGTGGCAATTCCCATGGAAATTATATAAGATGTCAGCATTGGAAACCATGCCAAGAATTTTACAGGATTTCTTTCCAGCAGTTATACCAGAAAAACATACCAGGAAAAGAAAAGAACAAGACATGGACTAAGGTTAATTTTACGTGCAGAAGAAGATGACTTGAGAAATATTTATTCATTTACCAAATATTTGTTGAGCATTTACTATGTGTCAAAAAATTCTAAGATGTTTATGTAAAAGGATCCAGGTGGGAGGGTTGGGGGGACAGGAAATAGACAAATGGCCCTGTAAATATATAATGTGTCAGACGGCTATGGGTGCTCGAGAGAAGGTAAAGCTTAGTCAGGGACAGAGGCAGCCTCGAAGAGGAAGGTGGGTCATGAGACAGATTTTTGGAAGAGATAATTCCACTTTTGGCGAGAGCTGAGGATTAACATGCTATGTACAAGGGAGACTCCACAGCTGCTCCCCAGTGCAGAGGCTGCCAGTTAAGTGGAAAGGAACACCACTCCAACCAATTTCGTGCTTTCCTCGTAAGCTCAGAAAAAAAAAATGCTTTGGCAAACTATTGAAATATCTGTTTCTTCTCCGTTCCACACAGTGACTTAGAACTCCAATAAGGAACGGTAAAAATCTAAAGTGATTTGTCATTCTTTCATAAAGTTTGAAAGTCATAAATCATCAATCTCTGAAAGAAATTATCTCTGAATCTCTGAAAGAGCAATCATCTTATTGATCATTTCAGACAATCACTGGCCCTCCCCATCTTCCCCTCTCTGTAAAGATGAGCAAATAGAGGGGGAATAAATGACCAGGAAGGAAAAACATTTCAATGTTTGAAAAAGTTGACTAAATTCGAGGAAGCAAGGGGACTGACACATTTGAAGTAGAGACTGCAAGTCAAAGAAAATGTGAGAAAGCCTGATTCAAATGGGTTAAAGCGAGTGAGAAAAAAGATTGCAGTGAATGAAAAGTGAAAGAATCTGACACCCAGCAAGTTTTCCTGAATGCTTGTGGATACTTAGCATGTATTATGCTTCTTGGAAATGAGAGACATTGTTCCTAAAAATTTTAAATTAATTAAAGGGGACAGAGAAAGACAGATTAGCTTCTGTAGAAAAGCAGATCATAAAATGTGATGACAAAATAAGAACTTCTCTCAGATTCAGAGGAAAAGAATGAGGTAAATAAATGGGAGAAAAGATTGTAAATAACATGGAGGACATAGGTGGATTTTTGTTGTTTATTTGTCATTGGAATCACAGAACAAGAGAGATGGAAAATGAAAGGGAATAAAAAAGGCATTTATTGGGTATTTACCACATGCTGGACCCTGTTCTCTGTTCTTGATGTGTATTTACTTGCTTAATTCTGAAAACAATCTTATAGGGTAAATGCTATTATCATCTCCATGTGACAGTTGAAGGAATTTAGGCCCAAAGTGCACCTTGGACAAATTACGGAATTTGCCCAGTGACACACAGCTCAGAAAATGGAGCGGGGATCTGAATCCAGGATTGTAACCACAGTGCTGCATTTTTTTTGAAAATTAAATAAAATATAAAACAAAAATGACTTAGTTTTATCTTCCATCAAACTGAAAGAGAATTGTAAGTAGCTTTGTGGCCTTTCGCTTGGTTTGAAAGGATGGAGGTACCACGAAATTATTCAAATGTCATATTTGCTCTCCTCTGGTACTTTATGGTCTTATGTTTGATTGTATTTTTTTTTCAACTTATCTAGACTAAATGTTAGTACATGTTGTGAGGTGAAGATGGAATATAAATATTTCCAAATAATTAAATTATGATCCTGGCCCATTTATTAAATTTCATAATTTTGCCAATGATTTGACACACTGTCTACATGCACTAAACTTGATAACTACACATTTCTGCTTAATCCTGAGTATAATTTATAATTTGAAAATTTCTGTATAATTATCTGCTTAATTGAGAATTTAAAGTTCATTAACATAGGGTTGTATACTGAGTTCTTTTTAATAGCTATTTCCTTAGCATACGTGGTTGGTAATATACACTTCCCATCCCCCCTCCCCCCACCTCCCATCCCCCCACGTCCACCGCCAAGCTTGCATTGCTTCTTTTTCTTCATACAATACATCATTAGTTTTTGATGTGATCCACGATCCATTGTTTTCATATAACACCCAATGCTCCATGCAGTACATGCCCTCCTTAATACCGATCACTGGGCGAACCCATCCCCCCACCCCCTCCCCTCTAAAACCCTGTTTGTTTCTCATGGTTCATCTCTCCCTCCGATTTCCCCCCCTTCATTTTTCCCTTCCTTCCCCTAATGTCCTCCATGCTGTTCCTTATGTTCCACAAATAAGTGAAACCATATGATAATTGACTTTCTCTGCTTGACTTATTTCACTTAGCATCATCTCCTCCAGTCCCATCCATGTTGATGTGAAAGTTGGGTATTCATCCTTTCTGATGGCTGAGTAATATCCATTGTATACATGGACCACATCTTCTTTATCCATTCATCTGTTGAAGGGCATCTCGGCTCTTTCCACAGTTTGGCTTTTGCAGACACTGCTGCTATGAACGCTGGGGTGCATATGGCCTTTCTTTTCACTACATCTGTGTCTTCGGGGTAAATACCCAGTAGTGCAATTGCTGGGTCATAGGGTAGCTCTATTTTTAAATTTTTGAGGCACCTCCACACTGTTTTCCAAAGTGGCTGTACCAACTTGCATTCCCACCAACAGTGTAAGAGGGTTCCCCTATCTCCACAACCTCTCCAACATTTGTTTTTTCTTTCCCTGTCCATTTTTGCCATTCTAACTGGTATAAAGTAGTATCTCAATGTGGTTTTGATTTGAATTTCCCTGATGGCTAATGATGATGAACATTTTTTCATGTGTCTGTTGCTTGCATTGTTTCTTTAGGACTTACTTAAAAGATTTTAGCAGGAGGATCATGAGGGAGTTTACCTACTTCATTGAAGTTAAAATAAATTGGACACTGGAAGGTATCTCCCCAAATTTCTTTTCCACACTTTGTGAGATCCTGAATAGTTCTCTGTGCCAGGTTACCCTCCCTGTTTCCCCGTGTGTGTGGGCCCGAATGACAATGCTCACAGCCTGAAGCTAGGGTGTGAGTGGGCCCATTGAGCCATGGTGATTTGGGTTTGTGTGCTTTGCCTTTCTCTAATGTAAGTGTTGTAACTATGGCATCCTAACCAACCTCCAACTTAATTGTGCATGGTCAGACACAAGAGACTGCTGAAAAATATGTTTATGGATTTATGCCACAGCCAAGAAAGGTAGCAGTCATAATCAGGATGTGCTCTCCCAAGAGGGCTGGAGCTTATAAGACATCAATGGAGTGTGGGTCATGGTGCTGGACAGCATATCTTACTTAGTCTGTCTAAAGCCCCACAATGGCTCTGACAGCCTCCCGGTTATTTGAAGGGCATGGATGGTCCCCATGAGCTGAATGCTTGTGGTTACTTAGCGTGTATTATGCTTCTTGTGGACAGGATCAGCAGCTCTTCCTCTGCAAAGTTCCTGGGCAAGACCCTGTGTTCACGCTTTTTACAAGGGTGCTCATGGCAGGAAATCAGCAAAACAAATCATTCTAGACACATACGTATAAGGAGCATTTTGGTCCCCATAGTCTCTGTCCCCTTGGTGGTACTCTGATGGTTATTATGTTACATGGCAAAAGGACTTTGCCAATATGATAAAGGTTGCTAATCAATTTATCTTAAGATAGTGAAGATTATCCTGGGTATTTGGTGCACCTGGTATAATCACATGAGCCCCTGTAAGCAGAAAAGGAAGGCAGAGAGAGGCGGTGGAGGGGGAGTCTGAGAAGTCTGAAGTACAAGAAATATTTAACATACTGTTGTTGGCTTGAAGATTAAAGAGACTCTTTGTCGAGGAAATAGGGACATCCATCCTACAATTGTCAGGAGCTGAATTCAACCAACCACCAGTGACCTGGAAAAAGGAACCCGAGCCCAAGCTGAGATGTAGCTCCTGCTAATACCTTGATTTCAGCCTTGTAAGACCCACAGGAACTGCGAGATAACCAGTGCATATTGTTTAAACTGCTAAGTTTGTGGTAATTTATGGCCATAACAGGGAGCCAATACACCTTGTGAGATATCATGTAAAATTACATTAGAAATAATCGTGTATGGAATTGCAAAACTCAAACTATGACTCTGACGTGTACTGAAAATGTCCTTTTCTTAATTTTTTGAAAAGATTTATTTATTTATTTTAGAGAGAGAGAGTGCACATGCGTGCGAGCAGGGGAAGGAGCAGAGGGAGAGGGAGAGACAATTTCAAGCAGACTGAATGTTGAGACTTGGGGCTCGATCTCATGACCCTGAGATCATGACCTGAGCCAAAATCAAGAGTCAGGTGCTTAACCGACTGAGCCACCCACGCACCCCTACTTTAAAAAAAATTTTTATCTATAATTTCTGCAGCCTTCTCTCTCGAGTGTCCACCCACAAGTTACTGGGAAGAATGACCTGTGTTTAGCTGAGTCTTCAGCCTAGTCCAGGCTGGTAACTTAAATGGTCACTGGCTACTTTGGGTAACATTTCAGTCACTCTTTCATAAAAATGCTCAGTTTCTCAATTTCTTCTTCTCTTCCTGCTTCCCCCTCTAAGTTGTTATATGTTTGAAAGGACGTCAGAATGGATGATTTAGGAGAACTCATGACATCGGGGGGGAAAGAGGTCCTCCAATCTTCATGGTGACTTTTGATTTCTGCTTGATCGGCTGGTCTCCTTCCACTTGGATTCTATGGCTCTCCTGGGCTTCAGGACAAAACATTTGGCTGTTCTAAGTCATATTCTTATTTTTCTCAGCTGTGTGGGGCCTGGCAATTCTCTCTGGCTGACTGTGCCTCCCTCTCCCTCATACCCCCAACCTCGTCTCTTCTTGGCAGAATGAGACTTTCAAAGTCGAGCCATGTTTCTGTTTTAGTTCAGAGAAACTGCTTTGTGGTCACTGATGGAGACGCCCCTTGCTCCCTTTCTGGCACATCCTTCAACAGGCTCCATAGCAGGATTTGCAACATTTTTGGGATCAAGTCTCTATCACATAGACGCTAAGGTTAGCCCAGGAAAAATGAGATCTCTCTGGTGTTAGGCCTTGGCCATGCCTGAGATCAAACTGGCATCTGTATCTGCTTGCTTCAATACCCTCTTTTGTCTTGTTTTCTCCTTTCCCATCATTCCTTATGTCATATCTTCCTATCATTAAGAAGAAAGCATTTTGAATTTATTGTTATATGTAGAAGGCACATCTCTGCCACACACTGGGAGGGCTCTATAAATGTGCATCCTTCAGGCATGGTTTTTGCAATTTTAAATGGGGAAGATAAAGGAAGTTGGAAAATCCTATCTCAACAGTGCTTGCCTCTCAAGCTAATATTCTTGCGGCAAAATCCTAGTTTTCTTATCAGAAGCTGATTATTGCTTTGTTCTTTCCCTTTTCATTTCTTCTGAAACATATGTTCAGCTCCCTGCAGGAAGATGGAAAAGCTAAGAGAGAAAGTATATTAATAATACTTAAAATATCAACACATTAAAATTACTTATGCTTATAGTAAAATGATCATATCTTATTAACGAAAAGAATAAAGTTAAAAAACGGTAAGTATATTATCATGGCATAAAAAAATTGAAAACCTGAAGCTGAAAAGTTTATTTCAATTGCTGAGTAGTAGGCTTGTGGAAGTTTCGAATTTGTTCTTTGTTACTTTTCCAGTTTTTCTGCTGTGTGTAGAAATTGCTTTTATAACTGATGAAGCAGTGGCATATTATATTTAAAACATAAGCTACTTAGCATATATATTCCTCCTTCTTATTTCCCCTTTGTGCTCTAAGTTATTCCTGTAGTAATTTCCCCATCTCAGGTTCTAAAATGCCACGTTGCTCAACTCAGCGCTGTCGTGGAAATTTGGAGTCACAATTCAATGTGAATTCAGAAATTTTCAACATGAGTCCATGGCCCTCACGCAGTGTTAATATTTACAACTTCTCACATCTCTTGAAATGTATCATGATTCTATAAGTTTATTTGGCTTTATATTATTGTGATATTTGAATAGCTAAAGTCTTATAGCTCAGATATATTTTTCTTAAATAAGAACCTAATTCAATGCAAATCAAAACCACAATGTAGTACCACTTCATATCTGTTAAGATGGCTATTATCAAAAAGACAAGTAATAACAAGTGTTGGTGAGAATGTAGAAGAAAAGGGAGCCCTTGTGCACAGTTGTTTGGAGTATAAATTGGTGCACCCACTATGGAAAATGGAATGGAGTTTCCTCAAAAAATGAAAAATAGACCTACCACATGATCTGGAAATATTCCACTTCTGGGTATTTATCCAAAGGAAGCGAAATCACTAACTTGAATACGTATCTGCACCCCATGCTCATTGTAGCATTAATTACAATAGCCAAAACATGGAAGTAACTGAGCGTCCATTGATGAAAATTGGGTTTATACACACACACACACACACACACACACACACACAATGGAGGATTATTCAACCTTAAAAAAAATAGGAATTGCTCTTGTTTGTGAGATGGACTTTGAGGGCATTATGCTGAGTGAAATAAATCAGAAAGAGAAAGAAAAATAACATATGATTTCAGTTACATGTAAAATCTAAAACAAAAAACAAAAAAACCCCAAGCTCATAGTTACAGAGAACAGTGGTTCTTTGTATGGTGGTTGCCAGAGGTGGGGGATCAGAGGTGGGAAAAATGGTTGAGAGGGGTCAAAAAGTACAAACTTCCATTTATAAAATAAGTAAGTCCTAGGGCTGTAATGTCCAACATGGTGACTATAGTTAATAATACCGTATTGCATACTTGAAAGTTGCCAAGAAAGTAGCTCTTAAAAGTTCTCAGTGCAAGAAAAAAAATTGTAAAGATGTGTGGTGATGGATGTTAACATAGACTTAATGTGTTGATCATTTTGCAATATGTACAAAGATTGAATCATTATCTTGAATATCTGAAATATAATGGTATATGTCACTTATACCTGAAAAGAAAGAAAAAAGAATCTAATTCATTCTTTTAAATATCTAATATTGTGTTTTAAACATCTAATATCTAATATTCTGGGCACAATCAGGAGACAGAGTCCATACCAGTTGTTTGAATAGAGAGAATATCAAAAACAGTTAAATACAATGGTATTTACGAGGAAACTGAAGGGGTAAAAAAAAAAACCCAGCTTTCAAGTATCACTTGTAGTATCAATTTGTAATAGCAGTTGTAGAAAACAACTCTCACTCCTGGGGTTTGGGGAACAAAGGAAAGAAGTCTGAGTTATTAAAAGTAACTCAGCAGAGAAGCCCTCCAAGAGCTGAAACTCACCACTCTGAGGAGGGAGCATTGGCTGGCTGGTGCTGGTGGCTCGAAGGTAGCAGGAGCAATGAGGCTGGTGTTCTAGGTGATGAAAAAAATTGCAAACTGATTTTATTTACGCTGCCGGAGCAATGCCCCGTGTCCTTCATTGTAACAGCATGCAGTGAGGAAACAAAATGGGAAGAAGCAGAGCTCCCCACCCCCACCAGCTCGGAGCTTCTCTCTACTGCCCTCTACTGGCGGAGCCTAACAGGGCCAGCGGGCAAAGCCGGGATGTGGTTTGTACTTTCAGCCCCAGCTTTATTGGGCAAAGATGGAGGAGCGGGTGTGGAGTTGAAGGAGTTACCTGATAACTGGCACAAATATAAAATAATATTTATGTGTAGGTAATGTCTATGTTTAAATAAAATAAGAGAACCATCTTAGATTTCAAATATCTGTTGTGGGAGAAGGGTGTCAAGGGCAAATAACCAACTTTTACTTTAAACAAAAGACAATTTATTCTTTTTGAATAAATGAACAAGTGAATGAATGAAGGGATGAACAAATGAGTGAGCAGATGAAAGAAGGGGGTGGATGCATGACATCAGGGCCTCCTTCTAGAGGTTTTCCCTCAATCCATCCCAGGAGCTCCTTGTCATGGTGTTTGTGTGGAGTTAGTCTTGGTAGGATTAACATCAGCCTGGATTGTCAGATGCTTTAATCACCATAAATCATTTCAATAGACTGTCTTTCATTCTGGGTTGCCCTCCTGGAAAAGAGGAGGTATTTCGTGAAAAATGTTTGGACACAATCTGTTTCTCGGGGAATCACAGGGAGATACTTTGGGCCCTAGTCTAAACCACAGAAGAGAGATTTTGTTTCTGAATAGGAACAAAGTGAATGAATAAGAATAGTATGAATAATGCTTATTTTCCAATAAACAAAGATTTGTTATTGACTCCCTTGGCTTATTTTGCAGTTAAGACCTCAGGTTACTGGCTATAGTTAAAAATGAATTCTCTGGCAGTGGAGAAAGCACAAAATAATGGACACTGAAATCCAAATTTCCTTCATGAGCTATAGCTAAATTGGCTTTCTATTTCCAGAATATATATCCAAAGCCTTAGGACAAACTGATAAAGGACTTCCTTTGGCATTTACCCGTTAAAAGACAAGGGTGCCTGGGCGGCTCAGTTGGTTAAGGGACTGCCTTCGGCTCAGGTCATGATCCTGGAGTCCCGGGATCGAGTCCCAGGATCGAGTCCCAGATCGAGTCCCAGGATCGAGTCCCAGGATCGAATCCCGCATGGGGCTCCCTGCCCGGCAGGGAGTCTGCTTCTCCCTCTGACCCTCTTCCCTCTCGTGCTCTCTATCTCTCATTCTCTCTCTCTCAAATAAATAAATAAAATCTTAAAAAATATAAGGTTTGATTTCCCTCATGATTGAGCTGATAAATCCAAGTAAGAAGACAAAGCACATTAAATACTATGTAGAGGTTTTTAACACAATGAAAAAATCCTTGCCTGAATTTGGTGTTCTTTCTTTCTTTTGTCTTTGCAACTCAAGTTGTCTAAGAAATCCTTTACTTTGTAAGAAGAATCATGTGTATTCTGGAATTAATGCTAGACTTTAAGAGTTTAAGTTGCAAATGGAAAACAAAAAGCAAACCTAAAACTCTCCTAACCCACACCAAATCAGAAAACTCTTGGGATTTAATAAAAACAGGTAAGAATGAGTATAGTTAAACTTTACTCCTAAATCACTGGTAATGAAATCTTTTCTCATGAAAGCATAAAAGAGTACGTATAGGAAACTTTCAGTGAAATAATTCCTTTCTCACACTGAACAAAGAAATAAATAACAATGAAAACATGGGGTATTCCTTAGTAACTCAGCACATTTGTGCAGGGTCGATTGGGTGTATAAGTCTTAAACACAGGGGTGAGGGTTCAGATTTTGTTATATTAGTACTGATATACCATGCAAATCATCTTTCAAAGAAGAAAATGCTGCTGTCTTTTTAAACATATTACCAGCCCTGAAAACAATTGTGCTAATACAATTTCAAGTCTTAATTCATGAAGCTTTTCATCCTTTAATACTGATTTCTATCCTCCAATAAAAATAATAATGAGTAGCATCCACTGATGGTCTTGGTGAGAACTAGACCCTCTTCTAAGTGTTTTGCATCTACTGTCTCATTTAATTTTCACATCAATCCTCATTAATGTATTTAATAAATGCTTATAGAATGTCTACAGTATGGCTTATACTTTGATAGTGGTCCTGGTGAACTACTGTTGAGGAAAGAAAGAAAAAGGCGAAAGAAAGAAAAGAAAAATAGAAGACAAAAAGAAATAAAAACCCAAACCCATGCCTAACCTTCACAGAGCTTATGACCTGGTACCTGCTTTATGAGAGGTGTGAGTGAGATCATAGAATATATATATATATATGTATATATATTATATGTCTCTGCATTATCTCCCCAAGCCCCCCCACCTGCCCCACCTCCACAACACCCATTCCTGGCCCAGGGCTCCTGAACCTCTTGTAAATTCCTAAGTGATAAAAGTGGTAGAATGTTCTAGTTTTTGGTTTTTGAGCCCAGTTCCAGACACAGGGCTCCTAAATCCTTTGTAATTTCCTGGGTCTTAGAGTGTCTTTTGTTCTAATGAGGCAACTCTGGGTGGCCTCCTAAATGGCTTCTCGATGGGGGCTGGTCGCTGGAAAGATCAAGCCATGACTGAAAGCTTGGCATTTTGAGCACTTCCCTCCCCCACCCCCCACCCACCATTCTCTAGATAAGGGAGAAGGCCTAAAAAGGGAGTTAATTGATCGTGTCTACCTGAGGAAGGCTTCATAAAAATTCCAATAAAGGTATACATTCTATAAATTTGGACAAATGTATACTGAATTACATAAATCCATCATTATAATTTAATACAGAATGTTTTCACTGCCCTAAAAATCACCTGCGCTCTGCCCATTCATCTTTCCCTGCCCCTCTAACCCCTGGCAACCACTGATCTTTTCCTGTCTCCATAGTTTTATGTTCTCCAGAATGTCATACAGTTAGAATCATACAGTATGTGACCTTTTCAGATTGGCTTCTTTCACTTAGTAATATGCATTTAGGTTTCCTCCATGTCTTCTCATGGGTTGATAGCTCATTTCCTTTTAGCACAGAATAATATTCCATTTTCTGGATGTACCACAGTTTATTTATCCATTCACCTACTGCAGGAAATCTTGGTTGCTTCCAAGCTTTGACAGTTATGAATAAAGCTGCTATAAACATCTGCATGCAGTTTTTGTGTGGACATAAATTTTCAGCTCCTTTGGGCAAATACCAAAGAGTACGTTTACTGGATCTTTTGCTAAGAGTATGTTTGATTTTGTAAGAAACCACTAAATTGTCTTCCAAGGGGGTGTACCATTTTGCATTCCCAGCAGCTTCACATCCTTGCTAGCATTTGGTGCTGTCGACGTTCCAGATTTTGGCCATTCTAATAGGTGTATGGTGGTATGTTATAAATGTTTTAATTTAGATTTTTCTAGTGGCCTATGATGTGGATCATCTCTTTGTAATCTTATTTGTCATCTCTATTGCTGTTTTGATGAGGTGTCTATTAAGGTCTTTGGCATATATTTTAATCTGATTGTTTCCTTATTGTTGGAGTTTAAGAGTTCTTTGTATATTTTGAGTAACAGTTCTTGAACAGATTTGTGTTTTGCAAATATTTTCTCCTAGCCTTGTGGCTTGTGTTCTCATTCTCTTGACATTGTCTTTCACAAAGCAAAAGTTTTTAATTTTTATGAAGTCCAGTTTATCAATAATTTCTTTCACGGATTGTGCCTTTGGTGTTGCACTAAAGTCATTGTCATGCCCAAGGTCATCTAGATTCTCTCCCATGTGATCTTCTAGAAGTTTTGTCGTTTTGCATTTTACGTTTTGGTCTATGATCCATTTTGAGTTAATTTTTTTGAGGGGTGTAAGGTCTGTTTCCAGATTCGTTTTTTTGCATGTGGATGTCCAGTTGTTCCAGCACCATTTGTTGAAAAGATTACCTTTGCTGCCTTTGCTCCTTTGTAGGAATAGGATGCTTTTCATGTGGAATATTGGAAATATTGCCAGATATAAATCAGGTGTAAGAGCATGGGCTATGGTGTTAGATGGGCTGGTCTTGAAGTCACACTTTGGCCCCTTCCATCTGTAAGACCTTAGGGAAGCCATGTAGACTTAATTATTTATATCTAAGCTGATGATTGCAATGTGTTAGCATGAAATAAAACTAGTTTATGTAGTAAATGTGCTTTTTCAACTATGGTTCATGAAACATACACCTTAGGCTGACTGGTGACAGACAGCAATCCGCCCTGAATGCCAATAGGGATACGGAGTCGTATAGTAGAGTGCAAAGATCATTGTACTGCAGGGGTTCCAAGGGTAATACATGAATCTACAGCTTTGGCATCATCTGGGAACTTGGTAGAAGTGCAAACATCCCTGGACCTGAGTTAGATCTAAGAAACTGTGGTAATGAGGCCCAGCAATCAATGGTTATAATATCAGTTCTCCTGGTTATTCTGTGGCACTCCAAAGTTTGAGACCTATTGTTGTAAAGGAACCTATCTTTTGACCTCAGGCAAACTGCTTCCATCTTCTGCTAATCAGTTTGCTCACCTATAAAATGCAGCAGCAGATCATATCGTTGTTAAAGGCTCTCCAACTTTGATAGTCAGTAATTCTCTTCTTAAGAACTGCTAATAAGTTTATTACTCTTATTATATGCCAGGTGCTTTGTTAGCTGCATGATATATAGTACTTCAAATAATCATAGAAAAATCTATAAAATATAAAACAGGTTTTGTTCACTTACGTAACTTGAGCTTTAATTCAAGAATACAAAAATAGTTCATTATAAAGTTAGGACACCAAAGATGCCAGTCTCTAGAGCTGTGGGCTTAATCTCTTCGCTACACCAACCCATGGGAATAGGTGTCAGCATTGTTGGTCCATTTATTATTCAAGGCTCACAATCAGGAACAATGTATTCTGGGTTTTGCTCTGTAGTTGT
Organism: Eumetopias jubatus; assembly: GCF_037043125.1. Lineage (NCBI taxonomy): Eukaryota > Metazoa > Chordata > Mammalia > Carnivora > Otariidae > Eumetopias > Eumetopias jubatus. The sequence continues at coordinate 48,694,948 of NW_028274823.1, read as the reverse complement.
TCACCAAATTTCTAATAGATTGGATGAAGCCTGCTAGTAGAAGCTTCCAGTGGAGAGTGAATGTGAACCCAATTATCCCTGTGTTATGATGATGAAACCTTCCACTTTATATAGTATTTTCCCCCCAAATTAATATCCCTTTACCGGATTTTGTGCAAGGTGGAATATGCAAAAATTCAGATATGGGCATTTAAATTGTTTTAACTTGTTATCACTCCCCCAAACTAAGAAGTTAATTCTAATACCAATTTTTAATACAATGAGGCAAATTCAATGGATATATTTTATCAAAGGTCTTTAGGTAAAGCATTTAGAAGTGTAATTTGCTTGGAAAATTCATTTATGGCTAAGACTCACAGATTCCTCTTTAAAATGAAGGAAGACATGCTCGCTCTTCATCATCTTCTAGGTAGGTTTGGCTGGAGTTAATTAGCTCTTTGACAATCTTTTTTATATATTTCATAATACATTGCAGATGACTTTGAATGAAAATTAGGAAAACCTGGATTTGATTTTCATTTCTTCTAGGTTTTCATTCCTTATCTGAAAAAATGATATTTTAAAAATGCCTCTTTATTTCCTAACAGTTTAGTGAAAAACAAGTATGATAATATTGGACATACCATTATTTATAAGGTATGTAATCTTTTTCAATCTTTAGGACTTTATATGTAAAGAACCTACAAGGTTGTTATAATTAAACAAATAATTTTACAGGTATACACAGCAAAGTCTCTAGCACAAAGAAGGAACTAACAGATACTTCATTTAAATGTTAAAATGGAATAAATGTTTATGTTCATCTCTATTTCCAGTCTTCGAAAATGTTTTACCTCTTATAGAACTTTACCTTCTATGCATGTTTATTTCTGTTTAAATTTTCTAAATTTCTAAAAGTTTCAGTAATTTAAGAATGTTTATGTAATGTTTAATGTATTCCAGACTTTGGGCTAGATGCTAGAAAATGAAGACCTTATCATTAACAGTTGCTATTGGACTCGTATAAAAAAATTCAATTGTAAAAAAGTATGGTGCATCCTCTGATAAGGGATGTTGAGAAATGGATGGATTTAACTGATACATAAGTTTCGTAATCAATAGGATTTGGTGAGTGTTTGACTGTAGGAAGTGAGGGAGGAGAAACCAAGGATGACCTTGGCTTGGGAAGTTGGATAAATAGTGGTCTCAGCTAGTGGGATAGAGATTCTGAAAAATAGTAGGTTTGCATGGGAAGGTTATGTGTTCAGTATAGAATGCAATTAGTTTGAGGTGTCTTTAGGACACCCAGATAGAAGTGCCAATTATTAAATTGATTTATATGAGTTGAGCTCCAGAGTTAGAGGTTTTAGCCTGGGGATTAGAATTCAGGAGTCATCAGCATATAGATAATAACTTTTCCATCTTCATAGTATGACAGTAATATTATTCTTTTCAAGGAGAAAATATACTTGAAATACATGAACCCATGAGCATTTTTAGTCAACCTTCAGGGATTCCTCTTTAAATGGACTAGGTAAGCATACCTTTCCAATAATGGAATCTCAATAAGGCTGATCCATCACCTTCCATCATTCAGACGTGGCTTTATATAAGGGCAGGGCTATATTCTCACACAAATGCAAAATTCATTCAAAAGAGATGAACTGGAGTCACATGTGCCAAAAGCAAATCTTTACCTCCTCCACTGAAAAGCTTCCCCTTTATCACAATTCGGCAATCTGAGAAAAAAATAAGGCTTAACAAGCAAGACGCTGAGGGAGTAAAGTTGGGTCGATATTTTAATTTGAGTCCTACAATTATGGATACAGGTAGCATTTCTCGACACTGTGCTGATTCTTAATAGCTAGTGCCCGGCACACATTTCATTTTAGATCAGTTGCTGTTGAAGACCCATTTAATATCTAAACTCAAAATTGCTCTTTCAAAAATCTGAATTTGCAGATGTTGCTAGGTACCCTGATCTTTACCAATCTCCCTCATCCTTTGCCTGCTCCCTGTTCACTCCATATACGTACCCCTTAAAACTTGTCTAATGGTATTAAGACATTTTAACTTTATTAGATCCTAAGAAGCCAATATGTTTTTTTATTGACTGAATTTTTGGGAGACTTTATTTACCACTAAATAAAGAAATAGTAAAAGAAATTAAAAATGAAAATAAAATTCACGCTTCCATATTTAGGCTTTATCCAGATGCATGTGGTTTTAAGTATACCAAATTAACTTTCCTTTTTTAATACAATTACCTCTCTCCTTCCCACTTAGACAAAAGTGTAATGAATATCTTCAGGTAAGGCACAATTTTCTTCTTTTGCATTGTACTGTGTAGCAAATTGGGAGTGTAATTGCTGGATCTCGAAGAAACCGTCACTTGAATTTTCATGCTGCTTTCCAAATGTTGGAACATTTTGCCTCTCATTGATTTCAGGAGTAATTATTTTGCAGCTTTCAAATCCATATCCTCACAAAACCCATTTCTCTGTCTTGCTGGACACCAAGTTTCTAGGTAAAGTTGCAAAATGTTCATTTTAGATAATTTTACTGTAGTACTCTTAAAGTGTTTTAGGGGGGATGGAAAGAAGGAATTAGAAGAGTTTTGTTTAATCTTAGGTACTATGAACAAGGGTAATATTAAAAATAATTAATTGCTTGTTTGGCATAGATATTGCCCAATCAGAAATAATGTCTGGGCAATCAGAATGCAAGGCAGTGTGAACAACACATACAGCCTGACTAGTGCTTCTGCTGAGCGCCAGCCCTCGCTAGGAAGTCATCACTAGCCAGCAGGACAAATAGTGAGTTGATAGTGCATTTGAGGAACTGTAACTTGAATTCAGTAGCTTATTCTGAGATAGGGTTTTAGAAATTGTTCAACGTAAGTCACTTGTCTTTTCACTATGAACTGCCAACTAATGTAAATACCAGACATGAGAAAGGGGAAAGTTGGACAGATCACAAAAACGGAGGAGATGCTCAATCTCTCTTATAATCAGAGAAATGCAGTTCAAAAGAAGTAGGTCTCATTTTTACCCAAGATTGGCAAAGATCGTAAGGTTGGATAATTCCTGGCATGAGCCAAGATATGGAGAAAAGAAAACATTAATGTACTTGAAAGAGTAAAATGATGCCTTGTTTCTGAGGGGCAATCTGGCAACACGTAGAGAAATTAAGTACGTGTATTCCATATGAGCCAGGATCCCTTTCATTCTGGTGGGTAGGCAGGTAAGGTAAGAGCATTGATCATGATGTAGTTTAAGATGGGCACCATGGCAATAGATAATTAAAAGGGATGCATGGACAGAAAGCCATATGGACAGATTTTAACACACAATGTTGTATGAAAAAATTAATAAACAGAAAAAGATCTATAGCACAATGTTATTTATGTAAATTAAAATATTTAAAATAACAAAAGCATGATATAAGTGTGTATGCATTTTAAAAGAGAGATTACAATTAAATGAATAGATAAATGTAAATGCCCAAATTTCCCTCCAAATGAGGACCAAAGACATGCATGAAGCATCTTTGAGCACCATCCAACAGGGGAGGGAAGAATAGAGGAGACAAGAGATGAGGAAGAATATAATAAAATTCAACCATTGGGGTGTAATATGGAAACCTGGTAACAGTGTGCCTTAACCTAAGGAGTGTGATTAACTCAACTATCTGCATCAGAGATCAAAATAGAACAACAACAAGGAAAGGAAGGAAGTAAGGAAAGGAGGGAGATAGGAAGGGAGGAAGAGAGGAGGAAAGGAAGAAAAGAGGCAAGAGGCAAGGACAGAGAAAGAGACACAAAGAGAGGTAGATATGAAGACAGACATCAAGAAAAGAGGCAAAAAACCAAAATGGCATGTTTTTCTTCGCCTGTGAAGTCTACATAAGAAGTTGCCGAAATTTATGATTCACAACAATTAATATCTATTAAGTTGGCACAGATTAACAAAGTTTCACAATGCCCACCACTGGTGAGTGGAAGGATTCTGGAAATTTCATATACTGTTGAAGGGACTATATCATTGAGATAGGCTCATTTCAAGGGCAGTTTGCCATTTCAGTCAAAACTTAAGATGAATTTCTTTGACTCAGACATCTTGGAAATTATCCTCTATGTCTACTCACACATATGTGGAAACATATACATATTTACCATCTATGTTACTTGGGAAATTCATTTAACTTCTTTGTGCACATTTTCCTAATTTGTAAAAGATCGTAACAATAGTAACTACCTCATAAAGTTGATGTGTGACTAAATGAGTTTTTATATGTAAATTACTTAGAACAGCACCTGATACATAGTAATCATAATAGTGCTAACAACATTAATACACTTACTACTACAGCTGCTACTAGTTGTATTTATGGCAACATTACTTTAGTACCGAAAACAACCACTGAAACATTAATTTTTATCAGTAGAACACCAGTTGAATGAATTGTGATCTATCCAATGCCATATTCTATGTGTGTAGTGAGATGAAAGGTTTCAATAATACATTATCAAGTGGACAAAGGAAAGTGCAGAACAGTGCATGTCCTAAGATTGCATTTATATGAGAAAGCAAGGAAATATGTTATATATGAGAATACATAATTGTTGATGGAAGTTATTGATAGAGATGGGAGGCAAATATTCTTTAAATTGCTTGAATTTCAAGTCCTTTGTTATTTTTATGATGATAAAAGCACTGTCATCATAAATATGAACAGGAATTATTTACTGATATGGAAAACCACTTTCAGTATATTCCTAAGTGCAAATAGCAGACTACAACAGTAAATATTTATTCTCCTTGCTATTCATGTATATGAGACACATACAGTTCTGGAGAGTTGTATGCCAACATGTAAACACTGATTATTTCTGGGTGGCATTTTTGGAAGTTTTATTCTCTGCTCTTCTTTCTACAAATTTTTAAAAAATAATAAATGTTGTTTTGACAAAAGGCAAACAATTATAGATATTTGCATAAATATGTGGGAAAATATTAATATTCACCATCTCTTAAATAGAAAATTAGCTATTTAAGTCTTTATGATTTTCTGTATCTTTTCTAAAGTTTCATTAATATTTAAATTAAAAAATGACATATTCTGGGAAAAATTTCAGCTTTGAAAATTCTTAGCCCTGTGAAATTGGTCTATTTAAAATTTTTTTTTCTGAGCCTTTATTTGCTTATCTGTAAAACCTAAGGATCAAATTAAAAATGAATATGCAAACCTCTTGGCAGTTTTGCCAACTCTTTACAAATGTTAGCTGCTGATGTTATAAACTTGTATGTGAGCATCATGTTCAATGATGGTTGAAAATATTTCATAAGTTAGAAAATTAAGCTAAGATCCTGCTGCAATTAATTATTCATTGCATAGCTAGTCATATTTGGAAGGTATGCCTACTCTACCAATTCTCCGTCATCCTTCTGCAAAACTTAGATGACTTTAACTACCTCATCAAACGGTTATGTTTCACTTTTGTTTCTATGCTCAGCAGTGTCTGGAACAATTTGTTTAACCTAAGAGAAGATCAATTAATTTTTTTGGATTAAGTGGAATAAGCTTTAGTAGTCATTGCTTTTATCTAAAATAAATATTTTTTATGGTTATTATATTTTTTTCTTTTAAATTTGGTTCTTTATGATAAGGAGAACAAAAAGGGGATTTGAAAATGCACTAAAATGAGCTCCTTAAGAAACTCACCCAAGTTTGGCTCCTCTTTCCTTTTGTTTTCCTTTTGATGGTGCTTCTGTGAAATCGAATTTTCTTTTATCTAGGAAAATTTACTAGATCCTTTTATGGTTTAGGTATAGTTAGTTAATCAGAATTGAAATTTTAGAATTTACGTCTTCTTGGCAGTTGCCTTCTTTTAGAGAACACTTGCGGTTCTGAAAAGCATCCCTGGGCTTCAGAACCCCTGAGTGCCTTCATACAGATGGTGACTTTCAAGTGCTAATTGACATACTCTGTATATCACAGGATGCCAAGATCACCAGATGAGACACCCAAAGAGAAACATCAAAAGCTCTCTCCTTCAAAGGAGCTCGCATACACTGTTTGTTGGGAGTGCAAATTGGTACAACTTTAGTGGAGAACAATCTGCCAGTCGTTACCAAATTTTAAACATACCTACACTCTAAGCAACCCCATTGCTTAGAATATGTCATGTGGCTATACAGGAATAGGTTAGCCAAAATATACACAGATATTGTTTAAAATATTATTTGTATTAGGAAATCAATAGACACGACATTCTGTCCAGCATATTGGATAAAGAAAGAAAGATATCAGTCTTAAGGGATGCCCACTGAAGAGCTTAGGAAGAACAGAAATACGATGAAATGTTAATATTCTTAAATCTAGGTGATGAATATGTGGGTGTTATTAAGAAAAATATTCAGTGGCACTGTTAGAGATGGTAAGGCAGACTTTATTCAGGACCATCACAATAGACATAGGGACAGCTACAGTGGGATTTTACGGTGGTGGGGGGTGGGGAGACTGGGCTCAACGCCAATTCTGAATACAGCATGGACAAGTGAGAATTTATAGCCACGGAGCAGGGTGGGGGTCTGTGGGTGGAAAATTACTAACAGGAAACATCAAGGGTAAGGGGTGCTCTGGCTCAATCAACCTAACAGGATTTTTGCTAAAGACAGGCAAGGGTGATCAAACATCACCTGGGGGATGGTACAGGATAAGGAAGCTAATCAGATGTCAAGGATGATCAGATATAACTAGATTTTACTAGTTCAGGAGCCTGACTAAAGTTAGATCAAGTAAAGAATCTTTGTCAGTACTATTTCTATCATGCTATTTCTGTTTTCCATGTTGAAAATTTTTATAGTCGAATGTTTTAAAAAGTGCATTGATAAGATATTAAGTAAACAAATTATAGTCTATCTATAAAATGTTATCTTACGTAGTTGTCAAACAAAAAAGGGAGATCTGTTTGAGCCGGTATGAAAGTAAATATTAGACATATTTGCAAGTGAAAGTGGTAATTGGCAGACAGGTCTTCATATGATGATCCATCCACATAGAGGATCTTAAAAGTTACTTTAAAATAAAACTCTGGAGCTATGATGGAATAGCTTGCAGAAGGCAAACATCCCTACTGAGCACAATTAGAAATCTGGATAAAATAGAAACAGCACATACTTAAAGGCATCGGAGAGCCACCAAAGCAGCCAGGACTTAGGGGAGAAGATCTCAGAAAGGATGAAACTTTGGAGGAGGAAGATGACATTTGTAGTTGCTTTTTTCCTCCAAACATTTGCTTATTCTTGGTCTGAGCAAGTGGTAGAGAATTCACGTACAGAGCAGGAAGAAGCTTACAGCTAGGAGGGAGAGAAGTCAGCAGAAGCTCCAGCAGTCTCACAGGGGGAAAGTGACGAAAATGGAAGGTTAGTGATATCAAGACAGTCAGGTCATGGGTAGGGCTGAGGGGTGGGGGCAAGATCCTGGTGCAAATGGAGTTATAGAAAAGTAAGACCAACATGTGATCAGCTCTGTGCGTGAGGTGTTTAAATTCTTAAAGTACACAGGGCAGGAATGTAAGGCAGTAAGCAGAAAGCTCATGAAAATTTAAGTGGGGTGTCCTACCATTTCTAGGTGGCAAGAAGATAAAAAATATGCTTCAGAGTCCACTGAAAGGAGGGGCTTTTTAAAACCTCTCAGAGAGCTATAGCCTAGGGGTAGAGGTGAAACAGGAAAATGAAACTTCGTAAAAACTGTAACTCACCTGAAGTCAACTCAATCCCTGATTGGATGAAGGTGACCGGCCCACATTCTATCAGAGGTAGAGTGAAGGTAGAGGAAGATAATACCTTCTGGAGCCTCTATAGTCGATCATATAAAATGTCCAATCACCAATAAAAAATTATCAAGCATTCCAATAATTAAGACCAAGGCGGGGGAAAAAGACAACAGAAAGACCCACAGATAGTCTAGATAGTGGAATTATCACAAATGGACTTTAAAATAGCTGTGACCAATAGTTTCAAGTAAGTAGATAATAAAGTGGAGCATGTCATTGAAGAAGTGAAAAATTAATTATCAAAAAATGAAATAACATAAAAATTTCAATAGATGAGTTTAATAGTAGATTGTACATGGCAAAAAAGAGAATCAGGAAACTGGTCAGGGGATGATATCCAGGTTGAAGCACAGAGAGCAAAAAGAATAGAAAATAAGGAGTGTAAGATACATATGAGATGTGGTGAGAAAGCCTAATATACATGTCATTGGAGTCCCAAAGGTGAAGGAAAGAAAGAGTAAGACAGAAGGACTAACTGAAGAATAATGACTGGGCATTTTCTAAAACCGTAAAAGAAAATTTTGCTACAGATTCAAGAATACCAAGACCTCAAAGCAAGAGGAGTACCAAGGAAAGGATACATGAGTGTATTTGAACTAATGAACATATGTAGAAAATTTGCACCCACCAATGAGATAATGCATATTGTTTTCAAGTACACATGGAACATTTACCAAAATTGACTCTATGTTGAGCTGTGTAGGAAGACTATTCACTAAAGGTGATACTGAGTGGTAGCATTGCCATTTCCACCCCTTGATTCCTGGATCCATGAATCTTGGTTATGGGAGGAAAGCACCGTATATTAGATGCTGATTTGGAACATGTACAGCTTCCTTGAGGGCATTGCTCCATCCCTGCAAGGTATTGACACATAGCTGGTGCTATAATTGGGTCTTCAAAAGGCCATTTCATCTTTCTATCAAGTTGGCAGCTTTGGAATGGTGGGGGAACATTGTAAGATGAGCGAAGTCCATGATCATGGGCCCACTGCTGTATTTCTTTTGCTGTGAAGTGAGTTCTTTGGTCAAAATCAATACCGTCTGATATTGTGACAATGAGGCATTCTGTAAGTCTGTGGAAGGTAGTTTGGGCAGAAGAATTGCATCAGGGAAGGAAAATCCATATCCAGACTAAGTGTCTTTTCCAGTAATGGCAAAGTTCTTCCCCTTCCATGATGGAAGCAGTCCAATACAATTGTTGTTCCACCAGGTAGCTGGAACATCATACTGGGGAGTGATGTCATATCTTGTACTATTGGTCTTTGCTGTTGGTAGCCTGGGCATTCAGCAGTGATTGTAATCAGGTTGGTCTTTGTCAGTGGAAGCCCATCTTGTGGGGGCCATGCACAACTGCTATTCCTGCCATCATGGCAACTTTGTTTCCAAGCCCATTGGGCAATGATAGGAATAGTCATGGAAAGAGGTCAACTAGTATCCTTAAAAGGGGTCATCCTATACATTTGATTATTAAAATCCCCTTATGCTCGGTCACTCTTTTGTAAACATTCACATGAGGCACAATTATCTTTATATTATTTCCCCATTCAGAGATGTCTCTCCATGTTCCTCTTCCACAGACCTCAGTGTCATCCATTTTCCAACCATGTTCCTTCTAAGTGCCTCATCATCCAAGCAAACCATTGGCCACTACTCATGAGTTGGTATAGACTCACATTTCTGCTAGGATTTACTTTCATCCCTGCTTTTTTCAGGGATGTCTCAGGAAGGGACTGTAAAATCTAGCCATCCACCTTTGGGTATGCCTGCATATCATGAAGAACTATAAATCGGGCCTGAGTTTCTCTTCCTCCATCAATTGAACTCCTCACGAAGACCATAGCTGGGAGAGATAAGGTCATGTAATAGAACTAGTGTCTGTTAGCATTTGGGCTATTTCCTCTTGAAACTTACTTGTGCCTGCTGGGCTTGCTAAAACCCAATCTCATGTATATCCCTACCATTCGATAGTAGAGTGCTACTGTTCATGCCCAGCTTTGTGGCTTGGTAGGTCAGTTGACACCCTGTCCATGTTGGACAGCTCAGGTCGTGTGGTAACTTGGTGCGGCTTATGGTTAAGTATTCAATCTCTACTGAGGCCCAGTAGCAAGCCAAAGCTCTTTCTCAAAAGGAAAGTATATCCAAAGAGGATGGCAGGGTAACGCTGTGTTCCTTTTAGAGGAGGACAATCTATTTTCTTGCCTTTTTTAAACATCTAGATGTCACCCATGGTTCTTGGCTATAAATCTCCTTTTTCTAGCAACATCATCACAGCACTGTCTCTGAGCATAGCCGGGAAAGGTTCTCTGCTTTCAAGAGCACATACGATTGGATTGTAACTCCCTAGATAAGATAGGGGTATATCTCCATATGTCAAGGTATGCATCCTTAATCATATCTACAAAGTTTCTTTTGCTATGGAAGGAGACATATTGGCATGTTCTGAGGACTAAGGCATGGACATCTCTGGGGCCATTATCCATTATTCTACCACAGATGCCTGCTATCTCTGTGGATGTCCCATTCAGTGCAGTAAGGCAAGAAACAGAACAGAAATGAAAGCATAGTAACCAAAAAGAAAAAAAAAATTAGTTGCACATGTCATGATTGTATACCTAAAAGAAAAATTCAGAAAACAAGCTATTAGTAATAAAAGGTGAAATATTAAAAATAATTTATGAATTTAGTAATTTGATTCAAGATAGGTATTAAAAATCAGTTGTAGGGGTGTCTGGGTGGCTCAGTCGTTAAGTATCTGCCTTCGGCTCAGGTCACAATCCCAGGGACTTGGGATCGAGCCCCGCATCGGGCTCCCTGCTCAGCGGGATGCCTGCTTCTCCCTCTCCCACTCCCTCTGCTTGTGTTCCCTCTCTCACTGTGTCTCTCTCTGTCAAATAAATAAATAAATAATATCATTGGATTTAGGGCCCATGCTCATGATCCAGAATGCTTTCATCTAGATCCTTAACTCAATTCCATCTGTAAAGATTCTTTTCCAAACAAGGTTACATTCACAGGTTTTCAGGCTTTGGGATGTAGACATGTCTGTTTGGGGTGCCATCATTCAATCCGCACTATAAGAAAGTTATAAATGTTTGTTATACAAAGTTATAAAAATCTTTCACAGCTATTAATCCTGGGTCACGGTTTTCTGTCTTTGAGGCGTAGGTCCCTTGAAGCATGTGTTCATAATAGATACCTGTTATATCCAAAATAAAAAAAAGTTCCATATATAGCCTTCTTCGTCAATTACTTGAACTTCTGTATCACTGCTGGAAATACTGGTGGCTTTCTCATTTGCGCTCTTGCGTTTGCCTGAAAATTGAAGGCTTTGGAAATTGCAACATGTTTGAAACCACCAAGGCAGGTGCTACTAGCACTAAAAGGAACCACATCAGGAGGATTTGGCAGGTTCTGTTTTAAAGTCTTTGTGTGTAGATGGTTCTTCCCTTTGATTGTGAGAAAGGTTGTTTCTGATTTCACTGTTTGATTTTCAATCCACATGCTCAACAATATTTCCACTTCTTTTATTTCTTTAGGCCTTGTTCATATTGACCTCATAGTATTTGAAGTTGTTTTTGTCTTTCTGAACGATAAAAGACTTTATTTTCACTATGCTTGCTCTGATGGTCCAAATATGGATTCCTTTATGACTGTTACTCATAATGCCTTATTATTTTGAGCTTCTCCACAGTATTAAATCTTTCCACTTGGTACTTTTGAGCCAGAATGCCTAGACATGTTTGAGATGTTCATTGTGTGTGTGTTTTTAATATAGAAAGTTCACAAATAAAAAATAACTGCAAAATACAACCTTGTAGAGTAATACACATGGTGACCTAAGGACACTGGTAGGTGTTTGAGTGTGCACAGATGTGTGTTTTATGTATAGCTACATATATATCTCAGTTTAGCTGGGTGCAATTTTGCATTTTCTCAATGACAAAATTACACATAAGCAGACATGAAATTTACATTATGCATTATAAATAAAACTTATTTAAATTGTTTAATCATGTTAGAGCAAATTTTTGTTTTCAAAAAAAGCATTCTACAAAACTATCTGTACTAGAATGTTCACGGCAGCACTATTTATAAGAGCTGTAAACTGAAAGCCTGCCAAATACTCACCAACAGTAGAATAGATACATAGTTTGCTAGGCACACAGTGGAATACTATACAGCAATGCAAATGAGTGATCCACACTACCCACAAAAACATGGATACATCTCACAAAGATAAAACTGAGTGAAAGACAACATACATAAAAATGTATAGACTGAATGATTCCATTTATAGAAAATACAAAAATAGGCAAAAGGAATTTATGATGTTAGAAGTCAGGCTAACGGCTAGCTACCCTTAGGTGTGAAAGGGTTTGCAGGGTGCTGGTTAGACAGGTTGAGTTCACTGTGAAAATTTACTAAAGATGAACACTTATGTTACATGCACCTTCTGTATGTATACTATAATACAGTAAAAAATCTTTTTAAAGTCTATTGTAAAAACAAGAAACAGTGGTCCCAGCTGGCTCTGGAATTAAACTATTAGAGTTTAAGCACTAGTACTAGAATTCACTAATTGTATGGCTTTGCCAAGTTACTTGATTCTCATATGCCCAGTTTTCTCATATGTGCCACGAGGAAAACAAAATGCTTACTTCATGGGGTTGCTGTGAAGATTCAGTGAATGAAAAGTGTGAAGGATGCAGTGTAACTGGCACATTCTATGTGCTGGTGGAATATTTGTCATTATTCTCCTTGTTTGTGAAACTATATATATATTTATTTATTTTTAAAGATTTTATTTATTTTTTTATTTGAGAGAGAGAGAGAGAGAGTGTGTGTGTGAGCAGGAGGGGGAAATTGAAGCCGACTCTGCACTGAGCTCAGAGCCCGACATGGGGCTTGATCTCACGACCCCGAGATCATGACCTGAGCTGAAACCAGGAGTCGGACACTCAACCAACTAAGCCACCCAGGCGCCCCTAACCTATATTTTTATTTAAATTGTACTTTGGGAATATATTTTCATGTTTGCTTACTTTTTGAATTTTTAAGTATATAAGAGGGCCCTCTGATTTCCAAAAACTTTTTATTGTTGGAACATTTAAATATGGTTGATGAAAGATATCAAATGCAGGGTTTTTGACCCTATTTTTATCCTAGATGTTCTTTCCTTACTTTTTTTTTTTTTAAGGCACTATGTATTTTCTTCTGTTTCCCTTTTTTGTATTTTGGTCCACTTATTTTCATGGGTTCCTGTTTTTCATTCTTTCTTCAAACTCATCTTAACTTCCCTGGTGCTTAGGTGACTTCAGACCCAGTTTATTATTGTTACATTTATATGCTTTTTGTAATGTTCCGCTTTGGTTCCTTCTACTCACAAATGATTTTGGCAAAGACATTCTTTTTCTATACACAGTTATAGCTACTTTTACCCTTAAATTTATGTTTCCCTGTTTTCCATGTACATTCTAGTTCTTTTATGCCAAGGACTCTCACCTACTTGTCCTTTTATTTTGATTTATCTCTCGGTTAGTATAACTTTTTGAAGGGAGAAATACTGGTAAAATATTTATGTCCCTTTTTATACATAAAAATGTACTCTTGTCTTAAAAGTAACCACAGTGTAGCAACATAACATAGGTGGCTATTGAGTTCTTGGGTCACGGTTTTTTCTTCAAACTTCTATAGTTACTTTTGTTCCATTTTTCTTCTGGTGTCTGATTTTTCTTTGTCTTCCTCACTGACCTAGGAAACCCCTATCAAATTAACGCTGAATGCACAGGAGGTGTATCTTTGGATGTACACGTTGCAGCTGCTCAGAAACATCACTCCCAGGTGACAGAACTCAGCCTGCACAGCCCTGAAGGACGTGCAGTAATATGTGCATTTCCTGCCTCCATCTGCCTGTCATCTTTGGCAACTTGTTACTTATTTCCAGCTTCCAATGTCACTCACACCTGAACCCGATCCTTACCCTTTCCCTGCCTTCATCATTAGGTCCTCTGGAGCAATGGAACATAAATTCTTTTTTTTTTTTTTAAAGATTTTATTTATTTATTTGAGAGAGAGAATGAGAGAGAGAGAGCACATGAGAGGGGGAGGGACAGAGGGAGAAGTAGACTCCCCACCGAGCAGGGAACCCGATGCGGGACTCGATCCCGGGACTCCAGGATCATGACCTGAGCTGAAGGCAGTCGCTTAACCAACTGAACCACCCAGGCGTCCCTGGAACAGAAATTCTTATTTCCTCTCACATACTCTCCTAGAAGAACGAACAGCTCAATTTTGCATAATAGAGGATATTGAGCAGCAAATATTGCAATCACTCTATTTGTCCTATGGAAAAGTGAGGTTCGGAGAGGTTAATTCCTTGCCCTGGGACAAGGCGTGGCAGAAACAGCCCAGAAAGGAGCCAGGAGAGGACTTGGTAGTCTCAGGGGCCAGTGGGGAGACAGCCTGATGCAACTGTTGAGGCATGGTGTTGGGGAGTCTCAGACCTTGACTAGGCACACAGGCCAGCAATTATCAGGGCAAAGATGGGAGCATTCTATCTGGGGGACTGTGAGGACTGAGTGGCCAGAGAGAGTGTGCTGTACAGTCAGGGCCAGCCCCTGCTGGCGCTGCTTCCCACCTTGACCACGGCCACACTCGGGAATGTCTCTGCAGGACTGAGGCTCCTCTTCACTTGGAACTGGAGGTCTTCCTGGAAGATCTCAGGCCGTGCATTGGACTTTTAAAGAGGTATGAGGAAAAGGCTTCTGGGTCCAAGGACCACTATTGTCCACAGCAGGGTTTGGCCACCTCTCTCCAGGTCCCATGGAGTCATTACAGCCAGAGGAAGGAGAAGGGGGGCCGGGCAGAAGAGCGCGAAAACTGAAGAGGGCCAGTCATAGCTCTGTGGGAAAGGGACTTACGTACGTTTCTATAGTGGAGAGAAGCAGAACCGAAAGAGGCATGGGAATACGGCCCAAGGAAAGTGAAGTTGTACTCTGGAGCCCCCACACTGTGCTCTCACTAGCCATCCCCTCGGCCCTGGGACAGAACAGGAAACAAGAAAAGTAAGAGGCTCTGCGTGTCCGCAGCATGTCTGGAGGTGGTCCCTGGGCTTTCGTGTCTAGAGCTGCCTCAGTTCAAATTTGGTCCCGTACGTGGTCTCAGACTCACCTCTGCCTGCCCCAGAGGCACCAGGGAAGCTGCCAGATGACCTCGATGGCCCTGGTTTCTTGACCAGATTTCTCAGATTAGTGTTGGGTTTTCAGCCTTCACACCACTTGCAGCCAGGGTTCTCCTTATAACTCCCACTGGGGCAGCTTCCAGAGACACCCTGGAGTCATGGAGGATAACAATAAAAGAGCCCCTGAAACGAGACATAGCCGTAATGCCCATGGCTCCACAGTTTTAGCCTCACACAGATACACAGAAGCAGACTTAGACCCTGAATACATATTCTTACACCCAAAGTCACTAATTTTCTCTCTCTGTTCTCTAGGTGTTCCACAACAGGGATTCAAAGGCAATGAGGGAAATAAGATTTTTGACAGCAATGGGCCCTCTGCAGGCTTTTTATGGAGAACTGTGGTGTTTCCATGTGGTGTCACTGTCACCACCCCCTGCACCACACGAGAACACAGTGGTTCTGGAGCGTCAGGAAAGAACCCAACACGTATGCCTGCCCAGGTCTTCAGGCTCTAGGCTCTGTCCCCAGGAGAGTCTTCAGGTTCAGGGTTAGGACTCTAAATAGGCCATGGGCTCTATTTGAGATGTGAGGCTTCTGGGTTGAGACAGTCCCATTTCCTGAACTCTGACTTCCAGGGGCTGAGCTAATTCTGAGCTTTATCCTGGGGTTGCTCTAGGCTGCAGGACTTAGATTTTGGCTGGTTTTCTCTCATTCTTGTCTCCTTTCCCCAAGATCTGCTCCTGGGCTAAGGCCTCAGATTACACCAGGGCCTTGGTCTTTGAGTTCTGGGCTATTCCCTGTCCTATAAACTGAGATCTGTTTCTGTCTTTGTCTTGGGATTCTGGGCTCAGGGTTCATGCTTTGAGATCTCTGGGATTTGGTTCTGGAGTCAGGGCCTGGCTCAGCTTAGGGATCTGTCTCATCCTTAGTGGACCCCATGAGCTGAGTATGGAAAGAAGGTGATGAATACAGGGCCCAAACCAGAGTATGGAAAAACCGGGTCAGCATCTTCTTAGCTGACAAGAGTGCCATTCATCTCCTTGGTCCTGACTATTAGGTGGGGGCTTCTTCCTGGGGCAGCCAGGTTATTCTGAGATCAACACTCCATCGATTCTCAAACCTCATTCTGCAAATCCTGCAGATTTAAAGTTAGCAACTCATACCAGGAGCAGAAGTTCTCCATAAGGATTGTTTATCCTCAGAGCTTCCCTGGACCCACAGGTCTGGCCAGGTAGCTGTGTTGAGACAAGGGACAGGGAGGAGTTTGGGGAGAATTGTGGCTCAAAGGAACTGCCTGCATTTTGCATATAACTTTGTTCATAGTGGGCCATAATCAACATTATTGAATAAATCAATAAATGAATGAACAGAGAAATACCTAGAAAGACTTGGAAAGAAAAAAAAAAGAGTACAGAAGTAAAAATGCTGTGAGAGAGAATAAACCAGGAGCAGAGAGTTGCCCCTACGTGGAAAGCTAGCTTGTGGGGCATTCACCCAGGTATTCTGGAGGAGGGGCAGAAAGGGGCACCTTGCTGTGAAGTCCCCATTTAGATTCACTGGAAACACTGGGTTTGAGAATGGAGGGGAGGAAGGACAGAGCCTGGCAGCCAAGGGGAGCAGAGGGGGAGGGAGTGAGGCCCTTCTGACTCAGAGGAAGCCGCAATCCATGTTCAGGGGTTGGGGAGGAAATCCTCCTAGACAGATGCTCAGTCTGGAACATTAGATGCATGAGGTTTACTTCCACAAGCTCTGGCTTGATGGCTGTTTCTGTATGCTTTGTGGCAGGTCTGCTCATTCAGTCTGGAGATGACAAAGTTTCATTCAGCCTCCTGCACTCTCAACCAATGGTCAGGAGGTTCAGTCAAGGGACGTGTAATCTGGCTCCCAGTGGATGAAAAGCTTCTTCCCAGCTTTCCTTCAAGGTCTTTGACTCCCTTTTTCTGCAGGTTTTCAGGTCTTCATCCTAATGGTTCATCTTGTCTTTTGCTTCAAAATGTTCTTCCTTCCATTTCAGGTCCTGATCTGCCTTGACAGATAATATCCTGAGAAAGTCTGTGTCTTTTTCTGTCAATGTTCTCTCATTTCATTGACAACTGTGGACCGTTTTCTGGTTGAGGCTGGCTCGGTCAGAATACCTTTAAGATGACTTGTCAAGTAGTTGTTTAATAAGAAAAAATTAGAAGTCTTAAGTTGTTTTTAGTACAGTTTTAGATTTTCAGAATAATTGAGCATATGGAACGTAGAGTTCCATATACCCCCTGCACCCTCTACAGTTTTCCTTATCGTTAACATCTTGCATTAGTGTGGTATATTGGTTACAATTAATGAACTAATAATAATACATTATTATTAGCTGTAGTCCATGGTTTACACTGAGGTTGACTCTTTGTGTTATACAGTTCTATGGATTTTGACAAATGTCATCACCAATCTACTACAACCTCATCTCTTGTGCCAAAGAAGAAGGTGGGTATCATGGTCATAGTCAGGAGGCCTGGGGAAGAAAGAAGAGCCAAGCCCTGGAGGTGAGAGGTGGGACCCTACTCTTTTCAGAGGGGGCCTAAGTAGTCTGGAGCAGGGCTGGGAGTGTGGGACTGTCCCTTTTCTAGGAAATAAGCACAGTTTGGAACTAAAGAAGCCAGACCCCATGATCCTGAACTCCCCCCCCCCCCGGAACTAGTCACTCTAGAGCATCAAGGACCAGACCCAGCCCTGGGTGGGGGCAACATCCAGTCATCTTCCTTCAAATGCAGTGTCTGTCACACTATGACTTTTTGTTTGTTAGTATTTTCCAAGAGCTTTATGAAGATATAATACAATACCAGATATTTATTTGAAGTGTGCAATTTGGGGTGCCTGGGTGGCTCAGTCGGTTAGGAGTCTGCTTTGGGCTCTGGTCATGATCCCAGGGTCCTGGGATCGAGTCTTGCATTGGGCTCTCTGCTCAGTGGGGAGCCTGCTTCTCCTTCTCCCTCTGCCGCTTCCCCCCCTGCTCAAGCTCTCTCTCACTTTCTCTCTCTCTCTCACACACACTCTCTCTCCCAAATAAATAAATAAAATCTAAAAAAAAAATAAAGTGTGCAATTCAAAGTTGTTTAGTATAGCCACAGAATTGTGCAACCATCCCCACAATAAATTTTAGAGCATTTTAGTTATCCCCAAAAAAACCCTGTTACCCTTTAGCCATAACTTCCACAGCCCCAGCCCCCATAATTCTCCCAGCCCTAGAAAACCGCTTATCTACTTTTTGCCTCTATAGATTTGCCTGAACATTTCATATAAAGGGAATCATACAATATGTGATCCTGTGTGACTCTTTTTTTTTTTCACTTAGCATTATGTTTTCATGGATCATTCATGTTGTAGCTTGTATCAGTACTTTATTTTTTTATTTCTGAATATATTTCATTGTATGGATATTCTATACTTTATCCATCAGTTGATATAAATTTGGGTTCTTTGTTTTATGAACATTTGCATATAAGTTTTGTGTGGACACATGTTTTCATTTTTCTTGGATATATACCTAGGGAATGGAAGTGCTGGACCATATGGAAATTTTGTTTAACATTTGATGAAATTCAAGACTGTTTTCCAAAGTGTCTGAACCATTTTACATCTCGGACAACAAAGTAGGAGGGTTCCCATTTCTCTAGCTCTTCACTAACACCTGCTATATCTAATATTTTGATTCTAGTCATGATAGTGGTTGTGAATTGGTGTCCCATTGTGGCTTTGATTGGCACATCCCTGATGACTAATGATGTTGAGCATCTTTTAATGTGTTTATTGGCCATTTGTATATCTTGTTGGAGGAATGTCTATTCAGATCATTTTAATTGCATTTTCATTTTATTATTGAGTTGTAAGCATTCTCTATATATTCTAGATACAAGCCCCATATTAGATATGTTATTTGCAAATATTTTCTCTCAAATTTGTGTGTGGGTTTTTTTGTTTGTTTTACTTTCTTGATGGTGCCCTTTGAAACACAAGTTTTTAATTTGGATAAAGTCCCATTTATCTTTTTTTTTTTGCCTACGTGTGCTTTTTTGTGTCATATCTAAGAAATCATCGTGAGATCACGGTTCATAAAGATTTACACCTATTTTTTCTTCTAAGAATTTTATAGTTTTAACTCATATTTAGTTTTGAGTTCTTTTTTGAATGTAGTGTGAAGTAGAGGGCAGACTTCATTCTTTTGCATGCGGATATCCAGGGGCCTCATTACCTTTTATTATAAAGATTATTGTCTCCCCATTGAATTGTTTGGACACACTCATTGAAAATTAATTTACTGCAAAGGTGGTTTTCCCCTCTAGATTTTCAATTTTATTCTATTGATCTCTATGTCTGTCTTTAGGTCTTAATTACTGTAGATTTGTTGCAAGTTTAGATATCAGGAAGTATGTGTATTCCAACTTTGTTATTATTTATTTATTTATTTATTTTTTAATTAATTTTTTTAATCTTTAAATTTTTTGTTATATTAATCACCATACATTACATCATTAGTTTTGGATGTAGTGTTCCATGATTCATTGTTTGTGCATAACACCCAGTGCTCCATGCAGAACGTGCCCTCTTTAATACCCATCACCAGGCTAACCAATCCCCCCACCCACCTCCCCTCTAGAACCCTCAGTTTGTTTTTCAGAGTCCATCATCTCTCATGGTTCGTCTCCCCCTCCGATTTACTCCCCTTCATTCTTCCCCTCCTGCTATCTTCTTCTTTTTTTTTCCTTAACATATATTGCATTATTTGTTTCAGAGGTACAGATCTGTGATTCAACAGTCTTGCACAATTCACAGTGCTCACCATAACACATACTCTACCCACTGTCTGTCACCCAGCCACCCCATCCCTCCCACCCCCCACCACTCCAGCAACACTCAGTTTGTTTCCTGATATTAAGAATTCCTCATATCAGTGAGGTCATATGATACATGTCTTTCTCTAATTGACTTATTTCACTCAGCATAACACCCTCCACTTCCATCCACGTCGTTGCAAATAGCAAGATCTCATTCCTTTTGATGGCTGCATAATATTCCTTTGTGTATATACACCACATCTTCTTTATCCATTCATCTGTCGATGGACATCTTGGCTCTTTCCACAGTTTGACTATTGTGGACATTGCTGCTATAAACATTGGGGTGCACGTACCCCTTCGGATCCCTACATTTGTATCTTTAGGGTAAATACCCAGTAGTGCAATTGCTGGATTGTATGGTAGCTCTATTTTCAACTGTTTGAGGAACCTCCATACTGTTTTCCAGAGTGGTTGCACCAGCTTGCATTCCCACCAACAGTGTAGGAGGGTTCCCCTTTCTCCACATCCCCGCCAACATCTGTCGTTCCCTGACTTCTCAATTTTAGCCATTCTGACGGGTGTGAGGTGGTATCTCATGGAGGTTTTGATTTGGATTTCCCTGATGCCGAGCGATGTTGAGCACTTTTTCATGTGCCTGTTGGCCATTTGGATGTCTTCTTTGGAAAAATGTCTGTTCATGTCGTCTGCCCATTTCTTGATTGGATTATTTGTTCTTTGGGTGTTGAGTTTGATAAGTTCTTTATAGATTTGGGATACTAGCCCTTTATCTATTAGGTCATTTGCAAATATTTTCTCCCATTCTTTCAGTTGTCTTTTGGTTTTGTGGACTGTTTCTTTTGCTGTGCAAAAGCTTTTTATCTTGATGAAATCCCAATAGGTCATTTTTGCCCTGGCTTTCCTTGCCTTTGGTGATGTTTCTAGGAAGAAGTTGCTGCGGCTGAGGTCGAAGAGGTTGCTGCCTGTGTTCTCCTTTACGATTTTGATGGACTCCTGTCTCATGTTTAGGTCTTTCAACCATTTGGAGTCTATTTTTGTGTGTGGTGTAAGGAAATGGTCCAGTTTCATTCTTCTGCATGTGGCTGTCCACTTTTCCCAACACCATTTGCTGAAGAGACTGTCTTTTTTCCACTGGACATTCCTTCCTGCTTTGTCAAAGATGAGTTGACCATAGAGTTGAGGGTTTCTGGGCTCTCGATTCTGTTCCATTGATCTATGTGTCTGTTTTTGTGCCAGACCATACTGTCTCGATGATGACAGCTTTGTAATATAGCTGGAAGTCCGGAATTGTGATGCTGCCAGCTTTGCTTTTCTTTTTCAACGTTCCTCTGGCTATTCGGGGTCTCTTCTGGTTCCATACAAATTTTAGGATTATTTGTTCCATTTCTTTAAAAAAAGTGGATGGTATTTTGATGGGGGTTGCATTGAATGTGTAGATTGCTCTAGGTAGCATTGGCATCTTCACAATGTTTGTTCTTCCAATCCATGAGCATGGAACGTTTTTCCATTTCTTTGTGTCTTCCTCAATTTCTTTCCTGAGTATTTTATAGTTTTGTGAGTACAGATCCTTTGCCTCTTTGGTTAGATTTATTCCTAGGTATCTTATGGTTTTGGGTGCAATTGTAAATGGGATCGACTCCTTCATTTGTCTCGCTTCTGTCTTGTTCTTGGTGTATAGGAATGCCACTGATTTCTGTGCATTGATTTTATAGCCTGCCACTTGACTGAATTCCTGTATGAGTTCTAGCAGTTTTGGAGTGGAGTCTTTTGGGTTTTCCACATACAGTATCATATCATCTGCAAAGAGTGAGAGTTTGACTTCCTCTTTGCCGATTTGGATGCCTTTGATTTCTTTTTGTTGTCTGATTGCTGTGGCTAGGACTTCTAATACTATGTTGAACAGCAGTGGTGAGAGTTGACATCCCTGCCATGTTCCCGACCTTAGGGGGAAAGCTCTCAGCTTTTCCCCATTGAGAATGATATTTGCTGTAGGTTTTTCATAGATGGCTTTTATGATATTGAGGTATGTACCCTCTATCCCTATACTCTGAAGAGTTTTGATCAAGAAAGGATGCTGTACTTTGTCAAATGCTTTTTCTGCATCTATTGAGAGGATCATATGATTCTTGTTCTTTCTTTTGTTAATATATTGTATCATGTTGATTGCTTTGAGGATGTTGAATCAACCTTGCAGTCCAGGGATAAATCCCACTTGGTCATGGTGAATAATCCTTTTAATGTACTGTTGGATCCTATTGGCTATTATTTTGGTGAGAATTTTTGCATTCATGTTCATCAAGGATATTGGTCTGTAATTCTCCTTTTGATGGGGTCTTTGTCTGGTTTGGGGATCGAGGTAATGGTGGCCTCATAAAATGAGTTTGGAAGTTTTCCTTCCATTTCTATTTTTTGGAACAGTTTCAGGAGAATAGGTATTAATTCTTCTTGAAATGTTTGGTAGAATTCCCCTGGGAAGCCATCTGGCCCTGGGCTTTTGTTTGTTGGGAGATTTTTGATAACTGCTTCAATTTCCTTTGTGGTTATAGGTCCGTTCAGGTTTTCTATTTCTTCCTGGTTCAATTTTGGTAGTTGATACATCTCTAGAAATGCACCCATTTCTTCCAGGTTATCTAATTTGCTGGCATAGGGTTCCTCATAATATGTTCTTATAATTGTTTGTATTTCTTTGGTGTTGGTTGTGATCTCTCCTCTTTCATTCATGATTTTGTTGATTTCGGTCATTTCTCTTTTCTTTTTTTTTTTTAAAGATTTATTTATTTATTCATGAGAGACAGAGAGAGAGAGAGAGAGAGAGAGGCAGAGGGAGAAGCAGGCTCCCAAGGAGCAGGGAGCCCGATGTGGGACTCGAACCCAGGACTCTGGGATCATGACCTGAGCCGAAGGCAGACGCTTAACCATCTGAGCCACCCAGGCGCCCCTCTCTTTTCTTTTTGGTAAGTCTGGCCAGGGGTTTATCCATCTTGTTAATTCTTTCAAAGAACCAGCTCCCAGTTTCATTGATCTGTTCTACTGTTCTTTTGGTTTCTATTTCATTGATTTGTGCTCTGATCTTTATTATTTCTCTTCTTCTGCTGGGTTTAGCCTTTAATGGCTGTTTTTTCTCTAGCTCCTTTAGGTGTAGGGTTACGCTGGGTATTTGAGACCTTTCTTGTTTCTTGAGAAAGGTTTGTATTGCAATATACTTTCCTCTTAGGACTGCCTTTGCTGCATCCCAAAGGTTTTGAACAGTTGTGTGTTCATTTTCATTGGTTTCCATGAATTTTTAAAATTCTTCTTTAATTTCCTGATTGACCCATTCATTCTTTAGTAGAATGCTCTTTAGCCTCCATGTATTTGAGTTCTTCCAACTTTCTTCATTGTTTGAGTTCTAGGTTCAAAGGTAGAACTTGTTTGTGGTCTGAAAATATGCAGGGAATAATCCCAATCTTTTGGTACCAGTTGAGACCTGATTTGTGACTTAGGATGTGATCTATTCTGCAGAATGTTCCATGGGCACTAGAGAAGAATGTGTATCCCGCTGCTTTGGGATGGAATGTTCTGAATATGTCTGTGAAGTCCATTTGGTCCAGGGTGTCACTTAAAGTCCTTATTTCCTTGTTGATCTTTTGCTTAGATGATCTGTCCATTTCAGTCAGGGGAGTGTTAAAGTCCCCCACTATTATCGTATTGCTGTCAATGTGTTCTTTGCTTTTGTTATTAATTGCCTTATAAAATTGGCTGCTCCCATGTTAGGGGCATAGATATTTACAATTGTTAGATCTTCTTGTTGGATAGACCCTTTAAGTAGGATATAGTGTCCTTCCTCATCTCATTACAGTCTTTGTTTTAAAATCTAATTTGTCTGATATAAGGATCGCCACCCCAGCTTTCTTTTGGTCTCCATTAGCATGGTAAGTTGTTTTTCCACCCCCTCATTTTCAATGTGGGGGTGTCTTTGGGTCTAAAATGAGTCTCTTGCAGACAGCATATCGATGGGTCTTGTTTTTTAATCCAATCTGATAACCTGTGTCTTTTGATTGGGGCATTGAGCCCATTTACATTCAGGGTAACTATTGAAAGGTATGAATTTAGTGCCATTGTATTGCCTGTAAGGTGACTGTTCCTGTATATTTTCTGTCTTCCTTTCTGGTCTATGTTGCTTTTAGGCTCTCTCTTTGCTTAGAGGACCCCTTTCAATATTTCTTGGAGGGCTGGTTTCGTGTTTGCAAATTCTCTTAGTTTTTGTTTGTCCTGGAAGCTTTTTATCTCTCCTTCTATTTTCAGTGACAGCCTAGCTGGATATAGTATTCTTGGCTGCATATTTTTCTTGTTTAGTGCTCTGAAGATATCATGCCAGTCCTTTCTGGCCTGCCAGGTATCTGTGGATAGGTCTGTTGCCAATCTAATGTTTCTACCATTGTAGGTTACATATCTCTTCCCCCAAGCTGCTTTCAAGATTATCTCTTTGTCTCTGAGACTCGTAAGTTTTACTATTAGATGTCAGGGTGTTGACCTATTTTTATTGATTTTGAGAGGGGTTCTCTGTGCCTCCTGGATTTTGATGCCTGTTTCTTTCCCCACATTAGGTAAGTTCTGTGCTATAATTTGCTCCAATATACCTTCTGCCCCTCTCTCTCTTTTTCCTTCTTCTGGGATCCCAATTATTCTAATGTTGTTTCGTCTTATCGTATCGGTTATCTCTCGAATTCTGCCCTCGTGATCCAGTAGTTGTTTATCTCTCTTTTTCTCAGTCTCTTTATTTTCCATCATTTGGTCTTCTATATCGCTAATTCTCTCCTCTGCCTCATTTATCCTAGCAGTTAGTGCCCCCATTTTTGATTGCACCTCATTAATAGTCTTTTTGATTTCGACTTGGTTAGATTTTAGTTCTTTTATTTCCCCAGGAAGGGTTTCTCTAAGAACTTCCATGCTTTTTCCAAGCCCAGCTAGTATCTTTAAAATCATGATTCTGAACTCTAGGTCTGACATTGTACTAATGTCTGTGTTGATTAGGTCCCTGGCAGACGTACTACCTCTTGTACTTTTTGCTGAGGCGATTTTTTCATCTTGTCATTTTTTCCAGAGGATAATAGGTGAATGAGAGAACAAAATGGTAACAAGTTAACAACATCCCCAGAAAATATACTCTCAACAAATCAGAAAAGACCTGAAACCAGGGGAAAAGAAAGAAAAAAGAAAGAGAAAAAAAAGAAAAAGGAAAAGATAAAAAGAAACAAAAACAGAACAACACACAAAAAAACAGAATATGATCAAGTATGATCAGGCTAGTGCATATATCAGTGCCACACACTAGAATTTGGGTGTATTTTCGTCTGTTAGAAAAAAGGGCCTCCTAAAATTTTAAGGAAAGACTTATATATGTACAAAATAAGAGTTGATACAATGAAGGGATGGGATATGACTGTAATGATGAAAATTATAAAAGATTTTATAAAAGGAATTGATAAGAAGTTGTGTGAAAAAGAAAGAAAATTTAAAAAAAAAGAAAAAAGGGAGAGAATGTTTTGTAAAAAAAAAAAGGGGGGAGAGAAAAAAGGCAGGATACTAGAACAAAGCCATACACTAGTGATTTAGGGTATATTTTGATCTGTTAGAAGAAACTGTATCTGAAAATTTTAAAGAGAGAATAACTTATATATATATATCTATATATATAGATATATATATATATGCCAAAAATAAGGGTAACTACTATGAAGGGATAGAATGAGTCTAAAAATGAAAAATAAAAATGGTTTTTTAAAGAAAGTGATTGATAAGATGTTGGTTGAAAAGGGGAAAAAGAAAAATTCAAAAAAAAAAAACAGTTAAAAAAAATTAACCCTGAAAGACTAATGAATCATGGTAAAAAAGCCATGAATTCTATGTGCAGTATTCCCCTAGCGCTGGAGTTCTGCCGTTCTCATTGATCGGTAAACTTGTTCTTGGCTGGCTGTTCTTGCTGATCTTCTGGGGAAGGGGCCTGTTGCCGTGGTTCCCAAATGTCTTTGCCGGAGGCAGAGTTGCTCCGCCCTTGTGGGTCGGGGCTAAGCAAGCTGCTCGCGTTTGCTCTCAGGAGCTTTTGTTCCCTGCAAGCTTTCCGTCCAGCTTTGGAGGACGAGAGTGAAAATGGTGGCCACCCAATCTCCACCCAGAGGAGCTGAGAACTCGGGGCCCCGCTCCTCAGTGCGCCCCCAGAGAAAAGCAGTCAGTTACTCCCGTCTCCCCGGTCTCCTGCCACACCCCGTGCTCACCAGGCCTGTGACCGAGCGTTTCTATCTCTGGCACCTGACCCCGTGTGGAGTCTCCAAACCCAGCAGATCCCTGCGGTGCACTCCCACGCCGCTCCTCCCAGGGGAGGAAGGGGAGTCTCCCCGGCTCTGCCGCTTGTTGGGTCCCTGCTGGAGGAGCAGTGGCCCGACTGGGCCGCGGATCACAGTTTATGTCCATCCTGAGCTGAGAGCCCGCGCCTCGGTTCTGTCTCTGCAGCTGGCTTCCCCACTCTGATCCCTGGGAGCTCTGCCGCACTCAGGCACC
Source organism: Eumetopias jubatus (assembly GCF_037043125.1). Classification (NCBI taxonomy): domain Eukaryota; kingdom Metazoa; phylum Chordata; class Mammalia; order Carnivora; family Otariidae; genus Eumetopias; species Eumetopias jubatus. The sequence continues at coordinate 48,668,572 of NW_028274823.1, read as the reverse complement.
CCTGGCCTTTCTGTGACCCCGAGGGTCCTGAGACCACACTGTCCCACAAGGGTTCCATCTCCTGCTTAGCCACTGGAGTGACGTCCCTCAGCGGAGCCGACTTCTAAAAGTTCCTATTTTTTGCTCCGCGGCTCTATCACTTGCCAGAAGCTGCCGTTGGAAGCCCCCTCCCCCGCCGTCTATCCTCCCAAATATCGCCTCGGATTCACTTCTCCGCACGTCCTACCTTCCAGTAAGTGGTTGCTTCTCTGTTCAGAGAGTTGTTGCTACTCTCTTCTTCGATCTCCTGTTGAGTTCGTAGGTGTTCAGAATGGTTTGATCCCTATTCAGCTGAATTCCTGAGACCAGACGAAATCCAGGTCTCCTACTCCTCTGCCATCTTGCTCCGCCCCCCCAACTTTGTTATTTTTTAAGATTGAAGTGACTATTCCAGGTCTTTTGCATTTCCATATGAATTTTAGGATCTACTTTTCAATTTATGCAAAGAACCTAGCTGAGATTTTGATAGCGGGTGTGTTGAATCTGCGGATTAATTTAAGGGCTATCACCATCTTAATATTGTTTTCTAATCTTAAAATTGAGATGTCTTTCTACTTAGATCTCTTAAAATTTCTTTCAACAATATTTTGGAGTTTATGGAGTGTAAGTTTTTCACTTTTTTGGTGAGATCAAAGTAACTTCTAGTTTTCCTTGTAGATTGTTCATTGACCAATCAGTTGTTTGGAAGAGTGTTTTCTTATATTCATATTTGTGAATATATATATAACGTATATAAAATACATATTTTCCAAGTGCATTCCACTTTTGTCAAAACACATCCTTTGTATGTTTTTGATTCTTTCAAACTGATTAATGCTTGATTTATAGTCTAGCATATGGGCTCTCCTGGAGAACATTCCATGTATACTTGAGAAGAATACATACCTGTTATTATTAGGTGGAGTATTCTGTAGATATCTATTAGGTCTAATTGGTGTACAGTTATTTTTTTTTCCCACGTCCTATTTCCTTGTTGATCTTTCATCTACTTATTCTACCCAGTATTGACTTTGGAATATTGAAGTCTGCAAATATTTTTTTAAAATATTTTATTTATTTATTTATTTATTTGTGGGGGTAGGCAGAGGGAATCTCAAGCAGACTCCACAGTGAGTGTGGGTCCTGATGCAGGGCTTGATCTCACGACCCTGAAATCATGACCTGAGCTTAAATCATGAGCCAGATGCTCAACCACCTGAGCCACCCAGGTGCCCCTGAAGTCTCCAACTATTATTGTTAAGTTGTCTATTTCTCCTTTTAGTTCCATTAGTTTCGCTTTATATATTCTGGTGCTCTGTTGTCAGGTGCTGTGCATTTCCTATTCCACCACAGCACATGCTCTACTCTTTACTGAGATCTTATCTTACTTGCCTATGCCTCAGTTTCCTCAGCTGTCACATAGGAATCTTAATGGAAATTCCCAAGGGAGGAGAATTTCTGTCCTCTTAGACTGCCCTGACTGGATCAATAGTTGGAGCATTATCTTTTGATGGAGAGTGGTCTTCCCAGCCTCCTGTGTCCCATAGTCAATCTGCACATATTCCTGAAAACATCATGGAGGCAGATCCCTCAGTCCTGAGCAAATAAAGCAAGCACTGGTCTCTCAATAAGGTTACTAAATTTAGCAAATAAAAATACAGGATGCCTGTGTTTGCTCAGTTTAAATCATTGTTATGGCTTATGCATATGCACAATGAGATAAAATAAAAATATTACTTGGGCATGTTTAAATTAAAAGTTATTCATCTAAAATTTATAAATATCTAAATTACATGACACTTCCTTTAGTTCTATTTCCTTGATGATCTGACCCTCTTTAATCATTCCCTTTTGTACAATTTGCTTATAAATTTCCTTGCAGTTATAGTCAATATTCCATTTACATTGTAACATAGCTCCTATGTTACATATGATGTAGCCACATTCAATTTATTTCACATACAATTTATTTCATCTTTTCACCCGTACATTAATTAATGAGAAAATACACTCGACATTTAGCATATGAGCCAGCCACTGAATATTTATAGTTGTGAGGTTTACCACTGAGAAAGCTCTCCAATTTAGATGTGTTGAAATACATAAGCCATCTTTCATGGCACAGCTTGCTTTTCTATTCTTTAGGATTATGCTGTATCTCTTGACCAGTGGCTTTTAAAAATATTTTTCACAACAAAAAGAGCATTATTGTCAATTTTTATTCCCGTTTTCTTCAATACTATATCATGAATCCACTTGTTCCCATGCTGGAAGAGTATTTAGTGCTATCTGTGTAAAAAAAAATTGAATTTTTCAAGAGATAGAATCCATTTGAAAGGATAGTCATGGCAAATGCTGTAATAATTATCCTCTTCAAATCAGAATTTCTTTTCCTGTTCGTAAGTAATGTCATGCCTAATAAGAGCAACCTTGACACTTATGGGATAAATTTTTCATCAGTTCTTTACCACATTCAGCATGTTCCTTTAAGCAATGGAGTACTTCAGTAACACCGTTTACTCTTTTTTGTAATTTGCATAAACGTTTTACTAATGAGATATTGAAAATTATGAACAAGAAATAAGTAGACTTCACTCAATGAATTATTTAAAAAGTCAACAAGAATTTTGGGGCCACCAGAATTCAAGTATAATATCAGTGCTTCAAAAGAAACTGAAGATTCTCTCAACTGCATCTAGAGAGAGCCAAGGGGCAGGGGGACGGGTGAACACACCTGGGTGGCTCAGTCCATAAGCGTTTGTGTTCAGCTCAGGTCATGATCCCAGGGGCCTGGGATGAACCTTGCATTACACTCTCTGCTCAGTGGGGAGTCTGCTTCTCCCTCTGCCCCTCCCCCTGCTTGTGCACCTTCTCACTCTCTCTCTCTCTCTCAAGTAAATAAATAAAATCTTAAAAAAAAGAGAGCCAACAGGTTTTTGAATTTGACAGAAATGAAGGATACTGAATGCAAATAAAACCACAAAATCTTTTCATTGTTCAGTTTGAACAGTGCTGAATTGGAGAACAATTTCATGACTACTACTTCAATTAAAACAGGATATAGGTGTGGTTTGCATCATATTTTGCAGAATATGCACAGGGCAACCAACATCTTCCATAGACTCATTCATGCCTAGCTTCAACTTTAAATAAAATTGTGTACATGTTTACACCCACATGGGTATTTGTGTTGTTTCCTTCAAAAGGAGTGCAATTAAAAAATTAACTCCTAATTAAATTTAGGAGTTTTATACAAACATCTGCTTTTGTTTTTGAAGTCTCATCTGAAAGGGATTTTGCCTGTAGTACTCTTATAAGTCAGCTCTTTTCATGAAAAATATTGCACAAGCAACAGAACTTTTTCCCCCCCACCATTGTGATTACTTGCAATCATGGCTATGTTGTAAAAAAAAAAAAAAAAAAAATGAAGCATTTAGAACTCTGATAATCTCTGTAACAGTAAATGGAGCTATTACATTTTTTATTATTGCTGTAGATTTCATCTTGGCACTTGAAAATTTACTTGCAATTTTGGAATCTAAAAATACTTTTGGTAGCAAGTATGTTCAAACAGTCAATTGAGCTAAAAGACTGATAATGATATACAGGATGGGAAGCCATTACAATTTCTGCCGTGATTATTTTATATTCTTCATCTGAATTTCTCTTAATCAAAAAATTCATTATTTTATCACTTCCTTTGGAAGTAGTTGAGGAAATTATACATCTCTTATGGTTAGCTGTCAGTATGTGCTGGTTTATATCTGGCTTTCAATTTTCCATACTGAATAACAATTGCATACTGTTCAAAGAGCTATAAAAGGACATTTTCTTCATTTAATAAATGCCCATTCAGAAAAATCATCACAAAATTTACACTCGTGTTTTGGCATTTGGGGGTTCAAATACATACAAATAAAGAATAGGTCATAGCAACCACCCACGAATTAAAAAGATCGCTAATCTCACGTCTTCCTGGTGAATTTTCAGAAGCAGGAATGTTTAGAGACTGACGGACTTCCCCTTGTGTTACTGTGGTCACTGGACTGGAATGGTTGTTGGCCAGCTGATCTTCCAGAGTATGGCCACTAGAGTGAGGCACTTGGTGATTGATGGCAGTCTTGAAGTGTGGACCTGTCTCTGATTGGCTAACTTCCACAAACTAGGAGGTGTGAGCCTGAGGCTGATTGGTTGATTTCAGAGGGTGTGTAACTTCTCCGAAGTTACTTCTTTTTTTTTTTAAAGATTTTATTTACTTATTTGAGAGAGAGAGATAGAGAGCACGAGAGGAAAGAGGGTCAGAGGGAGAAGCAGACTCCCCGCTGAGCGGGGAGCCCGATGTGGGACTCGATCCCGGGACTCCAGGATCATGACCCGAGCCGAAGGCAGTCGCTTAACCAACTGAGCCACCCAGGCGCCCTCTCCGAAGTTACTTCTAACAGTGGTTACTTGTCTTTGATTTGGGACTTTGGCCAGAGAGCAGTCTTTTCTTGAATATGAAAAATAAGTAGTTTTAAATCTCAGGCTCTCTCCTCTCCAGACCCCCCTTTTTTGGTTGTCCCTTAACCAAGCCTCAGGAGAGAACTTAGGGGATGGTTCAGATCTTTATTTGTGGAGGTATGATTTTTAGCTAGTGTAGTTATTTACTTGATTTAAGGGCCAAAATCTGTGACAGAAAAGTGTCTTGCACTGCTGAATTCTTGTAACTTATTGGGGGAAAAAATCTGATTATAGGATATTTAGGGCATCCTGACAAAGTCAATATAGGCTGCGAGACAAAATCATGTACATGGTCTGTCCTGAACGTACAGAATTCTTGTGCACTTTATCTCTGGTGACTGAGAGCAGAAATGTGCTTTCCCGAGAGCACCTTCCACCTCGACCTTGATCTCCACTGTCAGCACACAGTGGGCTTGCCCTCCTGCTCTGCTCCAACCAGAGTGGGCTGACCTGACCCACAGGCCTGCGAGCAAAGCCCCCTTCTATCTTGAAGACATCTGTGACCAGGCAAGCATGGCATTTACATTTGAATCCTAATTATGGAAGACTTTTCTCAATTGTGTGCTCTAGACCTGTGAATGGATATATTCAGTGGCACCAAATGCACTCTTTTCTTTTTGTAATGTAAGTTTTAGTTCTGTTATTTCATTTAAGAATTTTTGCCTTCTTCTTCTTCTTTTTCTTCTTCTTCCTCTTCTCCTCCTCCTCCGTCTCCTTCTTCTATTCAGTTTCCTTCCTTTTGCTTGCCTCTCAGTTCCCTTTTCCTGAATCTGCTGATTTATCAGCCAATCTTTCATTTATTTTTGTCAAGTCCATTTTGCTGTTTTTTTTTCTGTGAACACAAAATATACATGAACTAAAACGTATTTCTAGTTTAAAGCTCTCTAGAAATCTCTTCTTTTTCTTTCATGTTATATTTTTCTCCTTTGATGATTCCTTCTTTTTTTTTTAAGATTTTTATTTATTTATTTAATTGACAGAGATACAGCAAGAGAGGGAACACAAGCAGGGGGAGTGGGAGAGGGAGAAGCAGGCTTCCCGCCAAGCAGAGAGCCCGATGAGGGGCTCTATCCCAGGACCCTGGGAACATGACCTGAGCTGAAGGCAGTTGCTTAACCAACTGAGCCACCCAGGTGCCCCTGTGATTATTCCTATGTTGAATACTCTTTTCATAAATTTTTGCTGACATTTTTCTTTTTCTTTTTCTTTATACAAAGTAAGGTGTATTCTGATTTTAAAATTCTGCTTTCTTTCCTCTGTCATCAAGCAGGTGTGTTGTAATCCCTCTCTTTGTGGTTCTGACTGAGCATTGTCTGTGCAGTGAGGGATGAGTTGGGGTGCCAGATGCGAGACCTGCAGGGGATCATTACCTTGGTACAGTGTGTTCTCTATGTTGGTTAAAGTTACTGTGATGGGTCCAATATTCTATTTCCAGAGTTTCTTTTGTCCTGTCCCCATTCCAGCTATATTGTATATTCCTGCCACTAGTTTCCTTTTTTTTTTTTTTTTTTTTTTTTTATCGGTTAGAATCACTTCCCTACTGTCTTCTTCATTTCAAAGAACAAGTTAAACTACACCCTGGCATCTTTAGCGCAGGTACTGGGCTTATCCATGGGATGCTCACAGCTGTCACCTCTACTTTTTAGTGTTCTTGATTTTCACCAATCTAAGGAGAAGCCAGGGAAGGGAATGCGGTTTTTTTTGTGGTCTCCCACACCACAAAATATAATCCTTCCAAGTTGGACAGTATCGCCTTCTTCTCCCTGTGACATAAATTCACATTTTTTTCCTAAAAGGGAGTTGTTTCTTTACTCTTTTGCTGTAGTTATGATTCCACTTATCTTTTATCTAGAAAAACTGTCATGAAATTCCTCAAATGTGAGCGGGACCTTTCTTTCAGTTTGGGACTGCTGACTATATCTTTCCTATCTTTTTTCTATTCATCTGAATATTTTAGTAGAGATCAGAAAGACTTCAGATTGTGTGTTTTCAGAGCTATCAAATCCAGAGGGTTCTCCTGGCATTTAATATTATTACAAACCTAAATATATGTTTCTGAAAGAAAATATAGGTTGTCTTAGACTTTGTAACTTTCTTTTAGGTTATGTTTGCTATTTCCTGTATATTTTCTCTCAGTATTGACCTTAAAAAATCTTTTAAAAGAAAATGCCTTGTTCTCCAGAAATAGGTATAATTGTGTCCCACTCTGTAGTCAGGTTTAGAGAAAGATGACGCTCCCACCAAGCTGGATCCTGGGCAAGAGGGGAGGGAAACAGGCTGGCTGAGTCCAAGATGTGCCATCAGGATTAATTATAGACATGTCTGTGAGAGTGATTTTGACAAGGGATAGGCAAACGTTTTCTATATGGGGTCAGATAATTTGTTAGACTTTGCAAGCCATATGGTCTCTGTCACAGCTGTTTAACTCCGCCGCTGTTTCATGAAAACAGCATAGACAGTATGAAAACAGTTGGATGCAGCTGAGTGTTTGATTACAAATAGAGGTGGTAAGACAGATTTGGCTCAAGGACTATGGGTTGCTGACTCCTGATTTAAGTAATAATTTTTGAATTATGACATTTAGTAATTAGTAAAAAACTTAAATAATGTTTGAATATTAACAGCACACACACACACACACACACACACACACCACACATATATTTTTCTACATACCCAGGTCCAAGCTGCTCTGTGCCTGATGCATACTAGGAACCCAGTTAAGAATTGGTTTTACAAATGAGTAAATACATGTCATTGCCAGTCTGTTCTTCTCTGTTGTTCACATTACTTGTAATTATTATCGACATATCTTTCTTACTTTTCCCTTACCTACACCTAATTTGTGGCTTCTTTGACAGTGACAACCCTTTATTCTAATATAATGCACATATGTGAACTTTATGTCTAGCCCCTCCTGTACATTTGTTCTGAAACCCGTCCTCTGGTCTCCTCCAACCTTTCCCCTGTTTCCCACTTCAGTCCCTCCACCACTCACCCTTCCCTACACCTCTCTGTACATTTGGTTGCAGGAATTTTCCTGAATTCCTGCCATGCAGATGGAGAACAATCTTTCTTTAATTTTTCAAAATTTGAGCTTTTTGAAGGCTATCTGCACTCTCTAACCAAACACCTAGTGGTCATGGTCTCCAGTGCATGGAATGCCATTCATTCTACTCCCATGCGTGAAATGCCAATATGGTGTTTTCAAGGCCCCCACAATGCCTTCTATAGCTAGACCATGGAACCCTCAGATTTTTCTCACTTTTATTGTCTATTTTTCTCATCTTTTATGACATTGAATCTCTCTCTGTGGGCCGCTTTCATCCAGAGAGATTATTTAGTCACATAGGCTTCCTTTTTGTCCACTTTGACAGTGAAATAAGCTCTCTATGGCTCCTTCCTGACTTGCCTAGTCCTTTGGGGCGGGGGGAGTATTAACTGTCTCTACTATCTTACTCCGTCAGTGACATAACCATTCATGCAGTTTGGCTCCTCCCATCAGGAGGGAAAACTCCTCAGCTTCAGGCTTACAAGTGATGGTACCCTGGGAACAAGTTCTTGGTCGATCAGTCCACACAGTGAATATTCTTCTCTCTCAGAGTTACCTGAAATCCCATGAAAGCTGCTCTCTCTAGGATAGACCCCAATATCCCCAGTTAGATCTGGGGCCTCTTAGATGCTATCGTAAGACATCACTCTCAGCGTCTACGTCAAGTGTGCATCTGCCCAGTGTGTGCAGAGACCAAGCTGTGGTCTTAGAAGAGTAAAGTCAATACAGGATACTTTCTCCAGCAAATCTGGGAGGTCGCTGCTTCCCTGCAATTGTCACAAAGGACCTCAGTCTGATTATACTTGAAGACCTTTATAGTTTCTGAATCAAAGCAGGAATCAAGCTTTAGGGAAGCCACTTCACACCCAGTCCAGTTTATTTGTCTGACTGGGTGTGTCAACTGGTATACTTTTGGGAATCAAGCCTGGTTCTTAAAGGGATGTACATATGCTCCTCCTGGTTGCACAGGGTGACTCCCTAGAGACAGCATCCTGTTCATCTGAGGAGTATTCCAGCTTACAGGACTTCCTGCTCAGCCTCTTTGAGGCTCTTTCCTCACTACACAGACATCTATGCTAATGTCTGGAACTACCTGGCTGCTCTTAGCACATGTCCCCATTTGCAGTCCAAGTAGGACCCCAGTAATCATAGTTTAGTATATTTCTCAAATTATTTTGAAGACATACTGTTTCTGCTATGCTCTTGGGGCTCCAAAACATGCATAATTGTACCCTAGCCTTCTGAACTGAAGTTATCACTTGGTGATAACCCTCTGCTTCAGGGTACTCTGCTGTGGATCCTTCTGAAGGGTATGGGAAGTAGCTCTGAATTACATTTAGCATGCATCAGAATCCCCCGGAGATCTGGTTAACAATGCAGATGTGTGAAGCCCAGCTCCAAAGGGTCTGAACCGGTCTCTGTGGGCTGGGGTGTGGGAATCTGCCTCCTAACAATCCCTCAGCCAATTATGATGGAGGTGGTCAGAGATCATGTATTTAAAAATGCTGTGCTGTGGAACAGACTGATCCAGGGGCCCCAAGTAGTGAAAGACAGTGCCTTTGGTGATGATGCAGAAGCTGAATCAGGTAGAGATGTCTCTGGATCTTTACTGATGGGGTAGATCCCATCTATCATCCTCTTAGCATCTTTGGAAGCAGACAGTATTGAGAAAAGATCTGAAGAGTTTTTTTTTTTCTCCCCATTCCAAGTCTGGAGGAATAGCTGCACCCAGACCTGGTGGGTCAGGATGACAGGTCCTGGGTGCAGTGACCATGTGTGAGGAAGAGATTCAGGGACCCATGGATGAGTTGAATTTATTTCTGTGCCAGGGCATGGTTCTTGGAAGTAGTTAGAATTTCGGAAGGTAGAAGTGGGGCACTCTAGAACTCAGAGGCAGGGTGCAGGGCTAGTCAGAGCTCCACGAGAGCATAGACAAGCTTGTCTTAGAATACTTTAAGGATAATTGCATTTGGTTTGGAAGAGCAGAATATTTTTCTTCACTACCAATAACCCAGCATGTTTGGTCTGACTGCTCTATTGATTGGCTGGTCTTTCTCCATATGGGTTATAGATTTAGGGTCCTGAACAAAATATAGGGAACTGTAATGTGGTGGAGGAGAGGAAGAGGAGCTAAAATATGAAACCAGAACCCCTTCACAGGAGTCAGATGAGCAAAAGGGGACTAGGACCAGTGGATGTGCTGGGAGGAAGTCTTGTCCTCAGGCAAACCTACCATTGGAGAGCCGCTCAAGTTAAGTATTAGGGAATCTTATCTCAGGAGAATGGTCCTGAGGAAAAAACCCACTGTAGTGATATGGCTTACATGCATCTGGAAAGCAGCCAGGACAAACTGCTGGGGTTTGGTGGAGGGTTGATGTGCTTCAAGTGTGTGAGGTGGGGCACAAGGCAGGTGCAGTTGGCCAGGTAAGGCCAGGAGGAATCACGCAGAGGTGCAGCAAACAGAGTCTTGGGCATGGGACAAGGAGATGGGGCAGGCGGACTGAAAGGGGTGGGTGCAAATGTGGGAATGAGACAAAGCACTCACTCAAGTCATACATCGCTTTGGTAATTGAATTAATTTTGCACCTTGGCCCTGAACTTTCTCCCCATGCCCACCCAGTTTGGACCGTTCCATCTTCTGCTTCTTCATAAGGCTGTCTGCCCGTGAGTATTCCAAAGAGTCCCTGGAATCTACGTTTCTCATCTTGTTAATCATTTTAAAGTTCACAGCTGCTGAGAACAAAATCTTCATTGATGTACAGCCTCATTTACTTTCGCTTTCTGCCTCTGTCATATTGTAGTTCACTAGCTTACTGTAAATCTCATGAAAATTGCTTGTAATCTTCTACCAGCTGCTGCCCTTCCATTCATTCAATACTGACTTGTGGGAGTTCACTTTTTCACTCAGTTTTTAGGTGGCAGCCCATTAAATAGAGTCAATTTAGAGTTCACCTTTTTCCCTCCTTGGCTTCCCTAATGAATAGAAAAGTCATATTTATATGTCGAGGGGGGTACCTGGGATTTGAAATTCTGATCTCCTGAGCTGAGAGCTAAAGCATTAAACCCATGTGTAAATTTTCCCATCGCGTTGCCGATTTTTTAAGACAGTTTCTTTCCTGAGAGGCTTGAAGGGTATCTTTTGAGGAGCTGACTGAAGGAAATCAAGTTTGGATGATGGTAAACCTTTTTATTTCTCCCCTTGGAGCTCAGCAGCCCATAATTGCAATCTTTCACTGGGCAGTCAAGCCTGTTTGGATGTGGGCTGGTTCATAATCTATGTAGGTTGGAAGAGAAGTAGGGTCAATAATTAAATGTCTGTAGATAGATGGTACATTATTTTATTCATTTCAGTAGTTTCACTGAATATCTGCTCTGTGCCAGGATTTGGTTAGGTATAAGAAATTCAAATGTTAACAAGAAGAAACGTGTTTGGCTGTGGAATATTAATTGTGGGCCTGTAAACGCCAGCTACTCTGCTGTTGCCCCCATGTTATTCATTTCCTATGACAAACTCGTGAGTTGCTGCTTTTTTACAAGAAAATTTTTCATGACAGTTAAAAAGTGTTCGTAAGTCAACATGAAATTTTAGTGGCAGAATACCAGAGTTTTCATAATACAGAGAAATTATTGTACATTTGCTTCATAGTACATATATATATTTATTTCTGCTTCTGTCTCTATCTATACATATATCTATGTCAGTATTCTTTTTGTGATAATAAAAACATTACACAACACAAATACATTCATCAGCAGCCAAAAATATGTACATATATGCAAATGGGATAAATTTTCATTTTTGCAGCAGTGGAAGTGAATGAACCAAAGCAAATATGTACCAATATGGGTGGATCTCAGATGTCACACTGAGTGAAAGAAAGACCTTTTCTTAGATGAGGTACATAGAATGGTTTTTTATATATATATATATATGTGTGTGTGTGTGTATATATATATACATATATATATATAAAGATTTAAAATAAGGAATAGGAAATAACATATTATTTAGGAATACTTCCAAATGTGATTAACTATGTAAATGTGGACTAGACCAATTATGAGAATTTCAGGGCATAGTCACCTCTGCAGGGGAAGGACCGGCGTGCAGGTGGGAAGGAGAAAGAGTGGGTTTCAAAGGGACCGACATGTTTTATTCCTTAGGTGTAGCAAAGGGTGAATATGACATTATTTTATTATTATAATTTAAGAACAGGCCTTTTATAGGATTGTTATTTTCATAACAAATAAAAGGTAGGCAGAACTGAGACTTTTGTTCCTGTTTACAGGAATCAAAGCTGGTGGGCTAGAATGTGCTGAGAGTTGTGGACAGGAGGAGAGCAGCAGAGCTGCCAGGGGAACTTAGAAGCAGGAGGTGATGGTTTCCCTTTTGAGCCTGTGCTATCTGGGTGACTTTTGCCAGATCTCTTCATCTTTGGGTCTTAGTCCCTTTACTATGAACTGATTCTACTGTTCTCCAAGAAAGTGAACCCTGGCAATAATGGGTGACACGTCTGCAATGTGATGGTAATACATATTACAACTTCTAGACGCAGCTCTTAAAAATGTGTGTATTTTCCCAGGAATATACCCATAATGCTTGCTGATTTTTTTTAAATCATTTCATTAATAGTCTCTGAAACAATTTAGAGGCTTCTTGTGGCAAGAGCATCTAGATTGAAACACAAACCATCTGTCTACAGTCTCTTCCTTCTCTATTTGATGACCCAGCTCTGATCAATTTTCTCCCCAAATATGGAACTTTAATGTCTCATCTACAGTATTTCTCTCTATCCCAACTTCTGCCTTTATTGTTAGTGGCTACAGCATCCAGAAATATGAAATATCTAACGATCTGGTTTAAGTGTCTTTGAACGTTGGTCCCCTCACCTTCATCAAAATTTCTCACTGCATTTCAGCCACTCCTTTCGATGGCCTCTTCCTGGAGACCCTATTCCTTTTCTATTCACCTCATTTGCTCACATACCCTCTATGTCATTTTCATAAACACCTCCAGTCAATGACTTTACTCCTTTCTTACAATCTGCTAAAGTCTTCTGGCTTTCTTTTGCTGTTATTCATCTCATTCATTATGGAAATACCTTCCACCCACTGCATCCCTCCATCTTTTCAGATGTCTGGCAAAACCTACCATATGCATTCTCAAATTTGGGAGTGTTCTAGACAGAACAGAATATGCAATATCTCTGATCAGGAAGTTCAAATCATACGAGCCCCTGACTACACGTGTGAACCTTCAGCCCAGCCCAAACCCTAACCTCTGTAAAACCCCACTGGTTTACTTTCTTTTCTCTCTCACGACATTTTTTGGAACAGATGTAGAGGCCTCCCCATCTCTCCCCCAAAAGCTTCATTGTATAGGCAATAAATCTTTTTGTACCCTCTTGGTGTGCGTCGTGTGTGGTACCATCAAACTCAGTGTCTGGGAACCAAATTTTGGTTGGAGGTCCATCCATGTCAATAAAGTGGCCGCAGAAACTTAATCCCGCCAACAGGCTCAAAAGGTCACAGTTGAGGGTGTTGGATGTTTTTTCCAACTATGTCAGAGTTTAAAATGTTTACTTGGATTTCTGTAAGAAAAGTTGACTCTAGAGACCTAAGAGTCAAAACAGCAAGAACAATTACGAAGCAATTATTCTAGTTCAGCTAAGAGATGATGGTGGCATGGCATAAAATAGGAACAGTGTAGAACGGGGTATGTTTTGAAAGTTCGAGCCAAGAGGAGTAGCTGAATATTACCATAGTGGACGATAGTGGGAATGGAGTAGTTTTAAGGTTAGGGGGAGAGTAATCAAGAGTTTTATTTTTGGCAAGTTGAATTTGAAATGACTGCTAGACGTTCACATAGAGATGCAGCATATTCATGTAGATACACGAGTGTGGAGCTCAGAGTCAGGGGCAAAATTCTGGGCATAGGCTAAAACTGGTTTAAAAATTACATATAAAGGTAGTGACCTCTATCTAAAGGTGAAATTGCAGCCTAACGTGTTAATAACATACATTGAATTCTTTTGTGACTACATTCTTGTGGAATCCTGACAGTATTGTAAAAATACATAGTTACAAAAATTCGAGGTCAACAGACACATGAAAAAATGCTCAATATCATTTGGCATCAGGGAGATACAAATCAAAACCACAATGAGATACTATCTCACACCTGTCAGAATAGCTAAAATTAACAAGTCAGGAAACAACAGGTGTTAGCGAGGATGCAGAGAAAGGGGAACCCTCTTACATTGTTGGTGGTAATGTAAATTTGTGCAGCCACTCTGGAAAACAGGATGGAGGTTCCTCAAAAAGTTAAAAATAGAGCTACCTTACAACCTAGCAATTGTACTGCTAGGTATTTATCCAAAGAATACAAACAGGGGTGCCTGGGTGGCTCAGTCGGTTAAGTGACTGCCTTGGGCTCAAGTCATGATCCTAGGGTCCTGGGATTGAGCCCCACATCAGGCTCCCTGCTCAGTGGGGGGGCCTGCTTCTCCCTTTCCCTCTGCTGCTCCCCCTGCCTGTGCTCTGCTGCTCTCTTTCTGTCAAATAAATAAATAAAATCTTAAGAAAACACAAAGGATACAAACATAGTGATTCAAAGGGGCACATGCACCCCAATGTTTATAGCAGCAATGTGCACAATAGCCAAAATATGGAAAGAGTCCAGATGTCCATCGACAGATGAATGGATAAAGATGTGGTATGCACACACATACACACATATACACACAATGGACTATTACTCAGCCATCAACAAGAATGAAATCTTGCCATTTGCAAGGACGTGGATGGAAATAGAGGGTATTATGCTAAGCAAAATAAGTCAGCCAGAGAAAGATAAATACCATATGATTTCACTCATATATGGAATTTAAGAAACAGAACAGATGAGTATAGGGGAAGGGAAGGAAAAATAAAATATGATGAAAATTAAAAGGGAGGCAAACCATTAAGAGACACCAAATTCTAGGAAACAAACTGAGGGTTGCTGGAGGGGATGGGGGGTTTGGGAGATGGGGTAACTGGGTGATGGGCATTAAGGAAGGCACTTGATGTAATGAGCACTGGGTGTTATATGCAACGGATGAATCACTAAATTCTACCTCTGAAACTAATAAAAAAAATTGAGATTAAGTTTAAAAGTCTGACTGTTCTTGATACTAATCTGGCCAGTTATCTTTTATAAGTTAGGCTTTTTATAAATAGCTATATTTAAAGACCTTAAACCTTAGCTCAATTCTAAATGTACCTGTATTAAAAGATAAATAGTGGCTATAGGACCCATGAAAATAAAGAATTGTATAAGAATTTTATGGAAAAGAGAAACTAAAAAACTTCTGTTTGGCAGTGCATTGCCTTCCATTGCTATTGTCAATTAGTCATTTAGAATTCTGTCTAAATTATTAGGTGTTCTGTGTTTATGGTCTCCAGTGTGTCTCCCCTGGGGGAGATTAAAATGTTTTCTTCTTTTTTAGGATTGGTAATACTGTATTCCTGCATTAATAGGATGTATCGTCTGTTCCTACATAATAACAACTTAGTTAAATGAAATTTGGACTAAATGTAAAGAAAAATTAATGCCAACTTCTCAGAAGAAAGTACATTGGCTGAATCTGCAGCTCAGATGGTAGTTCTTTACTTTTCCTGTGTTGCTTAGTTTGTTTTTAAAATAAAAAAGGGAAGAGCCTTATCTATGCTCTGCCTTCCTGATATAGCAAGTGTACAAAATCAATATTCAAAATGAGAACAAAATTGTGGGAATTTTTTATGTCCAGGCAACCTTTGACAAGGACCAGTTGGTAGAATGGTAGCCCTTCTTCCTCTTCTTATTCACATATTCTCTCAGGTGAATGAAGGAAAAATGATCATGTGGAATGGAATACATCGATTCACTTCAAATTTTATGCAAATTTAGCAGGACTGTCCACTAACATGCCTTGTGCCTTATTTGTGAAGCTCACAGTATAGGGTGATCTGTTAGGGCCACTATTTACAACATGACCAGTCTCAGCACTTCTACATGTACCGAAGAATTTCACTCAATATCCCAATGAGATGAGTATTTCATAGTGATCTTATGCTTATTTTCTGGATTTCTGGAAGAGTTCCTTATATTATATATTACATATTATATATTATATACTATATATTATATATTTTATTATATTATATTGACAAAGAAAATGTTAAGTGATTTAATTCTTTATTGGAAATTGCATACATTATAAGAGAAAAACTATCTCATAGGTCAGGTAGTAAAACAAAGTTGTAAATTTTAATGTAAATTAATTATAGTATTATTCCTATTACCCTCAAAAGTACAAGCAGTTGAGAAAAGAAATGGAACTTTAAGGAATAGAAGGGCTAATATGTGTGACCAAACAGATTTAAATTGTCCTGATGGCTTATCTTTGGTTATAAAAGAAAACCTCCATTCTAATTGGACTTAGCCCAGAATTATAATTATGTTTGATCAAAACTCTGAATATAAAACTGTCAAACAAATAAATGAAACTAAATCACAAACTACATGAAATCATAACCTTGTGTAGGTCCGGGGACTCAAGTGTTTCATTAGAGGTAGAAAACCATAGATTTTTGGCCATCCTCATGATTCTGACAGAATAATCTCTCAAAATTTAGCTCAATTCTGGCCAATTTGCTTCTAGTCAATTCTACCTGTAAATAATCAGAGCTGGAGATCTAATTTAGATAAGATTCTTAAGCCTGAAGTCTCATTTAAAATAAAATTATTGTCCTCTATGGATTTCCTAGTCCTCTTTTCTCAATTTCATGAAGGAGATGTATGAAATAGGTCAGGTCAGAAGGCCATCCCTTTGATCCTTATTATTGGACTGCCTCCTATTTCTAACAGAAGGATATCAATGAGAAATGTTAAGAAAGGGATTGATGCTGAGATTTTATCTCCTTCTAAGATCTTCCAAGTTAGTGACCATACAAGTGTGTACTAGATCTTGCCTGTGTATGCCCAATGTCCCCGGTAATTATTAATAGTGTTCCTTTCACTCACAAATATAACTTGATTTAGAAGATAAATTATATAGTCACCCCATTTCTAAGTTGCTTCTTAGAGCTGATTCAGTTTGAGACACGTTTTATCTGAGCTTATCACTTTCTTGTAAGACTTTTCCTACAGTGATTAGGAACCTCACTATTCACCGACATTCTCACTTTTAGCAATCACTTCCTCTAGAGTTGAGATCAACAGGCTGGGAATGGTTATGCTGTTTGTCTGTCTTATCTATGCAACGGCGTCCCAAGAGTTGCCAGATGTCCACCTTGCAATATCTGTGCCCAACCAAGAAGCCAAAGCTAAACATTTTATGTATTATTTTGGAAATACCAACTTCCTGCATTACTAATGATAAGTTTTTATAGCAAATAAATCTAAATATATTGTAAAGTGAAGTTCTTCTACTGATATGGCAGAGTAATCTCCTAAAGACCAATCCTACTATCGATCTGGACAAAATACAGAAAAATGAAGAAATAAAAAAATCAACTACCCGAGGGCACTTGAGGATGAGCAAAAGCAGGAAGTTTCTGGACACTTGGAAGGAGGGAACTTCATAGGGCAATTTCTCCATTTGTGTAGCTTTTAGCCTGAAAGCTATCCACAGTTGGTGCAGCAAGGGGTAACAAAAACTCCAGTAGTCTTTCTGGAGGATAGGAACTAGACACAGCAGCTGGAAAGTGAGAAGGGAGAAAAGGAGATAAAGAGAGACAGAGATGCATAGAGAGAGAGGGGGGCCAAATTCTGTGCTTGCTCTGTCCACCTCTCCGGCTGACTCATGACCCTGGTTGCTGGAGCAGATTGCAAACAGCCCAATTAAGGAGAAAGAACTGAAATGAGAGTTGAGCTGCTGCTGAAGAAATGTTTGCAGTTTGAGTCCATGCAAATTAATTTGCCTGCTAAAATGAACAAACAAAAGTACACTTTTTGAGGCATTCACCAGAATCCAGAGTTTCCACCCATAACATTCCCAATGTCTAGGATATGACCCATAGTTCCAAAGAAACAAAATGTAAACCAGCCTCAAGAGAGAGAGAGAAAAAAAAAAAAAAACATTCAACAGAATCCAACTGTGAGATGACCCAGATGGAATCTGCAGAAAAAGATTTTAAAATAGCTGTTAAGCTATGCTCGGTGATGTAAAGCAAAACATATTCACATTGAATCAAAGAAATATAAACCATATAAAAAGAACCAAATGTAATTTCTAGAACTGAAAAATTCAGTATCTGAATTAGCAATTCACTAGATGGCTTCACAGCAGAATGGGGGTGACAAAGGAATGACCCCATGAATATCAAGATAGATCATTAAAAATTATTCAATCTGAGGAACAGAGAACCAAAATGATTGAACCAAAATATTGAAGACTCAGGTACTTTTGGGCAAATATCAGATATCCTAACATATGTGTAAGTTCGGCTTGGGAAAGAGAGAAGAAGGATATAATAGGGCAGAAAATAATATTGAAAGAAATAATGATCAACTTTAAGCAGAAGGTAATTCTCCTCCATCATGGGGATTTTAAATGTCTAGAACTGGACAGTGCTCACACCACAGACAGGATGGGCACAGAACACAGGCCTGTAGCTGCACTATCTCACAGAACTTTTTGCTCTGCAGGCTGTCTGGTACAGAACATACCGCAAGGAAGCAAAGTTTTCAGTGAAAATCAACACACTGTGGCCTGGTGCTCAAAGACTACACTTTATGAAATTGGATAAGCAAAGTCTTAGTCTTAGCCTGACCTGGGGTGGCTTGATACAATTAACAAAGAGGTGCAAAGGGGCCTTCAAAAAGAGGGAATTTGCCTTCCATTCAGAGGAATGAGGAAGGATTGGGGTTCCAAAGAGCTTGTAGGCCCAAAATTAGGGGGGAAAGAGAGTTCCCAGGTCTTTTTTTCCTAAAGAATTTCCCTATCCCTCTCTTCCTTCTTTAGTGACACCAACACCATCCCACCAATTTTTAAACATTATCAACATCACACGACGTCATCTTGAGATAAAGATAAGTGGAACTTATTTTATAGAGGTCATTATTACTAATTAAGATATGTGGAAGCAATTTCTTTTCTATTTACTCCATTAGTCCGTTTTTTCTTTTTTATGAATGTAATAGAAATTATAAGGGTAAATATTTTCCTGTGGTGAATCTCCATCTTTCTTTCTGCACCCTACCTGAATTTAAGTTCTTAAGCATCCCTATCATTTATGGAAACCTGAAATTTTAGGAACCACTCACCCTAAGGGTTGGGAAGCGATTATGATATTCTTGTACTTCATTTGGAAGTATGATGCTTCTTTACAATAAAACTATGGAGAACAGAGGGGAAGAAATCGACCCTCCTATGCTGATTTGTTTGACCAAGTCACCAAAGCTTCTAGCAT
Source organism: Eumetopias jubatus (assembly GCF_037043125.1). Classification (NCBI taxonomy): domain Eukaryota; kingdom Metazoa; phylum Chordata; class Mammalia; order Carnivora; family Otariidae; genus Eumetopias; species Eumetopias jubatus. The sequence continues at coordinate 48,649,566 of NW_028274823.1, read as the reverse complement.
CTTGTCGCTCAAATTATGGTTTGCAGATTAGCAGCAGCGGCATCACTAGGCCCTTGCTAAAAATGTAAACCCCCTGGCCCCACTCCAGACCTATTGAAACAGAATATGCATTTTGACAAGTCGCTTAGGTGATTCCTATGGAAATCATATTTTTAGAAGCCCTGCCTTAATACAGCTTTACCCTTCTCCTCCTTAAAAAAAAGTATAATCTTTAGACTCATTTAATGTCCACATCCTCATATTTCAAGTGGTAATTGATCACCTCTTTTGTATAAGTCATTTCCTTATGTGACCCGTAGCATGTTGATGGACAACAGGATGGACAGAGTGAGCACACCGTGTGCAGGCAATACAAGAAATGTAAGGGGTGGGGTGATGTCCTCTAATCTCTTGAGTGAGTTGATGTCTAAAAAGGTGGAGGTTTCCTCAATGTCTGATAGGTGTCCCAGGCATTGACTGGGCAGGTTCTATGAACTGATGCAAAAGATAAATTCTGGGTACAGATAGGGTAGGTGATGATTATGTCGAGAAGTTGGCAGGAAGGACCCTCGTCAAGCATTTTTATTCCTAGAAAGACTTGTAAATTAAAGAGTCTTTAGTGCTTTAAAAAATTGGATGAATGGAATCAAAATAAGGAGTAAGCAATCTGATAGTAAGCAATCTAATGTTCCCTTGATCTTAGTTATTGTTGGTGCTTTCCACCAGTGAAGTCTTGTCATGTTCGCTCACATAAAATTCTTTTCAAAGGAGAAATCAAACAAACTCCAACATATACATGCACGCATGTGTGTGGGTGTGCACCCCCCTTTCCCCAGCCCTGATTAAAATGGATCTAGCCACAGACTATGGATACAAAAGTACTACTAATGCATAACTAGGTCAATAAGCATAACCTAGACTTCCGAAATGTGAGGCTGAACTCGTATTTGAGAGCTTCAGACAATCAATGTCCGGCTTTGATTCATGCACTCCCTTTCATTAATTCTGGGCCAACACATGGCCCACACTAATTAGTCCGTCTTTAATGGAGGCAGTTACTGAATGTCAACACCAGGGTAGGTCACTAAATGCCACTTCTGCTGTTAAAAACCAAGGAAACAGGGGACAGAGCGCACCAAAGGCAACAAGAAACATGGAACAGTAAGAACAGGGGGGAGGAGGAAATGCTGCTAATGAATGATAATGAAATGAAAGAGGCCAAAGTCTATTACAAGCTCTGAAGTTAATAATGATCTTATTTTCCATTTAATGAGGGTAGGGAGAGTCTTCAGAGGAAAGCTAAGGCAGTGAAGCTAGAAGAGAAATGATATAAGCTAAAGAGACTAAGCAAGGGCTTCCTCGTAGTAGTGTAAATTAAGAGTGAATATGGTACAAGGAGAAATTATGTTCAAGATTTTTTTAGCCCAGCATTTTAGTCTTTTTAAACCATAGAATATTTGGAAAATCATTTCAGTTGTGATGGAGTGAATGTGTGTTGCGTGCTCTTTGAGTACTTTGGTATTTTGGGGGTATAATTTGTTCTCATGAATTTGATTAATCTGTCATTACACTGTTCTTGCTCATGCCTGTTGCCATATTTACATTTTACAAGCAAACAAGCTGGGGTACAGATATGATGGAGGAAATGTTTGTAAAGTTAATATTCCTTATAGAAAATATCCTGCACATATGCGGTGGTTCCTGATTATTTACTGAAGTTTTATGGTTATGTGCTTTCTATTACTCCCCAAAGAATACAGAATCTCTCAGGTGGGAAAAATGCCCAGCATCCCCTACAGCATACATCCAACAGTGTTCTGTACACAGTATTCTCTCACTAAATGTGTTTGTTTCTGTACTTTGCAATGATCATTTTAATTATGAAAATATTATTTTAGTGTTTGTCACAATAAGAATTCTCTTACTGAGTCCCAAATCTTTGATCTCCAGAATTAGCTCTAAAGATTATAAAAGGATTTCTTATAAACTATATTTATAGACTGGCATATGACCATGTTAATTTAGAGTTTTTCCATACAGTTTAGTTGGTTTGGGATAAAAGAGGGCAAACAAAGTATCATCAAAAGTAAATCTTTTCACTAATATTTTCCCATAGATTTTCATGACTCATGCCTGATATAGTGAGACAAAGCTTCTTTGAATGTCTCAGAATTTAAATGGCTGTGCTGTGAGGATTTTAACAATATCCAACATTCTTTTTTTCTCTCCTTTAAACAGGTATACAAGTGCTAGGCTTAGAAATGTGTTCTGAGCCTTTTAATAAATACCATGATAATTCTGCCTGTATTTAGAAGAACCATCTTTTTTTTTTTTTTTAGGTTTCCTTCTTTTTTTTTTTTGCAAGTCAGTGTTTTTATTTTGTTGAGTTGATAACATTCTACAAGAGGAAATTTTCTAAAACAAACAGAAAGTTAAGACTCCTCTGGGCATGGTGAACATTCAAAGAAACCCAAACTAAAATCTACAACATTCTAAAAAAATTAAGATTGAGAAGAGCCATCTTTAAAAGGAGTTACCTAGAACATAGTAGTAGCTCAGTAAAAGTTAGTCAAATGAACAGATCTATAAATATTTCCTTCAATTAGCCTTGTAGTTTGGATCAAATGTTGTAGTCTCCTCTCTGTAAACAAAAAGTTCAAACATTACATAAACGCCCAGGCAAGGCTTTAAGTGCTCGGATCCTATAAGTTGTCCCTTGCTTCTGACATGGTCTCACACTAACGTGCAAATAAGACATGAAAATCAAGAATTAGTGAAGCAGAATGACCTAGGCTGTGGTAGATTAATTACATTGTATGGTCCTAATTAATGTTGTTGCTGTATCTATGATTTTTGTTTTATAACTGTCTAATTCTTCCCATTCAGACTTTTCTTCAGCTAATAGAATGTGGTAGAAGTGATGCAATGCTGCTTCTAAGTCTATGCCTCAAGAATCTTGTATCCTTCTGCTTGGATTCTTCTTTTCTTGCTCACTCTAGTCCTTTGTCCACACCATGTGACTATGCTTGGACACCTGGAAGATGAGACACATGGAGAAAAGCCAAGGTGGCCCAAAGACAATCGACTTTCAGAGGCAGACTCAGTCCTGCCCAAACGAGCTAAAGTTTACCACAGATGGATGAAACCACCTGAAACCAGAACCTTCCAGATCAATCTACTCACAATTTGCAAGTGACAAAATTGTCAGGTAAAAGAATGGTCATTTAAGCTTCAAATGTTGTGGCAGGTTGTTATACAGCAGTAGCTTAACTAGTACCTGAGGTTAGGAGCTGTGGGCCCTGTTGATCTAAAACTTTATCTCCTTATATAGAAATATACTATCCTCATCAAATTATTGTGAGACTTAAATTTGTGCTCGGTGCATTGCCTTAGTTGTACTTAATAAATAACAATTGCTACACCTGCTGCTACTCCCACACACTATGATTATTGCTACTGTCATGTTACTAATACTAATTCTACTACCGAACCAAGCGTTCTAGTAAAATACAGATATTTTAATATCCTATGGAAACATGAAGAAGGTGGGAATTAGCTGTCCTTTTATATGTTGGGGAAGTCTAAACAGAGGTGGTTAGATATGAGCTGAGTCTTAAAAGGTCTTTTAAGGTGTGAAGAGGTATTAAAAAAATACTATCAAAAGGAGAGCCTATATCAATAAGGGAGACAAATAACTGAATTCGTATAATGTTTCAGTTAATAAAGAATTTGCAGAAACAATAGTTTATTTTATCTTCCTTTCACAGCAGAAAAAATTATCTTTATTATATGATTTGGAAATGAAGATTCTAAGCTTACATGAGTTACTTAAGACTATTCAGTTTGAAGACGGAGCTAGACTCAAACCCAGGCCTTTTAACTCCAACAAAAGCTATTTCCCATATATCACAATGCTTGTTCTTATACCATAGTATTTCCCTAAATAAACTAGAAATATTGAAAGCTTATAAATAAAGCATTTAAATCAGATTCTCAGTATGCTTATGAAAATAGATCTTTTAATTCAGAATATACTTGATCCCTCTTTTACATTTTTCAGATATTTGGTAGTTAAGCAGAGAATATGTCACTATAATTAGATTAATGTTGAGAATTTATGTTTTCCACGTTCATTTTGTGTAGTGTGTGAGTGTGGGAGAGAGGGTGGAGAGGAGGCGGGGAGAGAGAAAGAAAGAATATATCCCATAAGAACAGCAGTCTTTTGTCATTTCCAGTTCTAAGAAACAAATTGCTTAAAGTAATGTGAGTTTAGTACGATTAGAGTGTCCTTATTTTCTCTAATTGGGAATATGGAAGGATTTGAATTACTTTGTTTGAATTGCTTTCTTAAGACCCAGGGAAAGACTTATTTCATTTTTTTAACATCTAGGAAGACCTTTCTGGTATGTAGTAAAAGCCTATCTCTTAATGGTTTGGGACACATGAGTTGACTGAAAGCTAAATAAAAGGGCATATTTGCAGCCCATTAACATCTTTCTTAAGGTTTAAGACACATGGAATCACATCACAAAGTCCAGTTTCTGATGTCAGCAATTTCACTGTAAATCACATTTAATGTGGTTTTCTAGTTAAAAAAAAAATACCATTTTACAAGTCATTACTTGGTTGTCCGCCTTCAGGCCAAGGGGGCCCTGATGGAGTAATAAATTTTGATGGAACTCTGGCTATTAACAGCCTCCAAATTATGTTGATAATTGTCTCAGGCTTATGGAGATAACCATGTCATTATGTTTAAATGAGTCTCCAGCATAACCCACTGAGATCGAGACCAGAGAGCTGCCGCTAACACTGACATGTGATATGTAGCTGGATTGACAAAACACCATGTTCTCTGTGGTTTGTAAAAAAAAAAAACACACCAAATCTTGTAGGATGAATTCCATGTCATTGCATTTCTGCATCCCAGATCTTGCTTCTGGGTTCTAGTCCCATATATCCAATGGTCTACCCCCAAAAGGCCCATATTCTCTGCAATTTGGGCATGAGCTAACTGATCTCCTTTCTTTTGAGAACAAAAAGACCATTCAAAAGAAAAATGAGCAAAGAATTTGGTTAGCCATTTCACAATATAGTACATTCAAATGGCCATTAATCATATGGGAAATGTGCTCATTCTCACTTGTTAATCAGGGAAATACAAATTAAAACCATAGTGATATGTTATTTTTATCTACCAAGCTGGCTAAAACTAAAAAGAATGATGATATCAAGTGTTGGTAAGGATATAGAGCTATGAGAACTCTCATACATTTGTGATAGGAGGGTAAGTTTTTGCAACTTTGAAAAAGTGTTTACAGTTTACTGCTTTAGCTGAAGATGTACATACTCTATAATTCAACAGTTCTGTTTCCAATAAAAATGTGCATGTAAGTGCAAAAAGATGCTTGCAGAAGAATGTTCATAGCAGCACTCTTCTAATAGTTCCAAACTAATAATTATTTAAATATTCATCAACAGTATATAATGTGTCATATTCATACAATGGAATACCATGCAGTGATGTAAAAGAACAAACTGCTATTATATACAATAGTACGTATGAATCTCACATATGTAATGTGTGAAAGAAGCCAGACACAAAAGAATTTCCTAAACTATTTCATTTATATCAATTCCAAATGGGAAAAAACAAACTATTGGAAGGGAAATTAGTACTCTATTATATTTAGAAAGAAGTAGAGGTAGTGCTTAGGAGGGAATACAGGGAAGGCACCTGGGGTACTATCAGCATTCTATTTTTGGGGGCTTTGGTGGTGGTTGCACAAATGTTTGCTTTGTAATAGCACATTGAATAGTTGCATACCTAGCATATTTGACTCCCACAGTAGACAGCATTTTTTAAATAATTCTTTTCTATATGACAAAATTATTTTTAGTGATAATCACATAATAACAATAACCCATACTTTCTAAATTCATCTTTAGTTTCAAAACAACTAAAATGGAAGAATATAATTCAGTTAATATTACACTTTACAATTTGCTTTCTGTTACACTGTTTCACATTTAAACACAAGTGAAAGCTCCAAGTGGTCACATAGATTGGCCTAATTAACTAACTAAGATTATTTCATCATTTTTACAATCATTGTGCTGTTAAGGATAGATAGTATCACATGTTGGAGCTTCAAATTGCTTCCAAAGCAAATTGGTAAGATTGGAAACCATTATCATATTAGTTTCCTAGGGCTGGCTCAACAAAATACCTCACAGTCAAGAGGAGCCTAAGGAGACTTAACAATTACATGTAGTGTGGTATCTTGGATGGCATCCTGAAACACAAAGGACATTAGGTGAAACTGAGGAAATCTAAACAAAATACGGACTTTACTTAGTAACAGTGTATCAATATTGATTTATTAATTGTAACAAATGTATCATACAAATGTAAGATATTAATAACAATGAAAACTGGATGTGGAGCATGCACAATATCTTCATATTTGTTCTGTAAGTATAAAGCTGTTCTAAAATAAAGAGGTTTATAAAAAAATAAAACAGCAGACTTATACCATAACGTAGCAATTATTACATCAAATGTAAATGGCTTAAATCCACCAATTATAAGACATAGGTCAATGGAATCATTAAAAACCAGGATCCAACTATGTGTTTTGTAAAAGAAATTCATGTCAAATATCACAATATAGGTTGGTTGAAGTAAGTGGATGGAAACAGATATGCCATGAAAACAGTAATCGAAAGAAAACAGGAGTGACTATAGTAATATCAGATAAAGTAGATTTCAGAGTAGATAAAATAGTCTGAGACAAAGAAGGATATTATTTAATGATAAAAGGGTCAATCTATCAGGAAGACATAGCAATCCCTAGTATGTATTCACCTAATACCAGGGCTACAAACTATGTAAAGTAAAAAGTGATAGAACTGAAAGGAGGAATAGACAAACCCACAATTATAGTTGGAGATGTTAATACCTCTCACTCAATAATTGATGAAACAACCAGACAGAAAATGAGCAAGGGCGTAGAAGAACTCAACCCCAGTCTCAACACCAGCCCCATTCAACAAGGTCTAATGGACATTTATAGAACACTCCAGGACATTCCTGGAGGACATATACCTCCTACAGGACAATTCCTATAGGATATATACCAAGGTAGACAATATCCTGGGCCATAAAATAACCATCAACAAATTTGAAACAGTTGAAACATACAGAATGTGTTCTTTGATTACAATGGAATCAAACCTGCAATCAATTACAGGAAGATAATAGGCAAATACCCAAACACTTGCAAACTAAACAACACACTATGTAATAATCCATAAGTCAAAGGGGAAGCCTTAAGAAAATAAAAAATGTATACTGGAATGAGTGAAAATGAAATGACTGGAAAAGACTGGAAAAAAAAAAAAGATGACACAAAGTACCACTATCAAGAACAAAATAGGGAATATCATTCTGAACTGAAGACATGGAAAGGATAGTAAGGAATACTATGAACATCTGTGAATATCTCTATATGCATCAATTTAGCAACTTTGATAAAATGGACCAAGTCCTTGAAAAGCAGAAACTACTATAACTTATTCTATATGAAGTAGATAATTTGAATAGCTCTATAACTATTATGGAAAACAAATTCATAATTAGAGAAAGACCACCACCACCACCAACATCTCCAGTCTCAGGCAGTTTCATTGCAGTGTTTTACCGAATATTCAAAAAAGAATAACACCAATTCTATACAGTATTTTCCAGAAAGAAAATGAACACTCTCTAATTCATCTTATGAAACCAAAATAATAATATATCAAAACAGATAAGACCACATGCAAAAAAGAAACTGGAGATCAATATCCCTTATGAAAAATGATGCAAAATCCCTTAACAAAACATTAGAAATATAACTTAGCAATTTATAAAAAAAATTATACACCTCACAACATTTGTTTTATTCTAGGGATACCAGGTTATTTAAATATTCTAAAATCCTTAAATCCACTATATTAACAGGCCAAAGAAGAAAAATAACATGACCTTATCAATTGATGCAGAAAGAGCATTTGACAAAATTCAACACTCATTCATGATAAAAACTCTTAGAAAACTAGGAGCAGAGGTCAAATTCCTGAACTTGATAACATAGCCACAAAAAATCTTATAGCTAAGATCATGGCTTATAGTGAAAGACTGAATGTTTTCCCCCCAAGATCAGGAAAAAAAAAAAGGTATAAATATCTCCTCTTACCACTGCTATCCCACATCATACTGGAGGTTCTAGCCAGCAAAATAAAGCAAGAAAAGAAAACAAATGGCATGCAAATTGGAAAGAAAAAAATAAAACTGTCCCTATTTGCAGATGGCATGAATACAGAAAATTGCATCACCAAAAGTCTTTTAGGACTAATAGACTATCCCTATTACTCTATTTCTATATTCTAGCAATGAACATTTTGAAACCAAAATTAAAATACAATACCATTTAATTACCACACAACTCCCCAAAAAACAAAAAAACACCATGACTTAGGTGAAAATCTAACAAAATATGTATGGGACGTTTATGCCATGAACTACAAAATACTTTTTAAAGAAATGAAAAAAAAGAAAACCCTAAATAAATAGAGAGACATACTGTGTTCATGGATTGGAACACTTGGCATAATAAAGATGTCAATTCTCTGCAAATTGATATACAGTTTTACTACAGCATTCTCTTGTATTATTTCAGATGGGTTAAAGAACCTGCAAGCAACTTCTGCCTTACTTCCATGAACCTAAATTTTAGCATCTAATGCTACACGTGCTTATGAAGAAGAGGACAAAGTAATTACTCTAACGCAACATGTAAATTTTTCAAAAGCAAAAGAATTGGGAGATAATGAGTCCCTTCTCAATAGAGTTACTCAAGCTAAGATAAGAAACCACTTGGTGAGGTGATTGTGGCTCTGTTTAGACTGGTCCTGCCAAGGTTTCTCTGATCTCTGAGAGTCAATAACCTAAAATATCATCATCATCATCAATCATCGTAACCATCATCTTGATAGCCACTACTTATTGCGGGTTCATAACAAGTGCTAATCACTAACCCTAGGAGGCTAAGAGAGCTTACGTAAATTGTCCAGATTCACACAGATTATAAATAGTATCAGTAGCACTCAAACTCAGGTTTCATTGAATTCAAAGCCACTGACCAGTGAAAATTATTAGAAATATCTTAGCATTTATTTTTATCTCATATATTTTTCCTTTTCATTTCTACTGTATATTCATATACAATATATAATTCATATAACATTAATTAATAGTGTGTGAATCATTAATTAATAATTACGTATGGGAAAGGAGATTTTTAAAGTTTTCCTTCATAGATATATAAAATCTGGAAAGCCACTCTAAATTACGCTCTCCTGCCTTCCCCATACTAGATTCTATATTTTTATATAATTCAGCTGTGTATATGACCCATCAACACCCCAGTGATGAATAATAGTTCTGATGGGCAACTACCTGTAAGCAAGAAAACTAGAAGTGTTGATTAAATTGCTCTACATTTCTTTTTTCAAAATGTGTCTGTTCACATGTAAGGGAGCAATTCTCTGCACCCACCTTCGAGATCCCTCCATATTGTCTTTTCCTATGTGACTCCTTTTCTTCAATATTTGGTATGATTGACAGTGGGGGTAGGGCCCACACTCAAAACAACATACTGCTTTGGCATCTCTCCTATGAATTCCTGAGGCAATGAAAGTCAGAAAAACATTGTCAGGATAGGGTCATAATAAAAGGCCCTATTGAATGCTGTTCTGAGCCCGTAAATTCGGTGAAGTTTATTGTTCTGATCTTGAGTCCACAGATTATGCTGTGTGATTTAAGGCACTAAAGAAGCAGTCAGTTTGAGCAGCAGTAAAATTTCTGCAGAATAAACAAACTCATAAACTGGCACTCTACAACCTTCTCACACTGCACTATTTTCCATGGGCTGTTTCACTCCAGCATTATAGTGTTAAAATGATACAAAGTACAGACTTTAACTTCTAGGACTTAAAAAGTCAGGATTCACATTTAGACAATGCATAACAAAGTACCTCCTGATCTGAAATTTTCCCTAAAAGTATTTTAATGATTTAGCACTTTCTGTGATAACAAACATAATTGTCCTGTCATTTACTCTGTGGTTTGGGCAGGCCTATATAGTCTGTGAGAAAATACATTCCATGCACGGTGATTACTACTGGCCTGCACTTTTCTTGGCTATTGTTGCAATTCGTCAAAAATTACCAGGAATTCCCTGGCTGAAGGTAAGAAAATCTGGGATGGGTGTGGCATAATGATTTGTAACTGGAGTGTGTCATCCTTAGATCTTTGTAGCACTCCCTTCCTTTTAAGAGGCTACCATGGCTCTTTTATAATTCTGGATCTCTGTAAGTCTAAGGATTTTCTAGGCTTTTGTAAAAGTCAAAACCATTTGGAAAAAGTGGCAGGTATCCCAGAAGGGTTGGGGTTAAAAGAGAGTGACTTGAGAGGAATGAGGAGAAGAGTCTTCTTCCCCAGCTTGGAAGAAACATGAGTAGCAGAGACGTGCACCCAGCATCTTGGCTGTGCACCAGGTGTCTGGTGGTTGCCTTGAAGAAGATCAAGCTACTAGGCTCAGAGCCCAAGCATTCACAGCCCAGCCCAAGAGAATGGTTCCCAAATGTATAAAAGGAGCACCAGGGCTACTGGACCTGAAGAGACCCTATGAGTGCAGGGATGATGGATAAATTGGGGATGCCCATTGTGGACAGACAGCTGATGACTGGAGGGGCATACCCAATGCCTTTAAACCATATAAGATGTTGTGCCTTGAGCATCTTAAGGTTGGGAGCTGAAAATTATTGGAATCGATTTCTCCAAATCATTATGGAAGCTTGCATGCCAGAATTTCCAGTTTGTTATTTGCATCAAAACTATAAGACATTCAATTCTTATGCCCATAAGATCTGCAACAATGGCTATCAACCCGGAGACATTCACTTCTATGATATTAATTTCCAAATATTTTATAAAATGTCTTTTCTATTACACCTTAGGTTATTACTTACAATGTGGTTTATTGTCAATTTCAAAAGATTTTTGTGGTGTCCTTTTGATGTTGTTTGCATTATGGAAGTGTGTATATTGCCTGATTTTTAATATTATGCATCTCTGCCTCTTACGGGGGGAATATTATGGTTTACTCTTTTCTGTTTATTTTACTTTCCAGTACTCAAAATAAGAAACATAGGGAGCAGCATGTGGAGGCTCACATAAACATATATTAACTGAAACTGAAAAGAGCAGAAGAAAGCCAAAAAATTAAGACCAAATGCCAGGTCTGTTTTTCTTTGATTACCTAGAGCATATGCGTTATAGTGGGTGTATCATTTCATCAAAACTAAGATACTGTTGATTGTACAATCATTATTTTGTGTTCTAACAGGGAAGAAAATAGGCTACCAATTAAAGGACACAATACTTTCTTATCACTTAGAATTTTTATTTTATACTTATTGAAAGAATTTTTACACTTAAGTGTGTACTTTTATTGTATATCTCTCTTGGACATGCATGGGAAAGAAAGTAAAAGTGAAATAAATTAATTAAAGTGTTGCTAAAGCTTCTTCCCCTCTGGAGTCTGATTTTCCTGAATTGCCTTCCAACTTAGGGACATCAAGCCCATGTATTATTCAAATATGGATTAAGTCATCAAGAGCATTAATGAGGCAACAATTGTTTAGAGAGCACACCACTCTTTAAAGTTCTCTCCCAAAATGTTGATGTCCATTCTGCCAGTTTTGATGTTGACACTTTGCATGTTTGCACATGCTCAAGAAATGACATAGTAATGGCCACCTTCTTACAACAATCTTTTGGCTTTTTTAAAAAGATTTTTATTTATTTATTTGAGAGAGTGAGTGAGAGAGAGATAGAGAGAGAACACAAGCCGGGGCGGGGGAAAGGAGCAGAGGGAGAAGCCAAATTCCCACTGAGCACAGAGCCCGATGCTGGGCTTGATCCCAGGACTCCAGGATCATGACCCCAGAGAAAGCAGTTGCCTAACAGACTGAGCCACCCAGGAGCCCCTACGTACAACAAACTTAAGGTGCCATAAATTATAACAGACACTCCATCTTCAATATATTCAATTATTAAAAAGAATTATGTACCTTAGGACCAATGAAACATGGAATTAATAGTCTATATAATTTCTTATAAAATGGATTCATAACAGGAAAATTATTTTACAGGATTAAAAAGGAAGACCCTTTACCTAGTTTTCTTCTTACATTGTTATTTTCAAGGCAAAAATACAAAAATTCTTTAAAGTTTTCAGAAAGGTTAAAGCCCACCAAATATGCTGAGATGATTTACCATTGTGATTGTTTGATCACCAAGATTCCTGTTTACATTGCGTGATCACTATTTAACATTCTTCCATTGTCCTCCTATTGAACAAAACATCACAACAGATAATTGGAAAATAGAAGATGTTAGACAAAATTAATTAGTCTGAAAAATTAATTCTGAATACAGAATATTTTTCTTAAGTAATATTACTTTTTTCAATATACAGAATGGCAAGATTTGGATATACCATAGCATTCTGAATGCACTACAATCTGTATAAAATTGCTTCTTTTCAATTTTTTTTTCTAGATGTCTTGGAGTGGAATTCAAACATTTAGATCATGACCCCACACCGGGAAAAATTTTTTAAAGATTTTATTTATTTATTTATTTGACACAGAGAGAGAAACAGAGAGCACAAGTAGGCAGTGAAGCAGGCAGAGGGAGAGGGAGAAGCAGGCTTTCCACTGAGCAGGGAGCTGGATGTGGGGCTCTATCCTAGAACCCTGGGATCATGACCTGAGCCAAAGGCAGACGCTCAACCAACTGAGCCATCCAGGCACCCCCAGGAAAATGTTTTGAGCACACATCTTCAATGTAGGTGTGTTTATTCACATATTATATAAATGTGGTACTATACTAATATATTATCTGCATTTAAACTATACACAAAAATGGGGTGCCTGGGTGGCTCAGTCGTTAAGTGTCTACCTTCGGCTCAGGTCATGATCCCGGGGTCCTGGGATTGAGCCCTGCATTGGGCTCCCTGCTCAGTGGGAAGCCTGCTTCTCCTTCTTTCACTCCCCCCGGCTTGTGTTCCCTCTCTCACTGTTTCTCTCTCTCTCTGTCAAATAAATAAATAAAATCTTAAAAAAAATAAACTATACTCAAAAACATTGATAGAAGGGATGTGATGAGACGTCAATGCAAATAAAAATTTTAATATATTCCTATTGGATCCCCAAAGGGTAATCTTGCACACCGATTGTGAGCACCACCTTCCTAAGCTGTCGAAATATGATCAATCTGATGAGTGTCCTTTTTTTTTCCCCAGGGAAAATATAATTCATTATTCCCTCCCCCCTTTTTTTCACTAGTTTCTTAATGCTAAAGAGTTAATTTGTTTCTGCAAGGGAGCCTTTGATTACCAGAGTGTAACTTCCTCATGTGGCAAGAGTTTAGTCTTAGGAAATGTTCCCTGTGAAGTTAATTTTTATAAATTGAGTCTGGCTCCCCGCTGACTTCATAAAATGGAAAATTTGTTTCTCTTGGGGCAGAGGGGAAACACAGCCCTTTAGATATAATAAAATCACACTAAAGCATAGAGAAAATCTTTGAAAAGCCTGTGTTTAAAAGAAAATCATTACTTTTATGCTCAAATAATGTTACTCAAAATGAGATCAAGTCTTGATTGCAAAACAGTAAAGCTTCCATCTTGCTTTTTAAAATTCCCGATACAATACTAAAAGATCGAAAGGAGTAAAAAAAATAGTAAAGAAATCACCTTCACTAACTAAATGAAAATTTCTCTTTCTATTTTCTTTTTTCCATTTTTCTTTCATAGCCCAGTCCAAACTCTGGCTATTGAATATTTTCATATGAAAATTACAGTAAAAAAGATCAATATTACGAATAATATAATCAGCTTATATGTATAATGTTGAATATTTTATCAAGTTACCCATTATATAATAAAACCCTACCTTTTATTTATGAAGGCAGATTCTTTGGAGTGAAGATAGAACGTGTGCCTCAGGATCTCTCACTGAAAGAGCAAAGGAGGTAGAGGTATATATTTCCCGTGTTTGAATTTTATTTCTAAGTGTGGGCTATATAATGAATATAAGTGTATCAATATCTGCTTAAATCTTTAGGAGAGAATATTATAAATTAAATCATTAGATCAAAGGGATACATTCTTAATTTGAAACATGTGCTGACAGTGTATGAGTGCCTATCTCTGAAAGTACCCACCAGTATTGGTAATTGTCAATCATACTGACTTTTGTCAGTGTGAGTTAAAAAACGTCTTCTAATTTGCATTTGTAATACTTGTTAGCTATATATTAAACATTCTTTCAGCCATATTAATTTTTGTTCCTAAATTCTTGTATTTGTTGCCCATTTTTGCTTATAGAAGCATTAGTATATTTTCCATTTAACATAAAGTATCTGTACATCTTATTGTTATTAGCACTTTATATTATTTTTGTAAATAAATGCATGTACCTTGATAAAGTTTTTAATTTTTGTGCAATTGTTCTCTTGTTCTGGCAACATGCTGGAAAGGCAAACCTGGATCCCTTTCAATTATAAACTAGAAAAATGGCAGATTTAAATATAATACATACTTCACCTCATAAAAATAAAAGGAGGTGAAGTTCCATTTGTCAGAAACAAAGCAGGAACTGAAAACTTGAGCATTAAGCCAGTCAGCTGAGGTTATATTGGCCTTGTAGATGATTACCCAACCCCAAATTAGACCCCAAATCCTAGAGAATCGGACTTGAATTTTCATGCAGGAGCAGAAGCTAGGACATGGAACTTGAGGTTAGAGGGAGTTGGAACTAAGACTCTCATGTAAAGGCAGGACATCTGGAGGATATACTTACAGGGAAAGGAGAAAGGAAATCTTGGCAGAACAGTCCTTTGAGAAGCGAAATCCTTTCTGTACTAGAAAGTAAAAAAAGAAAAAAAAATTCCGGGAGAAATCAAAGCCCTGAGCCTGTGCTCAATTTATGCAACCCTACCTGGTGGTGTAGGAATTCCCAAACTAGGAACTTCACTTGGACTCCGACTGATAATTACTCTAAAGCCTAGGACAAGCTAATGTTCTGGAAGACAGAACCACAAGCTGGAAAAGTTGACCTATCCAATTTCCAAATCAGCAAAGAAGAAAAAATAAAAAGGGAAGAAGCAAAGAAAATATATGGTAAACAGGAAGCATAAAATAAAATAGTGGAAATAAATCCTCGGTATAACTAATTAACAGAAATATCAACCTATCACACTCAGTAGTAAAGAGACAGAGGTCCTAAGATTAGACTAAAATAACAACAAAATCCAGTGACAGACTACTTTACAACTTATATACAGTGATCCAGATTGTGTGGGGCGGGGAATTGGAATAAAGATCTGAATCGGTTCAGCAAGATAGTAGAATAACATAACTTGGAAATACTTTTGCTCTAAACACTTTAGATCCTGGGTAAATTTCCATTATTTGGTATCTCTCAGAGGAAAGAAAACAATATACATGAATGTCAGAAACTAAGAAGAAACTTGAAGCCATAAGGACAAAACCCAGTGTTCAATGTATGGCTGTTTTGGTGGTAGTTTGAGGGCAGCTGATAGTGTGGTCATGCTAGTTTAGGGATCCAAATATAAGGCCCAGTAGGATGAGAAGATGAAATTTGGCTCTTAAAAGCAGGGATACAGATCTGAGGCCATCTGTGATAAACTGGAAATTTCAAGGGATTGCATGCGTGCATGCGTGTCATGTGCAAGCATCAGTAAGATGATCGTTGTAGCTGAAATAGAGTGCCCAGTGGGAAAGGAGGTAGGTGATGAAGTCAGAGAGGAAAAGGGGGATGATAATACATGGCTGCTGTGGCCCAATCAATAGACTTTGGCTTTTACTCTGCATAGTGAGGTGGGGATAAATTAATGAATTTTGAGCAGGAATCCCACTTGCTATAGCTTTCCTATAAATAGAGAATAGTCTGTGAAGGGGCAATGGAAGAAGCAGGAAATCAGCTATGAAGCTATTGAAATTATAATCTAGGCAGGAGATGGTGTCTTAATAGTCCTGGAGTGGTCAAGATTTAAACAGTTCTGTATATATTTGAGTTTGTGGCTGATCAGATTTGTTTATGACTTGGTTGAGAAAAATAGAGGAGCCAAGGATGATTCTCAGGGCTTTGAACTGGGCATCTGAGAGGATGGAATTGTTTCTTTTAACTGAGATAGACAGCAGGGAAAAAAAGCAGGGTGCTGGGGAAATTCAGATGTTTGGTGTTACGCACTTTAAAGATGAGGTGCTAATTAAGCATCTCAGTGGAAAATATAAGTTGTCACTTGGATATTCAAATGTAGTGTGGGGGAGAGTTTGGGGCTGGATATGTAATGGTCCCAAGAACCATTGCAGTTAAGAAACTTGAAAGATAGAAAAACTATAGCTAGTTTGACTCCCCCAAGGATAAACACAGAGAGCAGTGTTCAAAGAGGGAATGGCTGGGGATTTTCCAAAACCTATAAAAGATGTAAAACCTGAGACTTAGTAAATAAATGAATTCTTAATAAATCTATTCTTTGGCATATTGCAACAACGTGGCCAAACACCCAAATCAAAGAGCATATTGAAAGAACAACCAGAGATAAAACTCCAATAATGGAGGCTTCACATCAAGAAAGAAGCCAGAGAATGATATGGTCTCCACAGATGTGTGCATTTGTCGAAACTCATTGATTATGCATCTGAGTTTTGTGCCTGTCCTTGAATCTTTTTTCAAAAGAGAAAAAAATAATAAATATTGAGTTCTAGATAATAATAGGCATGCTTCAATAGGGGGAAGTGTACTGATGTGTGTAATATACGTAGAAGTGCATAAAAAATAAGATGGACTCATGGGTGGCTAGAGGGATGGATAGGCGTAGATTAAGGGTGTTCACTGCATAATTCTTTCAAATTTGCTGTGTGTTGGTAAATTTTTATAATACAATTGTAAGAAAAAAAGGGAAGACACCAGAGATTTTAGCCCTTACACTACTAAGAAAATTGACTTCCAACTTAGAATATGTATCTAAAAATTTTAACCAATTGACCTTTCAAGTTTGAGGGTGAAATGAAAATGTTTTAAACAAAGGCTGAGTATGCCACTGGCAGGACAGCTGGGGATGCACTTCAGGCAGAAGGAATGAAACAAAGAGAGAATATAACATAAGAAGTAATGACGAGCAAAAGAATATTTTCATCACAGGCATGTCTACATTACCTATTAACACACTCATACATGGTTTCTGCGTGCCTGTTTCTCCAGACCGTCGCCAGCATTCAATCTTGTCACAACTGACATTTGAGATCTTAATAGTGCTGTATTTCAACAATAAAAGAGGTTGAGCATTTAAAGCTTTTGATTTTAGAAAATTTTTTGTCCTCTTTCTGTAAACTTTTTTCTTAACCCAGGTATTTTTTCCTACTAACTTAATGGGGTTTGTGTTTGTAATTGATTTAGTTGAGATATTTAGTGATTTATTTTACTCAGTGACCCTCATGGGTATTGTAGATATGTTCTCCTGATTTCTGTTTACCTTTTATTTTATCGATATTATTTTTTTCAATTTTTATTATTATCATATATTTAAATTTCTCAAAAAAATCCAACTTTTCCATTATGGTTTTAATATGATTCTTAGAAATTCCTAGGCACTCCAAGAATGTAAGTAAATTCAACTATGTTTAGTTCTAAATTTTTTTTATTTCAACTTTTAGGTCTTAAAATTTGATCAACTTAGATATTACTTTGTTGCACAAAACATGGTAGGGATCCACACTAGTTTTCTTCCTCGTTGTGATTGCATTTGTTTAAATCGCATAATGGGAATCTGTGGAAGTGTGACAACACATGTTTTTCTTGTCACTGATTCATTTGTAGTGTTAATTATCCAAAGATTTGGGGAATGTTTTCTCAAAACATAATAATTTCTCTTTTCCTTTCCTTTTCTAAATTTCATAAAGTCATAAAAATAAAGTTGTACTTTTATTCTCACACATTTTTTATTTTTTAAAAGATTTATTTATTTATTTGAGAGAGAGAGAGAGAGAGAGACAGAGCAGGGGAGGGGCAAAGGGAGAGGGAGAAGGAGAGAAGCAGACTCTCTGCCGAACATGGAGCCTGACAGCAGGCTAGATCTCAGGATCCCAAGATCATGACCCGAGCCGGAATCAAGAGTCTGTCGCTTAACTGACTGAGCCACCCAGGCACCCCACACTTTTTGATTCTTGATATTTTCCTTCAAGTATTGCCACAGATGTTGCTTTTGTACTTTAGTAATAGTAACAAATGAGGCTTATGAATTTAGATGTCAATCTAAGATGTGTTTAATTTTCCCTTTTTCAAAAGCTGGCTGGTCATAAAGAACAGAATGCTGCAGGAGGCTGGCCCACTGCTTTCCCTCCTCTGCCACAGCGCGCTCATTGCCGTTTCTCAAAAAGCACGTTAAGCAGACAGTGTTTTCGGGGTGTCCTTGCAGTCATTTGACAATCCACAGCATCTGACATAGGGACCACCCTTCCCTATGTAGAGATCAATGACCAATTTTTCCCTCATGGAGGGATTTCCCTCATGGAAGTCTCTTCCCCAAGTCCCGTTTCTTTGGTTTCCTGGCTGGCTTGCCAACTGTTCATTTGAAACCTTAGGAGCCTCGCAGGTGAAATTCGAAACTGGTCTGCATGATTCAGCATAGAGGGCAAAGAGAGACCAAAGAAAGGCAGACCAGTCCAGATGGGTAAGTGGCAGGAATAATAAGCAAGGGAACTTACTTATTAGGCTTACTTTGGGCAACTGCAAGGCTAGTTGCACCTGCCCACCAGAATCTTAAGAGTTTATATGAAGGCCTTAATGGGGTTCAGTCATGTATACAGCAGTCCAAATGGTCTCAACAACACCATACTCTCTCAAGGCTGAGTCCTTGAAGTGGCTCCCAAAGACAGGGGAGAAGGTGAGGAGCTTCCGATTACCAGGTTCAGTTGGTGGGTCAGCCAGGCAGTCACATCCTCTCAATGATGACTTCCAACACACATATATACCCATTTGGTAACACTAATTTATCCTTACCTTTTCATAATCATCTTATTATATGTCTAAAGTTTTAGGTGAATTTGGGAATACCAACTTCAAAATAGATGCATAATTTCAGTAATTTAATATTCAGAGTACAAGTGAATATAACTAGATATGGCCTTACTACATTATAACATGAAAGGGATATATAATAGTTGTGAAAAATTCTATTCATAAAACATTTAAACAATTCTAAAAATTAGTGTTGTACAAAACTGTATATTTAGTCAATATAAATTTCCCATTGGGTTCTCTATATAAGACTATTTGAGCATAAAAGAACATAAAATAAGAGAATAACAACTGAAGTAGTAAGTAAATTGAGTGGTTAATAAGTAGTTGTGGTTTAAATATTTTTAGGAAACATTCATCAGAATCGAGGCCATGGTATACAGCAGTGTCTACTCGGTCTCTCAGTTATAGATACATGAAATTAAAAAAAAAAAAGATGGGTCACCTGGGCATCTCAGTCAGTTAAGTGGCTGCCTTTGGCTCAGTTCATGACCCCAGAGTCCTGGGATTGAGCCCTGCATTGGCCTCCTTGCTCAGCGGGGAGCCTGCTTCTCCCTCTCCCTCTGCCCCTACCCCTGCTTGTGCACGCTCTCTTTCTCTGTCAAATAAACTCTTTTTTTTTTTTAAAGGTAATACCTGGTTTAAAATGTGGAATTGAAGGATGAGTAAACAGTTCAGTAAAGAATAAATACAAACGACCAATCAACACAGTAAAAGCATTTAATTGGAAGTGGGATCTGGGGAGTGTCTAGCTAGTAGCTACCAGGAGGTACATTAAGAGGTATTACTCCAAAAGAGAAAAGGCATGCAAAGTTTCAAAATAAAGAAGTGATCATGTAATCCACAATTATGAACAAGGTACAGTTTAAACAATAGAATATTATTAAGAAAACGGGTGAAATCAGAAAATGGAATAACAATAATGTGCATTCTGAAAGTTTGTTGTTGAGTATAACTGAGCTTCTTATTTATTCTAACATTTAAAAAAATCAAGAATGTAGGTTAAATGTTACCAAATGCCTTTTTACATTTATTGGTATAATTCTCATATGTATCTTCTTTATTCTCTTGTTTTGGGAAATAATATTAATACATATTCTAATATTGACCATCTTTGCACACCTAGAATTTATCCTAATTGTTCATAATGTATCTCTTAGTTTCCTTTAGGATACATTTGCTAGTGTTTATTAAGACCTTTTTGGGCTTATAATGATTCCTCTTGTCAACAGCTTTATTTGTGTATTTTTATAAGGTTTCTTATACACATGTTTATTATTTATTTTTTGCCTATTTAACATAGCAATAGCTAAGGGAAGTTTATTATGTGTCTCAACTCTAATGTTTTTCTGTCAGTTTGTTCCTTGTGTTTATAATTCTAAGAAATCTATTTTGACATAATAATATTCAGTGCCTAAAGATTCATGACAGTTTTGTCTTCATTGTACAGTTTCATTTCACCTAGAATACTGCTGCTTCTTATCAAAATTAAAATTTCATAGAACCCTTAAGCCTTTTCTCACATACTGCAACATATGCACATACTTCTTAATTTATTCCTACATATTTTGTGGAACCAAATGAAAGACGTCACATGCTTCCCTGTTACATTCTTTTTGTGCTGGAACCTTCAGGGTGAGAACAGGCTATTTATTCCTCTATTTGATCAATTATCTTTATCCTCCTCGTCTGCCTAAAATGAAAAGGGAAGAACTTCATATAATGCAGTATGAAATTAAGCATGTAAGCGCTTAATATCTACTTTTTCTTCACCATTATATGTAATATAAACAAAACAATTGTGAATATTCACAAAGCACATGACAAATTATTTAGATCTTTTTATGAGCATTTTTAGAAACAAACATATTAATATAAAAACCTTCCATTTCCATCTGAACATTCTTCTGTGGGAAGATATTGCTGCTGCAAGGTACATTTATGCGTTTAAGGCTGAAGAAAACACTTCAGTTTACATTAAAAATACAGCTTGATTTTGAGCCATAGCATTATATTATGCATCTCTAAGCTGGGCCAGTCAAGCATACACTGTTTACC
The DNA here is from genome assembly GCF_037043125.1 of Eumetopias jubatus. Lineage (NCBI taxonomy): Eukaryota > Metazoa > Chordata > Mammalia > Carnivora > Otariidae > Eumetopias > Eumetopias jubatus. The sequence goes on along the minus strand of NW_028274823.1, from coordinate 48,628,317 downwards.
AAGTATTTGAAAGTACTCTTTACCCAAGGACATATAACAAGTCCAGTTAGTAAATAAATAAGTAAATAAGTAAGTAAATGAATAAAATTCTTGATTTAAACTTGTGAGTTGCAAGGTCAACTTCCCTAACAGCCAACTAAGGAACAAGCCCCCATGACTTAAAACATAATAGCACTAAGGCGTCCTCAGATACATACAATCTTTCATGCCTGCTGGCTGTTTTTCTCAGCCAAAGATAAACAAGAAGACATCAGCAAGATGGTGGACTAAGAAGGCACCTATGTATATGGAACTAGATATGGAAATAACCTATGTGTCTGCCAGTGGATGAATGGATAAAGATGTACACACACACACACACACACATATAAATACATATATACATATATATATATATATATATCACATTCATAGATGCTGTGTTGGCTAAAGAAAAAGATAACAAATGCTTACTATGTAGGGTATTACCATTTGGTTTGATACAGTTTATCTAGTCCAATCGCATTCCATATGAATGGATGTTTTTCTTTTTTTTTTAGGATTTTATTTATTTGGCAGAGAAAGACACAGCGAGAGAGGGAACACAGGCAGGGGGAGTGGGAGAGGGAGAAGCAGGCTTCCTGCAGAGAAGGGAGACCAATGCAGGGCTCGATCCCAGGACCCTGGGATCATGACCTAAGCCGAAGGCAAGATGCTTAACGACTGAGCCACCCAGGCGCCCATGGATGGATGTTTTTCTAATTGTTAATCTTCTAACACTCAGGGATTCTTTGAGAATGATGCAATTTATGGACCCTCTCCAAGAAAAGAACACATAGCCTTATAGGCAGTTTGCATATGACTCTCTAAGAGAGGGTCACAGACTTTCAAAAAGCATATATTGGGCAGGAGGGATTTGCCAAGCATCTGTGGAAACAGATGAGAGCCTCTGACTGTAATATCCTTGGTAAGTGATCATCCATGCTCCACTAAATGCCTCTAGTAATGGGGATCTCACTAGTTGATATACTCTAATTGTAAAAACTCTTTCTCTTAGTTTAAAATCTGCTCCTTTGTACCTTCCCTTGCTGGCACTATTTTAGCTCTCTACACCTCTATTGGATATGCTTAATAGCGATTCCACACATTTCTCTTCAGTTAATCAAAGACAATAATTGTGTTCTCTGTAAATGACATTACCAGCCTTAGCTAAGTAATGACAGAAATTTCTCCAGAGAGACTGCTACTAAAAACTGGTTCTGTCCCCCATAGGACAACAACAAAAATAGCACAACCCCATCCTGAACAATTCACTAATAAGGTTCTGATAAGTTCTGTTGTTTGGTAGTTTAAACAATAAAATAGTTCCTAATGGGAACACTTAAGATTTGACGGGGGAAACGTTGTCAGGGATAAAGCTTCTTATGGTTGAAATAAAACATAGAATAAGAATGATTGACTGCCCAGGGAAGGTAGCCTCCAGGTAACACAAAAACATGTTCTAAATCTTGTTGGAAAGAGCCAACTGAACACCACATGCACTTGACTGCTAAATCAACTAGCTACCTGAGAGATCTTTAAAAGTCTAAATATTCATACATCATTTCTGTTACCTTTACTGATAACAGTCCCTATGGAATCCCATTAACTTTTCCAGAAAAACAGTGAGGGCTCTTGTCTTCATACAGACCTAGGTTCCATTACTTATTCTGTTTTCTAGCTTGGATAACCCAGAAAACATAATTAACTACTCAGATTATATTAATTGATTGACAAATAACATCGTGCCTTGGACATTCCTACGTGTTCAGTAAGTATTGGTTTCTTTTTCTTTTTTTTTTGTTTCCATTAACAATTGTTATTTAATAAATACAAATTTAAGGGTTTAAACCATAATCATTTATTTATTTATTTTATTATTATTTTTTAAAGATTTTATTTATTTATTTGACAGAGAGGGAGAGAGCACAAGCAGGGGGAGCGGCAGGCAGAGGGAGAAGTAGGCTCCCTGCTGAGCAAGGAGCCCAATGTGGGGCGATTGTGATCCCAAGACCCTGAGATCATGACCTGAGCTGAAGGTAGACACTTAACTGACTGAGCCACCCAGGAGCCCTGATAATCAGTTATTTATATACTCCCGGTTCAATGAGCTGCCTGGGACTACACTGGTTTAAATTGTCCTGAAAGCTCTGCCAAGTTTCTCTCATCCTCCTTCCTGGGACCGGTGAACTAGCTCTGGCCTGTCCTTACCATGGTGCCATCAGAAGCACAGCCTATTTCAAGCCTCCTTTTGTATCCCACTGGCCAAATCAAGTCATGTGCCTGAGCCCAGGTTCAGGAGCCTCCTTCACAATTTTCCTTCAGATGATGGTATTGAAAGATATGTCAAATGAGGCAGAGACAGAGACATGCAAAGCACTGGTGGGGGATTAATACAATTTACCACATCTTCCATTGGCCAAGAGAATTCAAAATGGATTTCCGTTATAAAAGCATCTTCTATCCAACAGTGATATAACAGTAACAGAACAAATGACATGAAATGAAATGAGAAATTACAGTACTGACTCAGAAGAGCTAACCTTTGAAAAATATATGTTAGAGCAGTAATTTTCAAAGTGTGGTCTGGGGACACATGGGGTCCCTGAGACCCTTTCACAGGGCACTTCAGGCAAAAACTGTTTTCATAATAATATTGGGATGCTGTTTGCACTTTGTACTCCATTCTCTCAAAGTATAAGGTGGCACTTTTGAGAGGATGCATGACAAATGATTTTGTATCAGATTGAATGTAGGAGCTGATATGAGACTATCTTTCTTCTTTTAGGTCAAACATTAAAGAAGTTTGAAAACATGTAAAACAATATTACTCTTCTTACTGTGTTTTATTGGGGGGAAGTATAGTTATTGTTTATAGAAATGACTTATGTTAGCTTGTAATGTGTTTATATTATTTTTAATTAAGTATTTAAAATTTTTTCAGTTTTAATTTCTAGTGCAGTAAGCATCAACAGATATAATCTGCGGAATAAAATCTATTTGGGGTCCTCTATAATTTGTAGGAGTGTAAAGAATTCCTAAAACCAAAATGTTTAGAGCATGAAAAGAATTAAAAAACAAAGTTTCAAAGCTGGTCTAGGCAACAAGATACAAAAAGAAATCATTTTTATGAAACAGAAGTAGAAAGTATGATGAAATTAAGACAGTTTGCATTAAAAAGGATGTTACATGGAATAAAGAATTACTTCAAGAAAGGTAAAACATAGTCAAAGAAATAAAAACCCACCAGTAGCTGCTAGAATCAGAATCAGCACTTCGAAATAATAAACCAACGACACTGAGGGAAACACTGGGAGGTTCTCTAAGAAGGCAATGCAAAAGGATGAAATGAATGAAAAATATGAGAAAGAAAATGATGCTTACGAAGGTAAAATATCACATATATAGCCTCCCTGAGGAAAAGCCAGAGACTCTGGAACAAGAGTGACTAGAGCACATGTAACAGAATAGAACTTTCCTGGAAAGTACATAAATCAACATTTTTTTTAAAGATCTAAATATGAAGTTTGAAAAGTTTTACAGCACAATAGGTAGAGATCAATGAAAAGAGAGTGTCAATTCTTCAGGGCTTTCTGGTTCACAGTCCTCAGTGTACTATTTATTTCCACTTGATGAAGGAGGGCTGCTTTAGACTCCTAACTTTATTTCTATTTGAATCAACGTCCAGCTCACGATGAGCAATTTAGATTGCATGATCACTTGGTCTCTTAACATGTGTTCAGTCTCTACCAAGACCTGACCAAATTCTAAAAGCTCTTTAAGAAAAGGAGAATGGTTAATTACGGAAGAGGGCATGAGTTTGTTCCAAGATCTTAGCTGATGTGGCTATGAGTCCACTATTGTTATTTTTGAGATTTTTTTACCAGCTCCATGTAGCATCCCCGATCTGACTCAGGTACTTTGTGTATCATCAGGTCCTCAGGGTTAGGAGACAAAAATTCTTGTGTGCAGCTGTACTAACTAGAAAGTTTTCTTTTGTTCTGAGCTCCAAATTGATAGCCTCTAAAGTGGCTTCTAAAATTTCTGATTGCTAATATTCTCTCATTCTTTTATGTAATTTCTTCCCTTTGAATGTGGGCTAGAACTGGGTACTCACGTCTAGAAAAAGAAAAGCAGCAAAATTGAGGGGCTATCACTTCCAAGGTTAGGGTACAAAAAGACCATAACTTTCCTCTCTCAGTCTATTTCTCTCTTGAAGCCCTCATTCTGGGGGAAGCAAGCTTCCAAGTTGTGAAGAGCTCAATGGACAGACACATAAGGCCAGGAAAGGATGTTTCCAGCCAAAAACCAGTGAGCTTGGAAGCGAATCTTTGGAAGTTTGCCAACAGGCACATGAGTGGGCTTTTAAGCTAATGCCCCCCAAGTTAAACTTTGCAACCCCAACAAACACCTTGATCATCTCCCACCCTTGTGACAGACCCTGAGCCAGAGGACCCAGGTAAGGTGCCCCCAGACTTCTAACCTACAGAAATAATAATATAATACATTTTTTAATTTTAATTTTTTATTAACATATTGCATTATTTGTTTCAGGGGTACAGGTCTGTGATTCATCAGTCTTACACAATTCACAGTGCTCACCATAGCACACACCCTCCCCAATGTCCATCACCCAGCCACCCCATCCCTCCCACCCCCCATCCACTCCAGCAACCCTCAGTTTGTTTCCTGAGATTGAGTCTCTTACGGTTTGTCTCCCTCTCTGGTTTCGTATTGCTTCATTTTTCCCTCCCTTCCCCTATGATCCTCTGTCTTGTTTCTCAAATTCCTCATATCAGTGAGATCATATGATACTTATCTTTCTCTGATTGACTTATTTTGCTTAGCATAATACCCTCTAGTTCCATAATACATTTTTATTGTTTTAAACTGATAAATTTGGAGCTAATGCATTATGTAGCAGTAAGTAATGAATATACCGAATCAAAGATGGAAGTCTTTGAGGTCATTTGCCCAACTTTTTGGAGGAGGTATCCAAATTTGTTGAATGCTGCTTCTGAAATTCAAAGAGACCACTGAGCATTCTTTTTCTTTCTCAGTAGAAGGAAGTACAAGGAGAATCAGCTTTCCCTTCATCATGGGAAACATACCCAGACCACTGGACCCACTGGAATTTCACTGAGGCAACAGACCCTTTTCAGACCAGTTCTAATGATCTATAAATATGCATTTTATCAGGTCAAAAGTTGTCCTATACAGCCCTGAAGTGTTATTTGTAAATAGAATAGCAGTAAACATATATTTTCAATTATATCTTATGTATTTTAAAATAAATACATAAAGGACATTTGTTTGTATTCTGCAGAAATGTATTACCTTTTAAGTAAAGAATAATATTTAATACAAGTTAAAAAATTAAATATGTACACAGAAGGCAGCATCTGCTATGATTTCCTGATGGACTCTGAGTAGCCTCGTGTGGCCAGGATTAATAATTGTATTTAAAATGGTAGACGATATGCATGAGCCGGGGGTGGTGGATCTGGATGCTTAATAGCAAAGCCCATCACAGTCATCACTTAATGCAGTCCTTAGCTGCACTTCCACTCTCCTTCTCTATCTCTACCTATTTCTAAATCCAGGTACTGTGATTCCTTTTTTCCCCAGTGTAGCTAATTTACATTATTTACATATAAGATAGAAAACATTTCTACCTATTTGGATTAAATAATCAAATAGTGAGACTATCTGAGTTTCCTAAAACAGGTTTCTCTGAAGGGCTTCTGTATGTGATGTGTTTCTCTCCTTCACTGTCAAAAGGTATGGGTTTGTGTTCCAATGCTGCTTGTAGTTAACTCTATGTCAAATTTCTTCATGTCTCCCAGTGTCAGATTTTTTGGTTAAAGCTTATGGGCAAGTTTATGAGGATCTGTGAATATTTTTAAAAGGATCAAATAGAATTACATATGAGAAGTGTTTTGTGACGTCAAGTGTCATGTATATGTTAGGTTACCCATAATGCAATATAAAATAACAAATTACAGATAATGAAGTGCTTTTCGAAAAAGCAGTTTATTGACCACATTTAGGTTTCTAGCAACCATAGACTGTCTACCTGCTACTGAAACCCATTCTTAATTCTCTTTTTTCATCAATATGTTCATTCTTCATTTAGTCATTAATCAATTAACCATTCAATGTTTCATTTATACTTTAAAATTATTTATGTGGTGCCTACAGATGGTAATAGACAATAGTTCCATTTAAAAATGCATTACAGTGGATTTCTGGAAGAAGATCAAGTGAGAGAGTGGAGTCCCAGATACCAGATGATGTTGGCTGCTAAGTTGGTTTCTTCACTGCTTTCTGAAGCTTAGAGTTTCTTCACTGCTTTCTGAAGCTGTTTCCTTAGCTGAAAATAAGGACTGTGTTAGCCTAGATGATTTAAAATGCCTCTCATCCCTGATTTTCTCTCAGCATGCAGAGCAGTACTCCCCTGATTTCAGAAGTGACTTTTTTCTAAGATGCTGGGTGGTGGCCGCCACTCTCTGCCCTTGTCCATAACCAGAGACTGGATCTGCTATGGCAAGACATCAGGAGGAGACAAGACAGGGAGGAGGGAGGGGTGCTGAGCCCTGCCAAGATTCAGAACATATTTCTGGTGGAAAACATGTTCATGGAAAGGTCAAAGAACAGGAGGAGAGTGAAAAGGAAGTGAGAAGTGGAAAAGCAGACAGCTGTGAGTCTTGCCTCCTTAACCTCGAAAGGGAGCATAAGGTCCTCGTTAAAACAATCCTTGTTCTGTTATCACCCACAGCCTGGTGACTCTGGTCCCCGTTCCTGCCAACACCCACCATGCAGGCAGCCTTCTGTGCTTCACACAGAACTTCTTACTTCCCACTCGCACCGGCTGCCCCGCCGTGCTCTCATTCTTCCTCGCGAGCCTGTTGGCCCGAGGCAGGGTGCTTTAGCTCACTGACTCTCGGGATGCAGGATGCAACAGAATCATCTGTCAGGTTTGTTAAACGTTCTGAGTCATGGGCCTGATCCCCAGATGTGGTGGCTTTGGGGTGTTGTCCTGCAAACTGAATGTTTGACACACAGACGAAGACTCTGATATAGCTGGCCCTTGGGGTGTAGCTTGGGAAATGTAACCTCAAATCAGCTGCCAGGGAGTGCTTTGACTACACAAGAAAAACCCCAGGTTGTCACAATGTGTCTGTGATATCACTGTGTGTGAGCCCTTCCCCTCAGTGGAAAGGTGTGGTTTCTATTTTTAAAATCTTCTACTTTTTGTGGTGCAACTGGTTATACCTTAAAGTTTTTACAAGCTGCTATGTGAATATAGTATTATATGTCTATGTATAGTTCTACATATGTAGAATAATATACACCCTCCCAGAACATTCTATTTATAGGTTGAAAATATAATATGTATCCAACTGTTTATATAAAAGTGTCTGCCTCTGTTCACGTGTGATACACATACGAAATTTAAACTTGATAATGTACCTTTGTTGAAAATGGCTCCGGTCATGATCCTGGAGTCCTGGGATTGAGTCCCGCATCAGGCTCCCTGCTCAGCAGGGAGTCTGCTTCTCCCTCTGACCCTCCCCCCTCTCATGGTCTCTCTATCTCATTCTCTTTCTCAAATAAATAAATAAATAAAATCTTAAAAAAAAAGAAAATGTATTATATAGCTAGATAGAGTCCCATATCTCTTCATAGCGTGCCTAGGTATATGTTTCTATGGATTTCACAGTTACTATTTATTTGAAGCATACTATCCATCACTTTCTAATTGATTGATGGTATTAACTTAATAATCCATTGTGCCTATTATGAGTACAGGAAGGAAAAAATTATGGAAAAACAAAAAGAAATAAAATGCATTAAAGATAGTATGCTAGGGACTTCTAGAGATTGTACGTCCTGGATCAAGTAAACCATTGTACTTGTCCTTGCAAAGCTCCCCCTTCAGCAGTAGAAAGTAAATGTAATAATGCAAGTGTTGCTGACGTAGTAGGAGGCACACAGTACTGCAGGGGAACAGGTGAAGATGAAATTAATTTTGCCTGGCAGCTTGTTGATGGCTTTATAGAAGTGGTGCCTTCTGTCTGGTCTTTAAGGACGGACATTTTTTTTAAAGATTTTATTTATTTATTTGACAGGAGATAGAGAGCACAAGCAGGGGGAGCAGCAGGCAGAGGGAGAGGGAGAAGCAGGCTCTCCGCTGAGCAGGGAGCCCAATGTGGGGCTCCATCCCAGGACCCTGGGATCATGACCAGAGCTGAAGGCAGACGCGCAACCGACTGAGCCACCCAGGCGCCCCAAGAATGGACATTTTTGCACACGAGGCACTGCCCTAGGAGTCCAGTGATGAACATGGCAAAATCTGTCTCCTCATGGAACTTACATTCCACAGGGAAAATAAGATAGGTGGGAGATAGTCCCATAAGAAATAAGTGCTTCCTTTTGTTCTAGATAGAAAGGGAAACACAGACAAGGGCCTGAGGAACAGGAAAATGATGATAATACTTTTGAGGGTCTAGAAGTGGTTCCATCTGCTTGGAATATAAAGTGGAAGAGGGAGCATGGAGGGGAACAGAGCTGCATACTAGTCAAGGGAGAGATGATGGTGGGTTTTTCAGGTCAGGATAGAGTTTAAAGAAACATTTCCCCATGGAGTCATATAAGCCCCTGAAAGGGTCCCTCTAAAACAGGCAAGTCATCAAAGCAGTGGCACATGAACAAAGCCACACTGGCCATTATGGGGGACTGGATTGAAGGGAATAAAACTGTAGCCAGGAAAACCAGTGAGGAGAGCAATGAAAGGTAGTGGGTGCGAGTGGCGTTATCTATGAGGTCAAATAGACATGACCGGGGGACTGACAGATGAGTTAGAAGGAGGAGAAATGAAACAGAGAAAGAAGTTAAAAACAATTGTCAGGATTCTGTTTTAGCAAACTAGATGGATTTGCCGAGAAAGGGAACACCAGAGTAAGAACAGGTTTCAGGACGGTTTATTATATTTCTGACGTTTATAAAAGTTGAAATGCTTATGAAACATCCAGATGGAATAAAAATATTTGCAAATCATATGTCTGTTATGATAAAGGACTTGCAGCTAGAATATAAAAAGAGCCCTTGAAGAAAATTAATAAGAAAACAAACGATTAAAAATATGGGCAAAAGTGAAATAAGTCAGAGAAAGACAAATGCCATATGATTTCACTCATATGTGGAATTTAAGAAACAAAACAGATGAACATAAGGGAAGGGAAGGAAAAATAAAATGAGGTAAAAATAGAGGAGGAGACAAACCATAAGGGACTCTTAACTCTAGGAAACAAACTGAGGGTCGCTGGAGCGGAAGTGGGTGGGGGGATGGGATAACTGCGGGATGGGCATTACGGAGGGCACATGATGGAATGAGCACTGGGTGTTATATGCAACTGATGAATCACTAAATTCTACCCCTGAAACTAATAATACACTGTATGTTAACTAAACTGAATTTAAATAAAAAATTTAAAAAAATTAAAATATCAAAAAAGTACAGGTAAAAGATTGGAACAGACACACAACCAAATATAATATACAGATGGCAAAAAAAACATGTAAAAAATGCTCACAATTATTAATCATTAGCAGAATTCAAATTCTGGAAAACACAAAATAATACACAGTGACTGAAAGCATTTCAGGGTTTTGCCTGCAGCCAGTGGGGAGATTTCAGAGTGGCGGGAGAGGAGAGATTTCCAGGGGTACCTGGGTTGACTCTTCTGATGGTGTGGATGATTCATTTCACAGGTGTATAAAAGTGTGAAAAATATGCTCTGATACTCTTACCGAGTTGTACACTTTAAATAGGTAAAGTTAATTGTGTGGCAATTATACCTCTATAAAACTATTATTAAAAAAGAAGGAATAGTTGTAAAGATATCATAAAGGAATCAACTTCCTGAGGAGACAGAGGACATAGATATAGAACAGGTATGGAGGGACTGGATTTAGAGGAAGAAGGAGATTTTTCCCTGCAGTAGCAAAATGTGTATAAATATTTCTAGGCTTGATTCCAGGAGATTGAAGCGTTTCTTTTACTGGACTATATACTTTGTATAAATTTAAAGAAATGGTTAATTGTCCATTTGGTTAGTGTTTATTGTGCACTGAGAGGGACTGATGTAATTTAATCTAGAAAAGTATATTGGTTCTTGTGATATTGTGATTTATAAGAAATATGTGTTTGGTCATCTGAATGATTTGGTCTTTGTTTAGTTTCTGACTCACAGTTCCCCAAACCTTTGGAATTTCCTAAGTAGTAAGGGTCTCAGGTGTCTTCTGTTATGTCAGTGAAGGTGACTTTTAGACCTCACCCAAGAGCAGGGTGCATTGGCTTCAAGGAGGACCAACCGTGTGATTAAGGGGTTAGAACTTTCAGTTGCCCTCCTCTCAAACACACCTCCAGGGAGAGGAGAGGAGCTGGAGGTTGAGTCAGCCAATGGACAATGACTTAATCAATCCTGACTATGCAATGAAGCTTCATTAAAAGCCGAAAGGATGGGGTTTGGAAATCTTCCAAGTTGAGGAACACCTGGAGATGTGGGGAGAGTAGCGCACTTGGAGAAGGCATGGAAGGTCCATGCCCTTTCTCCATGCCTCACCCTATATGTCTCTTCAGCTGGCTGTTGATTGGTATCCTTTATCATATTATTTAATAAACTGGTCATCAAGACTAAGTGTTTCCCTGACATCTGTGAGCCACTCTTGCAAATTAAGAGAACCTAAGGAGAAGGTCATTGAAACCTCCAATCTAGCTGGTTGGTCAGAAGCACAGGTAACAGCCTGGGGCTTGCAACTGGCCTCTGAAGCTGGGTGGGGGACAGGGAGTCAGTCTTGTAAGACGAGCCCTTAAACGGCTCATTCTGGTGTTATCTCTGGTAGAGAGTGTCAGAACTGAGTTGAATTCTTGGACACCCTACTGGTGTTGTGGGGGTGACGAGACCACCGCCCCACACACACATTAGAATTGAGTCTGAAAATTTTAAGAGTTCCAGATTTATAAAGATATTTCCTATGTTATTCTAAGAAACTGGGGCATCACTGAAAGTTTTTAGAGAGTGATTAAATAACATCAGAGTTAATGTTTTGTGTGAAAATTCCAATAATTATGAATTTGAAAGAATTTGTGCTCATTGCAACTTCATGTTCTCAATCCACATATTTGGAGGTAGTACGGTAGAGCGAATAAGGCATTTTAAAAAAATTCCTTCATTTCATCATTTACACATTCAACAAACATTGAGAAACAGGACAATCGCCAGGTATTCTATTAGACACATCTAAGTGAGTGAATAAGCAGGGTCATCTAACCTGGTGAAAGGCACCATAAAGAAAAACATCAGTTTCACATAATGGAACGTAAGGTAAATTGTAATCTGAGAACCGAGTGATGAGAAAAGTAAAACTTAAGGAATACTTCAGGCAAAGATACAGGCTCCAAGGCTCCGAACCAAGAGAACCCAGAGTAATTGGAGCCTGGTCATCAAGCCTAGCTTGTTAGGAGATGGGGCTGGGTCAAGGCCCTGAGAAGGAGTTTGAGTTTTATTCTCAGTGTTGCTAGGCCACTGGAGGACTTGAAGAGGAAGTCCTTTTACCATATGTTATATTTTAAAGGCTCTCCATGTTTTCTTTGTAAGAAATGTGCCTATATGTTGCAATCGTTAGGTTCATTTGCCAAACAACAACAACAGCAACAAAAACAGTTCTCTCATTTTGGCAACAGGGTAGGGTTGCTTCTTCCTATCTTCTGTAATGTGACACATGGCCATATGATTTGCTTTGGCAAATGAATTGCAAGCAGAGGTGATTTGTGTAACTTGTAGGTGAACGTTTTAAGGAGTCCTTTCACAATTCACCATGCCCCTTTTGTTCTGCTTCTGGGATCATATGTTGAGATTGGAGCCTCCATTAGCTAAATTCCAGAAAGTCTCAGATATGCTGAGCATTTTCTGTATACTCCCTCCTCACTCGTTGTTTTAAGCCACTGAGATTTTTGTTTTGTTTTGTTACCACAGCATAATCTAGAATACCTGATTGACATGCCATATTTAGGGAATTTCCATCTGAGTCCTGAATTTCCAAGCTAAAAGTCATAACCCTATTTCCCAGCTTCATTGCGGAAGGAGCACAAGTGTGATATAGGCATTGCCAATCAAATGCATCTGCATGGTATTTAGATTTGAAAGAGAACCATCTGAAGAGGGCGATGCTGTTCAACATCCATTAGTAATAGGAGGCAGCACTGATCTCACTCTGTGCAGCAGTGCCCATGGCTAACCCTGGCCCAGGAGGGCCCCCGCCCAGCAACAGAGTTACAAGAGTCATCCAGATGTTACTATGTTGCTTATTCCTAGCTTTGTAGCTCTCATGCCTGATCCTCTAGCCTTTAAAGAGCTGTTGGTATTTTGATAGGGGTTGCATTGAATCTTCAGTAGATATTTTTTGGCGAGGTCTTTAGGATTTTCTATGTATAGCATTATGTTGCCTGCAAACTACATTATGTTAACTTCTTCTTTACCAATATTGATGCCTCTTATTTCTTTTTCTGATCTGATTGCTGTGGCTAGGACTTCCAGTACTATGTTGATAAAAGTGTCCAGAGTGGACATCCTTGTCTTTTTCCTGACCCTAGAGGGAAAGTGCTCTGTTTTTCACCATTGAGGATGATGTTAGCTGTGGGTTTTTCATATATGGCCTTTATTATGCTGAAGTATGCTCCTTATAATCCCATTGTTGAGCGTTTTGATCATGAATAGATGTTGAATCTTGTCAAATGCTTTTTCTGCATCTGTTGAGATGATCATATGATTTTTATCCTTTGTTTTGTTTATGTGGTATATGATGTTGATTGATTTGTGAGCATTGAACCATTCTTGCATCTCGGGAATAAATTCTATTTGATTGTGGTGAATGTACTGTTGTATGCACTTTGCTAATATTTTGTTGAGGATTTTTGCATCTATGTTCTTCAGGGATATTGACTTGTAGTTCTCTCTATTTCTCTTTTTATTTATTTTTATTTTTTTGTGGTATCTTTGGTTTTGGTATCTGGATAATGCTGGCCTCATAGGATGTATTTGGAAGCTTTCCCTCCTCTTCTATTTTTTAGAATAGTTTGAAGACAACAGGTATTTATTTTTCCTTAAATGTCTGGTAGAATTTACTTGTGAATCCATCTAGTCCTGGACTTTTATTTTTGGGTAGTTTTTTGATTACTGATTCAATTATGTTACTTGTAATCAGTCTGTTCAGATTTTCTATTTCTGCCTTGTTCAGTTTTGGAAGATTGTATGTTTCTAGGAATTTATCCATTTGTTCCAGGTTGTCCAGTTCGTTGGCATATAATTTTTCATAGTATTCTCTTATAATCCTTTGTATTTCCGTGGTATCAGTTGTTACTTTTCTCTCATTTTGATTTTATTTATGTGGGTACTTTCCCTTTTTTTCTTGATGAGTCTGGCTAAGAGTTTGCCAATTTATTTATCTTTCAAAGAACCAGCTCTTGGTTTTATTGATCCTTTCCTTTCCTTCTTTTCTGTTCTTTTCCTTTCTTTTCTTTTCTTTCCTTTTCTCCTTTCTCCTCCTCTTCCCCCTCCATCTACTCCTCTTCTTCTTGTTGTTGCCCCCCTCTTTTTTTTGGTCTCTGTCATTTATTTGTGCACTAATCTTTATTATTTCCATTCTTCTATTCACCCTGGGTTTTTTTGTTTTTGTTTTTGTTTTTTTGCTCTTCTTTTTCTAGTTAGTTTAGGTGGAAGGTTATTTGGGTTTTTTCTTGTTTCTTGAGGTAGACCTGTATTGCTATATACTTCCTTCTTAGAACTGCTCTTGCTGTGTCCCAGAGATTTTGGACCATGTGTTTTCACTTTCATTTGTCTCCATGTATTTTTTGATTTCTACTTTGATTGCTTCATTGACCCGTTGGTTGTTTAGTATCATGTTGTTCAGTCTCCCTGTGTTTGTGTTTTTTTCCTTTGTGTGTATGTGTGATTTATTTCTAGTTTCATACCATTGTGGTTCGAAAAGATGCATGGTATGATTTCAGTCATTTTGTAGCCTAATATGTGATCTATTCTGGAGGATGTTCCATGTGCACTTGAAAAGAATGTGTATTTTGTTGTTTTTGGGTAGGATACTCTATATGTATCTATTATGTCCATCTAGTCCAATGTGTCATTCAAAAACATTTCCTATTGATTTTCTATCTGGACAATCTATCCATTGATATAAGTGCAGTATTAAGTTCCCTACTATTATTGTATTAAAATCAATTTTAGAAATATAATTCTTAAAATTAGACTTAAAACAAGCCTGCTGTCATTTCCACCTATCACCCATTAACCTAATAGCAAGTCATCTCTGACAAAGCCAATTCTCGGGAAAGTTAATCAGGGATGGTGCAAATTATTACTGAATGATAATCTACATTTAATTTTACACTTCATAACTTAATCTAATTTGACACAGATGTAAGCAAATGATGAATTTTTTTATATTTTGTAACTGCCAAAATAAACTGAAGTTGTTATTTACTTTGTAATGACCTCATTTATTTTTATATAACTTTATTATATTTATTTAACTTACATAAATATATTTATTGTTATATAACTACCGAAAGTAAACCAAGGACCAGTGTAATCCTGAAATTCTTTATTGAAGATTGTCAAGGCAAACACGTCTGGAAGAATTGAGGTAAAATATATTTATTTTATTTTCTCATGAAATCCTGTGTTAGGGCAACATTTCCCAAAGCGTGCGCTCAGGAATGTCAGCTCGATAGAGGTGATAATAGGTGCTAGATGATAGAAAGTTTCAATGGCATAATAAAATTTATGGACACCTGAGTTTAAAAAAATAAGCATTTTTTAAAAAATGTACTATGTCCTTAATCCCTTAGTATGTAAATGTTTATTATGATTCTCCAGAACTTTGAGAGCTACAATTTTTTTGGAACGGAGTTCAGGAAATTGAGGTATACATCATTTTCTCTTAAAGTTTTCTGCTTTAAATTTATAGATTCTGAGAAATAAAGACCTTTAGTAGTAAATAATTGGCTGATCGGTAAATTTTACCGCGAACTTCTGTTGGTGCACAGAAATGTTAAAAAATAACTCTATTAAACTGTGTAGTTTCCCTCAAAGATATATAATTGGTCAACACCACCAAACAATTTGATTACCTGTGCTAGACTGCATCAGGAACAAGGCTGAATGAAATACAAGTTCTCTTATCTAAGAAATCCTTGGTCTCTTAAGGGAGAGTAGACAAAAATAAATATAATGTAAAAGAATGCTCATCTCCAAAAGGAATTACTTTGTCAGGAGTTTTGAGTCAGGAGAGATGCCTCACAGCTGGGGTCACCTTTAGTTTAGGAGGCAGGATTTCTGGCTATCCTCCCCTTGCTCGGCCAGTGCCATCAAGCTTGTAAAGTTCTGGGGGATCCTGCTCTGCAGTGGCTTGGCTGCCTGCCCTTGTGGAAATTCTCATTTCTCCATCAGCCTATACCATAAACAAATATGCTTTATGTGCTGCTTTTGTGCTTATAGGATCTGCATGAAATATAGCCTTGGGACACTTGAAAATGTAACTATAAAATTTTATAGGGGATAATGGTTCCCAGAGTGCTGTCTCCTGTCTTCTTCACTCAACTTTTATGCAATGCCTACTGCTTCAGCAATAATCAACATGTCCTTGCAGAAACGGATCCAATCTTTGACTGTTAATTATTTTTTAATACAAAATGGGCTATTTAAAACCATATTCATGCCAGTGGCAGCTTCGTGAAGAAGAGCCACAGGGAGGTTGAGGGAGACACTCTCTGAATGTCTCAGAGATAAATCTCTCTTCTTTAGGAAGAGCCTAGGGAAGGGTGACTGACCACCCAGCCAAGCCTCCACCAGGGACCTTCATTTTCTTTCATCCATTAACCTTCCATTAACTGTGTCTGTGGGCTCACCAACATTCTTCTTTTTTAAAATTTTTTATTGTTATGTTAATCACCATACATTACATCATTAGTTCTTGTAGTGTTCCATGATTCATTGTTTGTGCATAACAACCAGTGCTCCACGCAGAACGTGCCCTCTTTAATACCCATCACCAGGCTAACCCATCCCCCCACCCCCTCCCCTCTGGAACCCTCAGTTTGTTTTTCAGAGTCCATCGTCTCTCATGGTTCGTCTCCCCCTCCGACTTACTCCCCTTCATTCTTCCCCACCTGCTATCTTCTTTTTTTTTCTTCTTAACATTATGTTGCATTATTTGATTCAGAAGTACAGATCTGTGATTCATCAGTCTTGCACAATTCACAGCACTCACCATAGCACATACCCTCCCCAATGTCTATCACCCAGCCACCCCATCCCTCCAACCCCGCACCACTCCAGCAACCCTCAGTTTGTTTCCTGAGATTAAGAATTCCTCATATCAGTGAGGTCATATGATACATGTCTTTCTCTGATTGACTTATTTCACTCAGCATAACACCCTCCACTTCCATCCACGTCATTGCAAATGGCAAGATCTCATTCCTTTGGATGGCTGCATAATATTCCTTTGTGTATATATATCACCTCTTCTTTATCCATTCATCTGTCAATGGACATCTTGGCTCTTTCCACAGTTTGGCTATTGTGGACATTGCTGCTCTAAACATTGGGGTGCATGTACCCCTTCGGATCCCTACATTTGTATCTTTAGGGTAAATACCCAGTAGAGCAATTGCTGGATCGTATGGTAGCTCTGTTTTCAACTGTTTGAGGAACCTCCATACTGTTTTCCAAAGTGGTTGCACCAGCTTGCATTCCCACCAACAGTGTAGGAGGGTTCCCCTTTCTCCACATCCCCTCCAACGTCTATCGTTCCTGACTTCTTAATTTTAGCCATTCTGACTGGTGTGAGGTGGTATCTCATTGAGGTTTTGATTTGGATTTCCCTGATGCCGAGCGATGTTGAGCACTTTTTCATGTGTCTGTTGGCCATTTGGATGTCTTCTTTGGAAAAATGTCTGTTCATGTCTTCTGCCCATTTCTTGATTGGATTATTTGTTCTTTGGGTGTTGAGTTTGATAAGTTCTTTATAGATTTTGGATATAGCCCTTTATCTGATAGGTCATTTGCAAATATTTTCTCCCATTCTGTCGGTTGTTTTTTGTTTTTGTGGACTGTTTCTTTTGCTGTGCAAAAGCTTTTATCTTGATGAAGTCCCAATAGTTCATTTTTGCCCTGGCTTCCCTTGCCTTTGGCGATATTTCTAGGAAGAAGTTGCTGTGGCTGAGGTCGAAGAGGTTGCTGCCTGTGTTCTCCTTTAGGATTTTGATGGACTCCTGTCTCATGTTTAGGTCTTTCAACCATTTGGAGTCTATTTTTGTGTGTGGTGTAAGGAAATGGTCCAGTTTCATTCTTCTGCATGTGGCTGTCCAATTTTCCCAACACCATTTGTTGAAAGGACTGTCTTTTTTCCATTGGACATTCTTTCCTGCTTTGTCAAAGATGAGTTGACCATAGAGTTGAGGGCCCATTTCTGGGCTCTCGATTCTGTTCCATTGATCTATGTGTCTGTTTTGGTGCCAGTACCATACTGTCTTGATGATGACAGCTTTGTAATAGAGCTGGAAGTCCGGAATTGTGATGCTGCCAGCTTTGCTTTTCTTTTTCAACAGTCCTCTGGCTATTCGGGGTCTCTTCTGGTTCCATACAAATTTTAGGATTCTTTGTTCCATTTCTTTGAAAAAAGTGGATGGTATTTTGATGGGGATTGCATTGAATGTGTAGATTGCTCTAGGTAGCATTAACATCTTCACAATGTTTGTTCTTCCGATCCAAGAGCATGGAACGTGTTTCCATTTCTTTGTGTCTTCTTCAATTTCTTTCATGAGTATTTTATAGTTTTCTGAGTACAGATCCTTTGCCTCTTTGGTTAGATTTATTCCTAGGTATCTTATGGTTTTGGGTGCAATTGTAGATGGGATCGACTCCTTGATTTGTCTCTCTTCTGTCTTGTTGTTGGTGTATAGGAATGCCACTGATTTCTGTGCATTGATTTTATATCCTGCCACTTGCCTGAATTCCTGTATGAGTTCTAGCAGGTTTGGGGTGGAGTCTTTTGGGTTTTCCACATACAGTATCATATCATCTGCAGAGAGTGAGAGTTTGACTTCATCTTTGCAGGTTTGGATGCCTTTGATTTCTTTTTGTTGTCTGATTGCTGTGGCTAGGACTTCTAATACTCTGTTGAATAGTGGTGGTGAGAGTGGACATCCCTGCCGTGTTCCTGACCTTAGGGGGAAAGCTCTCAGCTTTTCCCCATTGAGAATGATATTCGCTGTAGGTTTTTCATAGATGGCTTTTATGATATTGAGGTATATACCCTCTATCCCTATACTCTGAAGAGTTTTGATCAAGAAAGGATGCGGTACTTTTTCAAATGCTTTTTCTGCATCTATTGAGAGGATCATGTGATTCTTGTTCTTTCTTTTGCTAATATATTGTATCACGTTGATTGATTTGAGAATGTTGAACCAGCCTTGCAGCCCAGGGATAAATCCCACTTGGTCATGGTGAATAATCCTTTTAATGTACTGTTGGACCCTATTGGCTAGGATTTTGGTGAGAATTTTTGCATCCATGTTCATCAAGGATATTGGTCTGTAATTCTCCTTTTTGATGGGGTCTTTGTCTGGTTTTGGGATCAAGGTAATGGTGGCCTCATAAAATGAGTTTGGAAGTTTTCCTTCCATTTCTATTTTTTGGAACAGTTTCAGGAGAATAGGTATTAATTCTTCTTGAAATGTCTGATAGAATTCCCCTGGGAAGCCATCTGGCCCTGGGCTTTTGTTTGTTGGGAGATTTTAGATGACTGCTTCAATTTCTTTAGTGGTCATAGGTCTGTTCAGGTTATTTATTTCTTCCTAGTTCAATTTTGGTAGTTGATACATCTCTAGGAAAGCACCCATTTCTTCCAGGTTATCTAATTTGCTGGCATAGAGTTGCTCATAATATGTTCTTATAATTGTTTGTATTTCCTTGGTGTTGGTTGTGATCTCTCCTTTTTCATTCGTGTTTTTGTGGATTTGGGTCATTTCTCTTTTCTTTTTGATAAGTCTGGCCAGGGGTTTATCAATCTTGTTAATTCTTTCAAAGAACCAGCTCCTTGTGTCGTTGATCTGTTCTAGTTGATCTTTCTATTTCATTGATTTCTGCTCTGATCTTGATTATTTCTCTTCTCCTGCTGGGTTTAGGCTTTATTTGCTGTTCTTTCTCCAGCTCCTTTAGGTGTAGGGTTAGGTTGTGTATTTGAGACCTTTCTTGTTTCTTGAGAAAGGCTTGTATTGCTATATACTTTCCCCTCAGGACTGCCTTAGCTATATCCCAAAGATTTTGAACAGTTGTGTTTTCATTTTCATTGGTTTCCATGAAATTTTTTCATTCTTCTTTAATTTCCTGGTTGACCCATTCATTCTTTAGTAGGATGCTCTTTAACCTCCATGTATTTGAGTTCTTTCCAACTTTCCTCTTGTGATTGAGTTCTAGTTTGAAAGCATTGTGGTCTGAAAACATGCAGGGAATAATCCCAATCTTTTGGTACCGGTTGAGACCTGATTTGTGACCTAGGATGTGATCAATTCTGGAGAATGTTCCATGGGCACTAGAGAAGAATGTGTATTCCTTTGCTTTGGGATGGAATGTTCTGAATAAGTCTGTGAAGTCCATTTGGCCCAGTGTTTCATTTAAAGTCTTTATTTCCTGTTGATCTTTTGCTTAGATGATCTGTCTATTTCAGTCAGGGGGGTGTTAAAGTCCCCCACTATTATTGTATTGTTGTCAATGTGTTTCTTCGCTTTTGTTATTAATTGCCTTATAAAATTGGCTGCTCCCATGTTAGGGGCATAGATATTTACAATTGTTAGATCTTCTTGTTGGATAGACCCTTGAAGTAGGATATAGTGTCCTTCTTCATCTCTTATTACAGTCTTTGTTTTAAAATGTAATTTGTCTGATATAAGGATTGCCACCCCAGCTTTCTTTTGGTCTCCATTAGCATGGTAAATGGTTTTCCACCCCCTCACTTTCAATGTGGGGGTGTCTTTGGGTCTAAAATGAGTCTCTTGCAGACAGCATATCGATGAGTCTTGTTTTTTAATCCAATCTGATAACCTGTGTCTTTTGATTGGGGCATTTAGCCCATTTACATTCAGGGTAACTATTGAAAGGTATGAAATTAGTGCCATTGTATTGCCTGTAAGGTGACTGTTAGTGTATACTGTCTGTGTTCCTTTCTGATCTATGCTGCTTTTAGGCTCTCTCTTTGCTTAGAGAACCCCTTTCAATATTTCTTGGAGGGCTGGTTTCATGTTTCCAAATTCTTTAGTTTTTGTTTGTCCTGGAATCTTTTTATCATTCCTTCAATTTTCAATGACAGCCCAGCCTGATATAGTATTCTTGGCTGCATATTTTTCTTGTTTAGTGCTCTGAAGATATCATGCCAGTCCTTTCTGGCCTGCCTGGTCTCTGTGGATAGGTCTGTTGCCAATCTAATGTTTCTACCATTGTAGGTTACATATCTCTTCTCCCGAGCTGCTTTCAGGATTTTCTCTTTGTCTCTGAGACTCGTAAGTTTTAGTATTAGATGTCAGGGTGTTGACCTATTTTTATTGATTTTGAGAGGGGTTTTCTGTGCCTCCTAGATTTTGATGCCTGTTTCCTTCCTCACATTAGGGAAGTTCTCTGCTATTATTTGCTCCAATACACCTTCTGCCCCCCTCTCTCTTTCTTCTTCTTCTGGGATCCCAATTATTCCAATGTTGTTTCATCCTATCATATCGCTTATCTCTCGAATTCTGCCCTCGTGATCCTGTAGTTGTTTCTCTCTCTTTTTCTCAGCCTCTTTATTTTCCATCATTTGGTCTTCTATATCGCCGATTCTCTCTTCTGTCTCATTTATCCTAGAAGTTAGTGCCCCCATTTTTGATTGCACCTCATTAATAGCCTTTTTGATTTCAACTTGGTTAGATTTTAGTTCTTTTATTTCTCCAGAAAGGGTTTCTCTAATAACTTCCACGCTTTTTTCAAGCCCAGCTAGTATCTTTAAAGTCATGTTTCTGAGCTCTAGGTCCGACATCGAACTAATGTCCGTATTGAGTAGGTCCCTGGCTGACAGTACTCTTGTTCCTTTTGCTGAGGTGATTTTTTTCGTCTTGTCATTTTTGTCCAGAGGAGAATAGATGAATGAGAGAACAAAATGCTAACAGGTTAACAATGTCCCCAGCTAATATACTCTATACAAATCAGAAAAGACCTGAAACCAGGGGAAAAGAAAGGGAAAGAAGGAAAAAAGAAAGAGAAAAGAAAGAAAAGAAAAAGATAAAAACAAAAACAGAACAATAGAAAAAAAGCAGAATGCGATCAAATATGATCCGGCTAGTGCATAGATCAGTGCCACACACTAGACTTTGGGTATATTTTGTCTGTTAGAAAAAAGTGCCTCCTAAAATTTTAAAGGAAGAAAGACATATATGTACAAAATAAGGGTTGATATAATGAAGGGATGGAAGATGACTGTAAAGATGAAAATTATAAAAGATTTTATAGAAGGAATTGACAAGATAAGAAGTTGTTTGAAAAAAGAAGAAGATTAAAAAAAAAAGAAAAAAAAAGGAGAGAATGTGATCAGGCAGGAGACTAGAACAAAGCCATACACTAGTGATTTAGGGTATATTTTGATCTGTTAGAAGAAACTGTATCTCAAAATTTTAAAGAGAGAACAATTTATATATATATGCCAAAAATAAGGGTAACTACTATGAAGGGATAAAATATGACTGTAAAAATGAAAAATAAAAAATGTTTTTTTTAAAAAAAGGGATCAATAAGATTTTGGTTGAAAAAGGGAAAAAGAAAAATTAAAAAAACAGTTAAAACATTAACTTTGAAAAACTAATGAATCATGGTAAAAAGCCATGAATTCTATGTGCAGTATTCCCCTAGCGCTGGAGTTCTCCCGTTCTCCTTGATCGGTAAACTTGGTCTTGGCTTGCTGGCTGTTTGTGCTAATCTTCTGGGGGAGGGGCCTGTTGCCGTGGTTCCTAAATGTCTTTGCCGGAGGCGGAATTGCCCCGCCCTTTCGATCCCAGCTAAGCAAGCTGCTCGGGTTTGCTCTCAGGAGCTTTTTTTCCCTGCAAGCTCTCAGTGTAGGTTTGGAGGACCAGGGTGGAAATGGTGGCCTCCCAATCTCCACCCAGAGGAGCTAAGTACTTGGGGCCCCACTCCTCAGTGCGCCCCAGAGAAAAGCAGTCAGTCACTCCCGTCTCCCTGGTCTCCGGCCGCACTCCGTGCTCACCCGGCCTGTGATCGAGCGTTTCTATCTCTGGCACCCGACCCCGTGTGGAGTCTCCAAACACGGCAGATCCCTGCAGTGTGCTCCTGCGCCGCTCCTCCCCGAGGAGGAAGGGGAGTCTCCCCGGCTCTGCCTCTTGTTGGGTCCCTGCTGGAGGAGCAGTGGCCCGACTGGGCCGCGGATCACAGTTTATGGCCACCCCGAGCTGAGAGCCCGCGCCTCGGCTCCGTCTTTGTAGCCGGCTTCCCCGCTCTGATACCTGGGAGCTCTGCCGAACTCAGGCACCCCCGGTCTTTCTGTGACCCCGAGGGTCCTGAGACCACCCTGTCCCACGAGGGTTCCACCCCCCGCTTAGCCACTTGAGCGACGTCCCTCAGCGGAGCCGACTTCTAAAAGTTCCGATTTTGTGCTCCGCGGCTCTATCACTTGCCAGAAGCGGCCGACGGAGGCCCCCTCCCCCACCGTCTATCCTCCCGAATATCGCCTCGGATTCACTTTTCCGCACGTCCTACCTTCCAGTAAGTGGTCGCTTCTCTGTTCAGAGAGTTGTTGCTACTCTCTTCTTCAATCTCCTGTTTAGTTCGTAGGTGTTCAGAATGGTTTGATCTCTATTCAGCTGAATTCCTGAGACCAGACGAAATCCAGGTCTCCTACTCCTCTGCCATCTTGCTCCGCCCCCCTCACCGACATTCTTTAGGGAACCCATGCTTTGAATGCCCCCAGAATTTTGTGTTTTGGCCTCTTAAGATTCTGGCTTATGCTTAAAAATAGTTCATAAATATACTTTATTTTGCTGTCTTTTCCTCCTCTCCTCCCTACACACCCTCCACTTCCTATCTTTTTTGTTTCCCTCTGCTTTGAAACAGCTAAGCCCATTTCTCATGTCGTGACACTCTGTGATCATTGGTCTGCTCCAGGCCTTTTTTTGGTTTTGGTTTTGTTTTCAACTCATTTTGTTTCTTCATTTCACATAGATTTTTCTATCTATGGCTTCATGGGAAATTTTTCTAATTTGATTAATTTGGGATTTTTTTCTTCTTTGGAGGGGAGAAGCTGGAGATTTTCAGAGTTTGAGTTGATGTGTCATTTTGTGCACTCCTATTTTTGGAAGTAGTATTTTTATACACATCTAATTCTCTTTCTTATGTATTTTATGCAGTACCATGTTATTGCTATGGAACTATGTGCATATAATCTGTTGCTTCTTCTTTTTAAAAAAGATTTTTTTTATTTGTCAGAGATATATATAGAGAAAGACAGAAAGAGTGAGAGAGTACGCACAAGCAGGGGAAGGGGCAGGCAGAGGGAGTAGCAGGCTCCCCACTGAGCAAGGAGCCTGATGTGGGACTGGTTCCCAGGACTCTGGGATCATGTTCTGAGCCAAAGGCAGATGCTTAACTGACTGAGCCACCCAGGTGTCCCTAATCTGTTTTTGCTAATGGTTACAGAGAAGTTCAGTATATATTCAACACATTTAATCTGTCCAAACAATAGCCACTTATACCAGGTTTAACTCTCTGCTATCAGGCACTGTAATGAGCATTTTTACACATATGCCCTTGTGGATCTGTGTGAGACTTCTCTGGGACTTATTTATTTATGCACGCATGTGGGCACACAAGAGAGAGAGTGCATGATGAGGGGAGGGGCAGGGAGGGAAACAGACTCCCCACCAAGCAGGGAGTTGGATGTGGGACCTGGATCCTAGGATCCTGGGATCATGACCTGAGCCAAAGGCAATGCTTAACAGACTGAGTCACCCAGGCGCCCCTCTGGGACATATTATCTAGAAAAAAATTGCTGCGTTATATGCATTACATGCATTCTCAAGAATAATATTCCTGGAGTATGACCACAGGAAATGACCGATAAAAGTGGACACACCCCATGGTTCTGGAGCAAGTTCCTGGGGACCTCAGCTCTGCCAGGTATCACTACCTGGGGTAACGGACCATAGAATGATCTAACAGTTCCCTGAGGAAGATCCAGGTTACTTGTGGTAGCAGGAGGCAATTTAGAGGATTGAGAGGAAGCAGCTATTAACCAATCAGAACAAAAGCATTAGCAGATACATGGTTCCTGTGCATCCAGCTGGACATCAGCTGTGAGCTCATGTATTGACCCCATAGTGCCAGGTGGCTCTCCGGAATGGAGGCCTTGGTCCACCCTCCCAATAGCAGGAATATTTTGAAGAGATGACTACTGTCACTGTATCAGTTTGTTTTAGTGTTCTTTTCAGGTTTCAATTTTTTTCTTGAGTCAATTTTATCCTTTTGTATATTTCTATATTTGCAAATATTACAGAGGTTTTCAAATGCATTTATATATGGCTATTCAATATTCTCTCTCTTCTCTTTAAAATGTGTTTGTCTCTCCTAAAAGCTCTGAAAGTCCAAACAGACATTATTAATAAGAGTGGGCGGATTATACGTTCCTCCAGAAGTATTTCTTTTCTTTCCTTCCCTCCTCTTCCTCTTCTACCTTCTCCTCTTTGTCATTCTTATTTTTCTTTTCCTCTTGTTTGGGCCCTCTTCTAACAATCTCATACGCTGTACACAATAGTAAACTCTGGCCACCACTGTGTCTTTTTCTACATAGAGCCATGCCCATTGGCCATTGCTGCAATCCACCACCACATCTGATGCATACTGCCCTGTCCATCGTGTCCTGTTTCAGCTTCCATTATATAATACCAACTCCCTGTTGACTCCAACTTTCTTATCGAATACTACAGCCCAGTGGTCCCCCTGCCTCTATCACTCAATTATGCTATAGGGGTATCACCATCTTCTTTTAGGTATGCCATTGCCCTCCTGCCACCTTTCTGCACACTCCTTCATTGGAGTGTCCAAATGGTGGTCTGTGGTGAATCCACTTTATATGACTCTCTGAGAAAGAGTAATAAAGCACATGTGTCCCAGTGTTTCAGAGAGATTTGGGAAGCCAGATCTTGAAGCTTTTAGTTACAGCCACCAACCCTTTCTATATGACTCACATGTGAGTATTGAGGGCTTAGATCAGGAGACAGATTTTTGTGACAAACAGTAATGTTCTTCCTCTGAAACATGGGGCCAAGTTTGTTTCCCTGGTATTTTTCTCTTTTGGCGTGAAGGTTCTTCCGTTCCTTATAGAAATGGACTTTTAATAGACTAACTTCCATCAGTTCAAATACTTCATATCCCAGGGATGTGTGGCATTCCTTCTCTCCATTCATTCCAGATAAGAATTCCAAGGGAGAAAATAAACAGCAGACAGATAAAATATTGACAGGGTCATGGTCAGTGTACCTTTGCCTCCAAATATGACAAGTTACAGAGTAAATAAAAATAGATAACAGTGGGCACAGACGACGGGTAACAGAGCACAAGTGTACGGTACAATTTGTCTGGGAAGTGCTTCCACCCCTGGATCATATTTGGATGAGTCTTGGCAATCAGGATTCATCAACCTACCTCCTTGGGGATCATTTTGTCTCTTTAGTGTGACTTATATCTCTTTACTGATTTAGTCAGTATGTATTATCATAATCTCCAAGAGACCAACATGATACTTCTCATTTTCAGGTTCTTATGAACCATTCCCCCACCTATGCAACGTATGTACTAGATCTTATAACCCCTATTATATGATTTTTAAAATTTAACTTAAGGACCATACTGGCTGACAAGTCATGACATTCTTAAGCTTTTGACTCCTTTTTCTTTATGAAAGCACCATTGATGAAGGCTAATGGGAAGTATGTTGTAATGTTCTTTTCTGCTCGAAGGAGTTACTTGTGGGGGCACTATGGAATAAAAGAGAAAAGACCTGAGGTTGAGTCCCAGATCACCAGCTCCTCAGACCTATGACTGTGGCTAAATTATTTAACTTTTCTAGGTAGTCTACTAGGCTTCTTTCTGTGTTAAAAAGTAAGATAATTGCCCCTGCCTATTATCACATGGCTATTGGATAACAAGTTAGTGTGAGAACACTTTATTGTCTTTAAATTTTACACATGTATAGCAAAATGGATAATATTTTATTTTCTTAACAACTGATTAGGGGCATTCTTCTTTAGCATAGAACTAACTTCAATGAGTCAGTTATTTGATGAGTGTGCTAGGGGTAGAAGTTAAACATCTAGTTGAATAGCCTAGCACGAAGTCTTCAACTAAAACCTTGAACTGAGAACATGTAGAGGAAATTAGGGAATAAGTGATGAGTAGAGGTCTTTGTAAGCATCCCGAGTATAGCTTTGTGAGTATATAATTTGTCCACTTGAGTCTCACCCACCCTCAGTCTTCATAATGTTTCAAAACATTTGAATGTGTTATAAAATCTGGTGGAAGAGGTTGTTTTCCATTTCCAGAAAGTCACTTCTGAATAGGTGTACGGCTGGGGTACTGCTCCTGTGGCATCTATGGCTATGCCAGAGACCTCATGTTAGATGAACTGATGGAGAAAAGAAACACAATTGCTGAGTTAAATTCCTTTGGATGAAAACTTCCCACTCTTGTTTCTTTGTCAAGTTATGAACAAATTTAACTGCCAAACCCAAACCATGACAGTGTAGGGCCAGCACTGGGAAAGAAAACTGCTCCACTAGTATAGGCAGCTTGGGGATTTAGGACCAAGTATAGAATGCTTGGAACTCAGAGAGTTCCAATGGCAGAGAGAATAGCTGATGGCTTAATTTGGGCTATGGAACCAAGATTTCTTTTTGGCAGAAAAGGAGAGGCTATGAAGACACAGGCCTAGGGCCAAGTCATGAGCACATGGGTGCTTTGCAATAAGTAAACAGACTTAAGAGTAAACACTTATGATCAATACCATGATTTCTTCAGTGTTACAGTTGGTGGGAAGGCTCCCTCTTCTGAGCCAACATCCTGAAGTTCTCAGAAGCCTATGGATTCTGCCTGAAGTCTGGAAAGATGGCCACAATTGCCAAAAGTCTGGAATCCATAATCTAGAAGATGGTGAGGTGAGAAATGGCAGCGCTAGATCTGAATCAGTTACAGGGACTGTGTTTGGAATATAAGCAGCAAGAGGAAGAGAAGCCTTGTCCTGAGGTGTCCAGAGAGAGGCCCTGGGCAGAAAGAATGAAACAGAATGGTTCATTAGAACGTATTCCTCTGCCTCAGCCCTCAGAGGAGCAGACACCCACCAAGTTCCATGTTCTCTCTCTCTCTCTCTCTCTCTCTCTCTCTCTCCTTTATTTATTTTTTTGACAGAGAATGAGAGTGCACACATGCACATGTGCGCACATGAGTGGGGGTTTGGGGTGGGGTGGGGTGGGGGAGAGGCAGAGGGAGATAGAGAATCTCAAGCAGGCTCCACACTCAGTGCAGAGCCCAACCCAGGGGCTCGATCTCACAACCCTGAGATCATGACCCGAGCTGAAATCAAGAGTCAGATGCTTAACCGACTGAGCCACCCAGGTGCCCCTAAATTCCATGTCTGATCTCTAAATCCAGCTGGGACAGAGGAAAAAAAACAAGGCACACCCAAATGGGGCCAAACAGAACTACAGGACTCTGTATAAGTACGATATTCTTAGTTATTCTCATCTTCCCATTTGGACCCTTGCAAAATTTAGCAAAATCCCCCATTTGAACCTTCTGTAATGTTCTCTATAACAATGAAAGTATGAATCCATAAAGCAAGATGGAAGGGGTTACAGATGTCGTGTTACTGAGAAGGAACTTTCTCTTATCATTGGTGGAATCTTGACACTTGTTAAGAGAAATCACTCAAAACTTGTGATGTTATATTTGAAAACTGTCCCTTAGGGTTGCCAAGGAATTATTTAATTATTAATTATTTAATTCTCAAGGAGAAAGTGCCTTTCCTGTTTTTTCATTTATTATTGATTAGAGTCCAGACACTGAAATTACATATAAACTTGTAGAGACTGAAGAGTTGTAAATGATTTTTGAACAGCAGAAATGGAAATGATTTTCTTTCGGAGATCAAAATATAATCCCAAAGATCCACAGTTTTATTGCCCTGTAGAGTATCGACTAGTTGTGCATCTAACTTAGCAAAATTATTTCACTACCCCAGTTTCATCTGACTATATAAATTTCTGTTCCTTAAATGCTCTTATAACAGCTTCACAAGTCCCTTGTTTATCGTATTAATAAGTTAAATTATCTTTGATATGTTTATATGAGAGTCATGTTTTAATTTATTTTAGAAACATACACTGAGAGACCAACAGAAAAGTCTGTACAGAGAATGGAGTCCCAGTCTAGTAGTTTTTACTCCTCCCTCAAATAAACCAAAAAGCCTCAGCTACATTTCAGGACTGATTCCTTGATCTTAACCAGTCATTGTGCATACACTCAAATCCCAAGGCATTGGTCTTATGGTTTATGCCCAGATAATTTATAGAAAGGATATGATGATGCTCAAGTCATGCAGAGTAAACATCATTATTACCTGGATTCAACACTAATTTCCTACTGCTTGTCTCTCATCATTCGGAGATTTCCTGTTTGATAAAACCCCGTTTCTTTTAATTGCTATCCACTCAATGCATATATTTGAGAACTGCTTATTTATTCCCTGCTAATATATGATGAGAAAGAGTCTACCCATAGATTTAAAAATATAAATTACTCTTCTCTGAATAGGTGTTGTAGTTTGCTCACTTTCTCTTCCCCTTGTTCTATGATTCTTAACTTTTTGAAGGTAAACTGAGAGAATCTAATGAAACCTCTAGACCCTTCAGCCTGGAAAAGATGGACATATACACAGTGTTTTGCAAACAATTTCAAGATTTGAAAGATCCCATGGAGCTCACTCATGAGTCAATCAAGAATCTGGTAACCACAAATCAAGAGACCCCCCTCTATGGTTAAGAAAAGCCCTCCTATTTTTTTTTCTTCTGTCTCTAAACCCACATCCGTAGCATCCTGTTTGAATTTTAGGACAATATCCTGGGTTCTCTTTATAAACAAACTATTTCAGCATCTTATTTTGTGCTGCTCCCGTGTCTCCCTTAGCACTGCATTTAGTTTTTACCATAATAAGATATACATTTTTTGGAACATGAACTGTATCTTTCACAAGAGATATGGTCTCATCTTAGTTTCTTTTATATATACTTTCCTTGATGTAACTTGAACTCCTAAGCCACTTATCTTTCTCACCTTATGACTTTCCACATACTGCTAAAATTTAACTGTGTGAGATGGAAATAGAAAAAAAGTCAAATGCTAGTTGATATTGTAAAGTAATATCCACTCGTTGGGG
Source organism: Eumetopias jubatus (assembly GCF_037043125.1). Lineage (NCBI taxonomy): Eukaryota > Metazoa > Chordata > Mammalia > Carnivora > Otariidae > Eumetopias > Eumetopias jubatus. Next base: position 48,598,701 of record NW_028274823.1, on the reverse strand, counting down.
CCAAGTGAACAACCGTTAGATAAAAGTTGTTATAGTCCTCACTGTGTTGTTTTTAAAGAGGTTGTATTTTCTACTGCACTGTAAGTCCATACAGGCATACAAATATCATCACCTTTGAATTGTTCCTGTACTGAGCGGATCATTTGGCATGGAGCATCAGTTCATAAAGCATTTGAATGGATAACAAATGATGGAAGATATTTGAAAGATTCTTTTTCTTCAAGCAGATATTGTGTGTTTCAGTTTCATGTTTCAATTACTGTTGGATTAGTTAGTAAACATACCCCACTTTCTTTCCAAGGTATCTATTACTATTGACATTGTGATTAATAATTCTAGTGTCTAAACATGGAAGTAAATGAAAATGGAACTTTGTGTTTAAAATATATAATAAATAGAAAAAAGAAAAGCAATCGACATTTTACAAATGGAAAGGGTGCAGACCATTTAAGGTACACCATTTTAGGCTTAGAAACTGATGTTTTTCTTTAATTTTGCCTTGTGACCAGACTTCTGGAAACTAAAGTAAAAACAGTTTGCATAGAGTGGTATTTATTGGTTCCTTTACTTAAAAGCATTCTTTCTTAAACACTGTGGACTTGAGGAAAGAACATGAGCTTTGGAATCAAAAGAACTGGCTTAGAATGTAGGATTCACCTCCCTTTAGCTGCAGGATCAAGACCAGTTATTTAACTTTTGTATGTCTCATTTTCTTCATCCATAAAATTTGAAGTTATAGAACACATAGGGTTGTTCACTTATTTCATAAATGAAATAATAGCAATATCTCAGGATAGTGCCTGAACTCTAGGACGTATTAGTACAGGGACTCTGTTAGTATCTTATTTCTTTACAGTCCAGTTATACTCTGCAATTAAAATTTTAATTTACACAGTGCCTCATGCAGAGGATGTGAAATTTCCCACATATATGCATAGATTTACTCATTACATAGAAATAATAAAATAACTACAATAAGGACAAAGGGAGAAAACACAGCTGAAGTAAGAAGAGAAAAATATGCAAAGCCCAACCTTGAGCATTGTGACAGTGGTGATGGCTATGTAACTGAAATGGTAGAATTCAGAAACTGTTTGGATGTGTTCCATGTTACATGCATTTTCATAAACATCCATGTATGACCTAGTTCCTTCTTATTGGTGCATCCTTCTTCAAATACCAACAACCAGGTTATTGTAAAGTATGCATGGTTGGGGCCTGATCCATTTCCCCCACTTGGATGACCCACTCTTGTCTGTTGTGTGATTATTTTATAGTCTACTTCTTCATATTAGAAACTTCATTCCTCACCTTTTCCAATTTGTTGCTGGGGGTTTGGGGAGAGAGGTAACTCATTGTTGTCTTCACGTATTGATGAGGCAAAATTTGGAAAGGAAATTCTTACCTGGGTCTTATAGAGTGTTAGAGTACTCACCTTTTCAGAAGTCTCGATGCCACCCCCTCCCCAACAGTCTCTCTGACTCATTCTCTCTCTTTCTCATTCTCAATCTGAAAAATTGATAGTAAACTTTCTCCAGTATTCAGTTTACCAATTCCTTACTCTAAGAGCCCAGCAGTCTAATCTCCACCCCAGTCTCGACTTTTATGCCTGACTTATTTAAGGATTCTTTATAAGTTATTCTCCTATTTCCTTTCCAAGAAGCTTTTTTTCCCCCTTCATATATGTGGAATCTCTTACCTGCGTTTTCCTTGATATTGTCCCATGTTTAGCACATTTTACAGAATTTTTTTTATAATTTCAGATATTTCATATTTTGGTATTTTTGGTAGATATTTTGGAAAAGGTTCTTTATAATTTTAGATATTTCTTGTTTGTTTAATGCTTTGGTCTTTCTTGTGGACATCTGGAAGGAGTACAGTCAAATAAATAGGCAATATCGTTTTGGAGAAGAAGTCTCTTCCTTCTCTTGACTGAGAGACAGTTTTACAAGATGATATTGTATAAGGAAGAGGTAAAATGTAACTATGTAAAGACACTGCAAAATGGACCCCAAACTTTGTAGTATGCCACTCAATAGAAGCATGCTTCTGAGGAACATAATCAAAACTCTGACCTCTCCATTTCTAAAGACAGTTAGGAGAGTTCCCTCTGGCCTCCGCCATCTCCTTTACTGATCTTTGAGAGTGCTCAGTGGCAGACAGCAATGTTCTGTATACGTGGCCATCTTTTCTAAAATCTGTGAGATCCTCGAAGGTGGGTGGACATCTTATTCATCACTTTTGTCTGGTTTCTTACCCCAGGAATAGCAACCTGTACTAGTCAATACAAGTTTGTCAAAAAAATTAACAGGAATTAATTTAGTGTCTCCAGTTTCAGTCTTTCCTAGAGCTAAAAGGAGTTCTATTTATGAACTTTGAAATTGTTCCAATTATAGAACTGTTAGATGATCAGGGCTTTTATTCCACCCCAGTACTTCTACCTGACAAGAACTCAGGAGCAATTTTTTAAAACTGACCATTATTTCTCCCTGTGTTTGTATTGAGAACCATACCAAACTGTCCTGAAATGGTTATTGTAGGGACATTATGTTAGGCTGACTTTACCCAAGAGTATATTCCCAAATCTTCCTTCGATGTTTGTAAACCAAATCTCATCTTTGGCCCTATGTTTCTAATCTCACTTTCTGATTTTCTCTTGCTTTGTCCTTCTTTGGTTTAAATGATTTTCCAAACTAGTTCTTTGATTCTCATTTTCCTTTTTCCTTTTTCTCACCTTCAGCAAGTTTTATGCCTTCAGGCATGGCATCTAGACAGACTGATGGAGTCTATAGCACAGGCTCAACTCTGGTAACTGTCCTGCCCCTACCCCCAGCAATAGCAGACAGACAGACACCCACCCACACACATATATCCATACACACAGCTATCACTGCCTTCACAGGATGCCATAACAACAGCTATCTTAAATTAATTGAGTAGTACTAAGGAAGGTCCAGCTTAATCAAAAGAAAGTATCATAAGATTGCAAGCTACATACAGTCTGTGATCAAAAGGAGCAAAACTTCACCTTAGGCATGATGGTTGGGGGAGGGGCTTTATTGGTTATTGAAAGAATGCATTCAGAGCCCATAAAAGGAACAATTTTTATTGTGTAAGAATTTGATATGCTTGATGTTATGATGGACATTACCTTACTTTTTCCTTTATGGAGACATATGTCTAAAAGATTGCAGACATCATCAATCCCCCTTTTAATCTCTATTAAAATATGAAGATGAAGATGAAGAACTGAGGCTCAGAGAAGCTGAGTGAATTGCCCAAAGAATAAACAAATAAGTAGCTACAAGACTTGGACTCAGATCTTCTAATTCCAAAAGGCATATTCTTCAAGCACTTTTTATTGGACCCCACAGTTTACATAATACTCTCATATAATCAATGTATTCAATTCTTACAATATCTTATTGAATTGATATTTTCTATATTTTACTAAAAGAGTTGCTACCCAAAGCACCCCAAAGTTGGAACCAGAACATATCCCAGGTTACTTGTGTCTAAATCTATGAATTTTTGACTCTCACTACTGAATGTTCTGTCCATCATATATGCTCTAAGAATAGTGATGAAAAGGACTAAAGTAATGTTGAAATTATATTTTGTTAAAGACAAAATTATCAGTGACATAAAGACTCTTACTTTGAGATCATTGCAACTTCTCACTCCCAAATGATTTATCTGCTCAGATGACAAGTATCATCAAATAATTTATTTGATCACTAACCAAAGGGATGGGGAAAAGATGTTCTTGAAAAAAGAGTTTGTTGTGGGTTGAATTGTGTCCTTCCCACCCACCTCCACTCTCATATGTTGAAGTCCTTACTCTGACTGTGAGTGACTATATTTGGAGATAATATCTTTAAAGAGATAATTATGTTAAAATGAGGTCATCAGGGTGGACCCTAATACAATATGACTGGTGTCTTTAGAAAAAAAGGAAATATGGACACAGCCACAGACAGAGGGAAGATGATGTGAGGACCTAGGGAGAAGGTGGCCATCTACATACCAAGGAGAGAGGCCTGGAACACATCCTTTCTTCATGGCCTTAGAAAAAAACTGACCCCGACAACACCTTGATCTTGGACTTGTAGACTCCAGAACTATGAGAAAATAAATTTCTGTTGTTTGAGACATGCAGTTTGTGATACTTTATTAGGGCAGCCTTAGAAAACTCAGAGTATTCATAAATAATTAATTAAGCTAAATCAAAGATCACTTTGCCAGTCTTGAGAAAATAGCAAACTATCTTTGATATGACAAGAAGAATTTCAGGGTGTATACATATGCAGATATTATAACTAAAGAATATTAACCTAGCCTCTCACTCTCCAGGATATTGGTAGTGTGGTCAGAATTATGGAGGTGTCAGGCATTAAAATCTTGAGATTTTACAGGGCTGATTAGATTATAGGGGTTACCTCTTTCATAGGCATAAGGAAGGTAACAATTAGAGCTTGCTTACAAAGATTTTATGGTGAGCAAGGATAGTTTGAGGTAATAACAGAAAGTTAATTTCCTAAATTATCCTCTAATTTTTGTAGTTCTATATTTTGATCATTTTATCAGGAGGCTTTTCATATGTTAATTTATTATCAGGACACTGGCAGCTTCCCTTTACTCTTGCCACTAATGGAATTGGTAGCAGTTAGTAATAATATACTTGGATAGTTGAGTATCAACAGTCTATTTAAAGATAATGACTATAACCTGGCATATGTAACTCTAAAGGATTTCCTATAATTTTCCTACTATAGGCAAGTGTAGAAAAGGAAAAAAAGGAAGTTTTTTTATTTTTTTCCCTTTTCTACCATTGTGGGTTCTTGACTGGGGCTCTGTAATGAAAGACAGATTAATAAGAGAAAAACAAATAGAAGTTTATTAACATGTATATCTCATAGATACATAAGAGAAACTCAGAGATGAGTAACTCAAAGGGGTGGCTAGAGCTTGGGCTTGTATAACATCTTAACAAAAGAACAGTAAACCTTTATATAAATGACAAGACAAAGGAAAAGGACCTTGAATCTCTATGGGGTGGCAAATTGTGGGATGGCAAATATTTAGGAAACTAATGGTGGAGAAAGTCTCCTCAGTAAAGTTTGTGACCTAGATTCCTCTGGTTGCCATCTCCAGGTTTGTAAGAGTCTAAAATTGCCACTGATATGACTAACTTTTGTTCTTTCTGGTAGAGATTTATAAATTTAAATCCTTATTTTAGGCATATAGGGGGAGGGCAGAGAGCTCTACTTTCTTCTCAACTGCCTTTAGCTCAAAATAATCATTATGTCAAAGTGGTATATTGGTGGCAAATTCTGCTATCCTTCAGAAGCTCCCCTGGAAATGAAGTAGTATGAAAGTCCATATGAAAGTCAGAGGTTTTGAGAGCTGCAGGGAGTGTCAATTCATCCATCCTAATAACTTAATACCAGAGGTATACATCATAATCACCTATGAATTGTTTAAAGTCAAATATAGCTGGATATTCCGTGTTTGATAAACCTGGGATGAGTCCTGAGCATCCAGAGTTACAAAAATTGCTATAGGTGATTCTGATGCTCACTGCTGATGAAGTGGCTAGCACAGCTTCCCCACGTACAGTCCTCTGCAAAGACCCAGGGCACTAGGGCTGGAACAGGTCAAACTCCCTTTTTCTGCATCATAATTTCTCCCATTATTCATCCCATATGTTTTCCTGTCCCCCTCTTCCCATCACTGTAAATTTCCCCTAGATTTAAATTGACTTTGGAAAAAGAGAAGATGAAGAAATCACAAAGCCTTATCAGATAAATGTTCAGCAATCAGAAAAAAACACATTCACCTCATCATCATCTTTTTACTCCCTGGTAGGTATGATTTCTATTTCAACATCAGCCTGGCTGGGAAGCCCCCCAATTAAATAGCTTCATCAGCTACAAGCTTTGAGATAACAGTGAGAGCAATAAATGATAGGATGTGTCTTCAGAAAAATACTTGTAGCTAATGAATCACAACCATATGCAGAATTTCAAGTGTACATCACTGGGAATATATTGAGTTAGAATATTATGACTGGAATTGCTAACAGTGCTAACCAGAACACTGACCTTAGGTTTTCCATAATCTAGTCCTTCTCTTCCTTGGAAACTTGGTTAAATTACTCAAACTTGCTTCCTCTTCCTCTTCCTTTATGTTAGATACTAGTCATAACTAACACATACATGGTACCATGTATCTGTTTGTACGTTGCTTTGAAACCTGTATCTGAGGTCTTATGTATCTAAATTGCAATGTTTCTTTATCTAGATTTCCTGAAGAAAGACTGTGTTTATGTCTTCAATTTATTTTAATTGCTTAGCAGCACTTAGCAAAAGACTTTCCAATTACTTCAGAGATTGGATGGTCCAGTCTAGTGGAAAGAACATTTCAATGAGAATCTGACATCTTGGATTTGAATTTAAGCCTGTATGCAAGGTAAGCCATGGTTACTTAAACCTATCTGTTTCCCAAATTCAATAAAGTGCTTATAAGCTTTGATTCATGAGTCATTGAGAGAATTAAATAAAACATGCAGAAGTTCTTTGAGGATTACAGAGTGTTGTGAATACAAAACACCTTTCTGGTCCAGTTCCATGGACTTACTGATATGCTCATTAAAAACAACACAATTAATTTTCAGATTTTCATTAGTCTTTTAAAAATGCATATTATAGTATTAATGTATGAAATAGAATAAAGGAAACAACATTTAAAATGGAGTTGGGAGGGGCCCCATGAGGGTTCAATCAGTTAAGCTTCTGACTCTTGACTTTTGCTTAGGTCATGATCTTGGGTTAGTGAGATTAAGCCCTGCATCAGGCTCCCTGCTGGGCATGGAGTCTGCTTGGGATTCTCTCTCTCCCTTTGCACCTCTCCCCCCCGCCAGCTTGTGACAGCATGCTCTCTCAATCTCTCTCTCTCTCTCAAAAATATAAATAAATAAGTACAATGAAATGAAATAAAACAAAACAAGAGTTGGGAGGCCAGGAGCTCTCATGCCTGACCACTTGTCCTCAGTTGCAGACCCCAACAGGAAGAGAGGTGCACTGCATTCCTAACAGGAAAAAGCCTACTTTACTGCTTCAGTAGGAGGAAGGAGGAATTTCTCCTTGCTCACCAACAGGCTCAGCAAATTAAGAAAATAACCACAACTCAGCCAATGAGAAACCATCACCACCCTGAACATTTGCTTTCTTCCAATGGATTTTCATCCAAAGCAATCCTGAGCAGGTTTCTTCTTTTCTCTATAAATTTCCTCTCCTTTGATCTCTGGACTTGCTTCTGGTTTACCATAGTTTCCATGTCCTGAATTACAATTCCTTTGTTATTCCCAGATAAACCCATTTTGCTGGTAAAATAACTAGCTGTTTTACTTTTAAGGTCAGCCAAGGTAATTTTCTAGGTTTGGTATTGCTGCCTTTTGTGTGGGAAATAATGGAAACTGAAAAACTAAAAATTCAATATAAATATAATTAGATTTAATTTTTTGCTAATATCTTTGGTTCTATTCTTTTGTATGACTGGGGCAATTGCCTATCTGTTTGTTATGCAATTTTTCATGTTTATGAAACAATACTTCCCTAAAACCATTCAGAAAACGTTATGGTATCTTTGTCATGTTATGTAGGTCCCAACCTATTGATGGCAATGCTCTTGCTAGAAATGCCTGAGGCACTTGCTTTTCCATGTTACTTGTAGAAGCCCCACTGACATTTCCCTCAACTTGGGGCCACCGTTGTGGCTGGGCTGGCCCTGTGGTTCTTATGATTGCAGGGTGCACTTCAACAAAAAACCATCAGGGAATATTGAGGAACAAGATTTATTACTAAAAAGTCCTGGAGGATACATAACATGCCCTAGGACTACACAGTGAGGTCACAAGGAGATGGGGGTGGGGGGCGAACCTGGGTGTTTGCCTTTATTAGAGTCTGATGGTTGGGTGTCTTGGGGTTTCACAGCACCACACATTATTGGCTAATATGAAGCATAAGATTGGAAATCAGGGCACTGGAGGTAGGGTCACTCAAGTGGTCAGTTATCTAGGTCACCCGGTTTTCTGAAGGGGAATTTCATGACTGTGTGTGGCCTAGTTCTTTATCGTGTTGTTTCTAGTAGCTGTGTCATACAGCTAAAAATATGTTTACTCAAGATGGATGTCTTTTAAAACAAATGCCTCGGCAATCAAAAGCTTAATGTCAGGCACTTACACTACATTTCATATAAACAAGGGGGCAGAAAGGAAGTCAGAGGTGCAGAAACTTGAGGGGGCAGTTTACCCACCATCAACGGAACCATATTTATCTGTGCTTTCCCCAATTTCCTAATTTATCAGATCCCAACAGTAGAAGGGATCATTTCTTCAAAACTGATTGAAACACTGTTTCTAGAGAGATGTTTGGGATTGATTACAAAAGGAAGAGTGATTGAATAAATACTCCCTTTTCATGTTATTTTATCTGACTGGAATATGATTGTAGGTCTTAGAGACATGGAACAAATATATTATTAATTTTTGTATATTAATTTTTAAAAAGGAAATCTTATCCTGATTATGAGTGATATAAACAGTGTAAAAATACTAGATAATAAATAAATTTATAAAGATGTTAGTGGAAATCATCCATAATGCTGTTCTCAAGAGCCAACACTATTTGGTGTGTCTTTTGAGACCTTTTTTTTCCTTCTTATGTGTTTCCCTAGAAAAATGTGTGTTTGTGTAAGATCACAGCGAGTGGGACAATATTTTACATGCCATTTTGCAAGTTATTTTTCTCATTTAATACTACACATTAGACATGTTTCAAAGTAAGTAAAATCACCATTTTTCATGATTTTAGTTTATTTCCTTTAATGGAATGGTCATAATTTAATCTTCCAAACACTTTTATTGGGCACTTCCAATTCCAAAGGCATTTCCAATTTTTTTATTGTCATAAATACTGCTTAGCTTTGAGTACTGTTATCTGATCTACACAACAGAGGTAAGAAAGCCTACAGCCCAGGTTTTACGTGGGAGTATATAATTGAGTAAATTTGAGTAAAACAAAATAAGAAATTGAGCAAATCATTTGTTTGAGTAAAACAAAGTAATGTACTTTCATACACAATTTTTCATGTTATATAGACTTTAAAGCATGTTATTATGTCTAGACTATAAATTGTATTATTATAGCTAAACTATAAAGTATGTTGTTATATGAATGGGGACCATATAAATTTATAATTTAAAATTTTCTCTACATCTGTATAAATGTCATTTCTTTTTCCTAATACTTGTGGTTTCTCTTGATTATGTTTGGCTGAGATTACTAGGTATTTCATGCAACAAACATCACGGATGATTTTTCCTACATTGGGCTCGGTGCTAACTGCTAGGGATACAGTTCTCTAATGGAGTGAACAATCTTATGGTAGATACAGATTTTAACAAGAGTAGAAAATGAGCAAAAATTAATGAATTTGGTAAATGTTATGAAGGAAATGAAAAGGTTTGGAGAATGAAAATAATAGGGGTGTTGCATCAGATAAAATGTTCAAGGAGGTTGCTTTCTGAAGAGATGACATTCAAACGCTGATATAAAAGATGGAAATACAAAGTCATTTTAAAACACTGAAAAAAAAAGTAAGAAAAAAAGAAACTGTAGTAAGATGGGAACATCTGGGAAGCATGGGAAACTGGCAGAGATGAAGTTGGAGCCCTAAGATGGTTTAATATAAGGCAGGGTCCATAGACTACAGCAAGGAGCTTTGGTTTTGTCAAAGTACAATTGGAAAGCACAAATGTCATGGACATCTTTTATGTTTTATGTTGAAAGTTTCACTTACATTGTTTTTCCTTTTATAGTGGGACAAAATAGTTGTAAAACATTGTCTTTCTTGATATGCCTCACCCAAACACTACATTTGTCCAGTGTGATACCTACTTTTTAATGTTGGTGAAATATTAACTGAGAAGAGTGTCTTGCATTTTGTAAATTTAGATAATTGGCCCTTTGACTTTTTGTAAGTTCCTGGGAGAGATGAGTTCAAATCTCCAATTATGATTGTGGATTTTTCTATTTCTTATTTTAGATCTGTCAACTTTTGCTTAACATATTTTGATACTCTGTTATTAGTTGCATACAAATTTAAAATTGTGTATCTTCCTAATGAATTGACTCCTTTGTCATAGTGACATATCCCTTTTTACTTGAGTAATACTGTTGCCTTAAAATCTTTTTTGCCTGCTATTCAGGTAGTTAGAACAGCCTTCTTTCAGTTAATGTTTCCATCATATGACTTTTTCATATTTGCCTGTTTTATGACTTGAAAATATCATCTCTCATGTCCCAAACACAGACACACAGTTTTCCATTTGTTTTTCTCAATTATGTATTTTAATTTACTGTGCTTAATCTCATCAATAATTTTCTTTATGATTTCTGGGTTTTATGTCTTGCTTAGAAAGATGGACTTCAGGGGCGCCTGACTGGCTCAGTTGGAAGAGTATGTGACTCTTGATCTTGGGGTCATGGGTTTGAGTCCCACATTGGGTGCACAGATAACTTAAATAAATTTTAAAAATCAAAAAAAAAAGACTGACTTTACTTACAGTGTGCAAATTTACTCACCCATTTTGTTCAACTATTTTTATAGTCGTGTTCTTTGTGCTTAAGTTTTTGTTCCATTTGGAATATTTTTCTCTGTAAGGACTGAGATAGTAATGTAATGTTTTCGGTGGTGGGGGGCTATTTACTAGTTGATTCTGACGTATAGTAAGGGTTCAGAACAATGTTGAATCTAAACTTCTCTGATATTATTTAGATAAATTTATATGCTTCTTTTCTTCCTCTTTCAGTAATAGATGAATACGTTAGATTATTTCAAAAATTGTATACTTATATAAATATAATTAAAATATTTCCTTAATATTCTAATAGCTTATATATGTATCAATATAGTGTTATTTGGCTAATAGCATCAACGCTGTTATATTTTAAAGTTGAATTTTACTCTACTAATATATAATATCTCTTTTATCATATTGCTATTTCACTAAATTTTACTCTACATGATTTAAAAATTGTTTCTATTGTTTTTTTCTTTTTAAAATTTGCATTTGTCTGACATACCTTTACCCATTCTTTAATTCTTTAACCCTCTAGCTTTTTTTTATAAGTGATCTTGTAAAGAGCATATGTTCTCTAATTCTCAGAGTCTTATTTTTTATTCAACATCCATTTGGAAACTTTTCATGTACTAGGGGACATAACTTAGGCATTAATTTCTTGTAGTTAGCACAAAAGAACTCTATAAAGCTATTCTTTTCTCCATTCCTCTGAGGAGAAAGTTGAATGTTAGGGATGCGAAACAAATTTTCCAGTGTCATATACCTAAACATTGTCTATCTATTGTAAAATTTCCTTAAAACATCTTATATCTATTTTCATTTCTGGTTTGTATTTCTTTTTTCAATTTCTTTTTTATTTTTTTAAAGATTTTATTTATTTATTTGACAGAGAGAGCGAGCCCAAGCAGGGGGAATGGCAGGAAGAGGGAGAAGCAGGCTCCGCATGGAGCAAGGAGCCTGATACAGGACTCGATCCCAGGACCCTGGGATCATGTCCTGAGCTGAAGGCAGATGCTTAACCGACTGAGCCACCCAGGTGTCCCCTGGTTTGTATTTCTTATGCAATTTTTTTTACTGTGTTTTCCTATATGGAAAACACTTTCTTTTGTTTCATCTATCCTTAATTTTAGAAGACATATATATTATTTTGGTCAAAAACCCATACCATAAAATTTACCCTTTCAACCATTTTTAAGTGTGCAATACAGTAGGGTTAACCATAGGCACATTGTTGTCTAACAGATCTCAAGAACTTTTTCATCTTGCAAGACAAAAACTCTATATCCATTGAACACCAACAACTTTTCCCCCCTTATTCCCCAGAAGACACATATTTTTTAAAAAGTTTCTAGAGTATACTATAATTATGTTTTTAATTATTTATATCAAGAATATCTTTGAGGTCACCCAGTTGAAGTTTGAAATACAGGACACATTTTCTCCCTATTCCTAACTTCAAGTGTTTCTTAATATAATCTGAACTTTATTTCCATACAATTATTACATAAATGCTTTTGACTTATGTATTTTTAAAGAAGAATGTTTAGATCAATTTTTCAGGTTCATAACCACGTTTATAATACTTAAAATTACCACTACTTTTAAAAGGCTGGAGCTCACTTCAAAAATCATTTCTGTGACTTTCTTGTGACTTATCTCATTATTTCAATCTTTCTTTGATGATTAGAATATGTATTCAAGAATTTCTTTCTTTTTTTTTTTTTTTTTTAAAGATTTTATTTATTTATTAGAGAGACACAGCGAGAGAGGGAACACAAGCAGGGGGAGTGGGAGAGGGAGAAGCAGGCTTCCCGCCGAGCAGGGAGCCCGATGTGGGGCTCGATCCCAGGACCCCGGGATCATGACCTGAGCCGAAGGCAGACGCTTAACGACTGAGCCACCCAGGCGCCCCAAGAATTTCTTTCTTTTAAGCTGTGGGAATACCTGCTATGCTTTTTGAGTCCTTGAATATGTGAGACTCTTTCTTATTGTTCTAATAATTCCCAATAAACACATTAAGAGTTACTTTTTATAGCAAATAAAGAGTTTGGAAGATTTTTCAACTATTGATTTCAGGTACAATATCACCTATTTCTGTAGTTTTAATTTTTAAAAATTTTCCTTCTATATCACATTAATCTTTAATCTAACATTTATGTCTGCTGGACTCAGTCATCATGTACCCATGTAAAACCATGTATATTTATAAATACAGATGTAGTTACAACTGTAGGTATAGCTACTGGCTACTTTGTTTCCAGTTGCCATTTTATATAACTATGTATTTGCATAGAGATAGATATGGTTTGAGTATGGTTGACCAGTGGATTTCAAATATCTTTGATTGCACGTATTTATCAGTAAAACTCTAAGCCTGTACCTCCAAAATTATATATTTATTTAACAATTTTATGTATATAGTACTATCAATTCACATATTAAACAGCAAAGTTCAAATTATTTACAAATATTTTTACAAATAATTATAAATACATGAGATTTTCTTTTTGGCACCACAGTTGATGCCTGTACTTTTGATTTTTGACTTGGTTGTCCATTAGGCTATAAACAGGGATCACATCTTATTCACAACTGTAACCCCAGTGCCTTCCACAGTGTCTGGAATCTTTTAGATGCTCAGTAAAGGTATGGAATGATTTTTTGGAGTAATAATGGCTCATACATGTGATAAGTACATAAATGTTAAGGTAGGTATCTGGAGAGAGAAATTCATTTGCTAAATTCACACTACCTTCATTCCAGATCAGTAAAACTGCAACTCAGTTTTCTTTCTTGCATCCCAAAGTTGTTCAGAGTGGTGGTGCAGAGTCCAAATTCCATGGCTTCATTATGGGGCTGTCACAGGAATTGAGAGGTGATGGGGGACAAAAGAGGATACATTTCAATTTGACATCTCCAAACAAATTTAATCAGTTTAAATTTATGTTTTTTTGTTTACACAAATAAAAACAAATGATCAACACAGAAAAACAAACCAAGATATAGTTTAAAAGTCATATCCTGGCACAATGCTGTCTTCCTGACAAGGTACCTATTATTTATGTCTAAGTGGATTTATAGATATATGTGACAATCATATTTCCTTTTATCTTCCTGCAGTAAATAGACCTCCAAATGTGAGCATAATTAGTGTATAGAAAGACACATTTAAAATTTTTATTAAAATAATGAATAAATCATATTGAATACTTTTATAGGTATTAAATACATATGATTAGTTTTTATATTAGTAATAATTGATATTTTTAGCTTTTATATTACAAATATGATGGAGATTATAAAGCCCCACAGCCTGGGATGAAGAGTTGAGACAGGACAATCTATTTCCAGGGAAAATATTAACTGCCATATCTACTGTGCAGCAAAGCATGGCTATGATAAATGCGGTCAATTTTGATACTGCAAAGTTATTGAAGTGTCCACAAGATGGCAGATCCAGAATCTAGGATGATTTATTCACTGGCACTTGGCAAATATGCCCACTAAATCTTATTTTACAACACTAATTGGCTAAGTTGATTGCAACAATTAAAATTAGCATGCTTTTTAAAAAAACAACTTCCCACTTTCTGTTTTTATTAGAATACGTGTCACAATGAGCCCTTTAAGACAACAGTCAGCCTCATGCCATACTAGATTGGTTACTAAAAGAGTAATTGTAACATAGCTAATATTGCTTACCTTTTTCTAATTACTTCAAAATGAATCACCTTGCCTCTATATGCGTAACTCATAAATACAGTTATGGTGTACCAAGATTGCTTCTTACAAAATACATGTGAAAGCCACTCTTTTTGGCATTGTCTTATCTATAGTTTGGGGAGCGAAATATCTCCTGTCACAGATTGCTGCATAGTTCATAAATTAATAGATGGCTAAGCCCTATAGAAAAGCTGAAAGAATAGGTTGATGAACACCTAGATAAACTCCCACCTAGATCTCTCAGTCATTAACATTATGCCACGTGCTCTCTCTTTCTTCATACATACATACATATATGATTTATATTTATCTACATATTATAATATATATTATATATAATAGAATATTTCATATATAATATAAATATATGCATATATATACTTTATATATTTATATGTATATGTATATATACCTACATCATGCCGAAATTGTTCAGGAAAAAATAACAGTTGTGTGCCTTATATTAATATATATATTACCATATGTTATATATAATATATATGTTAATTTATATTATTACTTTTTGTGACACTGAATTTTTGGAAATTTCTAGAGTGTGTAGCATATTGCACATTTTGCATATGTCTATTTCCTCATGATTAGATTTGGTTAAAACATTTTTTGCAAATCTTATATAGGTGATGTTATAGATTTCTTTTTTCAACATACAAGGAGATAATGTCAGATTGTTCTATAATCAGTAATGTTAAATCTAATCACTTTGCTGAATTGATGACCTGTAGAACTCTCTAAGAATGTATTTTCCATTTTATAATTAATAAATATTCTGTATCTTTGAGACTTAATGAATATCTGGTTTATAAAAGAAGTTTTTATCCACTGTTTTTAGTATCCACTGGTCTTTCTTTGAAAGCATTTTTATAAAGTAAAAAATTAGAATATTTATCCATGCATTCATTCTACAGATACTCATTGAATGGTTTCCATGTGTGTGGCTCTGTGTCGACTAATGATAGAATGAATAACAGGAGTGACATGTCCCTTCACTCAAGAAACAAAGTCCAGCAGGTATACCACTGTAAGCAATTAGACACAGAATTTAATAATTTTTAATAAATTTTAGTAAGAGCCAGAAAGCAAATAAACTATACTGTGATAGAAAATAATAATTTTCTATTATATGGGAATAATTTAAGTAGAGTGGCTAGAGAAATTTTCTTATTGAGGTGACATTTAAACAGACCCTAAAAAGATATGGAGCAAGAGTGTGGGGCATGGAAAGTTAAGTGCTGGGGAAGAAGATTAAGATAGAAATGAAAACAACTTAAATAATTTTTAAAAGATCATTCTGCCTGTGATGTTGAGAATCAATTTTAAGAGTGTAATATTAGGTGCAAAAAGACTTGTTAGAACTCTACTAAATTAATCCAGATGAGGGATAAGGTGGGGGCAAGTGAAGCTGAGGAATAGTCAAAGGAGATATAACTGACGCCACAGTATTAACTAAACATAATATTATATCTTTGTTATCTGAAAATGTTATATCAATGACAGAGTTTAAAATGACAAATATGTCAAGTGTTTGTTTTTAAGAAATAAGGGGGCTTTTATTTAGTTCCAATGGATTTGGTAGAAAGATTGCCTTTCATTTTGGTCTGGGGGGTGGGAAGAAAGGCAGCCTGTGCAAGTCTGTGTATGTGGGCACGTGATTGATTGTGGTGGGCACAACCACATTGTATGGTTGTGTTCGTAGGGTAGAAGAAAACATTGGGTAAATGGCTACTGATCCACATATGTGAGATTATTGATAAATAACATGCAAGTTTAAGGTGTACAGTGTGATAATTAGATACATGTATATATTGCAAAATGATTACCACAATACGTTTATTTAATATTTCCATCCCCTCACATAATGACAATTTTGTGTATGTGTAGTGATTACATTTAAGATCTACTTTCTTAACAACTTTCATGTATATAATACAGTATTTTTCATTACAATCACCATACTATGCATTAGATCCCCAGATCTCATTTATCTTATAGCTGGGAGTTTGTATACTTTGACTATCTCTCCATTATTCCCAACTCCCAGAACCCGGGCAACCACCGTTCTACTCTCTATTTCTATGAATTCATCTTTTTTTTATAGGTAGGAACAACCAGAATTTGTGTTATTCTTTCTGAGTTATTTCATTTAGCTTAACACCCTCAAGGTCTATCCATGTTGTTGCAAAAGGCAGAATTTCTTTCTTTTTTTTGCTTGAATAATATGCCATTGTTTTATATATATAGTTGTATATACATATGTATATAATATACAATGTACCACATACTATATATATTATATATATCACTATATATAAAGAAGATATTAGAGATATAGATAGATAGATGATAGATAGATAGATAGATAGATAGATAGATAGATAGATAGATGATAGATGATAGATATATCTATAGCACATTTTTATTCATTCATCTGTTGATAGACACTTAGGTTGTTTCCATGTCTTGATATTGTAAATAATGCTTGGATGAACATGAAGGTACATATTTCCTTTGCATATATACCCAGAACTGGAATTGCTGGATCATATTCTAGTTCTATTTTTAATTTTTGAAGAACTTCCATACTGTTTTCCATGGTGGCCACACCAATTTGCACTCTTGCCAACAGTGCACAAGGTTCCCTTACTGCACGACCTTGTCAACACTTATTGTTTCTTGTCGTTTTGATAATAGCTATTCTAACAGGTATGAAGTGATATCTCATTGTGGTGTGGATTTGCATTTTCTTGATGATTAGTGATGTGGAGCATCTTGCATGTACTTATTGGCCATTTGTATGTCTTCTTTGGCAAAATGTCTATTCAAGTTCTTTACCCATTTTTGAATCATTGTTCAATTTTCTTTTTTCCTATTAGTTGTGTGAGTTCCTTATATATTTTGAAGATCAACCTCTTATCACATCTATGGTTTGGAAATATTTTCTCCCATTCTGTAGGTTGCCTTTTTATTTTGCTGATTGTTTCTTTTGCTGTGTAAAAGGTTTTTAGTTTGATGTAGTCCCACTTGCTTATTTTTTTTGCTTTTGTTGCATGTGGTGTCAGGTAGGGCTTGAGATATTCTTACATGGAATTTTATATTTATAAACATTCTAAAATACATACATCTGAATCTTTTTATATTTATGAACATTCTAAAATACATACATCTGAATCTTATTATCTTTTATATTCTTTTCCACAGTAAACATTTGGAAGAATAATATATGCCTGCCCCTATATTTTCCGTATTAAAAAAAAAAAAAGGAAAAAAGAGCAAGCTGTTGGTATTTTAAAGAAATCAACTACAATTCTGGACCAGCTTCAATTCACTTTGTCTCTTTTCTGCTCATAATTTTCCTAAATTCTGACCTTTGGAACTATGTCCCAAAATTATCCCTATTTTTTTTTTAATCAGTCGATTTGTCTGGGACACACCCTCTAAATCATCTGCGCCAAGGGCAGAACACCTTGCCCTTGTACTCAGCCCTGGCATTTTGAGACTCAGTCTCTGGCTCTGAGTCATCTCAGTGGGTCCTCCCTGATCTAGATTTCAAATAGGTTAATACATACTTGATTGCTAAAAATGTAAAAAACAAGCCTGATATCTCCAGATCTTTCACAATAGATATAGAAATAACTCAATAAATTGAGTTATTTATTTTGCCATTATTCCACTAACAAGGTAGCCATTTTCAAATTACCAGGAAACTCCGTTTTTTGTTTGTTTGTGTTTGTCTTGTTTTTGGTTTTTGTGTGTGTGTGTGTGTGTGTGTGTGTGTGTGTGTGTGTGTGTGTGCTTGTTGCTCTTTGGTTTTTTGGGTTTTTGTTTGTTTGTTTGGTTGGTTGGTTGGTTCTGCCTTCAAAGTCTCAATCCTGGTTTTTTTAATGCCCTTAAATATTAGTACATCTCCACCTTTGCACAACAGATTTAATATTCACCCCCTGTGACAAGTCATTCAGCATCAAATTCGGGGAAATAATAGGTGATCAAGTTAGAAACTGCTGTTTAAGCTTTAAAAAGAAGGATAAATATGTAAAATTTTTCTTCCTAGAACTTGTTACTCTGAGGGTTATTTAAAAAAAAAAAAACAATCTCTTCTAAGATGCAATAACAAATTGATCTTTCTGGGCAGGAATCACTATTTCACTTCATCCAACTTCATCAGCCAAGTATGCTCCATCCTGCCATTCTGTCCTTGGCCAGGTCCATGTTGCCTTGAGAGAGCTGCTGAGAATCGACAGTGCTGCCACAGAAACCTTTTACTGCTCCTTAAATATGCAAAGCTCAAGTAGAACATAGTGTAGTTTCAGGGAAAACAATTGTAATACATGTAATAAGAATTTTCCATGACTGTCAGACAAAGTGTGTGACAATATAGCTGTTTTTCCTGTAGTCTGACATCACAAAAAAGGAAGTGTTAAGTGTAAAAATGTGGAAATCACTTTAAACTCTGAGAGATGTGTGCTCAGGAGATGTGATTCAAGCTGTGATTATCTGGATTGGAAAATATTACTTCTTTCTGCTTTAGAAATCTTTGGATTTTTATCTACCAAGGTTGTAGTTTTTTTTTTAAATAATTTTTATTGTTATGTTAATCACCATACATTACATCATTAGTTTTTGATATACTGTTCCATGATTCATTGTTTGTGCATAACACCCAGTGCTCCACGCAGAATGTGCCCTCTTTAATACCCATCACCAGGCTAACCCATCCCCCCACCCCCCTGCCCTCTAGAAACCTCAGTTTGTTTTTCAGAGTCGATCGTCTCTAATGGTTCGTCTCCCCCTCTGAATTACTCCCCTTCATTCTTCCCCTCCTGCTATCTGCTTTTTCTTTTTTTTCTTAACATATATTGCATTATTTGTTTCAGAAGTACAGATCTGTGATTCATGAGTCTTGTACAATTCAGCCCTCACCATAGCACATACCCTCCCCAATGTCTATCACCCAGCCACCCAATCCCTCCCACCCCCCACCACTCCAGCAACCCTCAGTTTGTTTCCTGAGATTAAGAATTCCTCATATCAGTGAGGTCATATGATACATGTCTCTCTCTGATTGACTTATTTCACTCAGCATAACACCCTCCAGTTCCATCCACGTCATTGTAAATGGCAAGATCTCATTCCTTTTGATGGCTGCATAATATTCCATTGTGTATATATACCACCTCTTCTTTATCCATTCATCTGTCGATGGGCATCTTGGCTCTTTCCACAGTTTGGCTATTGTGGACATTGCTGCTATAAACATTGGGGTGCACGTACCCCTTCGCATCCCTACATTTGTATCTTTGTGGTAAATACCCAGTAGTGCAATTGCTAGACCATATGGTAACTCTATTTTCAACTGTTTGAGGAACCTCCATACTGTTTTCCAGAGTAT
Source organism: Eumetopias jubatus (assembly GCF_037043125.1). NCBI lineage: Eukaryota > Metazoa > Chordata > Mammalia > Carnivora > Otariidae > Eumetopias > Eumetopias jubatus. The sequence continues at coordinate 48,578,929 of NW_028274823.1, read as the reverse complement.
TTGCACCAGCTTGCATTCCCACCAACAGTGTAGGAGGGTTCCCCTTTCTCCGCATCCCCGCCAATATCTGTCATTTCCTGACTTGTTAATTTTAGCCATTCTGACTGGTGTGAGGTGGTATCTCATGGAGGTTTTGATTTGGATTTCCCTGATGCCGAGCGATGTTGAGCACTTTTTCATGTGTCTGTTGGCCATTTGGATGTCTTCTTTGGAAAAATGTCTGTTCATGTCTTCTGCGCATTTCTTGATTGGATTATTTGTTCTTTGGGTGTTGAGTTTGATAAGTTCTTTATACATTTTGGATACTAGCCCTTTATCTGATATGTCATTTGCAAATATTTTCTCCCATTCTGTCAGTTGTCTTTTGGTTTTGTGGACTGTTTCTTTTGCTGTGCAAAAGCTTTTTATCTCGATGAAATCCTAATAGTTCATTTTGCCCTTGCTTCCTTTGCCTTTGGTGATGTTTCTAGGAAGAAGTTGCTGCAGCTGAGGTCGAAGAGGTTGCTGCCTGTGTTCTCCTTTAGGATTTTGATGGACTCCTGTCTCACGTTTAGGTCTTTCAACCAATTGGAGTCTATTTTTGTGTGTGGTGTAAGGAAATGGTCCAGTTTCATTCTTCTGCATGTGGCTGCCCAATTTTCCCAACACCATTTGTTGAAGAGACTGTCTTTCTTCCATTGGACATTCTTTCCTGCTTTGTCAAAGATTAGTTGACCATACAGTTGAGGGTCCATTTCTGGGCTCTTGATTCTGTTCCATTGATCGATGTGTCTGTTTTTGTGCCAGTACCATACTGTCTTGATGATGACAGCTTTGTAATAGAGCTGGAAGTCCGGAATTGTGATGCCCCCAGCTTTGCTTTTCTTTTTCAACAGTCCTCTGGCTATTCGGGTCTCTTCTAGTTCCATACAAATTTTAGGATTCTTTGTTCCATTTCTTTGAAAAAAGTGGAGGGTATTTTGATGGGGATTGCATTGAATGTGTAGATTGCTCTAGGTAGCATGGACATCTTCACAATGTTTGTTCTTCCGATCCAAGAGCATGGAACGTTTTTCCATTTCTTTGTGTCTTCTTCAATTTCTTTCATGAGTATTTTATAGTTTTCTGAGTACAGATCCTTTGCCTCTTTGGTTAGATTTATTCCTAGGTATCTAATGGTTTTGGGTGCAATTGTAAATGGGATCGACTCCTTGATTTGTCTCTCTTCTGTCTTGTTGTTGGTGTATAGAAATGCCACTGATTTCTGTGCATTGATTTTATATCCTGCCACTTTACAGAATTCCTGTATGAGTTCTGGCAGTTTTGGGGTGGAGTCTTTTGGGTTTTCCACATACAGTATCATATCATCTGCAAAGAGGGAGAGTTTGACTTCGTCTTTGCTAATTTGGATGCCTTTGATTTCTTTTTGTTGTCTGATTGCTGTGGCTAGGACTTCTAATACTATGTTGAATAGCAGTGGTGAGAGTGGACATCCCTGCCGTGTTCCTGACCTTAGGGGAAAAGCTCTCAGCTTTTCCCCATTGAGAATGATATTCGCTGTAGGTTTTTCATAGATGGCTTTTATGATATTGAGGTATGTACCCTCTATCCCTATACTCTGAAGAGTTTTGATCAAGAAAGGATGCTGTACTTTGTCAAATGCTTTTTCTGCATCTATTGAGAGGATCATATGATTCTTGTTCTTTCTTTTGTTAATGTATTGTATCACGTTGATTGATTTGCGGATGTTGAACCAGCCTTGCAGCCCAGGGATAAATCCCACTTGGTCGTGGTGAATAATCCTTTTAATGTACTGTTGGATCCTACTGGCTAGTATTTTGGTGGGAATTTTTGCATCCATGTTCATCAAGGATATTGGTCTGTAATTCTCCTTTTTGATGGGGTCTTTGTCTGGTTTGGGGATCAAGGTAATGCTGGCCTCATAAAATGAGTTTGAAGTTTTCCTTCCATTTCTATTTTTTGGAACAGTTTCAGGAGAATAGGTATTAATTCTTCTTGAAATGTCTGATAGAATTCCCCTGGGAAGCCATCTGGCCCTGGGCTTTTGTTTGTTGGGAGATTTTAGATGACTGCTTCAATTTCCTTAGTGGTCATAGTTCTGTTCAGGTTATTTATTTCTTCCTGGTTCAATTTTGGTAGTTGATACATCTCTAGGAATGCACACATTTCTTCCAGGTTATCTAATTTGCTGGCATAGAGTTGCTCATAATATGTTCTTATAATTGTTTGTATTTCTTTGGTGTAGGTTGTGATCTCTCCTCTTTCATTCATGATTTTGTTGATTTGGGTCATTTCTCTTTTCTGTTTGATAAGTCTGGCCAGGGGTTTATCCATCTTGTTAATTCTTTCAAAGAACCATCTCCTGGTTTTGTTGATCTGTTCTACAGTTCTTTTGGTTTCTAGTTCATTGATTTCTGCTCTGATCTTGATTATTTCTCTTCTCCTGCTGGGTTTAGGCTTTATTTGCTGTTCTTTCTCCAGCTCCTTTAGGTGTAGGGTTAGGTTTTGTATTTGAGACCTTTCTTGTTTCTTGAAAAAGGCTTGTATTGCTATATACTTTCCTCTCAGGACTGCCTTTGCTATATCCCAAAGATTTTGAACAGTTGTGTTTTCATTTTCATTGGTTTCCATGAATTTTTTTCATTCTTCTTTAATTTCCTGTTTGACCTGTTCATTCTTTAGTAGGATGCTTTTTAGCCTCCATGTTTTTGAGTTCTTTCCGACTTTCCTCTTGTGATTGAGTTCTAGTTTCAAAGCATTGTGGTCTGAAAACATGCAGGAATAATCCCAATCTTTGGGACCGGTTGAGACCTGATTTGTGACCTAGGATGTGATCAATTTTGGAGAATGTTCCATGGGCACTAGAGAAGAATATGTATTCCGTTGCTTTGGGATGGAATGTTCTGAATATGTCTGTGAAGTCCATTTGGTCCAGTGTTTCATTTAAAGTCCTTATTTCCTTGTTGATCTTTTGCTTAGATGATCTGTCCATTTCAGTCAGGGGGGTGTTAAAGTCCCCCACTATTATTGTATTGTTGTCGATGTGTTTCTTCGCTTTTGTTATTAATTGCCTTATAAAATTGGCTGCTCCCATGTTAGGGGCATAGATATTTACAATGTTAGATCTCCTTGTTGGATAGACCCTTTAAGTAGGATATAGTGTCCTTCTTCATCTCTTATCACAGTCTCTGTTTTAAAATCTAATTTGTCTGATATAAGGATTGCCACCCCAGTCAAGCTTGTAGTTTTTGTGTTTTGTGTTTTCTTGGCACAAAAGCAGCCCCAGAGCAGAAGACATAAGAGCAGAGTTAGAGTGAAGATTTGATTCTTGGAAAGAATAGCATTTATAAGCACGTACTATTCCTCTCTTTGGCATTCCATATGCACCACAGAAAAGTAAGGACAGGGTGATTTTGTTCTTCGAGTTCCAAGGAACTTGCATCCTAGAAGCTCTGCCAATATGCTTTGTGATGTTTCAAAAGTTTCTAAGTGGTTTTTTGTTGTATAAATAGGGGGAAATTCTCATTCCTGAGGTATATTATAAATTTAGGTCATGTCAACATGTCAGAGAAACATAGGAAGGTCAGAGTTGGCTCACAGCAAAATTATCAAGTCAGTGAAGTGTGTCTTTGGAATGTAAACTTCTTCCATGTAGGCTTTCTGAACTGACATTTGGTGCCGGGCTGAGGGCAGTTCATTGTCCTTGGACACTCATTCCTCACCCCTCTCTTCTTAGGTTACCACCAGAATCTTCGTTAAATTTATTTAAAAATCCTTTACAAAATTAGAGTGAGTTTGGGGGTAATATTAAGAAATAGATGTGAATCAAGTAATGAAAACTCTCTCAGACAGATGGAGAAAAATAAACTCTCTTCTGCAAACTATTGTTCTTGATGCTGCTGACTCCATCACGAGGGAGGGATTTTTGGTATCACGAGGTGACAGCAGAGTGGAGGGGTGAGGAGCCAAATGATTGGAATATGACCCTGTGCTTCTAGTTTAAAGAATATGTAAAACTCAGCATAGGCCTCTTACATAGTAACATTTCAGTGCTTATCAATTGCTATACTTTTATAATTATCATCTTTCTGAAGGGAGTGGAAGATGTAAAAGAAGGACTTGGGGTCCAAGTTGGAACTTTAAGAAATGGGAAAGGAAGAGGAAACCTCATTCACCCAGCCTCTACCCTAGGTCAGAGAATTCTGTTCTACAGAATTCACATGAATGGTCAAATCAGTCCTCCCCAGTCCTGTGACAGATGCAAAATTTCATATAATTGACACCACTTCACAAATATGGGAATTGGCAGAGGTTAATGCGTAGCCATGTCCTCATATTCAAACTGAGGAAGAGTCCAGATGATAACCCCATTCTTTCTGACTCCAAATTTCATTTTCCCATTTCCTGTGCTGTACTGATGAACTTTAAATCGCACCCAAATCAAGAGAACACACCACTGTCTACTGGCGAATGATCAGTCTTAGAGTCATCTCCCAGTGAGTTTTAGAACATGGCAATCAAATGTACATGTGAGTGATGATTGTGAGCCAACAGGTATTATCGCTACCTGCTGACTGAATGGCAAGCACATCAGTTTTTAGAATGTCTGGATCAGAACAAACCTGTTCTTATTCCCCGCGAGGTACTGATAACTCCCCATCCTCAGCTTCCAATTTAAGGCCTTGATTACAAGTACACCACATGAAGTCCTACACTGTAGACTTGCTTTATACCAATTGTTCCGCTTGCTCTTCTGAGTAAAAATTTTTAATGCTGTTGCCCCCATTAGATTCCTCTCCTCTACAATGGGCTTTCCAAATGTGTCTGTCACGTACCCATTAAAAAATTACTATATGCATACTTTCAATAAGTGCTGGCCCTTACTAATCTTTTATGTAGATTAGAAAGATGCCTTCTCAAGATAGTAGGAAGGGAAAAAGGAAGGGGGGGAATCGGAAGGGGGAGACGAACCATGAGAGACTATGGACTCTGAGAAATAAACTGAGGGTTCTAGAAGGGGAGGTGGGCAGGGGGATGGGTTAGCCAGTGATGGGTATTAAGGAGGGCACATATTGAATGGAGCACTGGCTGTTATATGCAAACAATGAATCATGGAATACTACATCAAAAACTAATGATGTAATGTATGATGACTAACATAACATAAAAAAATTTTTAAAAAAAGTACATGCACACACATTAAAAAGAAAAATGCCCTCTCTTGACTTGACTTCTGCGTCAGAAATTTGTCACAATGAGATGGCTTTGGTAGAACAATCCACTTTTCTGTTATCCTATTACTGAGACAAATCTATTAATCTCCACTGTCTGTAATATAAATGCACTGTTTTTGCACAGTGCCCAACCTAAACTATCCAAGAGGTTGGCTATAAATAGTCAACAGTAGTTTAATGAGCATGTATGTGCTATGATAACTTCAGTAAATTAAAAAAGACCAAATTTCCTTCCTTCATGGGGCTTTGGTTTTGTGGAAATCATAAATAATAATAATACAAAAATTAAATTGAGGAAAATATTAAATTATGGTAAATACTGGGAAGAAAAATGAAGTTAAATATAAAACATCAGTTTTTAGAATTTACATATATTATGTATGAATATATTATGTGCCTCATGAAATTGACACACACACACACACACACACACACACACACACACGAAGATTAGATGAAAAGAAATATGAATGGCAGTTCCAATATAATTCCCAGTGAATGATTTTGCATCTCTGTTTGTGGACCATGGTCAAATAGCAGCACCAACCTGCAGAACTTTCTGTGATGTGGGAAATGTTCATTCTGGGCTGTCCACAGGTTGAGTCTTTAAAATGTGTCTGGTGAGACCGAGGAACTAAATTTTCAATTTTCTTTAAAATGCAAAGAGTCGAAATGGCCAGTGTCTGTTACACAGTGTAGCTCTAGAGAAAGCAAAGTTTTGCTAAGGATATAGAATCTGAGGCAAACAGAAATTTGTCCTTGCCTTTGCCTTTTACATCCATTTTACTTCCAGACCCTAAACTTTAGCCCAATTTGACCCCAAATAATGACATGCTTTCTCCATTCAGACTCTAACTGGCTTCCCCCTGAATTCCAGGATGCTTACTGAACTCTGCCCAGCTCTGCTTACTTCACCCCTGCTGGGATGTTACCTTCTAAGTTTATGTCTTGGTTGTCCCTGGCTCCAACCATACGATCTGATAGAGACACTGGCTCCAGATATTGCCACCCTCACTACCTCTCTACCAATTCCCCGAGGTTGTCCTCAGACCCCATTTGTTAGGACAATGCTGTCCCCAAATCATGCAAATCTTCAGAAATCAATTCTGCAACGTTTAGGGCATTAGCCCTGGGATGCTGGCTGTGTTGTGAACTTGTTCTGCCTCTTCAAACACTCCCTGGAGCTTAACTAAAGAAGCAGTCTTATCTTCCAGCCTCATGTTAAACTATTGTTTGAGGCCAATATGTGCTATTAAATGGCTGCAAGAACCCCTTTTAAGAGAGTACTTCTATGCTTAATATTGGATTATGTAATCCTTCTAGATCTCTGCTTGCATCTCCAGAGAAGAGTGGAGTTAAATATGCAAAAATTGCTTAAGAGTTTCTTGGAGAAAAGGTGATGTGAAAATATCAGGTTTAAGCAGGACAGCTGCTTCAGGCTGTACAAAGATTCTCCAGGCTGCTGCCAGTCCAAGGGAAGCCTCACTAGAAGGACATGTAGATTGGAGGAGGTCATCAAGAGCATCCCAACAGGAGGTGAATGGTAAACTACTCCAAATAAGCAGTTTTGTCTCCCAAAGTTCTGTGCACATTTGGATAAACAACTCTAGATCAGGAGGTGTTTTATTCATAGTACATGGCTACACACATACATGTTTCCAGCTGGTCATCCAGGAGACCCACATTCAGCAAGCAAGACCAAAGTTCCTGAATCCAGCTGGGGCTTGCCCATCTAAACAGCAGGTGTGGCATCAAAGGTTAAGTTCAGCAATTTCTTACCCAGACATTTATATAAACCTAGCAAGACTGATGTGAAATAAAGACAAAGTCTCAGCAAAAATGTTAAAAAAAAATCTTGAACAATAGTTACAATGGGAAGAGTCATGTATAAAACAAATGTAAAAAAAATGAAATTTGTAAACAAATGAAAAAAAGTCATGGTATCATAAAGCAGAGTAAAATAATACCAAGGAAATAAAAGGTGTGAATTACAAAGGAAGAGAAACCAACTAATTAAAAAAACTCATTTATCATAAAAAAAAAAAAACACAAAGGGGGCACCTGGGTGGCTCAATCCTTAAGTATCTGTCTCTGGCTCAGGTCATGATCCCAGGGTCCTGGAATCCAGCCTTGTCAGGCTCCCTGCTTAGTGGGGAACCTGCCTCTCCCTCTCCCTCTGCCGCTCCCCCTGCTTGTGCTCTCTCTCTCTCTCTCTCAAATAAATGGATAAAAATCTTAAAATAAAAAAAGAAAACAACACAGAGAATAGAATTGATGAATACATCAAAGAATTAGTTCTTTAAGTAAATCAATACAATAGAGAAACTTTTAATTAAAAAAATATTGAGGACGAGAAAGTGATTGTAATTCACAAGAGAATATTATATAAAGTTGCATGATAATTATGTTTTAATTTTTTGGTAAAATGAACAACTTTGAAAGGACATAAAAATAACTATCACTAATAAAGAAAGAATGGAAACTAATAGATGCCAAACTATAAAATAAATTGAAAAAGAAGATTATAAATATCTATAAAAATTTGGCCTAAGGTAGTTTTAAACAGAGTTCTTATAACCTTCAGGTAACAATTCCTATGATGTTTACCAGTTCCTACATTCAAAAATATTTTCTTTTCTCTTTTCTTTTCTTTTTTTCTTCTCTTTTCTCTCTTCTCTCCTTCTCTTCTCTTTTTGAGACAGAGAGCATGTGTGAGCAGGCAGGGGAGGGAGCAAAGGGAGAGGAAGAATGAGAATCTTAAGCAGGCTCCACACTCAGTGTGGAGCCTGAGGAGGGGCTTGATCTCACAACCCTGAGATCATGACCTGAGTCAAAATCAAGAGTCACACGCTTAACCAAATGAGCCACCCAGGCACCCCTTTTTAAAACTATTTTTAGTCATACCAATTATAGCTTTTCTGGGACTAGAAAGTAGTAGTGAAAGGTCATGACCATCTGTGTCTTTAAGACCACCTAAACCACCACATCAAAACAAAGACAGAGAAGCTACTGTCAGTGTCTGGGAAGCACAGATCATATTTTTAGGGCAGGTGAAGAATGAAAACAACCTGAAAATGAGGTAGATGTATATTATCTTCTTACTATTGCCAAAATTCTGAATAAAACAAAGGTGAATAGGACATATTTCAAAGAGCTTTGGGCAAAAGCAAGATTAAATAGAAGAAACAGCATGATCCCCCAAATTATGTGTTAATTTATTAACATAATTAGCATTATGTTAATAATAATAACAAATTAAAATTGATGTAGCTGTGTTAAAATACATTATTACGTACAAAATCTGACCTACTGAACTTAAAACAAAGAATTTATAACAATTTTAAGAAGGTAAGCAGATATAGGAAATTCTCAAAAAATATGCCTAAAATGATAAAACATTAATTATAATAGGGTAAATACATTTTGTATAGCACACGTAAGCAACAATAAAGTAGGGTTTCTAAGATTAGTGTCTACGCCTTCACTATTGAACTTAGTGGCATAAAAGCAACAACTATTTGGGGTTTTTTTTTTGCAGATTCTGAGATCAGAAATCCCAAGGCAGAGCACGGACAGATAACCTGTCTACCCTCCATGATGTCTGAGACTTCTACTGGGAAGACCTGAATGGCTCAACGTCATTCACATGCCTGGGGCAGATGTCACCAGGAAGCTCCTTCACTTACACCTGCAGAGCAGATTGAAGTACTAGACTCAATTGGGACTGTTACTGGTGGACCCATATGTGATCTCTCCATGTGGCTCAGGCTTCTTCCAGTAGGATGGTTGGATTATGAGAGGGAGAGTGCCAAAAGGAAACATTTTGAGAACATGGCAGAAGCTATGTGGCTTTTTAGGATGTAGCTTAGAAGTCACATAGTACCATTTCTATCAAATTCTATTGTTTGAAGTAGTGGTAAGTCCATCAAGATTCAAAGGGAGTGATGCATATTCCATTTCCCATGGAGACCTTATCTAAACCTCCATAAAAACAGACCATATGGAATCCAAAGCTAGAAGCTTTAAACAGGACAAAGTCAATTATTTTATTTACTATGGAGAACCATTGACAATAAAACTATAACTGTTGAGAATCTCTAGGTGTTAAAAATTATATCAAAATATGTAATGCTGAACCCTTTCCCTCTCTAATTTTTCAAATTAAGTTTCAAAAATATAAGATATTTAAATTTCATACCAATGATGTTTAACCTGATATATTTAATTAAGCATTATATGCACTAGGAAAAATGCACATTTTTCCCTGTATCAATTGATAATTTCAAGATTAACATATGTTAGGCCACAAAGGAAATGTCAATAAAATCTTCAAAGCATAAATTGTTTGGGCCATTTTCTCTGCCTCTAGACTTCTGGTAATGACTAAAAATAAATAGAAAAAAATAAATGTTTAACTAACATTGAAAAGCAATAACACGGCAATTAAAAAATCTTCTAAATATCATGTGTCAAAGAGGAAATCAAAACTGCAATTACAGGCTCTTTACTAATTAGAGAAAATGATAACAACACATAGCAAAATGTAGGGGATACAGTTAGCTCTGAACTCAGAAGAAAATAAGTATACATTTATTTTATACACTTAATTCCTATTCATTGGCATTCTGGAAGGAAAGTTCTAATATTACTCTAATCCTATCTATCTATCTATCTATCTATCTATCTATCTATCTATCTATCCAGCATTCATTCTTTACTTTTGTCTGTGGGTATTACAGTTGGCGTAGTAGGAAGCCATCTCAACACTTATTTTTTTTTTTAAGATTTTATTTATTTATTTATTTGACAGAGAGAGACACAGCGAGAGAGGGAACACAAGCAGGGGGAGTGGGAGAGGGAGAAGCAGGCTTCCTGCCGAGCAGGGAGCCTGATGTGGGGCTCGATCCCAGGTCCCTGGGATCATGACCTGAGCCAAAGGCAGATGCCCAATGACTGAGCCACCCAGGCACCTCTCAGTGCTTATTAATAGAACATCAACTTAAATAGGACATTGCTTCAATAAATTTTGAAACTTCCATATAATATAATTGTATGCAGCCATTATATAAACATGGAGACATGTTTATGCTATAGTAAAGCAAAAAAGAAGACTTCAAGGATACAGAACAAAACTTTGCTTGAATGTGGGAAACCTAGAAGGACACAGCAGAAGGAATGCCACTAGCTATTCCATCCTTCCTTTCTTCTTTTGCCAGAGCCCTTCTTTTTTTTCCAGGTAATTCATCCACCACAGCAATGTGCTTCACTAACTTAAGCGCTATAATCTCACTTCCTTTTCTAGTGATTTCTTTAGGGTTTGATGTGTGACTCAATTCTGAAAATGACATGAGAGAGCGCCTGCTAGAGGTTTTAGAAAATGTTTTCTTGTTCTTAAGAGAATGGAAGAATTCCTCCTTTTCAATTCAATGCTTTTATGTGTGCATGTTATGTTAGAAACCCCTCTAGCTACCTTGCAACTCTGAGGAGAGCCAAGCCAATGTGTAGAAGGTTGCCAGTAGAAGAGGAACAGTATCTACTTTGAATCAGTGAATAAGTTGGGGAGGTGCTGTCTCCTCTTGGAACTTACTACATAAGATATTAACTCTTCCGTTTCAGCCATTTGACTTGCTATAGCCTTTAATTTGCAGCTGAAGTCGTTTTGTAGGATACATAGGACACACATCAAAAACGTTACTGGGACATGATTGTGTGCATTACTTATTTTTCTTTCATTTTTCCCATGATTGGGTTTTTTGTTTTTTGGTTTTGGGGTTTTTTTTTTTTTTGGTATAATGTTTACGTTAATGGGTTTGTTGATGTTTTTGTTTGATTTTTCTATTTTTCCTGAGACTTCTGCAGCTCTTCAAGTCTTGGATCGTTTCTCACCAATTGTTGGAGGAACAATAAAAGAACTGCTCTGTTAGGTCAAATGGAGAAGTTGACTTCAAGTGCTATGTACCTTGACATCATTATATGTTATTTCACAATGCATCCTGAGTGATCTTGTCCTCAGAATTGTGGAGGGTATAATGAATGCACTGAGGGAAAAGAGACTTCTAACTACATGTCCCACAAAGGAAAGAAATAGCTGGAGTTTGTCAAATGTCTGCAAAAAATAAGAAGAAAGAAAACAAATTGTAGATATTTAAATGGATGAGGTCCAGATAACAAGAGTGAAACATAGTTCTTGGACATATTTCTCCAGCTCTTTCTGAAGATATAGGAGATAAAAATAAAAAATGTTTATCCCTTATTCAGAGCAGGGGGACATATAATATTAAGGGGCATTAAGAAGTATTAAGGGAAAGTGACATAAATATCAACAAGTAATCTAAAATGTTACATTACATGACTACTTGCAGCAACTGTTGAAATATTTTTGAAATTTGAGGGAGCAAATCAAGCATATTATACCTGAAGGAAGCATAAAGTATTATATCAACATCAGTGTAATAAAAAGGAACGAGTAATAAGTGTAGCATTAAAAATAAGCAAAACAAAAAATCAAACAAAATAAATAAAATACCTTGAGTCAGTTCTCAGGTCCTTCATTAAGTATCTAGGAGATCTTCGGGATACTAACCAGATGTTTGTATCTGACTTAACCATTCTATGCCTTACTTCCTGGTATGTGAAGTCATTTTCATAAGAAGGAGAGGAAATTTCTATGGTCCACATAAACAAAGAAACCCAGAAATGAGGTTGAGCCTGGAGAGGAGAGATTGTGATTGGGCTATCAGGACTCAGGGGTTCTGTGGCCAGGACCCCAACAGGAAATACTCCAAGTCAGGTGGGAATACCCAAGACCTGGAAACAAGGATGATAGGAATATGATCTGAGAAGGCAGGGATCCAGAGCTTTGGAGCTCAGGGAACATCAGAGGCAGACAGAACAGGAATTTCTGGATCAGCAAAAGGGCAAGTCATTGAAATTTGAGAGTCTAAAGTGTTTCTGGCCTTGGAGAGCTTTTGGAAGAGGTCACCAAACGACCTGACTGCCAGTTAACCCAGGAACTTGGAGGCTCCCCACTGCCTCCCTGTCCTGGAATGTGGGTTCTGCTTGCCTTTCCTGCTCCCAGAAGTTGCTCCAAGGATATAGCCTTGAGATGGAAATGTGGTGTTGAGGCTATCTGGACTGGGTATGTTACTGACCCCAGTTAAGGCCTGTATTTATATTTCTAAGATTCTGGCAGGTGAGTGAGGAAATCTCATCTTGCAACTGCCCAAGACAAGCTTCGTATGTAAAACACCTTGCTTATTAAACCTGCCAATTGGGAGTAGCCCACTTCTTTTGTCTCTCCCTGCCTTCTACTCAGGTTATACCTGGGAAGCTCCTGAGAAGGTTGTAAACTAATGGGGTATCCTAGTGGTAGTCATTGGTGAGACCACTGTTTTTGGTTCTCTGTGGTTTAGGGCAAGGAAAATATGTTTCTGGTTTCAGGTCATGATTTGTGTGGAAATGTTGGAGTGTAAATTTTGTGCAGGTGCATTTATATACTCAAGAATTTTCTTTTACTCTGTCAAAAGGTCAGTCTCTCTGCTGTGTGGAAAATTGAATATAATCAATTACAGAACCTTGCTGCACTTAGCTTTGGATTTCCCCCCGTATACATTTTTTTTTTTTTTTTTTGCCACAAAGCCCAGGTTGGTGCTTGTCTATTTTAAGTAAGAGAGTTAGGTAATTTAAACTGGCTTAATTTTAGAAGATACCTATTTTTGGCCCCAACTAACCAAAATTTCCAACATTAGTTAGCTTCAGGATTGGTTTGTTACAGGGAGTTAAACGACATCATTAAAGCCCTGAACCTCCATCTCCCAGATAAGGTGTGTTATATGCATGATGGCTCTTGGCATCCTGAGATTTTTGATCCTAATATCACTTCAATCTCGACACCAAAAAATCTCCTTCCTTCATAGCAATAGAATATCTTGGATGGGGAGAACTCCCATTTGCCTCTTTTTGATGACATTTCTATTGCTTAACCATTCTTTGGTGTAAGGATTTGGACACTCTGATTAATGAGATCAAAGTCCCATTCCTACTGCTGTGCAGTTGGCAGGGGGTGAAGTTAGTCCTTTCTTTTTTTTTTTTTTAAAGATTTTAATTTATTTATTTGAGAGAGAGAATGAGATAGAGAGAGAGAGCATGAGAGGGGGGAGGGTCCAAGGGAGAAGCAGACACCCTGCTGAGCAAGGAGCCCGATGTGGGACTCGATCCCAGGACTCCAGGATCATGACCTGAGCCGAAGGCAGTCGCTTAACCAACTGAGCCACCCAGGTGCCCCGAAGTTAGTCCTTTCTATACCACACAGCATGGTTCCACCATAGGAGAGAGGATAACTCTTACTGGAGGAGGGTGGAGGAGTGTTTGCTGGGAAAGAAACAAATATCAATAGCAGAAGGTAAAAGGAAGTTTGCTATTTCTTTAGTAAAATTAGTTCTCGTGACTCCATGTTGTTTGGTCTTGTTAGAATCAATATGATGGTCAAGGGAAGTTCTCATAGTGAAAATTAGTGTGATTCTTTTCCATATAATTTCATTAGAAATCACCATTTAGCCTCGTAAAGAAGACAATGGGGCAGGAGGAGAACTTGATATTTCTTCTGTATGGAGTCTCATACATTCTCTTATAGCACCAGCCTCACCAAAGAAAAGAATACAAGGAGAGGCATCCACAGATGCCAAAATCCAAAGAAAGGCCTCCAATGAAAGTATTCCACAGGGCACTGGAAGAAATTAACTTTTCATTTTTTTCCCCATTAAATCAACTCTTTCTCATTCAATAGCCCAGTTGTTTTTCTTTGGCCATTATCTAAACCCTCACTATTCCTGAGCAGTCAAGGGAGGGAGTTTTATTGAATTTACTGTAGAGATGAATGTGATGCTGACAGTTGTATAGAAATACCATATTCTGTAAGGAACGTTTGGCTTTTGATATTATTTTGCCAGCATAATAAACAGTCATTAAATGGAGAACAAAGAGTCATGAAATAGAGAAAAAAATATCTTCAGATTATTTATGTTAAGATTTCTGTAGCACGCTGTATAGGAATAAATAGTATTACAAATAAAAAAGAAAATTAATACATGAATTTTAATTTCTGTTCTGCATCATTTCATAGTATCTTTGAGCTTTTAAAAACTTGTTGAGGCTGCATCATTTGTAATTGGTGTGAAATAAAGTAATGTTAAAAAGAAGGTAAAATGCCTTTTTTAAGAGGCTGGTACTGGCAATGTCAAAAAGGCATAATTTTTAAAGCTTGGAAGCAAATTGTTTGGTTTTAGGTATAATTGAATTAGGTTACAGTTGAATTCAGAGCTAATCATTTTTTCTAGAAAAGAAGAATGTTATAGAATAATAAAATAAATCTACCCAGTGCCTTTTCTTAGAGAATTTTAAGTACATTCATCATTGTTTTACTACTGTGGAAATTTTGCTTTAAAAATGTACATTTAGGGCGCCTGGGTGGCTCAGTTGGTTGGGCGACTGCCTTCGGCTCAGGTCATGATCCTGGAGTCCCGGGATCGAGTCCCGCATCGGGCTCCCCGCTCAGTGGGGAGTCTGCTTCTCCCTCTGACCCTCTTCCTTCTCGTGCTCTGTATCTCTCATTCTCTCTCTCTCTCAAATAAATAAATAGAATCTTTAAAAAAATAAAAATGTACATTTATTAAAAAGCAGATTATTGAGCCCATGCATTTATTTCCCTACTTCCCAACTTCCCAATGGAAAATTACACAACAAAGGTAAATTGAAGCAAATCTGTATCAAGACCAGAAATCAGGAACGAGTCCTATCGTGAGAGTGGTTTGGCTACTTAAAACAGGGGACTGTGCCCCACCTAAGGATGAACTACAATAACCAACATGGAAAAGAAAACACTCTCTATATGGGAAATCACCACCATACATCTGTCTTCACCATGGTTCCTATCTCATTTTTGACAGGACTAAAAATCACATCACACACTTCTAGCTGTCTCTGTCCTTAAAATTAGAGAAAATATTCTTGCTTTCCCTTTGTCCCCAAATCAAAGTTTTAGATAGTGAGCCATTTAATAGAAAAAAGAACCTCTCTTAAATCTGGGCAGGCACATGCACAGACTTCCTTTAAAAGTGCAAATGGCTTGTATACAGTATATTGAAAGATTTAGTGATTCAATCAATGAGACGTCTTGTAGGTAAATTGGCAAGCTCCCCTCCCACCACCAAAGTAAGCTTGCTGTATGCTGCAGTAAACAAATAATAATGATGAAATATTGACACTCTGGTAGTTTTAGCTTAAAGAACTTGTTAAATTTTTAAACTGTGAAGGGCAAAAGACTAGGAAGTTAGATGGTAAACATTGAAAACCATAGTAGAGTTTTTAGAAGTTTCCCAATGCTGACAAAACAAAAGTTGAAGTCAGGATATATAAGAATGTGGGATTGTCATAAATTTCATAGGTTCTCAACTGGTTTCCCTGCAAGTCTTTACCCCAAAAGTAAGGGCAAAACAGCTATACATAGAAACTCAAAAACTCTGCAGTAAAGCTAGATGAGGAGCCTTTGACAAACTAGACGTTCCACCAGTTTCCCAATTCTGAGAACTCCAACACTGGAAGGTAGAATTGACAAGGAAGAGAGGCCATGGCAAATTCCACAGAATTGGAAATCTTGAAGGTCTTCCCTGCAGGAGCAGAGTTAATAGAGCTTTATAAAAACTGCCGTCCAGCAGTTTCTGTCAGTTCCCGATTTGATTAAGATGATTCTCCTTCTTTGATCTACCAGAAGAGTGAACTTCTCTAAATCCTTATACCTTTTTACATAAAATATCTCATTTAGGAAAAAACTAAGAGGCATGTTAAAAAAAAAAAGACCAAGATAAAAAGTAGAAAATAGACACATAGATCCACGGATTATTATTACAATTATTAGAGATAGCAATATGAATATGAAAATATTATTCTTAATATGTACAAGAAATTTTTGACCATATTCAGAATTTCACCAGAGAATTGAAACTGACGTATTAAAAAAACCTGGAAAGCATAGATTTGATTTATGTAACAATAGAAATTAAAATTATAAGGCATGATGTTGTCCATATGATAAAGATAGCACAAGGAGTTTAGGATATTTCCCTTCACAGAGAACAAGTACAAAACAAAACAAAATTATTAAAAGCAACCTTTTCAAGAAACATCCAAAGATAGGCAACAACTTGAAAAGTGTTTACTCATGGAAAACTGCTAGAGCATTGGATATGAACAGTATTTATAACATTCTTCCCTGAGGATATTTTTGGAAGTGAGAGAACCATTGAAAGCCAGAGCATACAGTCCACACACTCCTCACCGACTACTAAACTATGTTAGGGAGCCTAGCAAAAATTGAAAACCTGGGGAAACTTGCAATTTTGCTGCACTTTTTTTTCTTTTTCTCTAAATTCAATAAGCCAAAATATAGTACATCATTAGTTTTTGATGTAGTGTTCAATGATTCAGTATTTGCACATAACACCCAATGCTCATCACATCACGTGCCCTCCTTAATGCCCGTCACTCAGTTACCCCATCCCCCCACCCCCCTTCCTTCTGTAACCCTCAGTTTGTTTCCCAGAGTCAAGAGTCTCTCATGGTTTGTCTCCCTCTCTGATGTCTTCCTATTCAGTTTTCCCTCCCTTCCCCTATGATACTCTGTGCTATTTCATATATTCCACATATGAGTAAAACCATATGATAATTGTCTTTCTCTGCATGACTTATTTCACTTAGCATAATACCGTCCAGTTCCATCCATGTTGATATAAAGGGTAGGCATTTGAAATTTGCTGCACTTTTAAACGTGTTCCTTAACTTACACAAGATCAGAAGATACAAAGTGGTCTTACAGACTTCAGGTGTGTGAGAATAATCTCTGCAAATCATTGACTGACTGATAAAACACACAGGTTCAGGGGAAACCCCTAGACAGCCAGGTCCAAATATATATAATCTCAAACAAAACAAAACAATCTATATTGAGATAGCATCAACTCCACATCACAGGGGAAAGAAGTTTCAGAGTTTGAGTCTATGCAAATTAATTGCCTACTAAAACAGTAACAAAAAACAAGCCTCATAAGAACACAACAAAATTTAGTATCATTAAAATACATTATTTAAGGGGTGGGGCAAGATGGAGGAGTAGGAGACCTGGGTTTCGTCTGGTCTCAGGAATTCAGCTGAATAGGGATCAAAACATTCTGAAAACCTACGAACTCAACAGGAGATCAAAGAAGAGAGTAGCAACAACTATCTGAACAGAGAAGCGACCACTTACTGGAAGGTAGGACGTGCAGAGAAGTGAATCCGAGGCGATATTCGGGAGGATAGACGGCGGGGGAGGGGGCCTCTGTTGGCCACTTCTGGCAAGTGACAGAGCCACAGAGCACAAAATCGGAACTTTGAGAAGTCGGCTATGTTGAGGGACGTCACTCTGGTGGCTAAGCGGGGGGTGGAATCCTCGCAGGACAGTGTGGTCTCGGGACCCTCGGGGTCACAGAAAGACCGGGGGTGCCTGAGAGGGGCAGAACTCCCAGGGATTGGAGCAGGGAAGCCAGCTGCAGAGACGGAGCCGAGGCGCGGGCTTTCAGCTCGGGGTGGCCATAAACTGTGATCCGTGGCACAGTCGGGCCACAGCTCCCCCAGCAGGGACCCAACAAGCGGCAGATCCGGGGACACTCTCCTTCCTCCCCCGGGAGGAGCGGCGCGGGAGCACACCACAGGGATCTGCTGGGTTTGGAGACTCCGCATGGGTTCAGGTACCAGAGATAGAAATGCTCGGTCACAGGCCAGGTGAGCACAGAGTGTGGCTGGAGACCCGGGAGACAGGAATGATTGACTGCTTTTCTCTGGGGGAGCACTGAGGAGCGGGGCCCCGAGTTCTCAGCACCTCTGGAGTGGAGATTGGGAGGCTCCCATTTTCACTCTCGTCCTCCAAAGCTGGACGGAAATCTTGCAGGGAACAAAAACTCGGAGAGCAAACCTAAGCAGAAATTCATGGAAACCAATGAAAATGAACACACAACTGTTCAAAATCTTTGGGATACAGCAAAGGCAGTCCTGAGAGGAAAGTATATAGCAATACAAGCCTTTCTCAAGAAACAAGAAAGGTCTCAAATACACAGCCTAACCCTACACCTAAAGGAGCTGGAGAAAGAACAGCAAATAAAGCCTAAACCCAGCAGGAGAAGAGAAATAATCAAGATCAGAGCAGAAATCAATGAACTAGAAACCAAAAGAACAGTAGAATAGATCAACGAAACTAGGAGCTGGTTCTTTGAAAGAATTAACAAGATTGATAAACCCCTGGCTAGACTTATCAAACAGAAAAGAGAAATGACCCAAATCAACAAAATCATGAATGAAAGAGGAGAGCATAGCCAACACCAAAGAAATACAAACAAGTATAAGAACATATTATGAGCAAATCTATGCCAGCAAATTAGATAACCTGGAAGAAATGGATGCATTCCTAGAGATGTATCAACTACCAAAACTGAACCCGGAAGAAATAGCAAACCTGAACAGACCTATAACCACAAAGGAAATTGAAACAGTCATCAAAAATCTCCCAAAAAACAAAAGCCAAGGGCTAGATGGCTTCCCAGGGAAATTCTATCAGACATTTCAAGAAGAATTAATACCTATTCTCCTGAAACTGTTCCAAAAAATAGAAATAGAGGAAAACTTCCAAACTGATTTTATGAGGCCAGCATTACCTTGATCCCAAAACCAGACAAAGACCCCATCAAAAAGGAGAATTACAGACCAATATCCTTGATGAACATGGATGCAAAAACTCCTACCAAAATACTAGCCAATAGGATCCAACAGTACATTAAAAGGATTATTCACCAAGACCAAGTGGGATTTATCCCTGGGCTGCAAGGATGGTTCAACATCCGCAAATCAAACAACGTGATACAATACATTAACAAAAGAAAGAACAAGAATCACATGATCCTCTCAATAGATGCAGAAAAAGCATTTGACAAAGTACAGCATCCTTTCTTGATCAAAACTCTTCAGAGTATGGGGATAGAGGGTACATACCTCAATATCATAAAAGCCATCTATGAAAAACCTACATCGAATATCATTCTCACTGGGGAAAAACTGAGAGCTTTCCCCTAAGGTCCGGAATGCGGCAGGGATGTCCACTATCACCACTGCTATTCAACATAATATTAGAAGTCCTAGCCACAGCAATCAGACAACAAAAAGAAATCAAAGGCATCCAAATCGGCAAAGAAGAAGTCAAACTGTCCCTCTTTGCAGATGATATGATACTTTATGTGGAAAACCCAAAAGACTCCACCCCAAAACTGCTAGAACTCATACAGGAATTCAGTAAAGTAGCAGGATATAAAATCAATGCACAGAAATCAGTGGCATTCCTATACACCAACAACAAGACAAAAGAGAGACAAATCAAGGAGTCGATCCCATTTACAATTGCACCCAAAACCATAAGATACCTAGGAATAAATCTAACCAAAGAGCCAAAGGATCTGTACTCCAAAAACTATAAAATACTCATGAAAGAAATTGAGGAAGACACAAAGAAATGCAAAAAATTCCATGATCATGGATTGGAAGGATAAATATTGTGAAGATGTCAATGCTACCTAGAGCAATCTACACATTCAATGCAATCCCCATCAAAATACCCTCCACTTTTTTCAAAGAAATGGAACAAAGAATCCTAAAATTTGTATGGAACCATAAAAGACGCCAGATAGCCAGAGGAATGTTGAAAAAGAAAAGCAAAGCTGGCAGCATCACAATTCCGGACTTCCAGCTCTATTACAAAGCTGTCATCATCAAGACGGTATGTACTGGCACAAAAACAGACACATAGATCAGTGGAACAGAATAGAGGGCCCAGAAATGGACACTCAACTCTATGGTCAATTCATCTTTGACAAAGCAGGAAAGAATGTCCAATGGAAGAAAGACAGTCTCTTCAACAAATGGTGTTGGGACCATTGGACAGCCACATGCAGAAGAATGAAACTGGACCATTTCCTTACACTACACACAAAAATAGACTCAAAATGGTTGAAAGACTCAGTGTGAGACAGGAGTCCATCAAAATCCTTGAGGAGAACATAGGCAGCAACCTCTTCGACCTCAGCTGCAGCAACTTCTTCCTAGAAACATCGCCGAAGGCAAAGGAAGCAAGGGCAAAAATGAGCTATTGGGATCTCATCAAGATAAAAAGCTTTTGCACAGCAAAAGAAACAGTCCACAAAAACCAAAAGACAACCGACAGAATGGGAAAAGATATTTGCAAATGACATATCACATAAAGGGCTAGTATCCAAAATCTATAAAGAACTTATTAAATGAACAGACATTTTTCTAAAGAAGACATCCAAATGGTCAACAGACACATGAAAAAGTGCTCAACATTGCTTGGCATCAGGGAAATCCAAATCAAAACCTCAGTGAGTTACCACCTCATACCAGTCAGAATGGCTAAAATTAACAAGTCAGGAAATGACAGGTGTTGGCGGGGATGTGGAGAAAGGGGAACCCTCCTACACTGTTGGTGGGAATGCAAGCTGGTGCAACCACTCTGGAAATCAGTATGGAGGTTCCTCAAAAAGTTGAAAATAGAGCTACCATTCGATCCAGCAATTGCACTACTGGGTATTTACCACAAAGAAACAAATGTAGGGATCCGAATGGGTATGTGCACCCCGATGTTTATAGCAGCAATGTCCACAATAGCCAAACTGTGGAAAGAGCCAAGATGGCCATCAACAGATGAATGGATAAAGAAGAGGTGATATATATACAATGGAATATTATGCAGCCATCAAAAGGAATGAGATCTTGCCATTTGCAACGACGTGGATGGAACTGGAGGGTGTTATGCTGAGCAAAATAAGTCAATCAGAGAAAGACATGTATCATATGATCTCACTGATATGAGGAATTCTTAATCTCAGGAAACAAACTGAGTGTTGCTGGAGTGGTAGGGGGTGGGAGGGATGGGGTGGCTGGGTGATAGGCATTGGGGAGGGTATGTGTTATGGTGAGTGCTGTGAATTGTGGAAGACTGTTGAACCACAGATCTGTACCTCTGAAACAAATAATGCAATATAATTTAAGAAAAAAAAAAGAAGATAGCAGGAGGGGAAGATTCAAGGGGGCGAAATCGGAGGGGGAGACAAACCATGAGAGACGATGGACTCTGAAAAACAAACTGAGGGTTCTAGAGGGGAGGGGAGTTGGGGGATGTTTTAGCCTGGTGATGGGTATTAAAGAGGGCACGTTCTGTGTGGAGCACTGGGTGTTATGCACAATCAATGAATCATGGAACACTATATCAAAAAGTAATGATGTAATGTATGGTGATTAAGATAACAATAAAAAAATTTAAAGGAAAAAAATAGACTCTCAGGGATCCATTACCATTTACTGAAAAGATTGTTCTCCCCCACCTACACTTAACCACCCCCAAGGATATGCTTATCTGCTGGGTTATCTCTTCTTACTGTGATGTATGTATCTTTTTCAGGGCTTTTCACTATCTTCTATCAGTTTGGTAGGTATTTGTCTTTACATTCCTAATATAATGCCTTAATTGCTAAGTTTGAGTGCTTCCAACATATGATTTTCTAAGAGTTTACTTGGCAAATCACACTGCAAACAAAATTCAAATCAGCTTGTCAAATTCCCCCAAAATGTTTGAGGTTTTTAGTGGAATTGCATTATACCTATATATCATGTGTATCAACATGTAGATATAAATGGATAGAGATATAAATTTGGAAGATATTGACATATATATAATGTGTATATGCATACACACATATATTTAAAATACATGACAAATTGTATTTAACCTGTGATGGAGTAAATGAAATTACACTGTATTAAAATCATTGCAGTGTCCAGGAAAAAGTGAAACACCTATTATAATAGAATTCAATATGTTAAAATTGCATTTTGTGACCATTGTCAACAGATTACTGTGCAGATGTTAACTTTTTTGTGCTTCCAAGTTTGCCTATGTACCAAAATGGCTTAGTGGGCCTAAAGTTAAGCTACTTGATCACAGAAGAGAAGTTTTGCAGTAGAAATTAAGAGCTGTCATGTAGCTAAACAAAGTACTTCCAGGCTATATCTGACATAGAAACAACGAGAGAAAAATCATGGGTGAAAAGAATGGAGACAGGGCAAGAAGATATGTATAATAAATGTACCTGATAATAGAGGCTTATAGTTTGTAGAACTAATTTAAAATAATAAAAGGGAAAATCAATAAATCCAAAAATCACAGTGGGAGACTTAATGGACCTATATCAGCTTAGATAGCACATGAAGACCAAAAAAACTAGTAAGCATATAGGAGATTTGATCAATTCAATGAATAAACTTTATTTAATTGACCTATGTAAAACATTCCATCCAAAAACTGCAGGAAAAAATACTTTTAAATTACATGTGAGTTGTATGCCAAACCAAATGCCTGATAAAGCAATTTCAATAAGTTAAAAGGAATTGAAATAATACAAATTTATGTTTTTTGACAACAGTATTAGTATTCTGAACAATAACAAAAGCTAACTAAAAAAATCCCATGTGTTTGAAAATTATGAAATATATTTCTATCCATGGGTCTAGGAAAAAAATCACAATGGAAATCAGTATATTTAAAATTAAATTATTATACAAATGATATATACAAAGATATAAAATTCAATGTCATGATTAGTGGAAAACTTATAGCCTTAAATGCATATTAGGAAACAAGAAAAGCTAAAGATAAAAGCTAAATATCTATCTCAAGAAGTTAGAAAAAGAACAGTGAAAGAAACTAGAAGGAAAGAAGTAATTTAAATACTAGAAATTAATGTAATAGTAAGCTAATAAGTAGGAAAAGCAAAAAGTTGTTCATTGTTAAGATGAACAAATTTGGTGGATCTCTGGTGAGAGTAATAAAGAAAAATAAGGGAAGCATAAATAATATCAGTAATCAAAATAGGCATCACAGCAGATACTTCAGATTTTAAGAAGATGATATTATAAAGATATTATTTACAACTTTATGTCAGTAATGTAAAAAATTAATATTTATATAACTATACATATATATACTTGATCAATATTAACTCAAGAAGAAATAGGAAAACCAAATAGTCATATTATCATTAAATACATTGAGAAAGTAGTAAAGTTTATTCCCTCAATAAACACTCAGGTCCTAGTTGGCTTCATGTGTCAATTTTACCAGTTATTCAAAGATTAACTACTTCCAATATTAAGCAAGTTCTTTTCAAGAAATAAAATGAGGAAACATTCTGAAACTCAATTTATAAAACTCATAATCCTATCACAAAACCCCCCAAATACACAAAAAATTCATGATATTTCACTCACTGATACAATACAAAATATTAGCAATGTCCCCTCTAGCAATATATGAGTATAGTAAGTTCATAAAGTTTATAAATGTTTATATCTAGAATGCAAGTTCTGATTACTATTGGAAACCATTTAACAACAGTCAATACCTTAACATATCATAAAGAATATAAATATATGAATGTCACTGGATGTAGAAAATGCACTTTGATAGTTTTCAACATCCTTTATAATAATACAGCAAAATTTGGCCTCAAAGAGGCTTTTAAATATGAAAAGGGTACTATGATAAAATGTAGAGCAAACATTAAACTTAATGCTGAATCATTGAAAGCTATCACAACTGTAGCTTTTTGCTTACAAATTATTTATAGCTTATAAATTAAGGAAAAAGAGAGAGAGCTCAATGGGAAAAAGAATTAAAAATTTGAAAAGGCTCTTTATAAAAGGAAATCCAAACATATATAAATATATATCCAAACCTATTCATATATAAATATATATCCAAACCTATTCATATATATATGAAAAGTTATTAACTTCATTAATAAGCGCATACTTTATCATCACAATCACACTTCTATCATACAATATTTGCAAAAATTATAATTCTGACAATATCAAGAGGTAGTGAAGTTTGCAGAGATATGAAAATTCTCATACAATGCATTAGAGTGTAACTTTGTACACTTTATATGGTATTGTGGAATGATTTAGTAACTACCCATATTCAATGGTTTAGCAAGTCTTATCAGATACTGTAAGGAAATGTATGCACATTTTCACTAGGAAATATGTACAAAAATGTTCAAAGTGTCATTTCTCTTAATAACAACAAACTAGTAAGAATTTTACTATATGTTGGCTAACTGAACATAACAATAATAATAAAGAATTCAAGTGTCCTGAATTTTAAGATGTGTAAAGAAATTGTTGCATATGGATATGGAATTTTATAAACAAGTAAATAAATAATGAAAAACAGTTCACAAAATAAGTATGAATCTATGAAACTCGACGTTGGTCAAAAAAAGCAAGTAACAAAAAACCCGTACAGAATATTGCCATTCATATAATGTTCAAACCAGCCAATACTAACTGCGTCATTTAGGTAGGGCTACATGGCAAAGGGAAAGCATTGTCTCAAAAGTCAGGATTTGAGTGCCCAATGAGGATCAAGAATTATAGGAAATATACAGATGAGTTTAATTATATTAAAAGTCAAGAATCTCAGAGGATGCAGCCAAGAGCTGAGAAGACAAAGTAAAGGAGAAGCCTGCAATGCAAATTAGAAAGTATTAGGTGGAACAAGACGAAACCAGAGAGGGAGACAAACCATAAGAGACTCTTAATCTCAGGAAACAAACTGAGGATTGCTGGAGGTAAGGGGAGTGGGAGGGATGGGGTGGCTGGGGGATGAACATTGGGGAGGGTATGTGCTATTGTGAACGCTGTGAATTGTGCAAGACTGATAAATCACAGACCTGTACCCCTGAAACAAATAATACATTATATGTTAATTCAAAAAAAGCATTAGGTGGTTTCAGAAACAAACCAAATGGGGCATACACATTTGGAAATTCACAGAAGCAGAATACACACATTGATTGAATGAAAGACACTTGTGGAACATCTCCAACAAGTGTCCTTCATTATTTCCCTTGCTCACTTAGGTGGCAACAGGAGTTAGCTTTCCCTCTCAAAATGCAGATGTTCTCTAAATGAATGGAAAAATCTTCTTGTGTTCTGGTGCTTGCATGCGTCCATATGTGTTTGTGTGCGTGTGTGCATGTGTGTCTGTGTGCGTGCATGCATTGGAGGGTGAAAATGTGGATGTTCTCTGCCTGCCAATTCCTCAACCATGAATTCTGGAGAAAAGCCTAAAATTCAAACCAACTTGTTTACCTACGTAAAGGTTCCCATCAGCCTTCTCAATAATAAGGAAGCCTATTGTGAAAAAGAGATCTACTTACTCATCCAAAGGCAAAAACAATTTTTTAAATAAAAGAATTAAAAATAGTGAGACAGCTATTGCACCTAGTTCTTGGCTTCTAAACAAACAGTAAAATAAGGATCGTGTCATATTTGTGGAAAATCAAGAGTTCTAGAGAGTAGAAGTACAATCTGATGTGCAAACTGAACTCAGGAAGAAAAGAGATTTAAAAAGGGAAACCTTATAAAGTTAATAATATGATTACCAAAAGATCAAAAGAAGGCTGGGAAATAAAGTTAGATATTTGAAATAATATAAAATAAAGACACAAAGAAACAGAGGAGGGAAAAATCAAGAGATACATTGGACTATTTTTATAAATCTCTGTATAGGAATCTGTAAATTCAAATGTCACAAAATACGGAAAAAGCAGAGAAAAGGTAGGGGAAGAAGCAACCCCGGTATTTTTGTTTTTTGTTTTTTATTATGTAATGAGCAACATTTGTTTATAATTTTATCATTTAGCCTTTTTGCATATAATTATATCATTTGGAAATATTGAATACTGTGTCTTTACCAATATTTGCAATTATCAATTTTTTTCTTAATCTATTGGCTAAATCTTCCAGAATAATTTTAATTAATGGTGGTGATTGTTAAGTATGATTTCCTTAAACATAAACATATATAGTTGGCTATATATAACTATTCCTTTTCTTTTTAAGGAAGAATTCTTCCAAATATGGTTTCCTAAAAGCTTTTTGTTTTGACAAGGTTTATAAATCAGTAAGGGATGTTGAATCTTAGTAGATCTCTTAACAGCATTTATAGAGCTGATTGTATGTTTTTTCTTACTTTAGCATTTTGATGTGATGAATTATATTAATATTTTTCCTTTCATTCATTTGAATTTCTTGAATAAAACATTTTTGGTTTACAGAATTTAATCCAAGTGCGGTCCAGAGTTGGGGGAAGAGTCTTAGCTTTTCTGGAAGCTCCTGGAAATGTGTATGAGGCTGGCCAGCCAGAATCTGTCTACATGATGTTCAAGGGCATTGGAGGGGCTTCTCAAACTTGCCAATCCTAGGGAGGTACTACATTGGAATTTTGAAGAGACTCTTGGAGTCAAAATTGGGACCAATGGTTTTTTGAACACAGAGAAGTATGTTTATAAAGTGTATTATTCAGCTTCTCAGCAGTGGGGTAAACTTGCCTGTTCACTGCTGGTCAACTACAATTGACATAGCTGTGCTTATCACTGCCTATCCAGTTGCCACAGTCTTGAGCTACCAACATGTCAGCTACATGGAAGATCAAGGAATACACAGTTATAAGTAGGCAGATAACTTCCTAAGGAAATCTAAAATCTGGGAGTAGAACCACCCTGACCTACAGTCTCTTAAAGGAGGTATGATGAAAAATAATGCCTCTCTCAGAAGGCTAAAAATCTAACTATTGTTATCTCAAATGTCACCCTCTCAACAAACACTACCTTTTTGTTTGTTTGCTTTTGTTTTGTTTTGTTTTTGTTGTTTTTTTTAATTTCAGTTAATTAACAAATAGTGTATTATTAGTTTCAGGGATAGAATTTAGTGATTCATCAGGTTCATATAACACCAGTGCTCATTCCATCAAGTGCCTTTCTTAGTGCCCATCACCCAATTACCCCATCTCCCCACCCCTCTCCCTTCCAGCGGCCCTCAGTTTGTTCCCTATAGTTAAGAATTTCTTATGATTTGCCTCCCTCTGTTTTTATCTTATTTTTCCTTCCCTTCCCCTATGTTCATCTGCTTGTTTCTTAAATTCCACACGAGTGAAACCATATAGTATTTGTCTTTCTCTGACTTAATTTCGCTTAGCATAATACATTCTAGTTCCATCCACATCGTTACAAATGGCAAATTTGCATTCTTTTTGATGGCTGAGTAGTATTCCATTTATATATATATATATATATATATATATATATATATATATATATATATACCACATCTTCTTTATCCATTCATCCATTGATAGACATCTGGGCCCTTTCTATATTTTGGCTATTATAGACATTGCTGCTATAAATATTGGGGTGCATGTGCCCTTTCAAATCACTATGTTTGTATCCCTTGGATAAATACCTAGTAGTTCAATTGCTGGGTCCTAAGGTAGTTCTATTTTTAAATTGTGAGGAACCTCCACCCTGTTTTCCAGAGTGGCTGCACCAGTTTGTATTCCCATCAACAGTGTATGATGGTTCCCCTTTCTCCATATCCTCGCCAACATCTGTTATTTCCTGACTTGTTAATTTTAGCCATTCTGACTGGTGTGAGGTGGTATCTCATGGTTCTGATTTGTATCTCCCTGATGATGAGTAATGTTGAGCACTTTTTCATGTTAGTCAACAAAGCCTACCTTGATCCCTGTATTTAAAATTGTGAACTCACATCTTCCTTATCTTTCACTACACCTTTCTAATTTACTATTAATTTTTTTATTTATTATGTATGATGCTTAATATGCTTCTTTCACTAATCTATAAGCAATACAAGAGTATGATTTTTTCTGTTTTATTCACTATTTATTCTTAGAACTTGGAGTACTTCCTGGCACATAGTAGATATTTGGTAAATAATATTATTTTATTTTTATTTTTAATTAATTTTTATTACTTTTTCAATTAAAATTTTATTATTGTTATTACTATTATATTATTGACTATATTTCCTATGGTTGTTCCTTTCATCAGTTTAAAGAATAAATGAACAGAAGTGTGCAATTCTTAAAAATGTATAAGTATTATAGGCACATGTATACATAGTATTTATACTAAAAATCTTATATCTTTATATTTTATTCATGTTGAGTTAATATTTGTACTGAGCATCTAATGTATGTAAATGCCTGGTAAAGTATTTTTATTATTTGTGGTGTAATTTAACCCCAAATATATTTATATCTAATTTAACCATACTTAGCTGTACATTGTGCCTTTTTCTCAAGAGAGAATACTGAAACAGAATTCTGTAGAAAAAAGTGTCCTAGGAACGCCTGGGTGGCTCAGTCGGTTAAGCGTCTGCTTTCAGCTCAGGTCATGATCTCGAGGTCCTGGAACTGAGTCCTGCATTGGGCTCCCTGCTCAGCAGGGAGTCTGCTTCTCCCTC
The DNA here is from genome assembly GCF_037043125.1 of Eumetopias jubatus. Taxonomy (NCBI): domain Eukaryota; kingdom Metazoa; phylum Chordata; class Mammalia; order Carnivora; family Otariidae; genus Eumetopias; species Eumetopias jubatus. The sequence goes on along the minus strand of NW_028274823.1, from coordinate 48,550,214 downwards.
TGCGCTTCACCCCTGCTTGTATTCTCTCTCTCTCGTGCGTGCTCTCTCTCTCAAATAAATAAAATCTTTATAAAGAAAAGAAGAAAGAAAAAAATGACCTAAACATCGGTTGATGCATGATTTTTCTTTTTCTTCTTTGTCATGATGAATTAGTGGTAAATGAGCTTTAAGAAATCTGTTTTCGAGGGCTGTAGGAAGGTGATCAGATTGTGTGTAGAGAGAAAGTCTTGCCTCCTTTTTTTAAAGACCTAATGAAGTTATGCTTATTGTAGACTGAAAGAATGATTGCTAATGGAATGATCTTGAAGACTTAAAAGTTGGGCTACATCATGAAGGAATATTCCAGAGTAGAAAGGAGGGGATGGAATTCACACAACAGATAACAAGCTAGCTCTGCTATGAGGGTTCATTTCATTTTCATGGGCAAGAGGGACACCTGTAGCATGGTCAATAAGCACATTTATGAAAGTAGCATTATCTTGTTCAGTAAATACAGAAGTGAAATGTCTGATGTTTTCCTATCATACTATCCAAAAGATTTGAAAAATCTTTCTTCCATTCTCCTTACAGTCTTTGCTTTCCCAATGGAGAAAAGTTTTGGTTTAATTACTTTCCTCAAAATTAAAATTGAGCAGTGTGAAGTGTATAATGAACTTGAAGATTGCATTAGTCATTTGCCCTTGCTTAAACATAGAATAAAATGGAATGGATGTAAGCTCTTATCAATCTGTCAGTTCTTTGCACTTAGCTTAATATGCCTGAATAGGCCTGCTCAAATGTATCTGAGTGGGCCCCTAAAATTAAGGTACTTCCATTTACACATTTTATTTGAAAGTATTCATATTTTTGTAAGCTGAGTCAGCAAGTTCATTGGCTCAGTAACTGTCATCCTATAGCCTCTTTTATCACCTTAAAATCTGCTTTGGCTACTCATCATTTTAATGAGGCAGAAGTGATTGGTGGCAGAGGCTCAAATGAACAGGAAAATGCTAGCTGGATTTTATTGAAGGGAAAAAAATGGCCTTTCTGTGTATCATGCTAATACCTTTTCCTTATCTTTACTTTTGTTTTCCTCACTTTCCTCACTGAAAATACACATATGGACTAATATATTCCAACTCGTTAAAACACTGGAAGGCTGGAATTGTGTTTATGATGCATTATTTTTGTAATTGCACTTATGTTTGTTAATTAAATCACTATTGTCCACAGCAGGTTGTACTGGAAGAAATACAATTTGCACCAAGCCATCACTTTTAGAAAAACAATCACATTTAAAGATAATTAACAAAATCATTTTTGTCCCAATTTTTTCAAAAGTAGAGAGAGCAATAAAATGACTGAGTATACTTGAATTGCCTTTTTTTTTTTTTTTTTTTTGAGTATGAACAGTTGAATGTGCAAGAGGCCTGCCCATACAATCCATACTGAGTAGCAGAGTAATAATATCTGGCCAGATCTGTTGGAAAGTGATAATCAAATGGGAGTCAGCTCTCTGACCCAGATCAAACCCTTCTTTCAGAAGTATTTGTCCATCACATAAGCAAAAAGAGAGTGAGGGGATAGATCCACATTCTGTCTGTTGACAAATAAGCAATTTATTTACTTATTTATTTTGGTGATCAAGAAAAACATTTGGAAAGAAATAAAAATGTACCTTAAAATATTTCCCTGTTAGTCATGTTTTAAAAATGGTGTTGAAAAACAATGGACAAAAAAGAAAATCTCCACAGATGATCTGATATGAAGTATGCAAATAACTGACTAGTATTTTGAGCCAAAATATAGGATATATTTTCACACAAATTACAGACTACTGGCTGAGAATTGTAAAAATCCAAGCATAAAAGACTTTATTTTTCTGCACTGGTAACTCTAAATACTTCCATAGAAATTTTAAGATGTCTTTTGAAATGACTTAATAACATCTCATATTAACTCATTGCTGTGCCATCAAACTTGTATTCTCTATTAATCTATACTGCATTCTTTAGATAAATGTCAGTTTTTTAAAAAGTGAGACATTGAATCCACAAGTATTCAAGGAAATGAAAAGATAATTAAATTTGTATCTTTTTAAAGATTTAGAATAGGTATGCATTGCAGCATTAATAATTTAGTGAATGGTCACTAATAAATTTTAACTTTACAACTCATAGAGGTAAGTGATGTATGTTTAACAATTTTTCTTTTAAGACTGAAAATATACATCCTTTATTGCCTATACCCTACAACTTAATTTTACCACTTAAACCTATACTTAAACCTATACTTCACTTACGACTACATTTATATTTATGAGAAATAGTGCCCAGGAGATAACAGATTCTTGGAGAATCTTGAAAGGTAGGAAAAGGGAGATCCAGAGAAAATACAACTATGCCATGATCTCCATGATAAATTTCTATTAATGACCTAAAACAAGCTCCTCGCGTGTCACAGAAGAAGCAAAAGATAGGTAGAGCCACAACCTTGGCTAAAATATGATCCTAAGGACTTGAAAGTGTGGGGCGCCTGGGTGGTTCAGTCGTTAAGCGTCTGCCTTCAGCTCAGGTCGTGATTCCAGGGTCCTGGGATCGAGCCCCACATCGGGCTCCCCGCTCCGCGGGAAGCCTGCTTCTCCCTCTCCCTCTCCCACTCGCCCTGCTTGTGTTTCCTCTCTCGCTGTGTCTCTCTCTGTCAAATAAATAAATAAAATAAAATCTAAAAAAAAAAAGAACTTGAAAGTGAAATAAAATTTGTAGAAAATATAAATTGCCACTTCATACTCTTTAGTATATTTTAAATGGAATATACTTATTATGCAAGCTATTTAATTACTCTTATAAACTGCCTGAATGGGTCATTCATTTATGTAAAAATGAGGCAAAATCTATCATCTTCAGTGGAAGTGTTTGAAAAGCAATACATGTTGTAGACATGAATCTCTTGATACCACCTTCATTTGGAGAAACATTTCTTTTGCAAGCACCATTTAATCTGCCTAATCTGCCTCTATTCCTTATCTATGTGGATATATGTGTGTTCTGGTTCAGAAGGTGACTCACAAGAAATCAAAGAGTGAGAAAACTGAAGTTTGCCAGAAGGATGAGCAGGAATGACTTTTATGTCCTACTGGAGGTTCAGTCATTAAAAGGAAATGAGCTGGATTTAGAGAGATTTTCTTGTACTGTGATGCTCATGCATCACATACGTTATCTAAAATGGAATGACTTGGACTTTGACAAACAATGATTGAATTCTTTTTGTTTAGTTTGATTTTTGGTATTTCTTTAGAGTCTACTACATACCAGATATTAAGCAAAGTACTTTATACTGACTGATTGCTTTAGTCATGACAACAACCATAAAATCGTGTTATTTTTAGTATCCTCCTTTTAAATATGAGGAAAAAAAACATTTTTTTCTAAAAATAACTAACTTTCTCTAGCTCCCACAGCTGGACAAGGGGATTCAAAAACAGGATTCAAAAGCAGACAGTCTGATTCCAGAACCTGTGCACACATATGCTATGTGGATTTATTCTTTCTGATTTGTTTGGATTGCTGGGACCACAGAGCAAAGCTACTCTCCATGTATAATCATGTCTCCACTAAAAGCAGGATATATGTTGTCAATCAATTTAGAAAACGGCAGATCTTACTATTAGAAACAAAGCCCAGTGAAATTGATGAAAATAGCTCAAGAAATAAACTATTTTTATTATGGAAATTTAAAAAATAATATACTATGATATAATGTAATATAACATAGCATAATATGCCCTCATGTACTCATTTTCCAGATTCAAATATTATCAACAGTCACCAAGCCTGTTTCACCTACACCCTGATGCATTTCCCCACCAACTACTACTGGCATTTGTTTTTGGTTTTATTTTTTTTTTTAGATTTTATTTATTTATTTGAGAGGGAGAGAGAGAGTGAGAATGAGTTGGGGGAGGGGCAGAGAGGGAGGGAGAGGGAGAAGCAGACTCCTCACTGAACATGGAGCCTGACTCAGGTCTAGGACACTGAGATCATGACCTGAGCCCAAGTCAGATTCTTAACCAACTGAGCCACCCAGGTGCCCCTCCACTGGGTTTTTTAATACAATTCCCAGTTGCCTCATAATTTCCTCAATAAATACTTTAGGAGCGCCTGGGTGGCTCAGTCAGTTAAGCATCCGACTCTTGATTGCAGCTCAGGTCATGAACCCAGGGTTGTGAGATCAAGGCCTGCATCAGGCTCCGAGCTGGGCATGGAGCCTGCTTAAGATTCTCTCTCTTCGCCCCACCCCCCTGCCCTTCCCTCGCCTTCTATCTCCCTCTCAAATAAATAAATACTTTAATATATGCCTCCATAAGATATATATATATTATTTTAAAAACATAAGAATAATACCATCAATGTACCTGCAATCACTAACAATAATTTCTTAATGATAGCCATTATACACTGTTTTAAAATTTATCTTATTATTTCATTTACAAAGTATTTGTGTGTTTTTTTCATATCTAGATGAAAGCCCAAAGAAGAAATTTATTCTTTTTTCTTTGTCTCATTGTCTTTGATCTAGATTCCCAGACGTGTAAAGATACTTGAGGACATTCATGGGCTGTGGAAGTAAAATCCTCTCTAGCCAATCAAGACACTTTGTAAGCTGGACAGGAGAAGACTTGCTTGGCTTTCAGGCATCAAAAGGAGTCCTGTCTTGTAGCTAATTGTTAGTTAATTACTGTGAGCAATCTTATTCCATTATTCCTGAATATGAATTAACACTAGAAAAATTTGCAGCCTAGTCTCCACTGTTTAGTCATAGGAGAATTGGATCTCTACATAATTGAGTCAGAATCTTGAAGGTTTCTTGAAGAAACCCAGGATGTAGGATACAACAACGTGAAGCTCACGGATAGGAAAAAATTGCAGTACAAGGTCAGCCTGAGATGCAGTAGAAAATGGGTGATTGGTAGTCAAGCAACATGGAAAACGGTCAAATACTTGAAATCATATGAATGCACATACGTGAGTGTATATGCCTTTACCTAAGGACTCAGTGAGAGATAATAATGATAATATGGGAAAAATCAAAGGATGGAATGTTCTCATGTCTGTTTATTACAGGTAACATCACTTATTTATGCATGCCTGTGAAGTCTGAATATAGACTGACTGAAAACAGTCATCTAGGCAACTTTGAAGTATTACTTATATATGTATATGAACAGTCTATCATCTATCACCTATCTATGTATAATAACAATAATATAACATCCACATATCTATTTATCTCCTTGTCTGTCTCTATATTTATATATCTATTAAATCTATCACAGAAACTCTAGATGAGATTATTCATATTCACTATATGATTTAGAGATGTCTAACCAATTGGTGTGCTGTCCTTCCAATTGTATATATATATTTTTTACAAGACTTCAGGGAACTTTCATAGAAGGTAAATAAAGACTAGCTAACCAGGTTGATTTAAGAGCAAAATCCTGATCACAAGTAGAAAGGGGAAAATCTGGGCAGAGCATGGTGTATGCTAGTGAGCTTGTCATTTAGTTCATTATGAATGCAATCATGATTATGTTCTTAAAAATAAAATAATTGTCACATAATTTCATCAATAAATACTTTATACCTTTAAAAGATATATATTCTTTTAAAACGTAATAATACATCGCTATACCCAAAATAATTAACAATAATACATAAAATAACAAATAAAATTAAAAGAGATATTTCAGGAAAGATGTGGCAAGGTATTTGATGGCTCAGTGTGGTAGGCAGAAAAACGACCTCACCAAAGATATCCACATCCCAATCCCCAGAACCTATCAATATGTTAGGTTACATGGCAAGAGGAATGAATTAAGATTGCAGATGAAGTTAAGGTTGCTGAAGAGGTTACTGCCTATGTTCTCCTCTAGGATTTTGATGGATTCCTATCTCACATTGAGGTCTGTCCATTTAGAGTTTATCTTTGTGTATGATGTAAGCAAATGGTTGAGTTTCATTCTTCTGTGTATAGCTGTCCAATTTTCCCAGCACCATTTATTGAAGAGACTATCTTTTTTCCATTGGATATTATTTCCTGATTTGTCAAAAATTAGTTGACCATAGAGCTGAGGGTCCATATCTGGGCTCTCTATACTATTCTATTGATCTGTGTGTCTGTTTTTGTGCCAGTATCATGCTGTCTTGGTGATCACAGCTTTGTAACATATCTTGAAACCAGGCAACATGATGCCCCTGGCTTTGTTTTCCCTTTTCAACATTTCCTCTGTCTATCCAGGGTCTTTTCTGGTTCCACACAAATTAAGATTGTTTGTTCCAGCTCTTTGAAAACTGCCATTGGTATTTTGATAGGGATGGCATTGAAAGTATAGATTGCTCTGAGCAGAATAGACACTTTAACAATGTTTATTTTTCCAATCCATGAGCATGGAATGTTTTTCCATCTTTTTGTGTCTTCTTCAATTTCTTTCATAAGTGTTTTATAGTTTCTAGAGTATAGATCTTTACTTCTTTGGTTAGGTTTATTCCTAGGTATCTTATGTTTTTGGTACTATTGTAAATGGAATTGATTCCCCAATTTCTCTTTCTACAGTTACAATGTTAGTGTATAGGAAAGCAACTGATTTCTCTGCATTGATTTTGTATCCTGCTACATTACTGAATTGCTGTATGTGTTCATAGCAGCAATGTCCACAATAACCAAACTGTGGAGGGAGCTGAGATGCCTTTCTTTTTTTTTTTTTAATTTTTTTATTGTTATGTTAATCACCATATATTACATCATTAGTTTTTGGTGCAGTGTTCCATGATTCATTGTTTGTTCATAACACCCAGTGCTCCATGCAGAACGTGCCCTCCTCAATACCCATCACCAGGCTAACCCATCCCCCTACCCCCCTCCCCTCTAGAACCCTCAGTTTGTTTTTCAGAGTCCATCATCTCTCATGGTTCGTCTCCCCCTCTGACATACTCCCCTTTTCTTCCTCTCCTGTTATCTTCTTCTTTTTCTTTTTTCTTAAAATATGTTGCGTTATTTGTTTCAGAAGTACAGAACTGTGATTCAACAGTCTTGCACAATTCACAGCGCTCACCATAGCACATACCCTCCCCAATGTCTATCACCCCAGCCACCTCATCCCTCCCACCCCCAACCACTCCAGTAACACTGAGTTTCTTTCCTGAGATTAAGAATTCCTCATATCAGTGAGGTCATATGATACATGTCTTTCTCTGATTGACTTATTTCACTCAGCATAACACCCTCCAGTTCCATCCACGTCATTGCAAATGGCAAGATCTCATTCCTTTTGATGGCTGCATAATATTCCATTGTGTATATATACCACCTCTTCTTTATCCATTCATCTGTCGATGGGCATCTTGGCTCTTTCCACAGTTTGGCTATGGTGGACATTGCTGCTATAAACATTGGGGTACATGTACCCCTTCGGGTCCCTACATTTGTATCTTTGTGGTAAATACCCAGTAGTGCAATTGCTGGATCGAACGGTAGCTCTAATTTCAACTGTTTGAGGAACCTCCATACTGTTTTCCAGAGGGGTTGCACCAGCTTGCATTCCCACCAACAGTGTAAGAGGGTTCCCCTTTCTCCACATCCCCGCCAACATCTGTCGTTCCCTGACTTGTTAATTTTAGCCATTCTGACGGGTGTGAGGTGGTATCTCATGGAGGTTTTGATTTGGATTTCCCTGATGCCGAGCGATGTTGAGCACTTTTTCATGTGCCTGTTGGCCATTTGGACGTCTTCTTTGGAGAAATGTCTGTTCATGTCTTCTGCCCATTTCTTGATCGGATTATTTGTTCTTTGGGTGTTGAGTTTGATAAGTTCTTTATAGATTTTGGATACTAGCCCTTTATCTGATATGTCATTTGCAAATATTTTCTCCCATTCTGTCGGTTGTCTTTTGGTTTTGTGGACTGTTTCTTTTGCTGTGCAAAAGCTTTTTATCTTGATGAAATCCCAATAGTTCATTTTTGCCCTGGCTTCCCGTGCCTTTGGCGATGTTTCTAGGAAGAAGTTGCTGCGGCTAAGGTCGAAAAGGTTGCTACCTGTGTTCTCCTTTAGGATTTGGATGGACTCCTGTCTCACGTTTAGGTCTTTCAACCATTTGGAGTCTATTTTTGTGTGTGGTGTAAGGAAATGGTCCAGTTTCATTCTTCTGCATGTGGCTGTCCAATTTTCCCAACACCATTTGTTGAAGAGACTGTCTTTTTGCCATTGGACATTCTTTCCTGCTTTGTCAAAGATAAGTTGACCATAGAGTTGAGGGTCCATTTCTGGGCTCTCGATTCTGTTCCATTGATCGATGTGTCTGTTTTTGTGTCAGTACCATACTGTCTTGATGATGACAGCTTTGTAATAGAGCTGGAAGTCCGGAATCGTGATGCCGCCAGCTTTGCTTTTCTTTTTCAGTATTCCTCTGGCTATTCTGGGTCTCTTCTGATTCCATACAAATTTTAGGATTATTTGTTCCATTTCTTTGAAAAAAGTGGATGGTATTTTGATGGGGATTGCATTGAATGTGTAGATTGCTCTAGGTAGCATTGACATCTTCACAATGTTGATTCTCCCAATCCATGAGCATGGAACGTTTTTCCATTTCTTTGTGTCTTCTTCAATTTCTTTCATGAGTATTTTATAGTTTTCTGAGTACAGATCCTTTGCCTCTTTGGTTAGATTTATTCCTAGGTATCTAATGGTTTTGGGTGCAATTGTAAATGGGATCGACTCCTTGATTTGTCTCTCTTCTGTCTTGTTGTTGGTGTATAGGAATGCCACTGATTTCTGTGCATTGATTTTATATCCTGCTACTTTACTGAATTCCTGTATGAGTTCTAGCAGTTTTGGGGTGGAGTCTTTTGGGTTTTCCACATACAGTATCATATCATCTGCAAAGAGTGAGAGTTTGACTTCCTCTTTGCCGATTTGGATGCCTTTGATTTCTTTTTGTTGTCTGATTGCTGTGGCTAGGACTTCTAATACTATGTTGAATAGCAGTGGTGAGAGTGGACATCCCTGCCGTGTTCCTGACCTTAGGGGAAAAGCTCTCAGCCTTTCCCCATTGAGAATGATATTCGCTGTAGGTTTTTCATAGATGGCTTTTATGATATTGAGGTATGTACCCTCTATCCCTATACTCTGAAGAGTTTTGATCAAGAAAGGATGTTGTACTTTGTCAAATGCTTTTTCTGCATCTATTGAGAGGATCATATGATTCTTGCTCTTTCTTTTGTTAATGTATTGTATCACGTTGTTTGATTTGCGGATGTTGAACCAGCCTTGCAGCCCAGGAATAAATCCCACTTGGTCCTGGTGAATAATCCTTTTAATGTACTGTTGGATCCTATTGGCTAGTATTTTGGTGAGAATTTTTGCATCCATGTTCATCAAGGATATTGGTCTGTAATTCTCTTTTTTGATGGGGTCTTTGTCTGGTTTTGGGATCAAGGTAATGCTGGCCTCATAAAATGAGTTTGGAAGTTTCCCTTCCATTTCTATTTTTTGGAACAGTTTCAGGAAAATAGGTATTAATTCTTCTTGAAGTGTCTGATAGAATTCCCCTGGGAAGCCATCTGGCCCTGGGCTTTTGTTTCTTGGGAGATTTTTGATGACTGTTTCAATTTCCTTAGTGGTTATAGGTCTGTTCAGGTTTTCTATTTCTTCCTGGTTCAATTTTGGTAGTTGATACATCTCTAGGAATGCAGCCATTTCTTCCAGGTTATCTAATTTGCTGGCATAGAGTTGCTCATAATATGTTCTTATAATTGTTTGTATGTCTTTGGTGTTGGTTGTGATCTCTCCTCTTTCATTCATGATTTTGTTGATTTGGGTCATTTCTCCTTTCTTTTTGATCAGTCTGGCCAGGGGTTTATCCATCTTGTTAATTCTTTCAAAGAACCAGCTCCTAGTTTTGTTGATCTGTTCTACTGTTCTTTTGGTTTCTAGTTCATTGATTTCTGCTCTGATCTTTATGATTTCTCTTCTCCTGCTGGGTTTAGGCTTTATTTGCTGTTCTTTCTCCAGCTCCTTTAGGTGTAGGGTTAGGTTGTGTATTTGAGATCTTTCTTGTTTCTTGAGAAAGGCTTGTATTGCTATATACTTTCCTCTCAGGACTGCCTTTGCTGTATCCCAAAGATTTTGAACAGTTGTGTTTTCATTTTCATTGGTTTCCAGGAATTTTTTTAATTCTTCTTTAATTTCTTGGTTGACCCATTCATTCTTTAGTAGGATGCTCTTTAGCCTCCATGTATTTGAGTTCTTTCCGACTTTCCTCTTGTGGTTGAGTTCTAGTTTCAAAGCATTGTAGTCTGAAAATATGCAGGGAATGATCCCAATCTTTTGGTACCGATTGAGACCTGATTTGTGACCTAGGATGTGATCAATTCTGGAGAATGTTCCATGGGCACTAGAGAAGAATGTGTATTCCTTTGCTTTGGGATGGAATGTTCTGAATATGTCTGTGAAGTCCATTTGGTCTAGTGTGTCATTTAAAGTCTTTATTTCCTTGTTGATCTTTTGCTTAGATGATCTGTCCATTTCAGTCAGGGGGGTGTTAAGGTCCCCCACTATTATTGTATTGTTGTCAATGTGTTTCTTTGCTTTTGTTATTAATTGCCTTATATAATTGGCTGCTCCCATGTTCGGGGCATAGATATTTACAATTGTTAGATCTTCTTGTTGGATAGACCCTTTAAGTAGGATATAGTGTCCTTCCTCATCTCTTATTACAGTCTTTGTTTTAAAATCTAGTTTGTCTGATATAAGGATTGCCACCCCAGCTTTCTTTTGGTGTCCATTAGCATGGTAAATGGTTTTCCACCCCCTCAATTTCAATCTGGGGGTGTCTTTGGGTCTAAAATGAGTCTCTTGCAGACAGCATATTGATGGGTCTTGTTTTTAATCCAATCTGATAGCCTGTGTCTTTTGATTGGGGCATTTAGCCCATTTACATTCAGGGTAACTATTGAAAGGTATGAATTTAGTGCCATTGTATTACCTGTAAGGTGACTGTTAACTGTCTGTTGTCTGTGTTCGTTTCTGCTCTTTGCTGCTTTTAGGTTCTCTCTTTGCTTAGAGGACCCCTCTCAATATTTCTTGGAGGGCTGGTTTCGTGTTTGCAAATTCCTTTAGTTTTTGTTTGTTCTGGAAGCTTTTTATCTCTCCTTCTATTTTCAATGATAGCCTAGCTGGATATAGTATTCTTGGCTGCATATTTTTCTCGTTTAGTGCTCTGAAGATATCTTGCCAGTCCTTTCTGGCCTGCCAGGTCTCTGTGGATAGGTCTGTTGCCAATCTAATGTTTCTACCATTGTAGGTTACATATCTCTTCTCCCGAGCTGCTTTCAGGATTTTCTCTTTGTCTCTGAGACTCGTAAGTTTTACTATTAGATGTCGGGGTGTTTACCTATTATTATTGATTTTGAGAGGGGTTCTCTGTGCCTCCTGGATTTTAATGCCTGTTTCCTTCCTCACATTAGGGAAGTTCTCCGGTATAATTTGCTCCAATATACCTTCTGCCCCTCTCTCTCTCTCTTCTTCTTCTGGGATCCCAATTATTCTAATATTGTTTCGTCTTATCATATCACTTATCTCTCGAATTCTGCCCTTGTGATCCTGTAGTTGTTTCTCTCTCTTTTTCTCAGCCTCTTTATTTTCCATCATTTGGTCTTCTATATCGCTGATTCTCTCTTCTGCCTCATTTATCCTAGCATTTAGTGCCCCCATTTTTGATTGCACCTCATCAATAGCCTTTTTGATTTCGATTTGGTTAGATTTTAGTTCTTTTATTTCTCCAGAAAGGGTTTCTCTAATAACTTCCATGCTTTTTTCAAGCCCAGCTAGTATCTTTAAAGTCGTGATTCTGAACTCTAGGTCCGACATCGTACTAATGTCCGTATTGAGTAGGTCCCTGGCTGACGGTACTACCTCTTGTTCTTTTCCTGAGGTGATTTCTTTCGTCTTGTCATTTTGTCCAGAGGAGAATAGATGAATGAGAGAACAAAATGCTAACAGGTTTACAACGTCCCCAGCAAATATACTGTATACAAATCAGAAAAGACCTGAAACCAGGGGAAAAGAAAGGGAAAGAAAGAAGAAAGAAAGAGAAAAAGAAAAAAAAAAAGAAAAAAAAGATAAAAACAAAAACAAAACAATACAAAAAAGGCAGAATATGATCAAATATGATCAGGCTAGTGCATAGATCAGTGCCACACACTAGATTTTGGGCGTATTTTGGTCTGTTAGAAAAAAGTGCCTCCTAAAATTTTAAAGGAAGAAAGACATATATGTACAAAATAAGGGTTGATACAATGAAGGGATGGAAGATGACTGTAAAGATGAAAATTACAAAAGATTTTATAAAAGGACTTGGTAAGATAAGTTGTTTGAAAAAAGAAAGAAGATTTAAGAGAAAAAAAAAAAGGAAAAAGGGAGAGAATGTGATCAGGCAGGAGACTAGAACAAAGCCATACACTAGTGATTTAGGGTATATTTTGATCTGTTAGAAGAAACTGTACCTCAAAATTTTAAAGAGAGAACAACTTATATATATATGCCAAAAATAAGGGTAACTATTATGAAGGGATAAAATATGACTCTAAAAATGAAAAATAAAAAATGTTTTTTTTTAAAAAAAGGGATTTATAAGATGTTGGTTGAAAAAGGGAAAAAGAAAAATAAAAAAAAAACAGTCAACAAAAATTAACTTTGATGAAATAATGAATCATGGTATAAAAAAAAAAAAAAAAGCCATGAATCTATGTGCAGTATTCCCCTAGCGCTGGAGTTCTCCTATTCTCCTTGATCGATCAACTTGGTCTTGGCTTGCTGGCTGTTTGTGCTGATCTTCTGGGGGAGGGGCCTGTTGCTGTGGTTTCCAAATGTCTTTGCCGGAGGCAGAATTGCCCCGCCCTTGTCGGTCTGGGCTAAGGAAGCTGCTCCGGTTTGCTCTCAGGAGCTTTTGTTCCCTGCAAGCTCTCGGTACAGCTTTGGAGGACCAGGGCAGAAATGGTGGCCTCCCAATCTCCACCCGGAGGAGCTGAGAACTCGGGGCCCCGCTCCTCAGTGTGTCCCCAGAGAAAAGCAGTCACTTCCGTGTCCCCGGTCTCCGGCCGCACTCCGTGCTCACCCGGCCTGTGATCGAGCGTTGCTATCTCTGGCACCCGACCCCGCGCGGAGTCTCCAAACCCAGCAGATCCCTGCAGTGCGTTCCTGCACCGCTCCTCCCCAGGAAGAAGGGGAGTCTCCCCGGATCTGCTGCTTGTTGGGTCCCTGTGTGGGGGGGCCGTGCCCCGACTGGGCCGCGGATCACAGTTTATGGCCACCCTGAGCTGACAGCCCGTGACTCTGCTCCGTATCTGCAGCCGGCTTCCCCGCTCTGATACCTGGGAGCTCTGCTGCACTCAGGCACCCCTGGTCTCTCTGTGACCCTAAGGGTCCTGAGACCACACTGTCCCGGGAGGATTCCACCCCCCGCTTAGCCACTGGAGCGACGTCCCTCCGCGGAGCCGACTTCTAAAAGGTCCGATTTTGTGCTCCGCGGCTCTAGCACTTGCCAGAAGCGGCCGGCGGAGGCCCCTCCCCCGCCGTCTATCCTCCCGAATATCGCCTCGGATTCACTTCTCCGCACGCCCTACCTTCCAGTAAGTGGTTGCTTCTCTGTTCAGAGAGTTGTTGCTACTCTCCTGTTCGATCTCCTGTTGAGTTCGTAGGTGTTCAGAATGGTTTGATCCCTATTCAGCTGAATTCCTGAGACCAGACGAAATCTAGGTCTCCTACTCCTCCGCCATCTTGCTCCGCCCCTCTGAGATGCCTTTCAACAGTTGAATGGATAAAGATGTGGTTCATACATACAATGGAATATTACTCAAACATCAGAAAGGATGAATACCCACAATTTGCATCGACATGGTTGGAATGGGAGGGGATTACGCTAAGTGAAATAAGTCAAGCAGAGAAAGACAATTATCATATGGTTTCACTCATATGTGGAACATAAGGAATAGCTTAGAGAACATTAGGAGAAGGAAGGGAAAACTGAAGGAGGGAATATCAGAGGGGAACACGAACCATGAGAGACTATGAACTCAGTGAAACAAACTGAGGGTTGGTTTCAGAGGGATGTAGCGGGGGTGGGTTAGCCTGGTGATTGGTATTAAGGAGGGCATGTATTGCAATGAACATTGGGTGTTATACGCAAATAATGAATCATGGAGCACTACATCAAAAACTAATGAAGTACTGTATGGTGACTAAGATAACATTAAAAAAAAAAGACTTCTTTAGACCTAAAATTGCTCAAAGAAGCTGTTGCTATCAGACCTGCATTATGAGGAATGTTAAAGGAAGTTCCTCAGGAAGAAAAAAAAAAAGAAATTAAGGTTGCTAATCATTAGGTCACTCTCAAATAGGGAGATTTTCCTGGATTATCTATGCAGGGGCAGTGTAAGCACAAGGGTACTGGAAAGTAGAAGAGAGAAGAACAAAAGAGAGGGAACTAGAGAGATGGCAGCATAAGGACTCTGCCCACTGTTGCTGGCTTTGCAATGGAGAAATGGGGCCATGGGCCAAAGTATGCATGGCCTCTAGAAGCTGGAAAAGGCAAAGAAACAGATTCTTTCCTAGAATACAGCCGTGCTAGAACCTTGACTTTAGCTCAGTGAGATTCATTTTAGGCTTTGGACCTCCAGTACTGTCACATTATAAATTTATGTTGTTTTATGTCACTAAATTTGTGGTATTTCATTACAGCAGTAATAGAAAACTAATACACTCAGGATATTATTGTATTGATGGAAATAGAGATTGTCTTCACCTTAGTGATCTCTGCATAGGTGAGGAGGGAGACAGTAAAATATTAAATTGAGCTTGAAATGACAGATGCCTGTGCAGTCATTAACATATATGAACTTTTGAGAGGTTTTCAAAAGTGCATAAGACCTCAAATCCTGGATCTAAGTATGACATGAACTCTTACAATAGTAAAAGTGTACAAGAAATCAAGTAAATAATTATTGCTAATGAAATGAGGATTATAACAGGTTGAGCATGGATATATTTCCTTATGATTATGTTTAAATATACACACATACACATACATACACACACATGTATGTTGTGTGTGTGTGTGTACACAAAGAAACAAAATACCATAACATGATATGCCCTTCTGGTTTTTGAAAGGTATTACTTAGGGAATAACCAGAATGAGAAAACTGTAAGGAGATGTTATGAAATTATTTTGCATAACTGTATAAATATTTGGAAGAGGTGCAGGCAGTCTGGAAGAGAGAGAAGGAGGGATTGTAAGAAAGAGAAGTAAAGAGAAAACTGGGAATCTCTGAGAAAAAGACCAACATAATGGCAAGATATTGGATTACGCCTGAGGAGTTTGTGGTCAGGATTATAGGCTTTGACTTATGGGAGCCACTTAAATTTACTTTAAATTATTTGCTGTACTGAATCTAGCTGGAATAAAATTCTCTGTGCAATGAGCCCAAGGCCGACCCTTACTAACTGTCTGCTGGAGTTCTAGGAGGAAATCAAGTAAAAGAAACACTGTTTCACATCTAGGGCCTTGGAGGGTGGGTAAATAGTAGCAAAATCCAAAGGTTAGATAAAGACCAACTGTCAGTTCAATAGAATGAGAACAATTTGTCCAAGAATTGGCTAGGTGAAACAAAACCTGTATTTTGTATTTCAGGAGATAATGGGAGAAAGAGATTTTTAGAGTATTCCAGAGTACATTGTGATACTTTGGGAGGGGAAGATTGTGTACCAACCATAGCATTGACTTAGAACTCTTTAAAAAAAAAAAATAGTAGGGGGCGCCTGAGTGGCTCAGTCAGTTAAGCGACTGCCTTCAGCTCGGGTCATGATCCTGGGGTCCTGGGATCGAGTCTCACATCGGGCTCCCTGCTCTGTGGGGAGCCTGCTTCTCCCTCTCCCAGTCCCCCTGGTTGTGTTCCCTCTCTCACTGTGTCTCTCTCTGTCAAATAAATAAATAAAATCTTAAAAAAAAGAAGATAGTTTCATTACTATCTTAGCTCAAAAAAAAAAAAATAGTAGGGAGGGCAACCCCTGATTTGGGAAGTTTATGTGTATTTGTGGAGTCGACACATCTTCATCTCTATGGCTATCCCTATATTTCTCTAGATTTAGATATAACTCTAGCAGTGTATCATACTTATCTATTCAAAGCCATTCCTTAAAATAAGAGTCCTATTAAAATAAAAATTAAAAGATCAATATTATACCTTTTAAAAAGTTTCCAAATTCTGGTTCTAATAAATATGTGGTTATCCATATTCTTGGAGGTTCATCTGAATTATGTCCTCTCTCAGAATTAGGGAATTATAAGGAGGATTGCATGTGCAACTTTATTGTGCAGGTGGTGAAATCACAGTCAAGAGGGAAGAGGTTTGCCTAAGGCCACACACCTGGTCAGACAGTGATAGACTATAAATACATCTACGAAGGGAATTTGGGTTATTTTTACCAATCCATATTGCTTAACATTTTCCACAACAATGCGTAGACTCCTTTTCCAGGTATGTGAGAATCGCTAATTAAATATGAGATGTATTATCTTAGAGATGCCTATATCTGTTAGGTTTTATTTCAGATGTATAAAAACCAACAAATGGCAAGATATTGGATTATGCCTGAAGAGTTTGACCCCAAAAAATGAGGTATAGAGGGATAGTTTATACTTTTGCTACCCTGTCTTCAGTATTCTAAGAGCTGTTCCAAAGTGCAGAAAATGTCTATCCATCATTTCTAGCACACCATGATTTAATGTTTAGGAATAATAATAAAGGCAGCAGAATGTGGGCTTTTTTTCCCCAATTGAGGCACAATTATAAAGATTTGAAATTATATTTTATTCTTGTGGCTTGCCTTGGAATCATTGAGGTATAATTCATGATGGTTAAAAATTATAAGCTAACCTCATGCCCGGTAAAGACAATTGTTAAGTAAACTATGGGCCATCACCCTGGTGCAATACTATACATCAATAAATAGTGAATATTTTTTTTAGAGATTTTATTTATTTATTTGAGAGAGAGAGAATGACAGATAGAAAGCACGAGAGGGAAGAGGGTCAGAGGGAGAAGCAGACTCCCCGCTGAGCAGGAAGCCCGATGTGGGACTCGATCCCAGGACTCCAGGATCATGACCTGAGCCGAAGGCAGTCGCTTAACCAACTGAGCCATCCAGGCGCCCAATAGTGAATATTTTTGAAGTCTCTGTAAAGAAACTGAAATGAGAATATGAAGACTTGGTTTTTGAGAGGGCTATAGGAATTTAATTTTTTTCTTTGTATCATTAACATTCTATATTGTTTCTGCAGTTGTTGTATCCTGGAAAATACTCCAGTGCACTTGACAAGAATGTGTAGTGCCCTTGTGTTGAGTGGAGTATTTTGCATAGCCCCTGAAGTCTGGTTGTTTTCTAGTGTTGTTCAAGTCTTCTTGAATCTTCTATTTCCCTGTTAATCTCCTGCTTAGTTTGTTCTCTAGGACCACAGTCTTCTAAAGCTATATTGAAAATTAACAGTAAATGAAAAGCTGTTGTACAAAATCCACACATTTGTACACAAAAATTAGACTTGAGGAAGAGAGAAACAACCAGAAATCCAAAACAGATACAAAATTACGGGAAAGGATACATCAAAAGAAAGGAATTCTAGTTAAAAATTTTACCCTACCCATTTTATTTTCAGAGAAGGTCAAAGTTATAAAAGCATACTATTCCATCTGTAGTTTATAATTGAGAAAATGTCAGATTGCCTATATGTTTTGCTTTCTGACCTTCTCATAACAGTTGTCTGAGAAGGATATCAATACTGAATCTGAATCTGTCTTCACTTCTCCTTGTAGTCACAGCATTACATGTAGTAGTCTGTAAAGTAAAACAATAGCTCTAAATTTGAACTTAAAAACTTAGGTAGACATCAGTTTATCAAACATTAAAAAAAAAAACATTGTTTGGAGTGGCACGCTGGCTGCCTCAAACTAGATTTTCTTTCAACTAAATTACTATTACAGTTATCTGTCCTAATAACTTTATGAGGTTGGTTTCACAATCCATATTATCTAATTAATCAGTAAGTAATAAGCAAACTAAATTCAGTGTGTGTGTGTGTGTGTGTGTGTGTGTGTGTGTGTGTGTGTGTGTGTGTGTAGATAAAATAGGGCCCAATAATATGGTCATACTGGCAAAAATTGACATCTTTAGGGGAACACAATCTTTTGGGGCCACTAAGTGAATGTCTGGCATTTGATCAAAATCTGAATCTGGATTTAATTTCAGCAGCAACATTTTCTTAGGTTGAAGGGTTGTGACAAGAGAAATGTCATCAAAAAGATTTTTTCCTCCATAAAGGTTTGTCTCAGGTTTGGGTGACAGGTAAACCGTTCAAATATTCCCTGACTTAAATTGATAATTTTGTCAGATCTTTCACATCCACATAACCTTTATAATTATGGAATATTAAACCATCCTATGACCAATAGGAACGTAACCCGTGGGTTCATGCAAAACAGGCTTAGGAATACCATATATTGCTTATATGACCATCTAATCATGACCTATATTTACTGTCAGAAAAACTTGAGAATTGCAGCAGTAAATGTTTTTTAATTTAATTAATCATTATTTTTTAACACACACGGGGACAACAGGGAGAGATGAGTGAGAGATGATAACAGATTGCCATGGACAAGATCAAGAAGCTTCTATCTTGCTCTGCCCAACACTTTATATAAATTGTGTCTGTTAGGAAATGCAGGTCCAACGAAGGGATCTAACTGAATAGATTTGATTTTAAAAGTTTATTAAACCTGAAATATGGATTAATAAACAGATGGATGGAGTAAGACCAGAGAAAGAAAAATGGGTTAGGAGAATGAAGAAGTAATAAAAAATTAATAGAAAGGAGACTCTTCTATTCACCAGATTTCCAGCAATAAATAAGGCAGGTGAGATGGAAGATTGTGTGGTTGATTACTACATGTGAAGCTCAGGGTGAAATAATAGTGATGTGACATATTTTATATTTATCTGACATTCTTTTTGTCCCACTTCTCCCTTCATGAAAGCTGACTTTTCCCTCCTATTTTTCCATTGCTGTTTCTCCATATTTTTCATTCCTATTTCACATAAGAATGGATAGAAATGAAAAAGCTTGGGGATGAAGGACTATATATCAAATCATTTATTTCCTAGGTCATTTTCTAGTTCAATTTTATGATAAATATTGATGTTGCTCATAGTTGGACTGGCCAAGGCATAATTTAGTCATACCTTGGTTTCTTTTTCTTAATAAAAGTACAGTAGAAGAATATCACTCCGGTGCTTAACATAAGACATGATGGACAGGTAATCACCCACATCTATGTTGTGCATGTGTGTGTGTGTGTGTGAGAGAGAGAGAGAGAGAGAGAGACAGACAGACAGAGAGAATCATTAAGGAATATCATGGGGAAAAATGGAGTTACTGGTGTTTAAAGTATGTACTTCCTTAGTTTGATTATCAACTTCATGTCATACTAACTCCTGATTTGGGGCAATTTATCTAATCTTTACATACATCAGTTTTCTCTTCTCACATGAGGTGACTATAGTAATGCTCCCACAAGTTTGTTATTAGGATTAAATTAGTTAATTAAAATTAACTAACTAAACCAAATTAAATAAAGTAAATTATTTAATATTTATAAAATACTTGGAAAACTCCTGGAGCATAGTGATTTCTATTTAAGAGGTTCTTAAGTAAAAGTTAAAAGTATTCCTGGATTAGGGGGTGGGGAGAAAGATGGCAGAGGATTAGGAGACCTGGATTTCCTCTGGTCTCAGGAATTCAGCTGAATAGGGATCAAACCATTCTGAACACCTACGAACTCAACAGGAGACCGAAGAAAAGAATAGTAGCAACTCTCTAAACAGAAAAGCGACCACTTTCTGGAAGGTAGGATGTGCGGAGAAGTGAATCTGAGGTGATATTCGGTAGAATAGACGGTGGGGGAGGGGGCCTCCGTGGGCCACTTCTGGCAAGTGATAGAGTCGTGGAGCACAAAATCGGAAATTTTAGAAGTCAGGTCCGGCGAGGGACGTCGCTCCAGTGGCTAAGCGGGGGGTGGATCCCGCGCGGGACAGTGTGGTCTCAGGACCCTCGGGGTCACAGAAAGACGGGGGTGTCTGAGTGCAGCAGAGCTCCCAGGTATTGAAGCAGGGAAGCCGGCTGCAGAGACGGAGCTGAGGCATGGGCTCTCAGCTCCGGGTTGCCATAAACCGTGATCCGCGGCCCAGTCCGGCCGCTGCTCCATTGGGCAGGGACCCCACAAGCGGCAGATCCGGGAAGCCTCCCCTTCCTCCCCCAGGAGGAGTGGCGCAGGAGCACTGCAGGGATCTTCTGGGTCCTTGGAGACTCCACACGGGGTCGGGTGCCAGAAATAGAAACTCTCGGTCACAGGCCAGGTGAGTATGGAGTGTGGCCGGAGACCGGTGAGATGGGAGTCACTGACTGCTTTTCTCTAGGGGGCCACTCAGGAGGCTCCTCGGGGGCGGAGATTGGGAGGCTGCCATTTTCACTCTTGTCCTCCAAAGCTGTACGGAAAGCTTGCAGGGAACAAAACCTCCGGAGAGCAAACCTGAGCAGATTACTTAGCTCGGACCTGGCAAGGGCGAGGCAATTCCGCCTCCGGCAAAGACATTTGGGAACCACGGCAACAGGCCCCTCCCCCAGAAGATCAGCAAGAACAGCCAGCCAAGACAAAGTTTACCAATCAATGAGAATGGCAGAACTCCAGTGCTAGGAGAATACTGCACATAGAATCCGTGACCTTTTTACCATGATTCTTTAGTCTTTCAAAGTTAATTTTTTTAACTTTTTAAAAAAATTTTTCTTTTTCCCTTTTTCAACCAACATCTTATCAATCCCTATTTCAAATACCCTCATTTTTGGTATATATATATATAATACATATATATGTGTATATATATATACACACACACATATATATACGTTGTTCTCTCTTCAAAATTTTGAGATACAGTTTTTTCTAACAGATCAAAATATATCCTAAATCTCTAGTATATGGCTTTGTTCTAGTCTCTGGCCTGATCACATTCTCTCCCTTTTTTTTTCTTTTTAAATCCTCTTCTTTTTTTTTTTCAAACAACTTCTTATCTTATCAATTCCTTTTATAAAATTTTTTATAATTTTCATCTGTACAGTCATATTCAATCCCTTCTCCGTATCAACCCTTATTTTTGTACATATATAGGTTTTTCTTTCTTTAAAATTTTGGGTGACACTTTCTTCTAACAAACCAATACACCCAAAATCTACTGTGTGGCACGGATCTATGCACCAGCCTGATCATACTTGATCATATTCTGTTTTTTTTCTTCTGTTTTTGTTTGTTTTTATCTTTATCTTTTTCTTTTTCTTTTTGCTTTATTTCCCTTTTTTCCCCCTGGTTTCAGGGCTTTCCTGATTTGTTTAGAGTATATTTGCTGGGGATGTTGTTACCCTGTTAGCATTTTGTTCTCTCATTCATCTATTCTCCTCTGGACAAAATGACAAGGCGAAAAAAATCACCTCAGCAAAAAGAACAAGAGACAGTACCGTCAGCGAGGCACCTACTCAATACTGACATTAGTACGATGTCAGACCTAGAGTTCAGAATCATGACTTTAAAGATACTAGCTGGGCTTGAAAAAAGCGTGGAAGTTATTAGAGAAACCCTTTCTGGAGAAATAAAAGAACTAAAATCTAACCAAGTCAAAATCTAAAAGGCTATAAATGAGGTGCAATCAAAAATGGGGGCATTAACTGCTAGGATAAATGAGGCAGAAGAGAGAATCAGTGATATAGAAGACAAATGATGGAAAATAAAGAAGCTGAGAAAAAGAGAGATAAACAACTACTGGATCACGAGGGCAGAATTTGAGAGATAAGAGACACCATAAGATGAAACAACGTTAGAATAATTGGGATCCCAGAAGAAGAAGAGAGAGGCAGAAGGTATATTGGAGCAAATCATAGCAGAGAACTTCCCTAATGTGGGGAAGGAGACAGGTATCAAAATCCAGGAGGCACAGAGAACCCCTCTCAAAATCGATAAAAATAGGTCAACACCCCGACATCTAATAGTAAAACGTATGAGTTACAGAGAAAATCCTGAAAGCATCTCGGGAGAAGAGATCTGTAACCTACAATGGTAGAAACATTAGATTGGCAACAGACCTATCCACAGAGAGGCTTGAAAGGACTGGCATGATATATTCAGAGCACTAAGCGAGAAAAATATGGAGCCAAGAATACTATATCCAGCTAGGCTGTCACTGAAAATAGAAGGAGAGATCAAAATCTTCCAGGACAAACAAAAACTAAAGAAATTTGCAAACATGAAACCACCCCTACAAGAAATATTGAAAGGGGTCCTCTAAGCAAAGAGAGTGCCTAAAAGCAACATAGACCAGAAAGGAACACACAATATACAGTAACAGTCACCTTACAGGCAATACAATGGCACTAAATTCGTATCTTTCAATAGTTACCCTGCATGTGAATGGGCTAAATGCCCCAATCAAAAGACACAGGCTATCAGATTGGATTAAAAAACAAGACCCATCCATATGCTGTCTGCAAGAGACTCATTTTAGACCCAAAGACACCCCCACATTGAAAGTGAGGGAGTGGAAAACCATTTACCATGCTAATGGACACGAAAAGAAAGCTGGGGTGGCAATCCTTATATCAGACAAATTAGATTTTAAAACAAAGACTGTAATAGGAGATGAAGAAGGACACTGTATCTTACTTAAAGGGTCTATCCAACAAGAAGATCTAAAATTGTAAATATCTATGGCCCTAACATAGGAGCAGCCAATTATATAAGGCAATTAATAACAAAAGCAAAGAAACACATTGACAACAATACAGTAATAGTGGGGGACTTTAACACCCCCCCTCAGTGAAATGGCCAGATCATCTAAGCAAAAGCTCAACAAGGAAATAAGACTTTATATGACACCCTGGACCAAATGGACTTCACAGACATATTCAGAACATTCCATCCCAAAGCAACGCAATACACATTCTTCTCTAGTGCCCATGGAACATTCTCCAGAATAGATCACATCCTAGGTCACAAATCAGGTCTCAACTGGTACCAAAAGATTGAGATCCTTCCCTGCATATTTTTAGACCACAATGCATTGAAACTAGAACTCAATCGCAAAAGGAAAGTCGGGAAGACTCAAATACATGGAGGCTAAAGAGCATCCTACTAAAGAATGAATGGGTCAACCAGGAAATTAAAGAAGAATTTTAAAAAATCATGGAAACCAATGAAAGTGAAAACATAACTGTTCAAAATCTTTGGGATGCAGCAAAGGCAGTCCTAAGAGGAAAGCATATAGCAATACAAGCCTTTCTCAAGAAACAAGAAAGGTCTCAAATACACAACTTAACCCTACACCTAAAGGAGCTGGAGAAAAAACAGCAAAAAAGCCTAATCCTAGCAGGAGAAGAGAAATCATAAAGATCAGAGCAGAAATCAATTAACTAGAAACCAAAAGAACAGTAGAACAGATCAACGAAACTAGGAGCTGGTTCTTTGAAAGAATTAACGAGATTGATAACCCCCTGGCCAGACTTATCAAACAGAAAAGAGAAATGACCCAAATCAACAAAATCATGAATGAAAGAGAGATCACAGCCAACACCAAGAAATACAAACAATAAGAACATATTATGAGCAACTCTATGCCAGCAAATTAGATAACCTGGAAGAAATGGATGCATTCCTAGAGACGTATCAACTACCAAAACTGAACCAGGAAGAAATAGAAAACCTGAACAGACCTATAACCACTAAGGAAATTGAAGCAGTCAACAAAAATCTCCCAACAAACAAAAGCCTAGGGCCAGATGGCTTCCCAGGGGAATTCTACCAAACAATTCAAGAAGAATTAATACCTTCCTTCTGAAACTGTTCCAAAAAATAGAAATGGAAGGAAGACTTCCAAACACTTTTTATGAGGCCACCATTACCTTGATCCCCAAACCAGACAAAGACCCCATCAAAAAGGAGAATTACAGACCAATATCCTTGATGAACATGGATGCAAAAATTCTCACCAAAATACTAGCCAATAGGATCCAACAGTACTTTAAAAGGGTTATTCACTACGACAAAGTGGGATTTATCCCTGGGCTGCAAGTTTGGTTAAACATCCGCAAGTCAATCAACGTGATACAATACATTAACAAAAGAAAGAACAAGAATCATATGATCCTCTCAATAGATGCAGAAAAGGCATTTGACAAAGTACAGCATCACTTCTTTTTTAAAATTTGTTTATTGTTATGTTAATCACCATACATTACATCATTAGTTTTTGATGTAGTGTTCCATGGTTCATTGTTTGTGCATAACACCCAGTGCTCCATGCAGAATGTGCCCTCTTTAATACCCATTACCAGGCTAACCCATCCCCCCCCTCAAACCCTTAGTTTGTTTTTCAGAGTCCATCGTCTCTCATGGTTCGTCTCCCCCTCCGACTTACTCCCCTTCATTCTTCCCCTCCTGCTATCTTCTTATCTTTAACGTATGTTGCATTATTTCTTTCTGAAGGACAGATCTGTGATTCAAGAGTCTCGCACAATTCACAGTGCTCACCATACCACATACCCTACCCACTGTCTATCACCCAGCCACCCCATCCATCCCAACCCCCACCACTCCAGCAACACTCAGTTTGTTTCCTGAGATTAAGAATTCCTCATATCAGTGAGGTCATATGATACATGTCTTTCTCTGATTGACTTATTTCACTCAGCATAACACCCTCCAGTTCCATCCACGTCGTTGCAAATGGCAAGATCTCATTCCTTTCGATGGCTGCATAATATTCCATTGTGTATATATACCACCTCTTCTTTATCCATTCATCTGTCGATGGACATCTTGGCTCTTTCCACAGTTTGGCTATTGTGGACATTGCTGCTATAAACATTGGGGTGCACCTACCCCTTCGGATCCCTACATTTGTATCTTTGTGGTAAGTACCCAGTAGTACAATTCCTGGATCGTATGGTAGCTCTACTTTCAACCGTTTGAGGAACCTCCATACTGTTTTCCAGAGGGGTTACAGCATCACTTCTTGATCAAAATTCTTCAGAGTATAGGGATAGAGGGTATATACCTCAATATCATAAAAGCCATCTATGCAAAACCTACACGAATATCATCCTTAATGGGGAAAAACTGAGAACTTTCCCCCTAAGTTCAGGAACGTGGCAGGGATGTCCACTATCACCGCTGCTATTCAACATAGTATTAGAAGTCCTAGCCACAGCAATCAGACAACAAAAAGAAATCAAAGGCATCCAAATTGGCAAAGAAGTAGTCAAACTCTCACTGTTTGCAGATGATATGATACTTCTTATGGAAAACCCAAAAGACTCCACCCCAAAACTGCTAGAACTCATACAGGAATTCAGTAAAGTGGCAGGATATAAAATCAATGCACAGAAATCAGTGGCATTCCTATACACCAACAACAAGACAGAAGAGAGACAAATCAAAGAGTCGATCCCTTTTACAACTGCATCCAAAACCATAAGATACCTAGGAATAAATCTAACCAAAGAGGCAAAGGATCTGTACTCAGAAAACTATAAAATACTCAGGAAAGAAATTGAAGAAGACACAAAGAAATGGAAAAATGTTCCATGCTCATGGATTGGAACTGTGAAAGCCGGGCAGCTTCTCTTCCTCCTTAAGCTAACTAGAGAATTTATGGAGGTCCTGACGGGATTGGTATGGAAAGTGGGTGGGATGAGAATGTTCTATATCTGATAGCACTCAAAGAAATTCCATTCAGAACCAGGTGTCTGTCAGATATAGCATAAATATTTATCTGCTACATCATTACCTTATGACATCTCACAAATCTTTTCTAGATCTCAGTGAGGAGATCCTTTTACTTCGGAGAATTTTGTTTTTAGTTATTGACTGTGCAATGGGCATAGACACATGATGGGGGGTTATTATGTGAATTTTCAAGCAAAGCACAGACCAGTCGTCACTGTAAGTGTAATAAGTCATTGCATTCTATTTTTTCCAGGCAAAACATCAGGTTAATAGTACTCCTCCAAGGATAACTTTTGCATACAAACTAGCAGACACTAAAGTACTATATATTATCCATAAATTCTGTAAAGTAGAAAAAAAGGCAAAAGCACTTCAAAAGTTCTTTCTGCTAGATTTGCATTTTGGAATCGCTTAAAATACTTTTTATTCTACTTATCACATTTCAGTAGTTTGTGCACAAATCTGTCATTTACTTTTTAGGGCCTTCACATTACCCAATTCTAAAGGAATGTTCATGTAGTAGTGTATTCGAATGGCAAGGGATAGCCACTGAGAGATGAATATGCCTTTTGGGTTGTACTACAAAGTCCTACTGGTTTATGGTTTCTGTGTTCTCTAGGCAAACTGTTTATGATAGTCAAACAAACAAACAAAAAATTCTATCACATCCATGGTTTTGTTTTATTGTTATTACATGTAGCAATGTTTGGACCTTAGATTCAAACAAAACTGAGATTGAAGCAAGGATCTGTACCTTCAAATCATCAAAATAATCATTATTTAGTTCAAGGAAGAGAATAGTGTTAGCTCCCCCAAAAACAATTTGCGACACCTCCTTAGTTATTAGCTTCCTCTTTTCCCAAAAGGTTATCTCTTTTCCTGACTTTTTTTAAAAATTATGTTATGTTAGTCACCATACAGTACATCATTAGTTTTTGATGCAGTGTTCCATGATTCATTATTTGTGTATAACACCCAGTGCTCGTTACAACACGTGCCCTCCTTAATACCCATCAACTGGGCATTTTCCTGACTTTTATGCCAACTCATTCATTGCTCATTTTTTAAAAAGATTTATTTATTTGAGAGAGAGAGAGATAGTGAGAACAGGAACACAAGCAGGGAGAGTGGGAGAGGGAGAAGCACGCTTCCCACTGAGCAGGGAGCCTGATGCGGGGCTTGATCCCAGGACTCTGGGATCTTGACCTGAGCTGCAGGTGGACGCTTAACCACTGAGCCACCCAGGCGCCCCTCTTCTTCAGCATTTTACTACAAAGGCATGCATCTCTAAAACTTTAAGTATGTTTTTGGATTATGTTTTAACTCTAGATAAATGAAATAATAAAGTTTGTACTATATTTTACTGCTTTATGTAATAGTGTCATTGTTGCCTGTAGACATATTAATTCATTTCATTACTGTATAGAACTCCATTGTAAGAATACACCACAGTATATCTATACACTATACTGATAATTATTTGGGGGGGGTCACTGCTTTCTTGTCTATTACAAATAATGATATGGTAAATATTCTTGCACATTTTTCTTACTGTGCAAGGATAAGCATTTCAGGGATATATACTAATGAGTGGAATTGTTGGTCATAGGAGAGACCACACTTAGCTTTAAATAAATAATGTCCAAAATGTTTCACCATTTCACATCTTCACACCAATGACTGTGAGTTATAGATGATCATCAGCAGTTGATATTGGCAGCCATTTCAATCTTGGCTCTTCTGATGGGGGAGAAATGATGTATCACTGCATATGAATCTGTGCTTTTCCTAATGATTAATGAAGTAAACACTTTTCATATGTTGGTTATCTTCTTTTATGAAGAGCATGTTCAAGTCTCTTGCACATTTTTCTATTAAGGTGTTTATTTATCTATTACTTATTTGTATAAGTTCTCCTTGTATTATTACATGAGTCCTTTTACAGTTATATGTACCACAAATATATTTTTGCACTCTGATTTAACTGTTACTCACTTAATGGTATCTTTTTATTCTTTAAATTTTTATTGTTATGTTAATCACCATACATTACATCATTAGTTTTTGATGTAGTGTTCCATGATTCATTGTTTGTGCATAACACCCAGTGCTCCACGCAGAATGTGCCCTCTTTAATACCCATCACCAGGCTAACCCATCCCCCCACCCTCCTCCCCTCTAGAACCCTCAGTTTGTTTTTCAGAGTCCATCGTCTCTCATGGTTCGTCTCCCCCTCCGACTTACTCCCCTTCATTCTTACCCTCCTGCTATCTTCTTCTTCTTCTTTTTTTCTTAACATATATTGCATTATTTGTTTCAGAGGTACAGATCTGTGATTCAACAGTCTTCCACAATTCACAGCGCTCACCATAGCACATACCTTCCCCAATGTCTATCACCCAGCCATCCCGTCCCTCCCACCCCCCCACCACTCCAGCAACCCTCAGTTTGTTTCCTGAGATTAAGAATTCCTCATATCAGTGAGGTCATAGAATACATGTCTTTCTCTGATTGACTTATTTCACTCAGTATAACACCCTCCAGTTCCATCCACGTCATTGCAAATGGCAAGATCTCATTCTTTTTGATGGCTCCATAATATTCCATTGTATATATATACCACCTCTTCTTCATCCATTCATCTGTCGATGGACATCTTGGCCCTTTTGACAGTTTGGCTATTGTGGACATTGCTGCTATAAACATTGGGGTGCATGTACCCCTTTGGATCCCTACATTTGTATTTTTGTGGTAAATACCCAGTAGTGCAATTGCTGGATCATATGGTAGCTCTATTTTCAACTGTTTGAGGTTACACCAGCTTGCATTCCCACCAACAGTGTAGTAGGGTTCCCCTTTCTCCGCATCCCCGCCAACATCTGTCATTTCCTGACTTGTTAATTTTAGCCCTTCTGACTGGTGTGAGGTAGTATCTCATTGAGGTTTTGATTTGGATTTCCCTGATGTCAAGTGATGTGGAGCATTTTTTCATGTGTCTGCTGGCCATTTGGATATCTCCTTTGCAGAAATGACTGTTCATGTCATCTAACCATTTCTTGACTGGATTATTTGTTTTTTAGGTGTGGAGTTTGATAAGTTCTTTATAAATCTTGGATACTAGCCCTATATCTGATAAAACATTTGCAAATATCTTCTCTCATTCTGTCACAGTTGTCTTTTGGTTTTGTCTACTGTTTCCTTTGCTGTGCAAAAGCTTTTTTTCTTGATGAAGTCCCACTAGTTCATTTTAATGGTATCTTTTGATGAAGAGAATTTCTTTTACTTAATATGGTTTAAATAATCTACCTTTTTGCTTCATAGTTAATAACGTTTTCCCAAATCCAAGTCCATGTATGTATTCTCCCATATTTTCTTTGGAGACATTATTTTCTTACCTTTCTTATTTTTTGTAAAATCAGTCTGAAAATGACTTTTGATGTGAGGTGAATTTTCACTTTTTAAATCATATATTCAAAGACCCTACTACCATCATGTGAAAAGACTGCTCTGTAGTTTAAACTGTGATATATAGTGTGTCCAGATGTGAATGGACCTACTTATGGACTCTATTTTATTTCATAGACCTGTTTGTCAATTCTTTTGCTAATACTACACAATATTATAGTAGCTTTATTTAGATCTTCATAAACAGGAAAACAAACTATTTTCAAGAGGTAATTAGCCATTCAAGGTCATTTCCCTTTCCATATAAATTTTATAATCAGCTTGAAAAGTTGCACATGTAACTATTGAAATTTTTATTGGCATTGTCTTGAATATTTTTGCAATATTAAGCCTTCTAAATCATGAATGCCATATATTCTTACCATTATTTAGTTACATAATTTCTCTCAGTAATTATTTATAATTTTCTGTGAATAAAGTTTATGCTTTTTTGTTAAACTTATTAAAATGAATTTATGCTTCATGGTATTGGAAAACATAATTTTTGTCTTTTATTGCAAAAAAATAAAATTAATAATCTATACTTATATTTTATCCAATATGTTTGCTAAAATCATTTATTCATTCTAATAATTTTTCTGCAGATTGGAATATTCTACATAAATATCATATGTGGAAATAATAGTTTTACGTATTCCTCCTTGCTTTGATTCCTTTTATTTCTATTTGCTTTATCACACTGACTACAACTTCTAATACAATGGTAAGTGAAAGTAGTGATAGTGGGCATTATTTTCTCTTTGTTCTAGAAGACTTGTTCTAGGATTTTGTTGTCATTTAAAAAAAATATTTTTACCACAATAAGACAAGTTTATTTCTTTTTGTTCTTCAAGAAAAGAGTGCTGGAATAATTATTTAACTATAGGCATTAGAATGGAGGAGGGCATGTGATGTGATGAGCACTAGGTGTTATATGCAATTGATAAATTGTTGAACACTACATCTGAGACTAATAATGTACTGTATGTTGGCTAATTGAATTTAAAATAAAAAAATAGAATGCCACCACAGGAATCAAAGTATCATTTTAAACAATCTCTTTTTAAACTATTGTATTTACAATTAGTTTTGTTTCTTATAACAATTCATGAAAAATGCTTTTTGTTTGTTTTGTTTTGTTTCAAGTTTTTATTTAAATTCCAGGTAGTTTACATATAGTGTATAATTAATTTCAGGAGAATTTAGTGACTCATCACTTCCATACAACACCTGGTGCTCATCACAAGTGCCTCTCTTAATACCTATCACCCATTTAACCCATCCCCCTGAACAAAGGCTCAGTTTGTTCTCTATAGTTAAGAGTCTGTTTTATGGTTTCCTCCCTCTCTTCTCCCCTATGTTCATCTGTGTCATTTCTTAAATTCCACATATGAGTGAAATCATTTGGTATTTGTCTTTCTCTGACTGACTTATTTCACTTAGCTCCATCCATATCATTGCAAATGGTAATATTTCATTCTTCTTTATGGCTGAGTAGTATTCCATTTTATATATATAGTGGTAGTAATTCTCTATTACTGGAAGTTTGTTATTATTTCAATGCAGGATTCAGTCTGTGATCAGCTGTTGTATTTGTTTATCATGATATTTTTGTCTCCTCTAATTTGAAACATTTCCACAGGCTCACTTTGTCTTTTATGATATTAATATTTTCAGGAAAACAATTCTTTTTTCCCTATCTTTAATAGAATGTGTCTCATTTGCATTTATCTGCTGTTTCCTTGTGGTTGCATTTCCAGGCCAGAACACTACATTGGTGACACTGGCTTCACAGATACAGGGACCCAATATCCATCTGTTCCTCATTGGTTATATTTCTGATTTCTGTACTTGCAACTAATAAGCAATCTATGGGTAGATACTGTAAGGACATGAAACATCCTGACCATTATTTAAATGTATTCTCATACTTAGCATCCTTTGATGATTATTACTTGGACTTTGCCACACATCATGCGTGGTGACATCATGGTGTTTCATCTCCCACATTTCTTCCACATTTACCAGTTGCACTAATAAGGATCTCATAAATAAGTCTTATTTTATCCTTTATCTATTTGTTTGTTTATTACTGACTGACTGACTGGCTAATTTACATATTTATTAATTATTGTGGATTTATTCATGGATTTTTTTTCTCTAAAGGTATATAATATATCAGTCTTATTAATTATTTTGGCTTTAAAATTGGCCCATATATGGTCAATGGAAACCCCTGTGTCCTTGTGACATGATTCCTCTCTCTTTTTCTCTCTCTGTCCCTCTCTTTCAAACACACACACACACATACACACACACACACATAGTCATGTACACTCAAGTACATATCCTAATTTTCTGGGGTAACAAGATCTTCCAGGCTAATCTTATGCTTACATTGCCACTTCTAATGTGTTTATAATGACAGTTATTTTTTATTCATTGTTAATAATTATTCTGATATTCTATTTCTTGCATCAATTTTGGTAAATTCTATTTTTCAAAGTGGCATTAGTGCATAGAATTTTAGTAGTATTGCATCTTCATTGTGAATTTATATTTCAAAATTATGGAGTGACTTGCTTTATATATAGGAGTATTTTGCCTTAAGTTTTTTTCTGATTTTGATAGTTCTAAGCTAGTTCCTTTTGCTGAATGTTTATATGGAATATTGTTCCATACCATTTGTTTTCCCTTTCTGTTTATTGTGTTTTATATATGTTAATTCTTTAAAAAAAAAAAACAAGTTGTATCTCATTGGGTTTGTTTTTTAAATTCAGCCTGACTTCAGTGGATGGAAATATTCTGCTTCTGACTTAGAGGAATTCTCAAAAACAATAATAACACAACACCATTTATATGGTGGAGTTTATGTGGTACATGCCTGTCCTGTTCATATAACTTTAAAAACTACATTTATAGTCTATTTATCCTGGACAAATATCTTTAGTGTGGGCCCACAAGTGGTTAGGCTGTGGATATGGAGGGTTCTTCTTCATTGTATCCACCTTGAGTTTTATCCATTCCAAGGTTATCAATCTTGGCCATATAAGTCTTTGCCTTGGAATCAGGAACAAAGACTATGAAGAAGATGCCATACCTTCTTTGCTCATGGCATCTTAAATAAATAGACTTTCACAGTAAGGGCTGGTGTTAGTACTACATAATTTTATTTTAACATAGCTGGGTATAAAATAATTTAGGTAAGTTTTCTCCCTTTTAAAAAAATTTTCACTCTATTAAACTTTAGAACTATGGGGGAAAAATCACTAGCTTTGGGGGATTTATTCCTGTATGGTGAAAAAAAAAATGAAAGCAACAACTGAAGAGTAAGCAGGAATCCAGTGGTAGAAAAAAAAGTGTATGATAAAGTAAGCCAAAGGATTTTTAATTGCACAAACTATTTGGAGTCATTAAAACAATGTTCCTTCTCTTACTGATCTACTGGTTTGGCGTATTAATGGAGGGCAGATTTCAATTTTATGCAGAGAGGCTCAATGAGATATTTAAAATCTTTTGGTCTTAGCAAAGAAGTGCTTTGTTTCCTAAATGGGTGGAATGCATTAAACACCTTTAAATGGAAGGAGGCCATTCTGCAGTCATAGATGAGTATTATACAAAGCATAAAGAATGCTCTAAAATGAATTAGGCATTGGACCAGGTAAAAGTAATGCACTCAGTTTAAAGAAACATATACTTATTTATTCAAGGGCCATAGACAAGCCACCTTGAAAAATGTTCAAGTACAAGCAGAGTATGCTGCAACTCTGATTGGTTGTGCAGTCAATTATAGGCAACATTCTAACTATCTCAACATGAGCCAATGTGGTGTTATTTCATTAGCGGATAACATTCCTTTTGCATGAAATAAAGAACAGGGGAATCTATTGCTATGCTGTGTGGATACTGTGAAGTTAATTCTAATTAAAATATGATGCATGATTAATTGTAAGTACAATAACTATTATTACAGTGAATGTGGCAATTATATTGTGAGAGCACACTAATAAGGAAAAGATAGAGGCTCTAATGTGCTGAGGCTTGGGAATGTAAAAAAAAATATCATAAGAGAAAGCTGATAGGAAAAAAACAGTTTACAATCATATTTAAGTACATTCTCCAAAAGAGTGATTGCTAAAATTTTCCTATCAGAAACCTGAGATTTATAAAATATCAATTTATAATGCAAAGAGGAGTAGAGAATTCTATACCAGCATCCTGAAGCAAAATTGAGGCACAGCATATCTGGAGCAATGTAACATGAAAGAATATATATCAATTATGGCACTCTGACAGGTATTTTAATCATATTATCTAATCTTAGAAAGATTAACAATATTATAAGGAAGTAATTAATATTCTACAGAACTGTTTTCCAGTTTTTATACAAAAAGTAATATTTTTATTATTAGATTTAGAATATACACAGCAACTAAAAACAGAGTCAATTTCTCCCATATATAGGTGCAATTATAATTACACACACATTATGATTAAATGATTGTAGTCTGAAAGAGGATAGGTAAACAGACAGACAACAGATTTAGCTTGTGTTTTTCTGTAACATAAAATAATATCGACTTTATGGTCTCTATTTGTCCTATCCAAACATCCCACTAAAATACACATAAACACAAAATAAGGAAGGGGAGAGGTAAGAATGGAAAAGAAAATCAACAACAAAACTAAGAGAAAAGCTAATATAAGATACTGGGAGACCTCTCCTCTAATTTCAGCTGGATTAACTGAATTGAATAAAAGCTATTAAAAAGGCATCACATGAGGACGCCTGGGTGGCTCAGCTGGTTAAGCGACTGCCTTCGGCTCAAGTCATGATCCTGGAGTCCTGGGATCGAGTCCCGCATCAGGCTCCCTGCTCAGCAGGGGGTCTGCTTCTCCCTCTGACCCTCTTCCCTCTCGTGCTCTCTGTCTCTCATTCTCTCTCTCTCTCAAATAAATAAATAAAATCTTAAAAAGAAAAAGGCATCACATGAAACCAACATCACCTAAAGGACTATGGAAAGATAGTACCCTGTCCCCAGGCCTAGAGTTCCTGATCATCTACCAGCTAGTAAGGTAAGGAGTCATTAGGAAGTCAGAATTTATTAAGATGGGAAAAGATGGTAAGCACAATGATAGGCTTCAAGGACATATAGAATTCACTACAGTAAAGCACTGATAAAATCAGAGAAGGAACTCTCGAATATTATTGTATACAATATGGAAAAACGACTACAATGAAGAATACCATAAAAATAAAATTTTGCATTTAAGTTGATAGAAACAAGGAATTTTGCATAGGTAAATCTTGGTGTTTCTTTTTTAAAAAAACTATTATTGAGGTATAATTGACATACAACAAGTTGTACATATTTGTTGTGTATAAATTGATGAGTTTAGAGACAAGTGTATGCCCATAAAACCATCACCACAGTCAATGCCATAAATATATCCATGCCTCCAAAAGTTTCCTCTCACCTTCTTTGGGTTTTTGTGTGTGTGTGTGAGGTAAGGACACTTAACATAAGATCTAACTTCTTAGCAAATTTTGAACAATACAGTATTGTGAAATATAGGCACTATGCTATACAGAAGATCTCTAGGACCTATTTATCTTGCATAATGGAAATTGTATCCTCTGACCAACATCAATCAATTTCTCCAACCTCCTATTCCCAGGTAACTGACACTCTACTCTGTGCTTCTCTGAGTGTGACTATTTAGATTCCTCATCTAAGTGGGATCATGCAGTATTTGTTCTTCTATGTCAGGCTCATTTACATTAGCATATCCTCCAGATTCATTCATGTTGTTTGCAGATGGCAGGATTTCCCTCTTTTTGAAGGCTGAGTAATATTCTACTATATGCCACATTTTCTTTATCTGTTCAACCACTGATGAATATTTAGATTGCTTCCATTTCTTGGCTATGTGAATAATGCTGCTGTGAACATAGGAGGAATGTGAACATAGGAATGCAGATATCTATTCAAGATTTTGATTCAAGGGCGCCTGGGTGGCTCAGTTGGTTAAGCGACTGCCTTCGGCTCAGGTCATGATCCTGGAGTCCCGGGATCGAGTCCCACATCGGGCTCCCCGCTCAGCGGGGAGTCTGCTTCTCCCTCTGACCCTCTTCCCTCTCGTGCTCTCTATCTCTCATTCTCTCTCTCTCAAATAAATAAATAAAATCTTTAAAAAAAAGATTTTGATTCAATTCTATACACACACACACACACACACACACACACACACAGAAATGGGATTGCTGGATCATGTTGTAGATCCATTTTAATATTTTGTGGAACCATCATATTGTTTTCCATAGTAGCTGCACGAAATTACATTCCCAACAGAAATGTACGTTTCCCTTTCTTCCATATTCTCAACAATACTTGTCACCTTTTTTTTTATAATAACCATTCTAACATGTGTGAAGTGGTATCTCTGTGGTTTTGATTTACATTTCTCTGATGACTAGTGATGTTGAGCACCATTTCATATACCTTTTGTAATTTCTATGTTTTCTTTGGAGAAATATCTATTCATGTCTTTTGCCCATTTTTTAATTGGGTTATTTGGAGTTTTTCTCTCTCTCTCTCTCTCTTTTTTTTGTTACTGAGTTGTAGGAGCTCCTTATATTTGGATATTACCTCTTTATCAGATATATGGTTTGCAAATATTTTCTACCATTCTGCAGATTATCTTTTCACTCTGTTAATCATTTCCTTTGCCGTGCAGAAGCTTGTTAGTGTGATGTGACCCCATTTGTGTATTTTTGCTTTTATTTCCTGTGCTTCTGGTGCTATATCCAAGAAATCATTGCTGAAGCCAGTGTCAGAAAGATTTTTAGGTATGTTTTCTTTGAGGAGTTTTGCTGTCTCAGGTCTTATGTTTAAAACTTTAATCCATTTGAGTTTATTTTTATGTACATTTTTAGATAAGTGTCCAATTTTCTTTTCTTTCATTTGTAGATATTCCATTTTTTCATCACAGTTTTTTAAAGACACATTCTTTTCCCATTGTGTACTTTTGGCTCCCATGTTAAAAATCAGTTGACCATATATGCATGGGTATATTTCTGGGCTTTCTATTGTCTTCCATTAGTTTACATGCCTGTTTTCATGCAAACACCATTTTCTTTTTTATTTAAAATTTTTATTGTTATGTTAATCACCATACATTACATCATTAGTTTTTGATGTAGTGTTCCATGATTCATTGTTTGTGCATAACACCCAGTGCTCCACGCAGACTGTGCTCTCTTTAATACCCATCACCAGGCTAACCCATCCTCCCACCCTCCTCCCCTCTAGAAACCTCAGTTTGTTTTTCAGAGTCCATCGTCTCTCATGGTTTGTCTCCCCCTCCGACTTACTCCCCTTCATTCTTCCCCTTCTGCTATCTTCTTCGTTTTCTTTTTTATTAACATATGTTGCATTATTTGTTTCAGAGGTACAGATCTGTGATTCAACAGTCTTGCACAATTCACAGCGTTCACCATAGCACATACCCTCCCCAATGTCTATCACCCAGCCACCCCATCCCGCCCATCCCCCACCACTCCAGCAACACTCAGTTTGTTTCCTGAGATTAAGAATTCCTCATATCAGTGAGGTCATAGGATACATGTCTTTCTCTGATTGACTTATTTCACTCAGCATAACACCCTCCAGTTCCATCCACGTCCTTGCAAATGGCAAGATCTCATTCCTTTTGATGGCTGCATAATATTCCTTTGTGTATATATACCACCTCTTCTTTATCCATTCATCTGTCAATGGACATCTTGGCTCTTTCCAGTTTGGTTATTGTGGACATTGCTGCTCTAAACATTGGGGTGCATGTACCCCTTCGGATCCCTACATTTGTATCTTTGTGGTAAATATCCAGTAGTGCAATTGCTGGATCATATGGTAGCTCTATTTTCAACTGTTTGAGGAACCTCCATACTATTTTCCAGAGTGGTTGCACCAGCTTGCATTCCCACCAACAGTGTAGGAGGGTTCCCCTTTCTCCGCATCCCCGCCAACATCTGTCGTTTCCTGACTTGTTAATTTTAGCCATTCTGACTGGTGTGAGGTGGTAGCTCATGGAGGTTTTGATTTGGATTTCCCTGATGC
Organism: Eumetopias jubatus; assembly: GCF_037043125.1. Lineage (NCBI taxonomy): Eukaryota > Metazoa > Chordata > Mammalia > Carnivora > Otariidae > Eumetopias > Eumetopias jubatus. The sequence goes on along the minus strand of NW_028274823.1, from coordinate 48,512,737 downwards.
TGAGCGATGTTGAGCACTTTTTCATGTGTCTGTTGGCCATTTGGATGTCTTCTTAGGAAAAATGTGTGTTCGTGTGTTCTGCCCATTTCTTGATTGGAGTATTTGTTCTTTGGGTATTGAGTTTGATAAGTTCTTTATAGATTTTGGATACTAACCCTTTATCTGATATGTCATTTGCAAATATTTTCTCCCATTGTGTCGGTTGTCTTTTGGTTTTGTGGACTGTTTCTTTTGCTGTGCAAAACCTTTTTATCTTGATGAAATCCCAATAGTTCATTTTTGCCCTTGCTTCCCTTGCCTTTGGTGATGTTTCTAGGAAGAGGTTGCTACGGCTGAGGTCGAAGAGGTTGCTACCTGTATTCTCCTTTAGGATATTGATGGACTCCTGTCTTACGTTTAGGTCTTCAACCATTTGGAGTCTATTTTTGTGTGTGGTGTAAGGAAATGGTCCAGTTTCATTCTTCTGCATGTGGCTGTCTAATTTTCCCAACACCATTTGTTGAAGAGACTGTCTTTTTCCATTGGACAATCTTTCCTGCTTTGTCAAAGATTAGTTGACCATACAGTTGAGGGCCCATATCTGAGCCCTCTATTCTGTTCTGCTGATCTATGTGTCTGGTTTTGTGCCAGTACCATGCTGTCTTGATGATGACAGCTTTGTAATAGAGCTGGAAGTCTGGAATTTGTGATGCCACCAGCTTTGCTTTTCTTTTTCAATATTCCTCTGGATATTCGGGGTCTCTTCTGGTTCCAACAAATTTTAGGATTATTTGTTCCATTTCTTTGAAAAAAGTGGATGGTATTTTGATGCGGATTGCATTGAATGTGTAGATTGCTCTAGGTAGCATTGATATCTTCACAATGTTTGTTCTTCCAATCCATGAGCATGGAACGTTTTTCCATTTTTTTGTGTCTTCTTCAATTTCTTTCATGAGTATTTTATAGTTCTCTGAGTACAGATCCTTTGCCTCTTTGGTTAAATTTAATCCTAGGTATCTTATGGTTTTGGGTGCAATTGTAAATGAGATCAACTCCTTGATTTGTCTGTCTTCTGTCTTGTTGTTGGTGTGTAGGAGTGCCACTGCTTTCTGTGCATTGATTTTATATCCTGCCACTTTACTGAATTCCAGTATGAGTTCTAGCAGTTTTGGGGTGGAGTCTTTTGGGTTTTCCACATACAGTATCATATCATCTGCAAAGAGGGAGAGTTTTACTTTGTCTTTGCCGATTTGGATGTTTTTCATTTCTTTTTGTTGTCTGATTGCTGTGGCTAGGACTTCTAATACTATGTTGAATAGCAGTGGTGACAGTGGACATCCCTACAGCGTTCCTGACCTTTGGGGAAAAGCTCTCAGCTTTTCCCCATTGAGAATGATATTCGATGTAGGTTTTCATAGATGGCTTTTATGATATTGAGGTGTGTACCCTCTATCCCCATACTCTGAAGAGTTTTGATCAAGAAAGGGTGCTGTTCTTTGTCAAATGCTTTTTCTGCATCTATTGAGAGGATCATATGATTCTTGTTCTTTCTTTTGTTAATGTATTGTATCACGTTGTTTGATTTGCGGATGTTGAACCATCCTTGCAGCCCAGGGATAAATCCCACTTGGTCGTGGTGAATAATCCTTTTAATGTACTGTTGGATCCTACTGGCTAGTATTTTGGTGAGAATTTTTGCATCCCTGTTCATCAAGGATATTGGTCTGTAGTTCTCCTTTTTGATGGGGTCCTTGGTTTTGGGATCAAGGTAATGCTGGCCTCATAAAATGAGTTTGGAAGTTTTCCTTCCATTTCTATTTTTTGGAACAGTTTCAGGAGAATAGGTATGAATTCTTCAAATGTCTGATAGAATTCCCCTGGGAAGCCATCTGGTCCTGGGCTTTTGTTTGTTGGGAGATTTTTGATGACTGCTTCAATTTCCTTAGTGGTTATAGATCTGTTCAGGTTTTCTATTTCTTCCTGGTTCAATTTTGGTAGTTGATACATGTCTAGGAATGTACCCATTTCTTCCAGGTTGTCTAATTTGCTGGCATAGAGTTGCTCATAATATGTTCTTAGAATTGTTTATATTTCTTTGGTGTTGGTTGTGATCTCTCCTCTTTCATTCATGATTTTGTTGATTTGGGTCATTTCTCTTTTCTTTTTGATAAGACTGGCCAGGGGTTTATCAATCTTGTTAATTCTTTCATAGAACCAGCTCCTAATTTCGTTGATCTGTTCTACTGTTCTTTTGGTTTCTAGTTCATTGATTTCTGCTCTAATCTTGATTATTTCTCTTCTCCTGCTGGGTTTAGGCTTTTTTGCTGTTCTTTCTCCAGCTCCTTTAGGTGTAGGGTTAGGTTGTGTATTTGAGACCTTTCTTGTTTCTTGAGAAAGGCTTGTATTGCTATATACTTTCCTCTCAGGACTGCCTTTGCTGCATCCCAAAGATTTTGAACAGTTGTGTTTTCATTTTCATTGGTTTCCATGAATTGTTTTCATTCTTCTTTAATTTCCTGGTTGACCCATTCATTCTGTAGTATGATGCTCTTTAGCCTCCATGTATTTGAGTTCTTTCCGACTTTCCTCTTGTGAGTGAATTCTAGTTTCAAAGTATTGTGGTCTGAAAATATGCAGGGAATAATCCCTATCTTTTGGTACCGGTTGAGACCTGATTTGTGACCTAGGATGTGATCAATTTTGGAGAATGTTCCATGGGCACTAGAGAAGAATGTGTATTGCGTTGCTTTGGGGATGGAATGTTCTGAATATATCTATGAAGTCCATTTAGTCCAGTGTGTCATTTAAAGTCTTTATTTCCTTGTTGATCTTTTGCTTAGATGATCTGTCCATTTCAGCCAGGGGGGTGTTAAAGTCCCCAACTATTACTGTATTGTTGGCAATGTGTTTCTTCGCTTTTGTTATTAATTACCTTATATAATTGACTGCTCCCATGTTAGGGGCATAGATTTTTTTTTTTTTTTTTAGGGGCATAGATATTGACAATTGTTAGATCTTCTTGTTGGATAGACCCTTTAAGTAGGATATAGTGTCCTTCCTCATCTCTTATTACAGTCTTTGTTTTAAAATCTAATTTGTCTGATATAAGGATTGCCACCCCCGCTTTCTTTTGGTGTCCATTAGCATGGGAAATGATTCCCCCCCTCACTTTCAATGTGGGGGTGTCTTTGGGTCTAAAATGAGTCTCTTGCAGACAGCATATAGATGGGTCTTGTTTTTTAATCCAATCTGATAGCCTGTGTCTTTTGATTGGGGCATTTAGCCCATTTACATTCAGGGTAACTATTGAAAGGCATGAATTTAGTACTATTGTATTGCCTGTAAGGTGACTGGTACTGTATATTGTCTGTGTTCCTTTCTGATCTATGCTGCTTTTAGGCTCTCTCTTTGCTTAGAGGACCCCTTTCAATATTTCTTGGAGGGCTGGTTTCGTGTTTGCAAATTCCTTTAGTTTTTGTTTGTCCTGGAAGCTTTTGATCTCTCCTTCAATTCTCAATCAGAGCCTAGCTGGATATAATATTCTTGGCTGCATATTTTTCTCGTTTAGTGCTCTGAAGATATCATGCCAGTCCTTTCTGGCCTGACAGGTCTCTGTAGATAGGTCTGTTGCCAATCCAATATTTCTACCATTGCAGGTTACATATCTCTTCTCCCGAGCTGCTTTCAGGATTTTCTCTTTGTCTCTGAGACTCGTAAGTTTTACTATTAGATGTCGGGGTGTTGACCTATTTTTATTGATTTTGAGAGGGTTTCTCTGTGCCTCCTGGATTTTGATGCCTGTTTCCTTCCCCACATTAGGGAAGTTCTCTGCTATTATTTGCTCCAATATACCTTCTGCCCCTCTCTCTCTTTCTTCCTCTTCTGGGATCCCAATTATTCTAATGTTGTTTCATCTTATCGTATTGCTTATCTCTCGAATTCTGCCCTCATGATCCTGTAATTGTTTCTATCTCTTTTTCACAGCCTCTTTATTTTCCATCATTTTGTCTTCTATATCACTGATTCCCTCTTCTACCTCATTTATCCTAGCAGTTAGTGCCCCCATTTTTGATTGCACCTCATTTATAGCCTTTTTGATTTTGACTTGGTTAGATTTTAGTTCTTTTATTTCTCCAGAAAGGGTTTCTCTAATAGCTTCCACGCTTTTTTGAAGCCCAGCTAGTATCTTTAAAGTCATGATTCTGAACTCTAGGTCCGACATCGTACTAATGTCCGTATTGAGTAGGTCCCTCGCTGAAGGTACTGTCTCTTGTTCTTTTTGCTGAGGTGATTTTTTTCGCCTTGTCATTTTGTCCAGAGGAGAATAGATGAATCAGAGAACAAAATGCTAACAGGTTAAGAACATCCCCAGCAAATATACTGTATACAAATCAGAAAAGACCTGAAACCAGCAGAAAAGAAAGGGAAAGAAAGAAGAAAGAAAGAGGAAAGAAAGAAAGAAAAAAAAAACAGAAAAAGATAAAAACAAAAACAGAACAATACAAAAAAAAACGAATATGATCAAATATGATTAGGCTAGTGCATAGATCAGTGCCACACACTAGATTTTGGGCGTTTTTTGGTCTGTTAGGAAAAAGTGCCTCCTAAAATTTTAAAGGAAGCAAGACTTATATATATACAAAATAAGAGTTGATACAATGAAGGGATGGAAGATGACTGTAAAGATGAAAAGTATAAAAGATTTTATAAAAGGAATTGATAGGATAAGAAATTGTTTGAGAAAAGAGAGAAGATTAAAAAAACAAAGGAGAGAATATGATCAGGCAGGGACTAGAACAAAGCCATACACTAGTGATTTAGGGTATATTTTGATCTGTTAGAAGGAACTGTATCTCAAAATTTTAAAGAGAGTAGAACTTATACATATATATATGCCAAAAATAAGGGTAACTACTATGAAGGAATAAAATATGACTCTAAATATGAAAAATAAAAAATGTTTTTTTTAAAAAAAGGGATTGATGTTGGTTGAAAAAGGGAAAAAGAAAATTTAAAAAAAACAGTTTAAAAAAATTAACTTTGAAAAACTAATTAATCATGATAAAAAAAAGCAATGAATTCTATGTGCAGTATTCCCCTAGCACTGGAGTTCTCCCGTTCTCCTTGATCGGTAAGCTTTGTCTTGGCTTGCTGGCTGTTCCTGCTGATCTTCTGGGGGAGGGGCCTGTTGCCGTGGTTCCCAAATGTCTTTGCCGGAGGCGGAATTTTCCTGCCCTTGTTGGTCTGGGCTAAGCAAGCTGCTCGGGTTTGCTCTCAGGAGCTTTTGTTCCCTGCAAGCTCTGGTACAGCTTTGGAGGACGACAGTGAAAATGGTGGCCTCCCAATCTCTACTTGGAGGAGCTGAGAACTCGGGGCCCCGCTCCTCAGTGCACCCCCAGAGAAAAGCAGTCAGTCACTCCCACCTCCCCGGTCTCCGGCTACACTCCGTGCTCACCTGGCCTGTGACCGAGCATTTCTATCTCTGGCACCCAACCCCCTGTGGAGTCTCCAAACCTGGCAGATCCCTGCGGTGCGCTCCCGCGCTGCTCCTCCCGGGGGAGGAAGGGGAGTCTCCCCGGCTCTGCCGCTCGTTGGGTCCCTGCTGGAGGAGCAGTGGCCCGACGAGCCTGCAGATCACAGTTTATGGCAATCCTGAGCTGAGAGCTCGCGCCTCGGCTCTGTCTCTGTAGCCGGCTTCTCCGCTCCAATACCTGGGAGCTCTGCCACACTCAGGCACCCCCAGTCTTCCTGTGACCCTGAGGGTCCTGAGACCACACTGTCCCGCGAGGGTTCCACCCCCCGCTTAGTCAGTGGAGTGACGTCCCTCAGCGGAGCCAACTTCTAAAAGTTCCGATTTTCTGCTCTGCGGCTCTATCACTTGCCAGAAGTGACGGAGGGAGGCCCCCTCCCCCGCTGTCTATCCTCCCAAATATCGTCTCGGATTCACTTCTCTGCACGTCTTACCTTCCAGTAAGTGGTCGCTTCTCTGTTCAGAGAGTTGTTGCTACTCTCTTCTTCAGTCTCCTGTTGAGATGGTAGGTGTTCAGAATGGTTTGATACCTATTCAGCTGAATGCCTTAGACCAGATGAAATCCAGGTCTTCTACTCCTCCGCCATCTTTCTCCGCCCCTCCATTTTATTTTGATTGACAAAGATTTGTAATATATTTTGAAGCCAAGAAGTGTGATTCCTTCAGTTTTGTTCTTTTGCTCAAAATTGTTTTGATTATTTGGGATATTTTGTTGTTATATAAAAGTTGGAGGATTTTTTTTTCCTATGAAAAAATGTCATTGGGTTTTGATAGGGATTGCACTGAATCTGTTTAACACTTTAGGTGGTATGGACATTTTTTTAAAGATTTTATTTATTTATTTGACACAGAGAGAGTGAGAGAGAGAGAGCATAAGCAGTGGGAGTGGCAGGCAGAAGGAGAAGCAGGCTTCCCACTGAGCGGGACCCTAATGTGGGACTCGATCCCAGGACTCTGGGATCATGACCTGAGCCAAAGGCAGCTGCTTAACTGACTGAGCCACTGAGCCACCCAGGCACCCGGGTGGTATGGACATTTTAACAATAGTAATTCTTCTTCTCCATGAATATGGGAACCATATAGACATTATGGGAGTCTAAAAAGGAGCAGAGTAAGAAAGGGGACAGAAAGCTTATTTAAAGAAACAATGGCTGAAAATTTCCCCAATCTGGGAAGGAAAATAGACAACTAGATTCGTGAAATCCAAAAGACCCCAAATAGCTAGAACCTAAAGAGGTCTATACTGAGACATATTTTAATTAAATTGTCAAAAATCAAAGGCAAAAAGAATTTTGAAAACAGCAAAAAAAAAAAATGACTTGTCACATACACAAGAACCCTTACAAGACAGTCAACAGATTTCTCAGCAAAAATCTTATTGAACAAGAGAGAGTGTAATGCAATGTTCAAAGTGCTGGTGGTAAAAATCTGTTAACTAAAAAATGTGTGTCTGACTAAAATGTCCTATCAAAATAGAGAGAAGAAGATTTTTCCAGAGAAAAACTGAAGGAATCAGTCATTACTAGACCTTCCTGACAAAAAGTGCTAAAAGGGAATTCTTCAAGTGGAAATAAAAAAAAAAAAACATGAAAGCATATGAAAATGGGGCGCTTGGGTGGCTCAGTCAGTAAAGTTATTGGCTCTTGATTTTGGCTCAGGTCATGATCTCAGGGTCATGAGATTGAGCCCTGAGTAGTGCTCTGCGCTCAGAGGGGAATCTGCTTGTCCCTCTCCCTCTGCTCCTCCCCTGCTTGCTCTCTCTCTTTCTCAAATAAGTAAATAAAATCTAAAAAAAAAAAGTATATGAAAGTATCAATCTCACTGGTAAAAGTAAATTCAAAGACATATACAGAGTAATGTAATACTATAATGTTAATCACTTTTAACCCTAGAATCACAGTTCTGTACTTCTGAAACAAATAACGCAACATATTTTAAGAAAAAAGAAAAAGAAGAAGATAACAGGAGAGGAAGAAAAGGGGAGTATGTCAGAGGGGGAGACGAACCATGAGAGATGATGGACTCTGAAAAACAAACTGAGGGTTCTAGAGGGGAGTGGGGTCGGGGGATGGGTTAGCCTGGTGATGGGTATTGAGGAGGGCACGTTCTGCATGGAGCACTGGGTGTTATGAACAAACAATGAATCATGGAACACTGCACCAAAAACTAATGATGTAATATATGGTGATTAACATAACAATAAAAAAAGAAAAAAAAAGAAAAGTATTAAGAATAACTATTACTTTTAAAATATATTAATGAATACACAGTATAAAAGATGTAAATTGTAGCATCGATAACATAAACTGTGGGAAGGAGAAGTAAAAATATAGTTTTTGTATGTAATCAAAGTTAAGTTGTTATGAACTTAAATAGGCTGTTATAAATATAAGGTGTTTCATGTAAGCCTCAGAGTAACCCTCCAAAAATATCTAAAGAATGTACACAAGAGAAAAAGAGAAAGAAATTAAAGCATATCAATGCAAAAAATAATAAAATTTATATTTCTAGAATAGAAATATAACAACTCAATTTGAAACAACTATTAAAAACTTAAGCAGAAATTTCTTGAGACAAAAGTAAAACAAAATCATTTCTTTAAAAACCTATAATACCTTGATTGGGGGAAAATACAATTTACACAGTTATAAAAAAAATGTTTCAGAATATAAAACAAAAATATGTATTAGACCAACACAAAGAAAAATAAGGTTACAGTAAAACATAAAATACTATTCACAAAAACAAAGCACAGTAATAGTAAAGTGTCATTTTATATTAATTGATTAAGGATACTTTTCACGATAGAGGTAAAATCATAAACCCCATGGCTCAAAATTGATAAATAAAAAGAACAATGCAAATTATTGTGCAAATACAAGGAAAACTTAAAAATGTAGTTAATACCAATAGGAGGCATTTACAGAAACCAGAGTATTTAAAGATTATTAGGAAATATAATCAATATGATCAGACATGCATTGACTTTCTGCCCTATAAATAGAATAAATATTTTTATTGTTAAATTAAATACAAATTAAGAACTTGGTAAAATTGAAAAATTATCAACTTTTAGAAACCTTAATTTTAATTTAACTACAATATAAAATCTAGAAGTCATTTAAACAAAGTCTATACATGTCATCATTTTAAAAATGTAACTATCCAAGAACTAATGATGTAATGTGTGGTGATTAACATAACAATAAAAAAATTAAAAAAAATTTAACTATTGTACATATCTCTATCCAAGAAAAAAATGGAAAGAAGAAAGGAAACCTGGAAATTCAGACTACTTAGAAGAATATTATAATAAGAGGAATCTCTGATCTTATTTCTAATGTGTGCTTAAGACAGCCAAGACCGGCTCATGAGTCTATTTTAAATTTTTAAGAAATCTGTGAGTGGTATTAAGGAGGGCACATGCTGTGATGAGCCCTGTGTGTTGTACGCAGCTAATGAATCATTGAACACTACATCAAAAACTAGTGATGTACTATATGTTGGCTATTTGAACGTAATAAAAAAATCTTTTCTGAAAAAAAAGGAAAAGAAAAGAAATTTGTGAACCAATTAACATCATGTTGGTGGTGTGAAATCAGATTTGGCAGAAGTATTTACACCACAGGAATTGGCAAATACTAGCCTTAGAGCTAACTGTTAAACTTTTACCAATGATCTACTAGGTATAAAGATATTAACAAATGCAAATGAATAGACTTAAATATTTTTAATTTACCAAAGGTAAAAAAAAATGAATGAGCTATATCTTAAATTCAAGGTTTTGGTGGACAAAAAAGCTAAAAACTTATCTAAAGAAACACATTGAATTAATAAAAAATAAAACCACAAATTAAGGGAGTAATATAAAAAGCTAAAGCTAACAAACTAATCTCAAAATGGGTTCTTCAGAATAATGATTAAATACAGAATACCACAACTTTACTAGTCAAATCAATACATGGAAGGAAAACACAAATTTTATTATAATTAGAAAATGATATACACGTCTAGACTTGACAGAGGTTGTAAAAAATAGATAAATTCAATGAAGAACTTTCTCCTGACAACTAATGAAATGGTCATTTTTAAGAATAAAAACTACTAAATTGCTAAATAGTAAATAGAAGGCATGGTCACACTGGGAGCCAAGGAATACACTTGAGAATTTTCCAGATAATTTTCTTCCTAGACATAGAGTTCTTTTCCCAGTTATTTGACACTTAAAAAATTATATAGCATCATCAAAAAATAAAAATGCTAAGAGGATAGATCTTATGTTATGTGTTCTTAACACCCACACAAATAATGATAATAAGGGGGCAAACAGGAACTTTTGGAAGATGAAGGATATGCTTATGGCCTTGACGGTGGAGATGGTTTCATAGGCATGTTCTTATTCCCAAACTTATCAGATTGTACACATTAAATATGTACAGCTTTTTACAAATGGGTCATATCTCAATAAAATGTTTAACAACAACAAAGCCTAAAGTGAATCCATGCTGCTCTAAAAACTAACTAAATAAAATATAGTTGATAGCTTTAAAAAGGTGTTTAGGAAGACTTTATCCTTAATTCATTCCTTCACAATTTTTTTTAAATTTCAGAAGCATAAAGACAGAGAAAAACTTTGTTTTTCTTTTTCAAGTGTTCATTTAAATTCTAGTTAGTTAACATATAGTATAATATTGGATTCAGTAGAATTTAGTGATTCATCACTTATGTAACACCCGGTGCTCATCACAGTGCCTTCCTTAATCCCTGTTCACCAATTTAGTCCATCTCCCACCATCCTCCCTCCATCAACCTTCAGTTTGTTCTCCATTGTTAAGAATCTCTTATGGCTTGTTTCCCTTTCTCTCCTTTTTTCTGCCTTCCCATATGTTCATTTGTTTTGTTTCTTAAATTCTACAAATGAGTGAAATCATACAGTATTTGTCTTTCCCTGACTGACCTATTTCATTTACCATAATACACTCCAGTTCCGTCCACATCAATACAAATAGCAAGATTTCATTCTTTTTGATGGCTGAGTAATATTCTATTGTATATATATACCATATATATACCACCTCTTCTTTATTCATTCATCAGTTGATAGACACTTGGGCTCTTTCCATGTCTTGTCTATTGTTGATAATGCTGCTATAAACAGCAGGGTGCCGGGGCACGTGGGTGGCTCAGATGGTTAAGCATCTGCCTTCGGCTCAGGTCATGGTCCCAGGGTCCTGGGATCGAGTCCCGCATTGGGCTCCCTGCTAGGCAGGGAGTCTGCTTCTCCCTCTGCCTCTCCCTCTCTCTCTCTCTCTGACTCTCATGAATAAATAAATAAAACATTAAAAAAAAAACCCAGCAGGGTGCCTTTATCCCATCTGTATTTTTGTATCCTTTGGATAAATACCTAGTAGTGCAATTGCTGGGTCATAGGGTAGTTCTATTTCTAAGTTTTTGAGGAACCTCCATACTGTTCTCCAGAGTGGCTGCACCAGCTTGCATTCCCACCAACAGTGTAGGAGGGTTCCCCTTTCTCCACATCCTCACCAACATCTGTTGTGTCCTGTGTATTAATTTCAGCCATTCTGACAGGTGTGATGTGGCATCTCATCGTGGTTTTGATTTGTATTTCCCTGATAATGAGTGATAATGAGCATCTTTTCATGTGCCTGTTAGCCATCTGGATGTCTTCTTTGGAAAAGTGTCTATTCATGTCTTCTGCCCATTTCTTAACCAGATTATTTGTTTTTTGAGTGTTGAGTTTAATAAGCTCTTTTAAGATTTTTTTTTTTTTTTGGCAATGACGTGGATGGAACTGGAGGGTGTTATGCTGAGCGAAATAAGTCAATCAGAGGGAGCTCTTTTAAGATTTTAGATACTAACCCTTTGTTAGATATGTCATTTGAAAATATCTTCTCCCATACCATTGGTTGCCTTTTAGTTTTGATTGTTTCCTTTGCTGTGGAGAAGCTTTTTATCTTGATGAAATCCCAGTAGTTCATTTTCACTTTTGTTTCCTTTGCCTCTGGCAATGTGTCCAGTAAGAAATTGCTGCAGCCGCGGTCAAAGAGGATGCTGCCTGTGTTCTCCTCTAGGATTTTGATGGTTTCCTGACTCACATTTACGTCTTTGATCCATTTTGAATTTACTTCTGTGTATGGTGTAAGAAAGTGGTCCAGTTTCATTCTTCTACATGTTGCTGTCCAGTTTTCCCAAAACCATTTGTTGAAGAGATTGTCTTTTTTCCACTGGATGTTCTTTCCTACTTTGTTGAAGATTAGTTGACCATAGAGTTGTTTTTTTCTTTCTTTCTCCTCTCCTCCTCCTTTATCTTTTCCCAAATTATTTGGTTTCAGTGAAATCTGTTCCCACAAAAATCATCATCAGTGTTAGAAGAGCCCAAAAGATCAGTTTCTTATAGGAAAAATGAAGATCAAGGCAAAGTTTTCATCATTTCAGAGACCCTAGTAAAACTGAATAAGAACTTACTTAATTATTACTTAATAAATACACATTCCCTAGCGGATCAAATATTTTAAATATGAGATGTATAGGAGCATAGACATAAAAAAACAAGTTGGAAGTGAAAATAATCTAGTTTAACTGCATGATTTTTGTAAATAAGATTAGAATGCTCTAGGAAAAGGATGTTTCTTGTTTACTCATAGATTATTTATGAAACCTGAATTAGAAACCAAACCTAACTCTAAGTCTAGTTTGTTTATTCTTTTCCATAACGCCATGCTGTGTCTTTTCATCTGAACTTGCTTATTAAAGTATTCTACCCCAGTAAGAAAGCAATTAAATATTTTGGGAATTTCCTGTGTTATTATTTTTATTACATCTCTAGTCACAAGGTAGACACAGTATTTAGGCCAATTTTCAAGGATTGAAGTTAATATTTAAATGTGTATCTCTATAAATGGGATAATATCTCTTTCACAGTGGGACCAGCCAACCACAGACTTTTCTGGGATGAATTATTGGGAAAACCTGTGGTTGTTGATCTATGGACCACAGTATGCAAGGCTGTTTGTTTTAATGAGGAAGGAGTGATCTACATGTGCAGTTGGATGCTTTGCTGGGAGCTGAACCAATACATCTTTCTCAAAGGAAAATGAGGAAAAAATAATCTATCAAAACTACTTGACAGCCACCTGATCAATGTGCCATATTTGTTTAATGAAGACGTTGTGGCTAGTCTATTCATAACCATCCATTTTCCACAGACAAACAAAATTTCCCAACTTTGCCTTTGCCTACAATAGGGCCTGGAGCAATTAATGTGCAGCTTAGGAGAGCCCTACTGCTGAGCAGAGCTAATCAGGGAAGTGTTTTCTGAAGACACAGAATTCTGAGCTTGCCATGTCTGATTAAGGTTAATGGTAATCATGCATATCAGTGTCATGTTATTTGTTCTTCTGGAAGGCCTGATATTATTTGTATAAATAGCACTATCTAAAGGTTATAATCCACAGTTTGCATTTAAATTGAGGTGCATTTTTTTTCAACAATTAAAAAAATAAGCTTGGGAATATGTACCTCAAGGAAAAGCTTTTTGTTCACTTTTTTTTTCCCAAACAGACCTTTGTGCAAAACTGCATCCATTTTGAACATTGCCATGTTTTTATTTCCTATTTTCTTGGGTTGCATGGAAAGGTGACAGGGGAAGGGAGATATGAAGGAGGTATAATTTGTTTAAAACATCTTATGATAGGTGCCATCGAGTTTTAAAGATGATTCATTTATTTTTTATAATGACTGTGTAACGTACACATCGTTGCTTCAACCCACAGAATGGAAATTAAGTCTTAGAGAGCTTAATTACTTGACCACATTCACACAGCTCTGAAGTTCTGGAGCCAAGAGGAAAACTGAGCTTTGTTTACTCCACATGTCTCAGTGTTTAGATCTTGGATCAGACTCTATTTATATCAGGACAATAGGCTGGGGGTTTATCTTACTAGTTGTCTGGTATTGGACAAATCACCAAACTTCTCTGAGCCTTGGTTTAAGGTAGTGATACTAAACAATCTATCTTCTTATCTGTGTGTCACTGAACCAATTCTGTAAGTCTGTACCTTAGCTTTCTCTTCTGTAAAATGGGAATGATTATAGATTTTACCTCATAGGCTTGTTATGAGGACAGGGTGTGTTGGCATATGTAAAATGTTTAAAGGATTCCTAATATACTGCAAGGCAATGTAGGTGCCACCAGTTATTGTTAAGGTGAAAGGTAATATGTGTCACACGCAGAGCACAGCAAAAGGAATGTCATTGATAACTAGGAATCAATAGTAACAATGGCAGCAGTAAGAGTTGAGTACTGTATTACAATTATTATTATTAACACTGGTAGAGTAGTCCTGGTAAATAGTCCAGTCTGATAAGCATATTGTGGAAATGCATTTGCTGGGGGCAAAATCTGAATAGTGAATAACTTTTCCACTATATAGATAACTAATTCAGAATTTCTGGAAATTAACTGATTGTTTAATAAATTCTTCCATTAAGCTTGAGAATATGCTGTATGACTGTGCCTTAGTTTCATTTTCTTTCCAATTATTTTTTTTTCACTTTGCCATCAGGCTGATCTTTCACATATGTAAATTTCATCATATTCTTCATGTATTTCTGTGTCTTCCAATAATGCCTCCACTGAATCTTTGAGACTGTGTGTTTCTGTTCTTCCTAAAACCTGCGTTTTCCTCCCTGTGTTTCTGAGAACTTTCCAATAGATCAGATAAAATTTCTTTAAAAAATAAACTTAAATGATATATCACATATAAAATATAAGCGTATATGGCGTGTCTGCTGCATTCTATTCTTAATTTTTATTAGACAAAAAGACAAACGTACGTGAACTCTCGTCCTGATGTAATGATGATTACAATTGTACATGCCATGTTTCTTCTGAATTTCTGTACAATTCCTCTGAGTCTTAAAAACCTGGAGCGTAGTCCCCACATTTGGATTTGATTTCCTAATTCACTTTCTACTAGAGTAAGTTTACAGATAGCTGTGTCAGATTTGGCTTTCCACTTGTTTATGGAGATGTTTTGTAACAGTGAGTAGGTAAAGAAATAAGATAGCTAAAATAAACATTCGTATTCTAGCAAACATTCTGATACCAATTGACCTCAACACTCACAGGTAACTGTAGCTCATCCTGTCCCAGGCGCGCAGCTATTGCAAACGGTTTCTACCTTCCTTAAGCTCCGCTCTCCTTTTACAATGCAGTAAGTGGCTTTGCTTTTTATTTCTCCAGGATTAATATCATTGGAAATAAAAAGCCAAAAAATGTTTACTTGTTCATTGTTCTCTTGAACCCACCTGCCTCACATGCTCTTATTCTCTCCTACATTCAAATACTAATCATTCTCTTTGGAAACTCAATTAACTCAATTCTCACCTAACACAGGGGTAGATCAGTACATGTTCCAGAATGACTCCTGAAAAAACGATAAAATTACATCTTCATTTTCTCCCTCTTGTAACTTTCAAGTAAAACACATTCCCAAATCTCCATCAGACTAAAATCAAATGTACCTTTCAGGCTTCCTGAACCTTCAATTTATGACTTTAATTTTCACCTTCCTTTCACCATTGTGCTTTGCTTTTTAATCAATTATTTTCTTGTTTCTAATTTTAATCACACGTAGCGAGTTGATTTTAACTTCTACTTTATGCCTGACAATGTTATTTTACATGTAAGAGAGCTATCATTTTTATGCAACTTTGAGGCCATTGTTCTAACCTCTCCCCTAGAAAGTCCTTTCCTCCCTCAGCTTCCCACTGCATTACACCAGCTCCTTCCCCTCATTATTCTAGAGGAAAACTGTCTACAGAGTGATGGCAAAGAGATTGACACCTCCAGAGAAAAGGTTGCACACAGCAAGCATATAATTCAATCAAGTATATACAGAACTTTCTTGGAGGAGAGCGTGTAAAAACTGTTCAATGTTATTTAACTTGAGAAAATATGTTGCTGTTATGGAGGTGGTAGTGTGTGTAATGATTTTATAAAGTTGTCTAAATATACAAAAGGGGCACTTGCGTGGTTCAGTCAGTTAAGCATCGGACTCTTGATTTCGGCTCAGGTGATGAACTCAGGGTCATGAGATGGACTCTGCTTGGGCTTTCTGCGCAGGGGCGAGTCTGCTTCTCTCCCTCTTCCTCTCCCCCTGCCCCTCCCCCACCCCACTCCCTCTCTCTCTCTCTCTCTCTCCAACAAATAAATTAAACCTTTAAAAAATAATAAATATCCCCGCAAATTTACATTTACTCTAAATATATGCATCAGAAGTATAAAAGATTGAGAACATGTATTTATCTTCTTTCTTCCCCCAGATATCACTGAAAATGTAGTAGAAGAAATATCAACCCAAAAAGAAGCAGAAAGACAACAGCAGGCAAAATTGTTCATTACCTTCTTTTTAAAGAAAAGCAGGCAAGTGATGTACAAACCAAATGGTTTCCTGGGAGATTTGGACGAGAATGAAGCTAAATACCCCTGCAGAGCCATGCATAGTCTCAACATATTGGTATCCACTACAAGAGAAGGTGAGGTGAAGAACAGAGTTCAAAACCAGGGAGTGGATGGAAAGAATGCATAAGCAATATATATTGCTGAAATGAAAAACAATCCTCACATCAACTCTGTGAACTAGATGATATTAGCTTTCCCATTTATAGATGAAGAAAATTGCAGATGAATTGGTTAAATAATTTGTTGAGGATTAAATATCAAAAAAATGGTGAAACTGGGTTTCAGATGGGAATAGCCTGGCTCCAAGCACCATGCTTGGTACTCCTATACCTACCACGGCAAAGGGTGCACACACACAGGTACAACTTACCTATCGACACAAAATAATACAGTGAGTGGCTTAAAAGAATAGAGAAAAAGAGAAATTTATAGATGTTTCTCAAACATAAAAACTTATCCAAACAATTATAAATTTGATCTCGAAGAATAAATTCACCAAATGAAATTCTGGATAAAAATAAAGGGATGTCTTACTCTTTCAGATATCAAGACATATCATAAAACTATAATCATTACTGGATATGATAAGCATATTTGATTTAATATATAGGAACAGAAAAAAAAAGACCAAAACAAAACAAAATATATAAATAGCTGATCCCTAGATTCTGCACTATTCTGTGTCACTGATTACTGGGGGATGGAGTTACAGTAAGTACATCTTGCAATAATTGCACAAATGGAAATTGCCTTATACATGCAGCAGGCCATAATGAGATAGCATTTCTGATGGCCTAACAGTTGAATCAAAGAAACAATAAAACTTAAGAACCACTGATAATGTGTATTAAGATAGCATTTCAAATGAGTAAAGAAAGATAATCTAATAAATGATGCTGAGATATTTAATTCTCAAGAATATCCATAAAGAGTTCAATTTAAGAATTAGAACATAAAAACTACCAAAATCAGAAGATGAAAATAAAACTTTATCTGAATTTGGAGTGACAAATAGCTTTCTTAAAACAAAAAGGATAAAAGAAGAAAAAAAGAAGTATAAAGGAAAAGTAGGAAACACATAAATAGACGAGATATAAAATGCTGTTACAGTTTGTTTTTCTCAAAGTGGATACTTTTTATTGTCGGAAGTATATGATTCAGAAAATATAAGAAAAAGAAGATCCATTAAATCACTGTTGCCTTCCACATAGAACACTCAAAACTTTTCTATACCTTTGCATAATTAGTTGCATATAGAAAAGATTTTGAAAACAGTTTTTTCTAAAACATATGCTTTTAGTTTTTTTTTTTTATCTCTACACATTCCTCTGCATAAGTTTTAAAGACTAGAAATCATACACACATTTCGTGTGTGTGTCCAAAATTTTCCCCATTTAAAAGCAGCACTACTGGAACTTCTGGTGGGAACACAAATGGGGGAGTCAGAATTTCTTTTTTTGTTTTTTTTTTTAAGATTTATTTATTTATTTATTGGGAAAAGAGAGAGAGAGAGCAGAGAAGCAGAGGCGGAGGGACAAGCAGACTCTGCTCTGAGTATGGAGCCTGACATGGGGCTCAATCTCAGGAGCCTGAGATCATGACCTGAGCCAAAACCCAAAGCCCAATGCTTAACCGACTAAACCACCCGGGCCCCCCTGAGTTAGCATTTCTTATTTTAGGCCTAGAAATCATTCAAAAGCAAAATGTAGAATGAAACCCTGGGAATTACCATGTTTTAATAAAAGTGTGTGACAGAATCCACAGATTTCAAAATGCATACCCATAAGACCTGCTAAAAGTAACTAGATTGGGGGAATCCTCTTGGGAATAAGTAGGAACAAGAAGTACAGAGAGTGGTGAGAGGGCCAAAATGAGGGCAGATCTAAGTGCCAGCATTTGTGTATTTCTGCGGTGGTGGGATGCAAAGCAAAGGTGTTTCTTTTGGGGAACATTGGTATGGGAACTGTGGTGAGCAGGTTGGTGCTGCTGGAAGTCCTTCTGTAGCTTGACGGATGGAAGTAAAGAAAAGGAAAAAGAGTGTTTGGTGGTTGGATGTGAACATCAGCCCTTCTGGAAAATCCACTTGTCCATTAGGCTTCCCTCTTCCACCCTCATTTACATAACAAGCAAGAACAAGAAATTCAAGTTCTTTCACAATCAACGGCAAAGTAGGAATTTGCACAACATCAGTGCAAAGGCAATCTGCGAACAATAATGATGGAAATACTTGGTTGAAAAAGGTAATGACAATAGACTTTTCATTAGAAAGGTGTGTCATAGAGAAGATATAATTTTCCAAATCTTTTGCCAGGAACATATGAAAATTTCATGCCACAGGTGCCTTTAAGGAGGAAATTTCAAAAAGCAAGATCTCAAGCCAGAGATGACAGGAGAATTAGAGGAGATGAAACATAAATTAGCACAACTTAGGAAAGAATAGAAATGAAACCATCCCAGAAATGAGGAGGAAAAAAATTCACAAGTACAAGGGAAAATACACACTGTGGAAAATACAGCATGAAACATGGAATAGAGATGAAAAAAAATGATGCAAAATGATAGGGAAAGAGTTGGAAAATATTAGGGAACTGGAGGACAGGTACAGGGGAACTGGCACACAGGAGAATTTTCTTCCCTAAGAAGAAAACCACAACAAGATAGGAAGACTAATATTTAAAGGCGTATTAAAAAGGCTTAGAGCTAAGAACTTTGTGAGTTCACCATGTCTAGGCAAAACGGATTCAGAACAATCTGTGTTGAAAATGTCGTAATAAATATACAGACCTTCAGAAATGAAGAAATCATAATTTGGGCAGCTAGAAGAAAAGATCCTGGTGACCTCATTTTTCTTTTTTATCAGACACTAAGAGACAGTGGTGAAACATCTTCTAGATGCTCATGGAAGTAAAGTTGCCCCAATTATTTTATACAAGCCAAAATGTTTTCCAAGTATAAAGGCTATACATTTTTTGAACATACAAGAAGTCAGTGATTATCTTTACCATGAGCCTAACTTGAAGCAATTATGAGAGCATAAACTTTAGCTAACAAAGAAGTGCCCGAGGAAAATATGACAAAGGGACATAGAGGGACTTTAAACTACTTTATCATGTGTATCATTGGTGCGTTCTCATTAAAAATTAAGGCATGGTGATTTTATTCATATTATATGTATTTATATTATAGCAATGCTGTGGAAATTTAACTAATAGTTTTTTAAAATATTGAAATGTGTTGATAAAAGTAGTACATTTAGAAGAGATAATAATATATTTAGCGTGTTGAACAAATGGTTTGGATGAAATATTAATGTCTCTAGTCAATTTTAGATAAAATTTATGAAACATTCAGACTGATAAGTGTGATAAAATTTATGGGTTTGAAAGCCTTGGAAGCAACTTCTTTATGACCTGAATCAATATTCTATTTTTACTGGATCTTCAAGAACAGTAATTCATCAAGGCCAAAAAGCAAAGGGCAGTGATTAAAACTCACCCATTTTTGTTTTAATGTTACAGAGGCAGAAAGCTTTCTTCCTCCTTGTTAAGAATACGCCTCAGGAAGAATGCTTTAAAATATTTATTGATGTTCCTATACTACCCCTTCCCACCAAGGGAAGTTGTCAGATTTTAGGGAAAAGGATGGATGTAGTCATTTTAGCATTTTTTGATGGGAATAAACTCACTGAGCCCTGGGAGAACAGATAGAAATGGAGTTGCCTCTTTAAGGGGTAAGAGCCTGGGGAGCGAGAAGAAGAACAGAGATTTGGAAGAGTAACAAATTTTCCTTGTTGCCATATGAATATTTACTAGAGGAATAAATATAGCACATTCCACTTTTGAAACAATGAATAACAGGCTCTGCTGCTATTTCTAGTTATTCTGTTCTCCCAGCCCCAATTCAAATTGCTTTCTGGTCAATCGCAGGAGGTAGCCATTGTTTATGGAAGGTAATTAACAATAGCAAAGAAATAGATTGTGATTTTCTAAAGCTTAGACCCTCAGAGGACTCATGAAAAAAGAAACCTGATGAGTTGGAGGTAGGATTCCTGTATCTGTTTGGATAAAACATCCTCAGAGTGATGTGAGGAAGAGGGACAGTAAAGGAGAACACCAAGAATGGGTAGACACTATAGACCCTCCCACCTCTGGGCTTTTCCGGAAATCCCAGATTGATGTTATGTTCCATTTCCCATAGAGGTTCTCAGAGGAGGGCAGGCCCCAGGAGATAAAACATCTCATTTTGTGGCTTGTCCTAGAAGGATTGAAACAAACAGCAAAGCTTCCCACTCCATACTCTGGCTCAGGAAAAGTAGAATTCTGTGTACCTCAACACTATGAAGAGCCATAGGTGAACCCATGATTTTTTCTGAGGTCACTATAGCAGAAGATCAAAGGAATAATATAGGATTCTTTGAGCAGTGCATTGGAGTTAGCAGAGAGGAACCCAGAACAAATGACTTCCCTATCAAAATCAAGGGTAACTTGGTCATTCCCAAGTGGAGAGACTGCCAGCCTACGATCTGTCCAGGGAAGTTGCTGTCACAGGGGCCAGCATGGGAAGAATGTGGGCCAAAGAGAGCCTCTTTCCTGTGCACCTTCATCTATGTTAGTTCCCACAATTTTTTTTTTTTTTAAGATTTACTTATTTATTTGAGAAAGAGAGAGAGTGTGTGTATGAGCAGGGGGTGGGGCAGAGGGAGAGAGAGAGAATCCTCAAGCAGATTCCCTCCTGAGCAGGGAACCCAATGCAGGGCTAGATCCCAGGACCCCAAGATCATGACCTGAGCTGAAATCAAGAGCCAACCGCTTAACCAACTGAGCCACCCAGGCACCCCTAGTTCCTAAACTTAAATTCAGTGACAGGCAGAGGAAGAGGGGATCCAAATTTATCTTTGCCAGATTCCTTGCATTGTTCAAACAGGGATTCATAATAGCATTATGTGATGAATATGAAATTGTCCTTTCTACAGGTTAATAACACTCAAATACTGGCAATTTTACAGGGTTTAGCCTAGTAGTTAAGGTTTGTTCTAGAAAAATAAAGTTATGCATATTTTCAGAGAAAACATTTTAAACTTTTTATTTTGAGGTAATTATAGACTCACAGAAAGTGGCAAAAGTCATACATAGAGTCTCATGAACACTTTACCCAGCTTCATCCAGTTATATAACTGCAGTACAATATCAAAACCAGGAATTCAACATTGGTACAATGCTATTAACTACTCTACAGTTTTATTCAATTTTTTAATGTGTTTTTTATTTTAGAACTGGTTCAGATGTACAGAAAATTTGCAAAGATAGTACAGAGATTTTCCACACCCAGTCTCCCCTAATTCTAACATCTTACTTCAGGACAGTACATTTGTCACAAATAATGAACCAATATTAATATGCTACTGTTAATGAAAGTTCATTATTTCATTCAGATTTCCTTAGTTTTTACCAATATAGTTTTTCTGTTCCAGGATTTCACCCAGGATACCACATTCTATTAGTCATCATGTCTCTTTAGGCTCCTCTAGAGGCTGTGACAGTTTCTCAGATTTGCCCTGTTTTTGATGACCTTGGCAGTTTGAGAAGTGCTGGAAAAGTATTTGCAGAAAGTCCTTTAATTTGGTTATATATTATGGTTTTATCATAATTATATTGGGGTTATGGATTTTTGGAAGAAAGACCACAGAAGTAAAGTGCCATTCTGGTGTTATGGATTTTGGGAGGAAGACCGCAAAAATCAAGTGCCATTCTCATCACATTATGGAGGGATACATGTTACAGACATGATTTACCATGTTGTTGACCTTCCTCACTTGGCCTAGCCAATTTTTACCAGATTTCTCCACTGTAAAATTACTGTTTTTTTCTACCTTTACGTAATGTATTCTTTGAAAGGTGGGGCGCCTGGGTGGCTCAGTTGGTCAAGCGTTGGCCTTTAGCTTGGATCGTGATCCCAAGGTCCTGAGATCGAGTCCCACATGGGGCTCCCTGCTCGGCAGGGAGCCTGCTTCTCCCTCTCCCACGCCCCCCTGCTTGTGCTCTGTTTCTCTGTCAAATAAAGTCTTAAAAAAAAGAAAGGAAATTACTATATAGAGTCCACTTAGGGGAGAATTATGGTTCACCTACTTGAGACTGAGTATGTACATAAATGATTTGGAATTCCTCTACACAGAAGATGGAATATTTGTCCATTCTCTCCTCTTAGTTCAGTAATTAATTATTCATTCATTCAGTTATTTATATTAATATATTCATGGTAATTTATTTTATACTTTGTGCTACAATCCGATACTACTATAGTTTGTTTTTCAAATTATTTAAGTTTGACCATTGGGTGCTCTCATATTTGGCTTCTGTGTCCCTTGACAGAACCCATCTGTGTGGAGTTTCCTTAGCACTTCTTCACTTTCTGACACAACAAGATGCTCCAGCCCTAGAATCAGTCACTTCTCCAACAAACTCTGATTTTTTTTATTGGAGAATAATATTAGAAACCAAGATATGTGTGTTGAGTTTGTTCATTGCTACTGAGGTGTCATGGTTTCTAGTTCCTTTCAATTAATAGAGCAAGAAAATATCTGTGTTTTGGTTGTTTCCTAGTCAACCCATTGGTAAGAGAGTGATCTCCACTCCACCACAAATAGTATAGTGTATACATGACACCCAACACTGGACAAATGAAATTGGCACCAATTTATTCATCACATGAACTCCCCATCTTGGGGAGAAGGATATCATACCCCATTTGGGGCCACACAGGAATTACAGTCAGAAGCAGAGTGAACGAGCAGGGGCAGTAAGAGGTAGGTTTTGTAGTAACAAGATGATAAGGTATTCCTGGTTCCCTCAGGAGGATGGATTGGTTTGTTGGAGTAATTTTGCAGGATGACAAGAATATAAAACCTGTTAGGTTGAGGAACAGGTGGAGTGCAGTTGGTCTGGCTGATGGTGGAACCGGCTTAGTGGAGAGCCTTTCCCTTTGGGTACAAGTCATATCTGCCAACAGGGGAACTCATAATTAGGACTTTGGAACCCTGTGAGAACCAAAGATGTCAGGGCAGCACTTCAAATTTCAGGTCTTACAATAAAATATGTCTATATTGACCAGGGTATATACACATATCTATACATATCTGAAATTGCATCTTTTGCAAAAAAAAGTAAGACGCATTACTGAAGACAAGTCTATCTTCAAATATACACAAATGTCTTGATACATTCATAAATATGGAATTGTAGGGTCAATGAATGGCTTTATAAGTCATTTGATTAATAACACCAAATATCTCTATGGAAAATTTATATGCATATACTTCTCTGCTAGAATATATGAGACTATACATTTCACTATACCCTTAGAAACACTATCCATTGCATTTAAAATTGCATTTTTAAATCTTACAATTTAGATTTGCATTTGGAAAAAAGTGCATTACCACCATTTACAGAACTTGTGTATTTGTGAACAATTTCTGCATAATTCGCTAATGCAATAATCCTTTGTGGTAGATTTTCTATTATTTCTTTAGATGTGGAAAATAAAGATTAGGTTATACAGTTACTAAGTGGGAAGCTTGCAAACAGAATTTAAATCTGTTTTTACTTGTACTGGATTCTACAAACACCAAGTTCATCTAAAATGATGCTTTCTGCCCATTTAATTTCTAACTAGAAAAGTGAATGGATACAAATCTAAGTCTAAATTTTTTCCATTTAGTAAATTGTATTATTATTTTCCCCTTCTAATTGGTAAGAAGGATTTATATAGAAAAGATTTTAATTTCTTGTATAGTAGAAATGTCTTTCTCAGTTTTTTGAATGTCTTTCTATGCTTGTTCAAAATTATTTGGAATGTATGAATTTATTATTGTTGAATGTATCAATTAATTCTTTAGCATTTTTCCTACCTTGAGTTTCCTATCTTGAATAAACTATATTTATTTCTACTTTGTATCATGTTTAATTTTAAAATTTAATATCTCTGGAATATAGGTAGTTATTGGTTGTGAGTGTTGTATGGCTAATTTGAATGTCTTAGTCTATAAATTGTTTTATTATATGTATATGACACATATATCATATACAATAAAGCATATATCATATATGATATGATTTTATAATAAAATATATATCACATGTTATATATACATATGTGTATATAACATATATATTATATATACATTTTATAATAAAGTATATATCATATATACATGATATATATACATACAGGAAGAATATAGAACAATATAGAAGATTATGTTCCCATAATCTTTCCACATATGTATTCTATATGAAAGCCATTATATGACAAGAATTATTTCAAAATGTTATATCAAGAAATACAAATGCCTTGTATCATTAATTTTTCCTACAAAAAAGTTTTATTAATTTCACCTGAATATACATCCAGTTAAATTTGACAATTGTGTTCTCAAGATCAATAAAGACCAAGTTGAGATTTTAACTGGATTACTATTAAATATTTACATTACTGGGGGAATGGTATTTGTGTCATTAAAATGCTTGCCATCTAAGACCACAACACTGCTCTTTTTTCTTTGATAATTGCTTTCCATGTCTATTTTTAAAAATTTTTTATTTAAATTCAATTTAGTTAACATATAAGGTATTATTAGTTTTAGGGGTAGAATTTATCATCAGTTACATATAACACCCAGTGGTCATTACATCATGTGCCCTCCTTAATGCCTATCACCCAGTTACCCCTTCCCCCCACCCACCACCCCTCCAGCAACCCTCACTTTGTTTCCTACAGTTCAGAGTCTCTTATGGTTTGCCTCCCTCTCTGTTTTTACCTTATTTTATTTTTCCTTCCCTTCCCTTATGTTCATTTTTTTGTTTCTTAAATTTCACATATGAGTGAAATCATATGGCATTTGTCTTTCTCTGACTGACTTATTTCATCTAGCGTAATGCCTCCAAAGTCCATCCAATGCCATTGCACTTCGCAAGATTTCATTCTTTTTGATGCCTGAGTGATATCCCATTGTGTGTGTTTATACACACACACATACCACATCTTCTTTATCCATTCCTCTGCCAATGGACATCTGGGCTCTTTCCATAGTTGGTGTAATGTGGACATTGCTGCTATAAACATTGGGGTGTCTGTGGCCCTTTGCATCACTGTGTTTGTATCCTTTGGATAAATATCTCGTAGTGCAATTGCTGGGTCATAGGGTACCTTTATTTTTAACTTTTTGAGGAACCTCAATACTGTTTTCCAGAGTGGCTGCACCAGTTTGCACTCCTACCAACAGTGTAAGAGGGTTCCCCTTTCTCCAAATCCCATGTCTATTAATTTCTCCGTAGGTGTTTCATTTGCTTGTTTTCTTGTTTAGAAATATTTTTTTAAGCTTTTGCTTTGAAAGCATAGTTTCACATTCCCAAAAGTATATTCTCTGAGATATTAACAATGACTCATTGACAAAAAATGTTTTATGTTGTTAGATTTGGGGAATACAGATTTAACTTAAACAGATTTATTTTCCATTTACTTGTCAGATTCTATTGCAAACCTTAAAGGAGTTTGGTTTTCTTCAAATTTATTTGAACACAAAACTCCTTTTTCATGGGTCATATCAGGGGTGTCTCATTAATGAGGACCTACCGGGACAGTTACATTGGTTACATCTAGGATTAGTTTTCTTACACACAAAAAAAATCTTTTGGAATTCCTTTGGATTAGGATTCCCTGGTGCCAAATGCTGTTTTGTTTCTCAAAAATTATTTATTTTACTTTTAATTCTTGATGAATATATTTGTTTGGTATATGAATATATTGTGTTACACAAGCAGTTATTCCCTCTCAGTGTGTTTTAAATATTTTTCATTAGCTTTTCTTGGTGGTGATGAAAAATCATCGGACTCATTTTTTCTATGTGTACAAGTAGGTAATCTGTCTATTCTTTGCTAGTTCCTTTGAAGATTTTCTCATTTTTTACATTACGCATTTTTATTATGATATACTTAGATGGAGACAATTTTTAGCCTGATTGGGATTGACTGGGCTCTCTGAATCTCAAAATTGTTATCTTTAATTATTCATGAAACATTATTTGTTGCCAGTATGTCCTCAAATATTGCATCTACCCTATATTCTTTCTCTCCAATTAAAAATTACAAGTTGAATGTATATTAGAACTTAGCAGACTGTTCTCTATTGCAGTGAGCCTCTTTTCCTTACTTTCTGTATCTTTTTTTGCATTTTTTCTAAATAAGTCTTAATTTCAATCTTTTAGTTCATGGGTTTTCTCTTCATCCAAGTGTATTCTGCTCTCTAATCCATCCAATAAATTTTAAATATCAATGACTCTATTTTTCTAGAGTTTTTATTGTTTTTTTCCAAGCATTTGTTTTAATGTATTGTCCTTTACTCATGTATTTTAATTCTAATATATGATTAGAATATATATACATAAAATATAATTTATATGCATAGATTAGTTTTATATGTTGTCTCTGATATGCATAGCATTTGATGTCTGACATGGTTGTGTATTATGTGTCAGGATTTATTTTTGACATCTCATTTCCTAGTATGATTTGTAAGTTTTGTCTTTGAGCTCAAATCCCTTGGAAGTTTGTAGGAATTCTTTATAACTTCTATTGTAGATGGAAGATTTTTCTTTGCGTCTTCCAGACACTTGAGGACAGCATAAAAAGGGATTTCTTTCAAATTCAATATCTGATCCAACGTATTTTGGTCCACTCAGACAGTATTAATTTGAGTGCAAACCCATCTGAGGACCATTTATAGTTACAAACTCTTATGAGAGATTAATAGGAGACTTTCTTTTTTTCCTTCCACCTAGAATTAAATTTCCAGCCAAGGAATTTTTCTTAACTTTTCCTGAGAGTAAATTTATAGCCAATTCAACTTTCTATATTCCTATCTTTGTGATGAGTACTTCCTGTTAGATATGCCAACTTGGTTGGGTCCTGCTATCTTTCCCCTATTCCCTGTTCCTTGCCAAGCAGTGGAAAGTAAAGCTGATTAGTCAGATATGGAAAATTCCTTCAGGGCACAAGCCAACTTTAATAAAACTTTCCTCTTTAAGCTTAGCCCAAGACATGTGATGTCATTTCAGCTGAAACACCATAAAACCAGTAATTCAAGTTTCATTTCTTGAGTGACAAGCCCAACCCCAGCCCCCGGCTTCATACAATGAAGCTAGCTCTCATGGAAACATTTTGGTATAATTATCCATTAGATGCTTTTACCAATTTCCTCCTTAGAACCCACATCCAGGAAGGATCTTAGCTTCTTCCCTTTTTGCAAGAATGACTTTTATTTTCTCTTCATGGCCTACTGATAATATTTATTTTCTGTTTATTGAGGTTATACACATATGTGTGCACATATATATATGTGTTATATTAATATTTACTAAAGTTTCTCCTCTAGTTTACCTGTGATTTCTATTTATTTTGGCTAAAAAGTTACTTCATAGCATGAACTTACAGAGCCATGTTGACAAGAGATTCCTATTCTCATTGCCTATTTTTATTTTTAAAATAAGATCATAAAAAAACCACACAAATGCCAGCTAAACCTTGATGTTAAAAGACCAGACTAGTCCAGTACATATTTCAAATAATATTTATGTAACTTAGTGGTTTGGCTGAAGGTCTAAAATTTGTGGCTTTTTTTTTTTTTTTTTTAGATCTTGATGCAGAGATGCTAGGTATAAAACATTAAAAAGAAAAAAGGAAAGAAATCCAATACCACCAAAACAAATCTCTGTATTACTGGTATAACCTCAAAGTTATATCAGGTTATGTTTTCATTAGTCTGAATAGTAAAATTTATTTGAGTAGTCATAGAGAAACTTAAGAACAACAGCAGGTCTGAATAATAATGCAAAATCTTTTTCGAGTACGTGAGAGACTTTCCCTCCTGGTCACTGAGAAATAAATCTAGGGGCTGTGTATTGAAAAAAGATTTAAGTCTCCTCTACAGGACTTGAATTAAAGTAGGGTGGTATAAGAAATAAGAAATCAGTATGAGGTTGACCCACTGTAAATATTAGGATTATTTCTTTCTGAAACTACTAATTTGTTATACTGCAATAAACTGAATCAGAAACAATCCCTACATCTTTTCTACCTAATAGAAACCTCTCTCCTTAACCCCTATTTCCAACCTTAAATCCCTACAAACACATTTTGAGAAAGTGCATCATAAATGTCTTTATTTGTTCTTCCATAAAGAAGAAAAGGGATGGGTAACACAGCATGAACTAAGGTCACAATGCAGGCAGATTTACTAGGCTCGGTTATGTACGTGGGTTACAGAAGTTTCTCTATGGACACTGAGTGCTCAATATCCTCTACCTTTGATAAAAACTGTCTTCATGTTACAGTTGATAAAACATGGGTCTTTACTCTGTTTGTGTGAATAGCTTGTATCCTACTGATTCCAATCAGTGGTTTGCAGGTGCTGAAAATATGCAAAAGGGGAGATAAAAAGACTCCCTGCATGATTTATTGTTTGTTTCCTTTAAACTCCTGAAATTATCATACATAATGCTGACATTATGATTAATAGTAAAATAAGGAAAATTATTTCTCAGTATATGAAAGCTACATTACAAAGAATTCATTATTATAATTGAAGATAGAGAATAACTCGTAAAAGGCAAATTGAAAAAATATTTGATTAGTGAAAATTTAATCAGCTTTTATTACTAAGTCCTGTAGAAGGATAAATCTTATATGAAGCTGTTTTCTAAATAATTTGTTAAGAATAAGATGTCAAGTTTGGCAGTGATTGGATGACAAATAGCTAGAAGACACAGGAATATTATTTTAAAACAATTTTTATTAAAAATCAAATTGCTACAAAGATTTTGTGCTTATATATGATTTATAAAAATAAAATTATAATTTAAATCCATGTATTCACTATGCATTTTAAGAAAGATAGCATTCCATTTACATTAAAGCCACTTTCTGACCTGATTCTTTCCCCACTCCCAGAAATAATGCTTTTTGTCTTAGTTCACTATGTTTGTACTGCTAAACAATATATTGTTTACTTTGCCTCTGAACTTCATTAAAATAGATTCATAGTTTGATGAGATTTTTCTCAAACAGCATGTTCTTGAGACTTGCCTGTCTGGTTGGCTCAGTCATTAAGCGTCTGCCTTCGGCTCAGGTCATGATCCCAGGGTCCTGGGATCGAGCACCGCATCGGGCTCCCTGCTTTGTGGGAAGCCTACTTCTCCTTCTCCCACTCCCCCTGCTTGTGTTCCCTCTCTCACTGTGTCTCTCTGTCAAATAAATAAAATCTTTTAAAAAGAGAGAGAGAGAGAGAGAGTTGACTAAGAACTAATAGTTTATTTCCTCTCCTCTCTATTGTTCCATTTTATGAATATAGCATAATTTATTCATCTTCTTTTCATTGTTTTCTTTCTTCTAAATATGGGAGATTTAAAAAAATTCTTTTATTTTCATGATTGTATATGCCTTTGTTTAAGCTAAGTAAGTTTCGGGGTGCCTGGGTGCCTCAGTCAGTTAAACATCAGACTCTTGATTTTGGCTCAGATCATGATCCCAGAGTCTTAAGATCCAGCCCTAAGGCGGGCTCCACGCTAAGGGTGGAGTTTACTAAGATTCTCTCTCTCGCTCCCTCTGCCCCTTCCCCCCCACATACCCCCTCCCGCCCCCTTGTGCTCTCTCTCTCTCAACATTCATACATACATAAGTTTCTCCTTTCTAAAATAAGCAAGATTTCTCTAAACCTTGAAGAGAAAATGATGAGTCATTAGTTAACATCTTCATCTTTATTAGCTAATGACAAATGGTTTTCCAACACAGTTTGCCAACCTGAACTCATATTATATAAAAAGCTTACCAGTATTTTACTTTAAAAATATATCTTATACTTTATTTTTCAACTTTTAAACTGCAACTCACAGCAGAGAGTGCATGTATGAAAATATATAGCTTAGAGTAATACATAAAAAACTGTCAGTGCAACAAAACCTATGTCAAGATATAAAATATTGCAAATAAAATCCTTCTTGTGACTCCCCCAATCACTACACCTTCCCTATCTCCTTCCAAAAAGTTATCAGCATCTTATCTTTTATTGTAATGATTTCTTTGTTTTTCCTTATAATTTTGCCACCTGAGCACTCATCAATAATTATTACTATTTTGTTTAGGTCGGGGTATTATGCTGACTTATGAAATAAGTCAGTCAAAGAAAGAGAATTATGATATGATTTCACCCATATGTGGAATTTAAGAAACAAAACAGATGAACACAGGGGAAGTGAAGGAAAAGTAAGACAAAAACAGAGAGGGAGACAAACGATAAGACACTAACTCTAGGAAACAAAGAGGGTTGCTGGAGGGGAGGGGGTAGGGGGATGGGGTAACCGGTGATGGGCATTAAGGAAGGCACTTGATGGAAAGAGCACTGGGTGTTATATACAATTGATGAATCACTGAACTCTACCTCTGAAACTAATAATACACTATATGTTAATTAAATTGAATTTAAAGAAAAAAATAAAGAAAAAATAAAATAAACTTTGTAAAACTGGTGTCATATAATATTTGTAATATTGTGCCTGCCTTCTCTTGATCGGCTTATATTTGTAAGATATGTCCCTGCTTTTACAAGTAGCTATAGTTGTTTGGTTTCATTGCTGAATAATATACTGTGTATGTGTATAGTACAATGTGTTTACCCATTCTGCTATTAGAGCCATGTGGGCTGTTTCCACATTTTACTACTATCAGTAGTGCTAATACAAGCCTTCTTAAATGTGTCTTTTGTGTACTCACTTCTGTTACATATATTCCTTCCATTTGAATTGCTTCAAAGGGTATGCCCAGGTATTCAGCACGATATATCACCAAACATTTATTTTCAAAATGATTTTACCAATTTGAATTCTCTTTGTCATTTTCATATTGATTTGTATGAGTTCTTTTTTGTTTGTTTGCTTTATGTCTACCACATATCTCTTCCTCACTGTATCACTTATCTGCATGCCATTCTAATGATATCCCTTAAAGTTCTTAATTTTAACCTCGTCCAATTAAACTTTAAATTTCTGGTAGGTGTATTTGTTTCCTTTTCCATAAAAGTTTTAACTCCCAGAGGTCATGAACATAGCTGTTTATATCCTCTGCTAGAACTATTATTGTGTTTGATTGAAATTTAGATCTGCACTCCATTTGGGATAAATTCTTATGTATGATGTAAGGTGAAAGCCACATTTTAATGTTTGTGTATGAATATCCACTTGCCCCAGCACTGTTTATTTAAAATGCTATCCTTTCTCCACTATTTTTTTTTTTTTAAGTGTTCCTCTAGGTTCTAACTTCAATTCTAGCTCCAGCTCATCAGGGCATAGTGAAAACCACCATGAATGATTTAGCTCTCATTTTTGCTTTTGCCTAAGTGTATGTAGCCCATAAAGTTCATTAATTTCTTGCCAAAAAAAACTTATAAACATACTTAAATGTTCATTCTCATTTCTTTTCCTCACTTTTGGGGTCATTTTAGCAGCTGCTTATTGGATCCATCGTCCTGCTAGAAAAATAAATCCAGGAATACTTTTTTTTTTATTTTTTAAATTTTTTATTGTTATGTTAAACACCATACATTACACCATTGGTTTTTGATATAGAGTTCCATGATTCATTGTTTGTGCATAACACCCAGTGCTCCATGCAGAACGTGCCCTCTTTAACACCTATCACCAGGCTAACCCATCCTCCCACCCCCTTCCCCTCTAGAACCCTCAGTTTGTTTTTCAGAGTCCATCACTCTCATGGTTCGTCTCCCCCTCTGATTTCCCCCCCTTCACTCTTCCCCTCCTGCTATCTTCTTCTTTTTTTTTCTTAACATATATTGAATTATTTGTTTCAGAGGTACAGATCTGTGATTCAACAGTCCTGCACAATTCACAGCGCTCAGCAGAGTACATACCCTCCCCAATGTCTATCACCCAGCCCCCCATCCCTCCCACCCCCCACCACTCCAGCAACACTCAGTTTGTTTCTTGAGATTAAGAATTCCTCATATCAGTGAGGTCATAGGATACATGTCTTTCTCTGTTTGACTTATTTCGCTCAGCATAACACCCTCCAGTTCCATCCACGTCGTTGCAAATGGCAAGATCTCATTCCTTTGGATGGCTGCATAATATTCCATTGTGTATATATACCACCTCTTCTTTATCCATTCATCTGTCGATGGACATCTTGGCTCTTTCCACAGTTTGGCTATTGTGGACATTGCTGCTATAAACATCGGGGTGCACGTACCCCTTCGCATCCCTACATTTGTATCTTTGGGGTAAATACCCAGTAGTGCAATTGCTGGATTGTATGGTAACTCTATTTTCAACTGTTTGAGGAACCTCCATACTGTTTTTCAGAGTGGTTGCACCAGCTTGCATTCCCACCAACAGTGTAGGAGTGTTCCCCTTTCTCCGCATCCCCGCCAACATCTGTCGTTTCCTGACTTGTTAATTTTAGCCATTCTGACTGGTGTGAGGTGGTATCTCACTGAGGTTTTGATTTGGATTTCCCCGATGCCAAGTGATGTTGAGCACTTTTTCATGTGTCTGTTGGCCATTTGGATGTCTTCTTTGGAAAAATGTCTGTTCATGTCTTCTGCCCATTTCTTGATTGGATTATTTGTTCTTTGGGTATTGAGTTTGATAAGTTCTTTATAGATTTTGGATACTAGCCTTTTATCTGATATGTCATTTGCAAATGTCTTCTCCCATTCTGTCGGTTGTCTTTTGGTTTTGTTGACTGTTTCTTTTGCTGTGCAAAAGCTTTTTATCTTGATGAGGTCCCAATAGTTCTTTTTTGCCCTTGCTTCCTTTGCCTTTGGTGATGTTTCTAGGAAGAAGTTTCTCTGGCTGAGGTCGAAGAGGTTGCTGCCTGTGTCCTCATTTAGAACTGATGGACTCCTTTCTCACATTGAGGTCTTTCAACCATTTGGAGTCTATTTATGTGTGTGGTGTAAGGAAATGGTCCAGTTTCACTCTTCTGCATGTGGCTGTCCAATCTTCCCAACACCATTTGTTGAAGAGACTGTCTTTTTCCATTGGACATTCTTTCTTGCTTTGTCAAAGATTAGTTGACCATACAGTTAAGGGTCCATTTCTGGGCTCTCTATTCTGTTCCATTGATCTATGTGTCCGTGTTTCTGCCAGTACCATACTGTCTTGATGATGACAGCTTTGTAATAGAGCTGGAAGTCCGGAATTGTGATACTGCCAACTTTGCTTTTCTTTTTCAACATTCCTCTGCTATTCGGGGTTTTTCTGGTTCCATACACATTTTAGGATTATTTGTTCCATTTCTTCAAAAAAAGTGGATGGTATTTTGATGGGGATTGCATTGAATGTGTAGATTGCTCTAGGTAGCATTGACATCTTCACAATGTTTGTTCTACCAATCCATGAGCACGGAACATTTTTCCATTTCTTTGTGTCTTCTTCAATTTCTTTCATGAGTATTTTATAGTTTTCTGAGTAGAGACCCTTTGCCTCTTTGGTTAGATTTATTCCTAGGTATCCTATGCTTTTGGGTGCAATTGTAAATGGGATCGACTCCTTAATTTATCTCTCTTCTGTCTTGTTGGTGTACAGGAATGCCACTGATTTCTGTGCATTGATTTTATATCCTACCACTTTACTGAATTCCTGTATGAGTTCTAGCAGTTTTGGGGTGGAGTCTTTTGGGTTTTCCACATAAAGTATCATATCATCTGCAAAGAGTGCGAGTTTGACTTCCTCTTTACCAATTTGGATGCCTTTGATTTCTTTTTGTTGTCTGATTGCTGTGGCTAGGACTTCAAATACGATATTTAATACCAATGGTGATTGTGGACATCCCTGCTGCATTCCCGATCTTAGGGGGAAAGCTCTCAGCTTTTCCCCATTGAGAATGATATTCACTGTAGGTTTTTCATAGATGGCTTTTATGATACTGAGGTATGTGCCCTCTATCCCTATACTCTGAAGAGTTTTGATCAAGAAAGGATGCTGTACTTTGTCAAATGCTTTTTCTGCATCTATTGAGAGGATCATGTGATTCTTGTTCTTAAATTCTTCTTTAATCCTGGTTGACCCATTCATTTTTTAGTAGGATGCTCTTTAGCCTCCAAGTATTTGAGTTCTTTCTGACTTTCCTCCTGTGATTGAATTCTAGGTTCAAAGCATTGTGGTTGAAAATATGCAGGGAATGATCCCAATCTTTTGGTACCGGTTGAGACCTGATTTGTGACCTAGGATGTGATCAATTCTGGAGAATGTTCCATGGGCACTAGAGAAGAATGTGTATTCCATTGCTTTGGGATGGAATGTTCTGAATATGTCTGTGAAGTCCATTTGGTCCAGTGTGTCATTTAAAGTATTTCTTTGTTGATCTTTTGCTTAGATGATCTGTCCATTTCAGTGAAGGGGGTGTTAAAGTCCCCCACTATTACTGTTTTGTTGTCAATGTGTTTCTTTGCTTTTGTTATTAATTGCCTTATATAATTGGCTGCTCCCATGTTAGGGGCATAGATATTTATAATTGTTAGATCTTCTTGTTGGATAGGCCCTTGAAGTAGGACATAGTGTCCTTCCTCATCTCTTATTACAGTCTTTAGTTTAAAATCTAATTTGTCCCAGCTTTCTTTTGGTGTCCATTAGCATGGTAAATGGTTTTCCACTCCCTCACTTTCACTCTGGAGGTGTCTTTGGGTCTATAATGAGGCTCTTGCAGACAGCATATTGATGGGTCTTGTTTTTTAATCCAGTCTGATAGCCTGTGTTTTTTGATTGGGGCATTTAGCCCATTCACATTCAGGGTAACAATTGAAAGGTATGAATTTAGTGCCATTGTATTGCCTGTAAAGTGACTGTTACTGTATATTGTCTGTGTTCCTTTCTGTTCTATGTTGCTTTTAGGCTCTCTCTTTGCTTACAGCGCCCCTTTCAATATTTCTTGGAGGGCTGGTTTCGTGTTTGCAAATCCCTTTAGTTTTTGTTTGTCCTGGAAGCTTTTGATCTCTCCTTCTATTTTCAATGATAGCCTAGCTGGATATAGTATTCTTGGCTGCATATTTTTCTCGTTTAGTGCTCTGAAGATATCATGCCAGTCCTTTCTGGCCTGCCAGGTCTCGGTGGATAGGTCTGTTGCCAATCTAATGTTTCTACCATTGTAGGTTACATATCTCTTCTCCTGAGCTGCTTTTAAGATTTTCTCTTTGTCTCTGAGACTCGTAAGTTTTACTTTTAGATATCAAGGTGTTGACCTATTTTTATTGATTTTGAGAGGGTTTCTCTCTGCCTCTTGGATTTTGATGCCTGTTTCCTTCCCCACATTAGGGAAGTTCTCTGTTATGATTTGCTCCAATATACCTTCTGCCTCTCTCTCTCTTTCTTCTTCTGGGATCCCAATTATTTCAATGTTGTTTGTTCTTATGGTATCGCTTATCTCTCGAATTCTGCCCTCAATATCCAGTAGTTGTTTATCTCTTTTACTCAGCTTCTTTATTTTCCATCATTTGGTCTTCTATATCACTGATTCTCTCTTTTGCCTCATTTATTCTAGCATTTAGTGCCCCTATTTTTGATTGAACCTCATTTATAGCCTTTTTGATTTCGACTTGGTTAGAATTTAGTTCTTTTATTTCTCCAGGAAGGGTTTCTCTAATAACTTCCATGTTTTTTTCAAGCCCAGCTAGTATCTTTAAAATCATGATTGTTAACTCTAGGTCCGACATTGTACTAATGTCCATATTGAGTAGGTCCTTGGCAGTCAGTACTACCTCTTGTTCTTTTTGTAGAGGTGATTTTTTCCATCTTGTCATTTTGTCCAGAGCAGAATAGATGAATGAGAGAACAAAATGCTAACAGGGTAACAACAAATCAGAAAAGACCTGAAGCCAGGGGAAAAGAAAGGGAAAGAAATCCAAAAGAAAAAAAAAAAAAAACAAAAAAACGAAGAAGATAAAACAAACAAAAACAGAACAAAACAAACAAAACAGAATATGATCAAATATGATCAGGCTGGTGCATAGATCAGTGCCACACACTAGATTTTGGGTGTATTTTAGTCTGTTAAAAGAAAGTGCCTCCCAAAATTTTAAAGAAAGAAAAACTTATATATGTACAAAAATAAGAGTTGATATGATGAAGGGATGGAATACGACTGTAAAGATCAAAATTATAAAAAATTTTATAAAAGGAATTGATAAGTTGTTTGAAAGAAGAAAGAAGAGGATTTTAAAAAAAAAGAAAAAAAAAAGGGGAGAGAATGTGATCAGGCAGGAGACTAGAACAAAGCCATACACTAGAGATTTAGGGTATATTTTGATCTGTTAGAAGAAACTGTATCTCAAAACTTTAAAGAGAGAACAACTTATATATATATGCCAAAAATAAGGGTAACTACTATGAAGGGATAAAATATGACTCTAAAAATGAAAAATAAAAATGTTTTTCAAAAAAGGGATTGATAAGATGTTGGTTGAAAAAGAGAAAAAGAAAAATTAAAAAAGAGAGAGTTAAAAAAATTAACTTTGAAAGACTAAAGAATCATGGTAAAAAAGCCGTGAATTCTATGTGCAGTATTCCCCTAGCTCTGGAGTTCTGCCGGTCCCATTGATCGGTAAACTTGGTCTTGGCTGGCTGTTCGTGCTGATCTTCTGGGGGAGGGGCCTGTTGCTGTGGTTCCCAAATGTCTTTGCCAGAGGCGGAATTGCCCCGCCCTTGCCGGTCTGGGCTAAGTAATTTGCTCAGGTTTGCTCTCGGAGCTTTTGTTCCCTGCAAGCTTTCCGTCCAGCTTTGGAGGACGAGAGTGAAAATGGTGGCCTCCCAATCTCCACCCCGGAGGAGCCGAGAACTCAGGGTCCCCCTCCCCCAGAGTAAAGCAGTCACTCCCGTCTCCCCGGTCTCCGGCCGCACTCCATGCTCACCCGGCCTGTGACTGAGCGTTTCTATCTCTGGCACCCAACCCCGTGCGGAGTCTCCAAACCCAGCAGATCCCTGTGGTGCGCTCCTGCACCGCTCCTCCCAGGGGAGGAAGGGGAGTCTCCCCGGCTCTGCCGCTTGTTGGGTCCCTGCTGGAGGAGCAGTGGCCCGACTGGGCCGCGGATCACAGTTTATGGCCACCCCGAGCTGAGAGCCCGTGCCTTGGCTCCGTCTCTGCATCCAGCTTCTCCGCTCCGATACCTGGGAGCTCTGCCGCACTCAGGCACCCCCAGTCTTTCTGTGACCCCGAGGGTCCTGAGACCACACTGTCCCACGAGGGTTCCACCCCCCACTTAGCCGCTGGAGCAATGTCCCTCAGCCGAGCCGACTTCTAAAAGTTCAGATTTTGAGCTCCACGGCTCTATCACTTGCCAGAAGCTGCCGTTGGAGGCCCCCTCCCCCGCCGTCTATCCTCCTGAATATCGCCTCGGATTCACCTCTCCGCACGTCCTACCTTACAGTAAGTGGTCGCTTCTCTGTTCAGGGAGTTGTTGCTACTCTCTTCTTCGATCTCCTGTTGAGTTCGTAGGTGTTCAGAATGGTTTGATCCCTATTCAGCTGAATTCCTGAGACCAGACGAAATCCAGGTCTCCTCCTCCTCTGCCATCTTGCTCTGCCATCTTTTTCTTTTTTCTTAATCTAGACATTTATAGCTATGAATTTTCCTCTAATCATCTAAGTTTTTGTGTGATTGTAATGTAGTGTGTGTGTGTGTGTGTGTGTGTGTGCGCGCGTGCACCCATATGCATGTGTGGTTTTGACCCAGTTTTTAGACCCTGGCTAATGCCAGTCAGTCCCTCTTCTTGAGTAGCACATTAAGTCCATACTCCCAACCACTTCCCTAACTGGGCACTCACACTCCTGGTGAGTACATACCCACCCTAGTTGCCCCAGGGCTAGATAACAGACAACCAGAGATAACCCCTGTGTCCCAGAATCCACCAATTCCTTTGAGTTAGCCCACCCTAATCCTACTTGTTTGGCCTCACCTGTCCTTACCATGGAGAGCACAATAAGGCACTTGCCTGTAGTTCTCTCTCTCTGCCTCAGGATTGACCCCATTGCTCCCCTCAGTGGCCTTATGTAGCATACTGTGTTCTCCCCAGAGAACTGTAACAACATTGTAAACTTCTTTCTGTTTCTTTCTCTTGAGGCAGAGGCATTGGGAAGGCACCACTGTCACTGGTCAGCTTGCACTTTGACCACTGCCACTGTGTACTGGTTGCCTCCACTTTGCCATTACTTCCGATCCTAAATTGTGGAATTCATAATGTGAATCCTTACCTAGTTTCCACCACCTAAGCACATATCCACAACCTCACGTAGTCACTGGTAACAAAGCATCTGAAGAATGAGGGTTACCTCATTCTGTGATGTCTCCTCCAAAAGTTGCAGAGGGGGATACCTCCCTGATGGCCATAGGATGGAACTAATCAGCCAACTGTGGTGGGGGGTAGGCGGAGGAGGCACTAGCAAGTAGCCCAGCATCACCATGTGAGATTCTAGTTATTTTTGCCTGAGATAGTGTGGCAGCAAGAGATTGACCACAGATTGCTTGCAAGCCCCAAGTGGTACATGGAGCTAGTCTGGGGATTTGATATGACACCACAAAAAAATGGTGTTATTGAGGGGCACCTGGGGGGGGTGTTAACTGTCTGATTCTTGGTTTCGGCTCAGGTCATGTGATCAAGCCCTGGATCCGG
Organism: Eumetopias jubatus; assembly: GCF_037043125.1. Classification (NCBI taxonomy): domain Eukaryota; kingdom Metazoa; phylum Chordata; class Mammalia; order Carnivora; family Otariidae; genus Eumetopias; species Eumetopias jubatus. The sequence continues at coordinate 48,474,017 of NW_028274823.1, read as the reverse complement.
CTCTGTGCTCAGTGCAGAGTCTGCTTAAAACTCTGTCTGCCCCTCCTCCGCCTAAAAATAACTAAAAAAAAATCTTTTTAAAAATAGTGTTATTGGGGCCAGTGATTTTTATGCTGTTGCTTACCTTGTCCTGGCACTCTCCATCCCTGGGCCCAAAAGACTATCAGAGCATAAACACCCATGGAGATCAGAAGCTCAAAATCTCATCACATGGGAAAAGTGGTAAAAAAATACACTTGATCCACTGGGGTGCCCTTGATTGAGAGGCTGTCATCAATGACAGGCCTAGAAGAACCACCAAGTATTAATCCAGTATACATCTAAAGGGTAAAATGGTCAGGGAAAGATAGGAGACCAAATGATAATTAGAAACATCACCACCTTGGTGGCTGAGTAATATTCCACTGTATGTATATATATACATATATATCATATTTTTATCCATTCATCAGTTACTCAACCATCAAAAAGAATTCATCAGTTACTCAGCGATCCAAAAGAATGAAATCTTGCCATTTGCAACCACATGGATGGAGCTAGAGTGTATTATGCTAAGTGAAATAGGTTAAAGACAAATACCATATGATTTCACTCATAAATGGAATTTAAGAAACAAAACAAATGAGCAAAGGTGAAAAGAGAGAGAGAAAAACAAACCAAGAAACAGATTCTTAATTATAGAAAACAAACTGATGGTTACCGGAGGGGAGGTTGGTGGGGGCTGGGTGAAATAGGGAAATAGGTGATGGAGATTAAGGAGTGAAGTTGTGATAAGCACTGGGTGATGTATGGAAGTGTTGAATTACTACACTATACACCTGAAACTAATATTACACTGTACGCTAACTGGGATTAAAATAAAAATGTAAAACGTCAAAAAAAAATTTAATAGTTATTTGCTTGGGTAATTGGCATCATTTATTTACCATATCTTTGCAAACTTCATTTATACACCAGATGCCAAATTTGATAATGTTAATGCAGTTAAACAACCTTAATCCAGTCAGTGACATGTAGGCAAACAACTTCTGAACTCATTGGAGATTAAAGAGACAATAAGCACTCCAGTAAACAAATAGGACCTTGAGAAGAAAATGCAAAATCTTGAAACATAACAGGATATAGTAAAATGAAATTTAAAAAAACTAAAATTTTTAGCATTATGAAATCATCTGCCATGGCCTCAGCTGAGTATACAGAAAGAAAAAATTATGAAAATGTTGATTTGTGTCGTCAGTACAAATACAAAGTGAATGGAAACATTATTTGTGAGGAACTGAAGTATTAAATGCTTCCTACAGAAAAAAATAAAACAATACACTAACTAGTAGTAATCATGACTATTTTCTGGATATGAAAATCATTTAGTTTCTATGCATTTATATTCTATATATTTCTTTTTTTTATTATTACTATGTTATGTTAATCACCATACATTACATCATTAGTTTTTGATGTAGTGTTCCATGATTCATTGCGTATAACACCCAGTGCTCCATGCAGAACGTGCCCTCTTTAATACCCATCACCAGGCTAACCCATCCCCCCACCCCCCTCCCCTCTAGAACCCTCAGTTTGTTTCTCAGAGTCCATAGTCTCTCATGGTTCATCTCCCCCTCCGATTTCCTCCCCTTCATTCTTCCCCTCCTGCTTTCTTCTTCTTCTACTTTTTTTTTTTTTTAACATATAATGTATTATTTGTTTCAGAGGTACAGGTCTGTGATTCAACAGTCTTACACAATTCACAGCACTCACCATAGCACATACCCTCCCCAATGTCTATCACCCAGCCACCCCATCCCTCCCACCCCCCACCACTCCAGCAACCCTCAGTTTGTTTCCTGAGGTTAAGAATTCCTCATATCAGTGAGGTCATATGATACATGTCTTTCTCTGATTGACTTATTTCGCTCAGCATAATACCCTCCAGTTCCATCCATGTTGTTACTAATGGCAAGATTTCATTCAATTCTATATATTTTCTATACATTCTCTACCTTTGTATTTAATGCAAATCACTAGGAGTGGCCCTTCAGCATATTCATATTTTAACATCTCGGGGAAATTATTTCATTTTGTAAATAATAATGAGAGAGGGGATTTTGGGTGGGGGCAGTGAGAAAGTAGGGTTGACTCACAGAGGTAGTGGTAGTTATTTAAAGTTTTTATTTTAATTTTATCAGTTCTGAGAAGTATTTTCCTCAAGAAAAATGTGTGTGTGTGTGTGTGTGTGTGTGTGTGTTTGTGTCTAGTTCTATGAATCCATAAAAGAGCAGATATCAGCTTAGATGACTAGCTGTCCCCAATTACTAGCTCCACCATTTACTAGCCACGTGACTTTGGGCATATGAATTAATTTATTTTTTCTTTAGTTAAGTCACCTGTAAAATGGGAATGCACTGACACGTGCCTCATAAAATGAAATTATTAAACATGTAAAGTACTTAGAACAATGAATTATCCACAATAATTTTTCACATTTATTACCATATTGGTTTTTGTATTGTAATTTTTCATATATGTTAGTATATTGGTTTTTGTGATTATTATAATTTCTCATACCTCCCTTCATGTACTGCCAATCATTTATTCAAATTCCTACTTAGCTTTGCTCCCAGCAATGTGAACACTTCAACCATTCCATGTGACTCTGAAATCTTACTTAGAGAAATTGTCCTACACAAAAATACCCACCAGTTTTGGTAATATATGTCTAAGCTGATTGGTTAAAGAATCATCCAATATTTATCAACTGGAAAGTGAGTGACTACATTGTTATAAATTCATATGGTACAATTTAAAAAATAAATAGTTTACATTCTTGTACGGTTCAGAATAGTGTGGTTCAACTGCAGTAACAATCCCCAAATCCCATTGTCTTAAAATCAACAATGCTCCCCGTATGTCCATCTGTCATCAGAGGCACCTGGGGTACCAGTTACCATCTCAAATGTTTACTCTTTCTAGAAAGAGAGAACATGGTGAAGTAGCCACTGTTTGTAAAGCATCTTTGGAATGGTCACATACAAATCTGATTTGTTCATATTTTATTGGTCACAGTAAATCTTATGGTCATGCTTATTTTTCAGTAGGTGAAGAAGTTGAATAAGCTAGAGGAGAGAAAGCTGGAATATTTATGAAAAACTCCAATGACTATCACTGCTTGTACCAACTGACCTGGAGGAAGAGACATGAGAAAGGTAAGTTGCTGTGTCATGGTTAGACTATGATCTAATAAAAAAAATTACTTTGTGAGTTTATATGTTAGCATGAACATAGACGCAGGCATGAATGCATATTCATATCAAGGGGAAGAGAGACTGGAGGAAATGGAGCAATTATGAGCATTTATTTTTCCTTTATATCTTTTTTCTGTTGTTTATTGCAACACATATTTTACATTATACATTCAAGAAAATATAAGGATAGGAGTAAAGATTAAGTAGAAACCCTGTTATTGCTTGTTGTACAATATTATTTAAATTCATTTGAAGAACATTATATGGACTATGTACAATACAACTCACCTTTTACACAGAACCAAGAGCTGAGTCTTTGAGAGGGTCTCTGCACTTAGACTGTGGCCTCGTTGTTTACCATTATTGGTGAAGTTTTTCAAATCTAGCTAATTTTTGGTATTTTCTGAATTTGATTTTAGGGCCCAGGTTTTACCACAAATAAAAGGGTTAGACCAGACTATGGAATGAGAATTACACGTGTTTCTGAATATAAAATTTCAACATATTCCCTACATTGGTTGCATGGTATATATTCATACTTATATATGAAAGTTCACACCAAATACAGTGGAAACACAGGGATGGAATGTTTAATTCCACCTGGAGGTCTAAAATATGGAAATACTTCCAACTAGTGATCTTGCTTGAACAGAGCTGAGATAGAAAAGAAAGGCAACATGAGCACCTAACTGGATGAGATTAACCCTGGGCTGTGAAGAAAGCAGATTGCCTGCAGGCATGTATTGAATTTTCAGAACAGCAAAGTGAGGATCATGGCAGATGAGGCTAAATCCTAGCAGCCTTTTTTTTTTTATGCCATGGTCAGTTTAATGTTTATTTCTCTGCTTATGTAAAATAAATCCAAAATAATCTGCAACCACATTGTAATCACTTCATAAAGTATTTTATTTATTTCTCTTATGCATATTATGGAAAGGCATCAGCATTTTTAAATAACCAAAATGTCTCAGTGGCACACCCTTAAGTCCCTTTTTCGTTCACTCATTTATTCATTCAACAAAATTCAGTGTAGATTGTTCATTGAGAAAGCAGAGTTCATTAGGGTTCTTTATCTGCACTGATAATATATTATTATGCCTTTATAAGAGATAAAATTTGCCAAGAAACTATTTCTGATTTTTTAATGTCAAATTTTGAGTATGTAGTCATAACCGTAAAGTACTGGAATCCACTTATACTGGGTCTCATGCAGAAACTTATCAAATAATGTAAATAGTGGTCTCAATTACTTTTGAGGATAATTTCTGTATTCTCTCATTTGAAAATTTACATGGTGTGATGGATTCATTCTAGAGGATGTTACGGGCTAAATTGTGTCCTTCCAAAATTCACATTTTAGAACCTTAACCCGGATACCTCAGAATGTGACTGTTTTTGGAGATGGGCCTTGAAAGAGGTAATTAAGGGTAAACAAGGTCTTATGAGTGACCGAACCCAATCTGACTGGTATCTTTATAAGAAAATGATATTTGGATGCACAAAAAGAGGCACCAGGGATGCAAACCCAGAGAGAAAAAGCTATGTGAGGACATAGTGAGGAGGGCATCTGCAAGGCAAGAAGACAGGCCTCAGGAGAAACCAACACTGCCTAAAACTTGATCTTGGACTTGTGAGGAAATACATTTCTGTTGTGTAAGCCACCCTGTCTGTGGTATTTTGTTAGCGCAGACTTGCAAACTAATACAGATGGAAATGTATACAGACTATTGGCTGAAACAAACAGACATACAAACAAATGATGAAAAGCAGTGGTTTCTCATCATGCAATTAATTAAGTTCAGTAAGTCACAGGACACAGGTCTTCAAGGATCATGAACTTGTTCCACATTACAAATCCCTCATTTGAAAGCACTTTGAAGAGAATAGGTGTTATAAGAGCAGGAGAAGCTAAAACTAGGTCAAATCAAAACCAGCAATACCACATCAACCAAAAATCCTTACAAACCATCAAAAGAAAGTGGCTGCTCCTAGAGAAATTTTATTTGTACTGAAACTTTTGACTGCATTTAAGGGCAAAACATAATTTTTTAAAAAAGACATACTAATGATCATCACTTTTGGAAAGAAAATGGCTGAAATGGGATGCACAACAAAAGCTCATTTGGGAAATACTGAAACATTGCTAAAATATTCAACTTATTTTTCTATTGTTCAGTGAAGTGTTTCAAACTTTCCTACTGAGCACATCATGTTCAATCCCTAATGCAAATAGATTCAGTTCCAATTCATTTCATCCCCATGTTTTACTTATTTGTATCCTACTGAGCCATTTTTGATGTCAGATATTCTCTTCTCTTAGATTTTATTTTTTATCTATTCAAATCCCCACCGTGGTTTGCTAGATGTCCTAACAATAAGTTATATTTAAATAAGTGTCATATATTTGGAATTCTAAGGGTCAGTACCCATTAAGCTGGAAAGAAAAAAAAACCTTTATAATTTGCATAAGGGAATTATAAAGGAAACTGATTAATTCTTACCTTTTAATAGGATTTGTTATACCAATTTTTTTTAAATCCTTAAAAATCTCTGAATGGTGATTGCTGCTCATAGGAGAAAGTTGTATTCTTTATAGATACTACAAGTTATCTATTAATGATTAATACTGGATACAGATTCAATGATACACAAAGGAATGGACTTGCCAAGAAAATCTAATCAAGTGAGGCTTTGTTTCATGTAGGAATTGAACATATATTTATTTACTGGCATTAAAAATTGTAAATAATTGAACTCTAACCTAGTAGTTTTGCATTGCTCTATTCTTTCTGTTATACTATGTCTAAGGAAAGACTTTAGCCACTAACTATTGTCGAAATTAGAAATCCTTAGACAATGGAAGAAAAGAAAATTTAATTAAAGAAGAAAAAAAGTTGAATTAGACGGTGAACTCTTGGGGAAATATTAGTAGAAATGGTAAGTTTCTTGTTATTTGGGAAGCAGTGTTCTGGGTTTTCTTATTGGACTTATACCCATAATAAAAATCCAGTTTGTTTTCTATTATTATTGTAATATATGTTCTGAGCCAACATTGAACTGGGGGATTAAAATAGGATCATATTAAGGCAACAGCCTTAAATAGTGTCTGTGTAGTTCAATTTCCTTTCACTATGTAGAAATTTTACTATCCCTTTAAATGATACTTTCAAAATTTCCTTCTCACCAACTATTGATCAAAATATAATGTCACATTTTAGTTTGCTTTATATTTAGGAAAGAAATTTCTTGTTAAGGCATCAGGAAAGTGCATTTTAAAAGCATTATATTTAGTATCATGTATCAGCTGATATGAATAACCAGAGTCCATGATTCAATAGTGTGGGAAAGCTGATTTTTGTTGGAGATAGTCTCAAAATTCTTGGAGAAAAGAGAGAATAAAATTAGAGTACAAGTATTTCATTGGACATGAGAAACAAGAAGGAATTATAAATATATGGGTACATATGCTGATGGGTGGATGTGGTCTTGGGTGCCTGTGAAAATTATCTTCTGATTGTTTACATTTTCCTAACAGGAGGCATGTTCTTTAGCTATGAGTGACTATGCCAGAGAGATATAGAAATTGAGAAGAAAGAAAAAAGTACAAAATAGTTGAATATTGTTACTGAATCAACTAAGAAGTTATGATCAAATTCCCCAGCAATATTAAGGACCCTCCTCATGAATTTAGCGTCCCCTTACCATGGTTATGTATTTTACTTGAGCACCTTTCAGGCAAGAACACAGGAGTAGTACAGTTTGAAGAGTGGAGTGTGACAAAGAGAGACTCACAAGATTTGAGGGTGGGAGAAGACCAAAGTGGCAACGTAAGAGAACACAAGCTCCATGTCCCCCACCAAGATCAATGATTAAACAGCTATCCATGAACAAAAACAGCTCTGGGAGAGTTTTAGAGTCCACTTATGAAATTTTAGCAACACACTGAAACAAAAAGCCTGAGAAATGAAAACATGTGCACCAAAAACTTGTACACAAATGTTCATAGCAGTATTATTCATAATAGCCAAAGCAATCCTGAGAAAAAAGAACACAGCTGGAGACATGACACTTCCTCATTTCAAACTATAGTAAAAAGCTATAATAAGCAAAACAGTACAGCACTGACATAAAACATAGACACACAGACCAATGAAACAGAATTTGCCACTCAGAAGTAAACCCTCACATATATGGTCAACTAGTATTTGACAAGGGAGTCAAGGATACTCAGTGGGGAAAGAGTAGTCTCTTTAATAGACAGTTTTGGGAAAACTGGATAACCACATGCAGAAGACTAAAGTGGACCACCTATCCTACAACACACAAAAATTAACTTGAAATACATTAAATACTTACACTAAGACCTGAAGCCCTAAAACTTCTGGAAGAAAACATAGGGGGAAATCTCCTTGGCATTCATCTTGGCAACAACTTTCTGGATATGCTACCAAAAGCATAGGCAACAAAAGTAAAAACAAAAAACAAAAATAATAGGACTGTATCAGCCCAATAGCTTTTACATAGCAAAAGAAATAATCAATGAAATGAAAAGGCAACTTACAGAATGCTAGAAAATATTTTCAAATTATGTATCTGATAAATGGCAGTATCCAAAGTATATAAAGTACTCATTCAAGTCAACAGCAAGCATAAAACCCATTTGTAGGAATGCTGACAATACTGACTACATCTTTGGCCTTCAAGTTTGTTCTTGTCTATGCAATGACATCCCTTGAGGCTATGTGTTGAGGGGCCCTTGAAGGTTAATGTAAGCCCTCACCAGGAGGCAAGATGGTTTGTTCTGAGCTTCCCTCTGGCACACAGATGGCGGTATTTTAGATAGCTACTCTTTGACCTCACCACAATGATCCCCTCACTCTATAAAGTCTGTGGATTAAAGTCCAGACTTTGTGGAGAGTAACTATATAGCTGCCATGGATAGTCTTCTGCTTGATCTCCCATGTCAGTAAGTTATCTTGAATAAAACTCTGTGTAAATGGTATGGAGTAGCTTGCTTTGTTTTTCAGTCTCAAAGTTACTTCTCAGTGTAAAGGGTATTTTACTGTCCACCCCCCATCTTCTAACACCACCCAATTAAAAAGTAGGCAGAGGAACTAAATAGACATTTTTCCAAAGAAGACACACAGATGGCCAACAGGTATATGAAAATGTTCTCAACCTCACTAATCATCAAGGAGATGCAAATCCAAACCACAATGGGATGTCATCTCCCACCTGCTAGAATGGTTATCATCCTAATATGAGGGTGAGGGGCACTGACCCCCTAGTGCAGTTGAAAATTCATTTATAATTGACTCTCCAAAAACTAAACTACCAATAGCCTACTGTTGACCAGAAGCCTTACTGAGAATGTAAAGTCAATTAACACAGTTTGTATATTAAATGTATTTTATACTATATTTTTACAGTCAAGTAAGATAGAGAAAAGAAAATATTAATAAGAAAATCATAAGGAAGAGAAAATGCATTTATAGTACTATACTATGTTTATTTAAAAAAAATCCATATATAAGTGGACCTGCACAGTTTAAATCTGTGGTGTTTAAGGGTCAACTGTAATGTATTGTTTTAGGTCAAACATAGGGTTATGTCTGTGTTTCTTAGAGAAATTCTATTATTTGTGTTTTAAAATCTGTTGTATACTTAGAAATGTCATTTTTTGTCTTTCATTTACTGAGACACTATCTAGAAATATCACATTGTGATTATGGATGGCCAATTCATCATTGTAATCTTTACATATTCTTTAAATATTCTGCACTAATATTACTAATCACATACAAGTTTAGACATTTTTTTTTTAAAGCAATGAGAATAGACTTCCAGTTTCAACACCCACATATAAAGGGCATAGTCATCATCACCCCCATCTTTACAACAAAGAAAAGCTTGACAAACTGAAGATCGAATTCTCCTGGGCCTGTCAGAGAATTGAGGTCACAGGGCTAACGGTCAATCTGAAATATAGAAAGACAAACTCATCCAGAGAGACATAGTTGAGATCTGCTCACCTAGAGCAGATGCTAATGGAGCCATTAACTGGTAGGAATGCAAATGGTAATTTTGATAAATTGAGAGTGAGCAACTCCGGGGGGCTGCAGTCATAGGCAGGCTCCTACACTTTTGTTGCCTGTACCTTCTTGTACTCTACCAGGCATTCATGGTGAAGATCTGGGAAAACTGTTCTGGTATCTTTGGCAGGGGGATGGAAGCATAATCACTGTGAAATATATTCAGAATCTTCTTTGAAAAAATGGCCTAAACTCCATACTTTTTTTCAGAGCCTTATTCCAGCTGGAAAAATGATATCCTTTTCCTTGTGACTCTTCCAGCCTTACTTCCTCATCTAGGGGAGAAAAATATCATAGTCATCAGAGGTCAAAGATTCAAGAAGATAGATTTGGGGGAATATAGGGCAGTAATTAGGGGGGTGGAGAAGAAGATATACCACTGGAGACATGTGAGTGAAAGTCGCTGGAGACACAGACCCATAAAAAGACTGACATTTAATAGAAATATCATAGAATGTTCCCCATACTCCCCACACCTTACTACCACTGAGAGGACTCCAATACAATAACAGTGGATTATGGTTAAAAGAGTTGCAAGATACTATTTCTTTTTAATGGTAGGTATTTAAGAAAGTCCAAGGCTAAGAGGAGATTCCCCACCCCCCAAAAAACCCTAAAGTTTGAGGAATTTGAATCTTTTGACTTCTACTATCCACACTAAACACAGCCTATTCAGATTAACACAAATATTTATACTGTATGCCTATACATCTCAGTTCTTAATATCTGATCCATCATGTTTGAATTTCAGAAAAAAAAAACAACATAAGACACGTGCAGAGGCAAGAAAAATCAGTCTGGAGAGGCAAAGCAATCATCAAAATCAGATTCAACATGAAATAGATACTGACCTTATCAGATGGGTGAATTAAAATAACTATGATTTTTTTGTTAAAGATTTCAATGGGAAAAGTAGACAGTATGCAAGAACAGAGTGGTAATGTAAGCAGAAATGTGAAAATTTAGGAAAGATTTAAAAAGAAATTCTAGAAATTACACACAGTGTAATAGGAATGAAGAAAGCTTTTGATGGGTTCTTCAGTAAACTTGACATAGCTGAGGAAAAAAAATCATCGAGCTTGACTCATAATAAACATTTTCCAAACTGAACTACAAAAAGAAAAAAAATGAATGAAAAAAAAAAAACCAAACATCCTAAGACTGGAACAATATGAAAGGTGTAACATGTACCTAACTGGAATATCAGAAGGAAAAGAGAGACCAGAATAAGAGAAACATATGAAGTAAGAATAGCCAGAAACTTCCCCAAATTACTGACAGACACTAAACTTAAATGTAAAACATGAAAACTATAAAATTGTTAGAAATAAACATAAAAGAAAAAGCCCAGGATCTAGGGCTAGGCAAAGCATCCATATACATGAAACCAAAAGTACAATCCATAAAAGAAAAACTGGCAAATAGACTTCATCAAAATTAAAACTGTTTCTCTGTGAAAGACCCTGTTATGAAGAAGCAAAAATAGATGTGGAATGGGAAAAAAAAATTTGCAAACCATATACCTGGTAAAGTACTGGTATCTGGAATATGTTTTAAAAATTCTCAAAACTCAGCCATAATCAAACAAGAATTCTACTCAAAAATTGGTGAAAAGACATCAATAGACACTGCACCAAAGAAGATACTTAAATGGCAAATAAACAAAAAAGATGTCTAACATTGTAAATGATCAGGAAAGGCAAATCAACATAAATTATTTAAAATTAATTTTATGCATTTGTAATGATTTCTACCAGTCTTCTTTATATCTGTCAATCTTTCTCTTTTGAGGTTTTCATTAATTTGTTATTGGAAATCTTTGGAATATAGTTTTTAGTGAGAATAGCCTAAGTACATTCAGTAAAACTCTGGGGTGCAGCCTTTTCTTCTCTAAATTGAGATGGCCTTGTTCTTTGAAGGTATACTCCGGGATGAAGAACTAAGGGGCACAATATGGTTCAGGGAAAGTAAAGCATGACGACTCCTTGGGTAATGGCTTTTAGTTGAGACTTTGGGCCCAAGAGATGAAAGTGTCCAAGATGATTATGTTTGGTCCACCTCAACACAACAGAAAGAGCAGAACAGGTTTGAGGTGTAAGTCTAGCTATGAATAAAGTTTGTACCTCCAGCTGGCCTTTATTGTGTCTCATATTCATCATGGACATTTCCACTTCTTGGGCTTGAAG